>NC_134573.1:13491990-14099490 GCF_050947875.1 Dermacentor variabilis | reverse complement strand
GGCAAGGCTGGCTCAGGCAGCACCTGGCATTGCCACACCCAACCCGTCAACACCGGTGCCCAGGCGGAGTACTCAACTGCTGAGGCCGCCAGACCGTTACTTGCCTGGATAGCAGGCGCCATCGACTTGGCTGGGACAGCAGCAAAGCCTGACGCTCTGAACTTGGATGTTTGTTTTTTTTAGTTAACAAACAAACTCATGGGCAACATTGGTCACAGCACGAAATAAACACCGACGAGCACAGCTGCTCAGCGGTCAGTCACTGTTCATCACCACCATGCTGCAGAGTGTCTGTCTAACAGAGGGTGCCTCAATCCCTCCCTCGTTGATGAACCCAGGCAGATAGTGACAAAACCTTTTCAGCGTTTAAGCTGAACTTGCCTCAAACCGATTAAAATTTAGAAGAGAAATGTTTTTGTGTACATATTGGTTTGAAGCATTACAAATAAAGCTTACAATATGAAGGCTTAGCTGGTGTTCGATTATGCTGCCAGCGGTGCGCTGTCGTTTTGATGGAGGCGACACCCGAAGGCTCGGACATGAAACACGCCACATGCGACAAGCTTGCAGCAGCCACCGCATCGCATTGAAACCTCAAACCAGCACTCTCACATGCTAATCTGTTGGCAGCTGTAGCCAGTCGCAGCTATGCCCATAGCCTCGTGTTTATCCAAGTTCATACCTGCCAACCTGGCGAGATAAAAAATCGGGAGACTTTTTATTCGCGCCAATGGGGGGGGGGGGGGATGCATCACTGTTTCAAGTTCTGGTGGCCTTAGCAACTCGGTGAAACATGTTTTCCATCAGTGTTTTTCATTTTTCTAACCATAGACCATTGCATGTCCCACCTATGTTCATTAAGAATGTCCTCTGAAAGACTGTACGCCTGTAGTGTGGCAAACTCAGCTTCGAGAGCATCTAAAGCATCGTCAGCAGATTCATTGGCATCTCGGGGCAGCAGCTGAGGGAAACAGAATAAAGAAACGAAGACTCGAGAGAGATGCCTGTGAAATAAATTTCACGTTGGCCACCTCTGCATTTTTCAGAGTTGCGTTTCAGAGTTGCATCTACATCTATAGCGCTTCGCCTCATCGCATTTCGGAAAATTTTCCGTAAAAGAGGCCCAACGTAGTCGCTGACACTAAGGGGTAGGTTGTGCTCGACGAGGGATACCGTAAACAGGCACTCCACACGGATGACACTGTCCTTGCACTTGTTCCGGTAAAAGTTCACTATGTTGCCTTGCTGCTCAGCGGTGCGAACATAGCTTTGATGCTTCGCCATGGAAACGTGCAGTTTCAAGTGGCCGTTGACACCATGAGACACGCTGACGTCGCATCTAAACGTTCTACAATAGGCAAAATCTTCTTTTCTTGGTGTCAAAAGGCACGGAAATTCAGAAGTTCGCTATAACTTCTGCTAATACCTTTTCTTCGGCTTTGATAGTGCCATGGCATCAAGCACACGAGAATTCTAACTTTACACGGTGCACCGCACACACGGCCTAGCCAACACTAATCATACACAAAAGCAGCAGCAAGATGCACCATGGAAGAAGGCATGCATGAAATGCAAGAACTACCGAACTACATTGGCTCTGGCTTTGGTCGGCTTACTAGGCGCTGTAGTAGGCTGCTTAGTCGATGATACCGATGGTGCTAGTGCTGCCGTTGTTGGTGATGCTGATGATTACGATGCGGCTGTAGATTCCGCAATGCCGGTTTCACAAAAACCATTATTGCGCAAACAGAGACCACTTTTCGGGAGATATAAGATAGTGATCGTAGAATCGGAAAGTTCAGTCAAAAATCGGGAGTCTTCCGGGCGAATCAGGAGGGTTGGCAGGTATGCAAGTTTTTTGGCTAGCTTTGTGATAGATTGTGTGTTGATGTTGTGCTGCTGTACACTCTCTTCCAACATTTGCTTTGAAGCTTCCCACTGTTTGGTGCTGTGCTTTTCATCGTGCGGATTGACTGCTGACAGCGATGGTGCCAACTACGCCTTTGTCATCTTCGCTCATGGCTTCGTAGCGAGCAAATTCCTACCATAGAATAACGATGGAAAAGAAAGCTGCCATCGGCACGAAAGTTGAAAGCGGCCAATCACAAGCCAACTTGAGCAAGCAGCTCAGGATTTCGATGCATACGGTTTCGGATTTCATCGAAAAAAAGTTGAAGGTATTGGAAGTGGCCAGAAATACAACCGGGACAAAAAAAAAAACAATGCGAGTCATGGTCTTTACCAAAAGCTTGAGGAAGCACTTCTCGTGTGGCTAAATACCATGATCACAAACCAGTCTTCGGTTATATCTTGAAGCAAAAGGCGGAGGCTTTTGCGCTTTAAATGAACATCGAGGACTTCAAATTCAGCGATGGGTGGCTCAGAAATTTTAAGAATCGCAATGGCCTGAAGTTCAAAAACATATGCGGGAAAATCGGTGCTGTCGACAATTCAGCTGCTACGCAGCATCGAAATGGAAAGATACCATCTTTGTTGCAGCAGTTCGCGCCTGACAACGTTTTCAACTGCGATAGAACTGTATTGTTCTACAGAATGCTCCCATAGAAAACACTTCCATTCGCTGGTAACCCCTGCCATGGCAGCAAACACAGCAAATAGCTTCACTGGCCACCCATGATTCTTGCCACCGCATTCCCGCTGTCTCCCTTGTGTAACGAGCGACCCATCTGGCAACCTGGTGGTACAGTCAATGCGGGATCTTCATACATATTTAAGCCACGACTGCACCATCACGACTTAGGGCAAGTCACCGCATCAAACACGGTCGTGCCAACACCACTCTCTGTGCAGGTTGGTTATTCACCGCATGCTTGTTAAACCCGTACAAATGACCCCTTTTTATTTGCAGTGTCGTGCCCACTTGAGTTTATTGACTCTTGCCGCAAATCCTTCGATCAAATGTGCTTATATTGCTTCAACGCTTATGCTGTTTGCCTATTGCTTGTGCTCTCTGGCAACATTGAACTGAACCCTGGTCCCGATACACCAGCAAGCCTACAATCAATTGCTGCAGCGATATCCCATCTTGAACTCTCAGAGTACTGTACTTACTGAGCTTTCAAGCATTCGTAGTGCACAGAATAGCATTGAAAACCACTTCAGCACTCTTTCCTTGTGGGTTGATGCTCTAGAAAAATAATGCAAGCAGGTCAAGCCAATGGACAAGCTTCATCCCTAAGCTTGAACGATGAAACTACCAGGCTTTCTTGTGATTAAAAATACTCACGGAAAAGTGTGACGACGCAGACAATCGTTTGCGCAGGTCTAACTTAATCTTTTTTGGTACTGCGGATTTGAACAGCAAGACATGGGAGCAATCGAAGGTGCATGTAATCTTTTCCTCACAGCACCTTGGACTGTCGATAAACACTGCTTCCGGGAATCTAAAAACCGTCTGATCATTGTCAAACTGGCTCATTTTAAGGTCAAGTCGAAGATCCTGGCAGCAGGGCCAAAGCTGAAGGAATCAATATTTTCGATTCGAGAAAATAATTCGGCGCATGTTCAATTAGTCCGTAAAAAAGTGTACTCTTTTGCTAAGGAAAGGGACACCACATTCAAAATGCGCTACAACAAGTTGCTGATCGATAAGAAGCAATACATATATAACGCTGCTACGGATTCTGTTATCTTTCTTCATAGCGGTCACCGCCCGCTACCAAGCTTCACCTTAGACCAGTTAAGTCCTTTGCAAGTTTCACACCTCATCCCATCTTATCATAATATGGCTGTCATGCTCATAAAGATTCGCAGCTACTTACCAAGGAAGGAAGCTATAGAAGCCCTTCTACAGGATAACTGCTCGCATAGTGCAATCCTTACCAAGTCATGGCTTACCGCTGACATTCAAGACAATGAACTCCTCAACAACAGTAAATTATTCAGTGTGCACAGATATAACAGAGTTGGCCAAAGAGAACACGCAATCCTGGTACTCATTAAAGGAATGGTAGATTCATGTTTAGTACCCATGCATTGTAGCCTCGGAACTAGTGTGCATTAACCTGTCTCTTCCATTTGGCAGAACCATACTTATCGCCTGCGACTGTCCAACAGATTTTGACTGTTCTTTTGTTGATGAGTTGTATTCCATTTTCTTACATCTGCAGTCCCACTATCCCCATGCAAACTTTGTCCTTTGTGGAGATTTTAATTATACCAATATTGACTGGAAGCAGCTGCCAGCATCCTCTCGCCAGTCAAAAAAAATTTCGGAATTAATTCTTACTTACAATCTTGTTCAGTCCATTAAAGCTTTAACGCATGGTGCTAACATTCTGGATATTGTATTTGTCTCGAAACCAGAGTTGTGTCAGTCTCTCTCATGCAGTGCTGGCCTTAGTGATCATAACCTGCTATTTTTTAATTTGGCCATTTCAATCCCTACCCGCAAGCCATTGTTAAAATATATTCGCAACTGTAAAAAAGCCAACTATGCGAAAACTAACCAGGAACTGGTAGAGTTTTTTCATCAGTTCAGTGAAAGTGCCTATACTCGAACAGTTAATACTAACAGGCTGCTTTACAAGGAAAAAATACTATTACCCATAGAATTACATGTACCTTTTATTTGTATTCTCGGTGAAGCTGATAAGCACTGCTTTTCTAACGCTCTTCGATGGCTATTAAATTTTAGAAAAGAGTCTTTTTCGGGCCAAAAATGCAGACTCTAAATCCAAATGGGACCGGTACTCTGAATGTCTCCGCACCTATATGAATCTTTTAGGGTGTCCAAATAGGAAACTTTTTTATAATGACTTACAGAATATCATATCACAACGATGAATCTGTGGACTGTGGAATGCTGTGGACTGCGTCCATACCGGTTCGCAATTCATCGGATATCACGACAACGACCGCAGACGCTCAAGACCACGTGTTCACCTACGGAAGACGGGCTTTCATGACGAGGCCAGACCAGCCAGACATGACATCATGCCGCCACTGGGATATATAAGCCACGCCAATGGGGGCCACATCAGAGGGCACGGCAGGACCTTCATGAGCACAACGATGAATCTGTTACTCCTTTTTGTACAGGTCAGGCTGTGGACTGCGTCCATACCAGTTCACAATTCATCGGATATCACGACAACGATCGCCAACGCTCAAGACCATGTGTTCACCTACGGAAGACAGGCTTTCACGAGGAGGCCAGACCAGTCAGACATGACATCAGCGCCGCCACTGGGATATATAAGCCACGGCAACAGGGACCACATCAGAGGGCACGGCAGGACGTTCGTGAGCACAACGATGAATCCGTTGCTCCTTTTTGTACAGGTTCGTGTGCAACGCTCATCTATATGTCTTCGTAGCGATAATAGGTTAATTATTGTCCTGCCGTGCCCGGTTGTATGTTTGCCACTGATTGATGAAGCATGGAATGTACTTTTGCTACTGCTGGCTGGGGATGTAGAAGTGAATCCTGGACCTTCTGAAATTGAGCTAATGTTAAAAAACATGCAAGAAACCTTGCAGGCCTCTATAAACAGCGTTTCTGTTTCACAATCATCTCTTGAAAAAACAATGAACGATAGGTTTGATAAACTAAACGACGTACTCACTGTCACTGCAAAACACACAGAACAACTGGCTCAGTTATGGTCAGAGGTCAGCTCTTTGAAAGAAACTATAAACAATCAACAGAAGAAGTTAAATGACTTGGAAGACCAAAGTCGACGGAGGAACCTTATAACTTTTGGCCTTGAAGAACCAAGAAATGAGAGCCCTGGTGACTTGAGAAAGCGGGTTCTTGATGACACATTTTGTGCAAAAGTAGGTGTCGCCACCAACACAGTCGAACGGATACACAGAACAGGTAGAATCAGCGATAAGCCTAGGACTGTCTTGCTTAATTTCTTTAACTACAATGAAAGTGTGTGTATTGAAGAATTGCTTTAAGCTCAAGAAAACAGGTATATCACACACTTTAATCATTGACAGATTAAGGGATGCCGGGCTTCCTGAGAGATTGATATTATTACAACATGATCGGGAGATACCCAAGAGACGAGCCACCGCGAGAACGACGACGAAGTGGGTCTGTGCCCTTGGCGCGAGCGAGTGTCAGCCTGGCTCCAGTGTAAATAGCGTGTAAATAGCCTCTTTCGTGTGTGTCTTTCCACACGTAACATTCTGGTGGAGGTCAGCAATCCCCATCCTCACCACGCAACTCCGAAGTGGTTGGCATACCGAGCTTGTCACCATGCCTCCCGGTGATGAGCCCACCTCTGCAACAGCTTCGGCTTGTCCGAGTGCCCAGTCGTCACGGTTGCCCCACATCGTGACCCAGGTGTGTTCTCTGGCCTGGAGGGACAGGATGTCGACGCAAGCATGGTTGTAGGGTCCCACCTAATAACAGGTGGGTCCCTACAACCATGCTTGCCAATGTCATCTTTTATCTCGGCGGCACCCCACGCGTGTGGCACCAAGCGCATGATGACGAGATAACCAGTTGGGACAGCTTCAAAGAAAAGCTACGGGAACTGTTTGGCGAACCAATTGGGCACAAGGCTGCCGCGAAAAAGGCTCTTGCATCTCGTGTTCAGTCATCTACAGAGCCGTACGTTTCCTACATCCTCGACGCCTTAGCTCTATGTTGCAAAGCTGACGATAATATGTCCGAAGCAGATAAGTGGCACATGTGCTAAAAGGCATTGCCGACAATGCTTTCAATTTGCTTGTTTTTGGCAATGTATCAACTATCGATGCCATCATAAAAGAATGCCGTCGCCTTGAACAAGCTAAGAGCCGCCGTACCTCACCCCACATTGCGCGGCTACTCAACACTGCTGCTACGTCGACATGTGAGGGTCGACCGCGTCAGACCACCACCTGGGACCACGTCACCCGTATTTTTCGCCGCGAACTCGAGGCCACCTGTTTGCCAGCTTTCTCAACGACGCCTCCCGATCCGTCAGCAACCACCATTGCGATGATTCAGGCCGTCGTCGCACAGGAATTTGAGAACGTGGGTCTGAAGTCCGTGTGTTCCACGTCTCCACCCAGTGTTCCCCAGTTCTTTAGCGGCCCTCCTCATCCCCGACAGTCCTTTTCTGCCACATCTCGCCACAACCCGTCCGAATGGCGTACCCCTGATGACAGGCCGATCTGCTTCCACTGCTGTCGCATCAGCCACCACGTCGCCCGTCACTGCCGCCACTGATGGCCACCACCTCCTCGGACATACGCTGCCACTTATCCCCGCACCTTCGGACCTTCTGTTCCCTATGCCACCCGCCATGAACCCACTGCCGCTGATGCCCCTGCTCCGAACCTTAGCTACAGCCGCTCACCCTCACCTCGACGCCATCAGCCTCGTTCGCCCCAACCCCGCCACTTCTCTTTGCCGCCTATCACCTCCCGGACCCAGCCAGAAAACTAGGCACTGCAGCTTCTGGAGGTGAAGCTGCGTTGTCGACCCTGCCCTCAAATCCTCTGCTCATGTTACTTACTAACCGAAACCTTCTTGACGTTGACGGCTATCCTGTCACGGCACTCATTGATACGGGAGCACATCTTTCTGTTCTGAGTGCCGCCTTCCGACGACGACTGATCGTGCTCCTCACCTCAGCGTCGGCACGCGTCGTCCACGTTGTGGATGGCGGTACTGTGCCTATCATCGGCATGTGTACGGCACGTATCAGCATCACCGGCCGCCACACTCCTGTCCTCTTCAACGTAATTGCTCATTGCCCCCACGACTTCATTCTCGGTCTCGATTTTCTCTCCGCACATTCTGCTCTTTCAGTACCCTTCGCCTTGAGTTGCCGATGCTCGCTGAACCTTTTGACGCACCCCACTGCCGCTTACACTCCACCGGCTTTCTTCGCCTTCCGCCAAAGTCCATAGCCTACATTAAACTGTTGTCTTCACCACAAGTTCCTGATGGCGAGTACCTCGTCACTCCTCTGCCCGACATTCCAATACAGTATGACCTCACCGTGCTTCACAGTATACTTACTATTACTGCGAACCGCACTCGCATGCCTGTCTGTAACTTTGGATTGGCAAAGCAAATTCTACCGCAAGGTATTTGCCTTGCCACCATTGATTGTCTCGGCGACCAATACGTGGCAGCGTTATCGACCGATGGTTCTCGTGAGCTTAGCATGCCCCTCGCACCAGCGTCGGGCGCCGATCCCAACATAAAGAAAATGGTTGCAACGGACCTGTCCTCTACGCGGGCTGAAGACCTTTGCGAAGTATTATCGTCCTACCGCGATATTTTCTACTTCGACGATCGCCCTTTAGTCCAGACGCGCGCGGTCAAGCATCGGATTCTTACTGGCGATGCTGCGCCTATTCACCGACGACCGTATCGAGTTTCTGCGTCGGAAACCTGAGTAATTCAAGATGAAGTGATGAAGTGAACAAAATGCTAAATAAAAACATCATTGAGCCTTCATCGAGTCCCTGGGCGTCACCTGTGGTGTTGGTAAAGAAGAAGGACAGAACGTGGCGCTACTGTGTCATCTGAACAACATTACTAAGGACATCTACCCGCTCCCACGTATAGACAATGCCCTTGACTGCTTGCACGGTTCCAGCTATTTCTTGTCTATTGATCTTCGTTCGGGATACTGGCAGATTGCTGTTGACGATATGGACAAGGAAAAAACCGCGTTCATCACACCTGATAGCCTATACCAATTTAAAGTAATGCCGTTTGGATTATGCAACGTCCCTGCCACGTTTGAGCGTCTGAGGGACTCCTTGCTCCAAGGTTTCAAATGCTCCACATGCCTCTGCTACTTCAATGACGTCGTCTTCTCGCCAACATTCGACACTCACCTTGAGCATCTCACAACTACACTTGACGTATTTTGAAAGGCGAAGCTGCAACAAAACTCGTCCAAATGTCGTTTTGGCCACCGACAAATTACTCTTCTGGGCCATCTCGCTGACGCTTCCAGAGTACAGCCTGATCCCGACAACACTCACGCTGCCCGAGAGTTTCCGGTTCCAAAGACAGCTGCAGACGTTCGAAGAATTGTAGGGCTGTGCCCGTATTTTCGTTTTGTTCCAGATTTTGCGACAATTGCTAGGCCCCTAACTAATCTTTTGAAGAAAGGCGTACAATTCTCGTGGGGTACTGGAGAAGCCGCCGCTTTCTCTCGTCTCGTCACTCTTCTAACCTCACCACCCATTCTCGCCCCCTTCGACCCTGATGCCCCTACAGAATTACATACAGATGCCAGCGGTCATGGCGTAGGTGCCGTCTTAGCCCAGCGTCAGCGTGGCCAGGATCATGTTATTGCTTATGCGAGCCGCCTCCTAGCACTATCGGAGCGCAACTATTACATTACGTAACGAGAACGCCTTGCTGTTGTCTGGGCGGTTGCGAAGTTCCGTCCTTACCTT
The DNA here is from genome assembly GCF_050947875.1 of Dermacentor variabilis. Lineage (NCBI taxonomy): Eukaryota > Metazoa > Arthropoda > Arachnida > Ixodida > Ixodidae > Dermacentor > Dermacentor variabilis. The sequence goes on along the minus strand of NC_134573.1, from coordinate 14,090,103 downwards.
TAAGATCGCCCTTTTTCCGTAGTCACCGACTACGGAAATGACCAGGAAGTCGAAAGCTTCTATGAAGACGTGGAATCGGCGATGGATAAATTCAAAACAAAATACACTATACTGATGGGCGACTTCAATGCGAAGGTAGGCAAGAAGCATGCTGGAGACAAGGCAGTGGGGTAATATGGCATAGGCACTAGGAATAGCAGGGGAGAGTTATTAGTAGAGTTTGCGGAACAGAATAATATGCGGATAATGAATACCTTCTTCCGCAAGCGGGATAGTCGAAAGTGGACGTGGAGGAGCCCAAACAGCGAGACTTGAAATGATTTAGACTTCATACTCTGCCCTAACCCTGGCATCATACAAGATGTGGACGAGCTCGGCAAGGTGCGCTGCAGTGACCATAGGATGGTAAGAACTCGAATTAGCCTAGGCCTGAGGAGAGAACGGAAGAAACATCTAGATAGGAAGCCGATCAATGAGTTAGTGGTAAGAGGGAAAATAGAGGAATTCCAGATCAAGCTACCAACAGGTATTCGGCTTTAACTCAGGAAGAGGACCTTAGTGTTGAAGCAATGAATGACAATCTTGTGGGCATCATTAAGGAGTGTGCAATAGAAGTCAGTGGTAACTCCGTTAGACAGGATACCAGTAAGCTATCACAGGAGACAAAAGATCTGATCAAGAAACGCCAATGTATGAAAGCCTCTAACCCTACAGCTAGAATAGAACTGGCGGAACTTTCCAAGTTAGTCAACAACCGTAAAACAACCGACATAAGGAAGTATAATATGGATAGAATTGAGCATGCTCTCAGGAACGGAGGAAGCCTAAAAGCAGTGAAGAAGAAACTAAGAATTGGCAAGAATCAGATGTATGCGTTAGGAGACAAAGCCGGCAATATCATTACTAATATGGATGAGATAGTTCAAGTGGCTGAGAAGTTCTATAGAGATTTATACAGTACCAGTGGCACCCACGACGATAATGGAAGAGAGAATAGTCTAGAGGATTTCGAAATCCCACAGGTAACGCCGGAAGAAGTAAAGAAAGCCTTGAGAGCTATGCAAAGGGGGAAGGCAGCTGGAAAGGATCAGGTAACAGCAGATTTGTTGAAGGATGGTGGGCAGATTGGTCTAGAGAAACTGGCCACCCTGTATACGCAATGGCTCACGACTTCGAGCATACCGGAATCTTGGAAAAACGCTAACATAATCCTAATCCATAAGAAAGGGGACGCTAAAGATTTGAAAAATTATAGACTGATCAGCTTACTGTCCGTTGCCTACAAAGCCTTTACTAAGGTAATTGCAAATAGAATCAGGAACACCTTAGACTTCCATTAACCAAAAGACCAGGCAGGATTCCATAAAGGCTACTCAACAATAGACCATATTCACACTACGAATCAGTCGATAGAAAAATGTGCGGAATATAACCAAGCTTTATGTATAGCTTTCATTTATTACGAGAAAGCGTTTGATTGAGTCAAAACCTCAGCAGTCATGGAGGCATTGCGGAATCAGGGTGTAGACGAGCCGTATGTAAATATACTGAAAGATATCAATAGCGGCTCCACAGCCACCGTAGTCCTCCTTAAAGAAAGCAACAAAATCCCAATAAAGAAAGGCGTCAGGCAGGGAGATACTATCTCTACAATGCTATTCACAGCGTGTTTACAGGAGGTATTCAGACACCTGAATCGGGAAGAGTTGGGGATAAGAGTTAATGGAGAATACCTTAATAACTTGCGATTCGCTGATGATATTGCTTTGCTTAGTAACTCAGGGGACCAACTGCAATGCATGCTCACTGACCTGGAGAGGCAAAGCCGAAGGGTGGGTCTAAAAATTAATCTGCAGTAAACTAATGTTTAACAGTCACGGAACAGACCAGCAGTTTACGATAGGTAGTGAGGCACTGCAAGTGGTAAGGGAATACATCTACTTAGGACAGGTAGTGACTGCAGATCCGGATCCTAATACTGAAATAATCAGAAGAATAAGAATGGGCTGGGGTGCGTTTGGCAGGCATTCTCAGGTCATGAACAGCAGGTTGCCATTATCCCTCAAGAGTAAAGTTTATAACAGCTGTGTCTTACCAGTACTCACGGATAGGGCAGAAACCTGGAGGCTTACGAAAAAGGTTCTACTTAAATTGAGGACGACGCAACAAGCTATGGCAAGAAGAGTGGTACGTGTAACATTAAGGGATAAGAAAAGAGCAGATTGGGTGAGGGAACAAAAGCGAGTTAATGATATCTTAGTTGAAATCAAGAAAAAGAAATGGGCATGGGCAGGACACATAATGAGGAGGGAAGATAACCGATGGTCATCAAGAGTTACGGAATGGATTCCAAGGGAAGGGAAGCATAGCAGAGGGCGGCAGAATGTTAGGTGGGCGGATGAGATTAAGAAGTTTGCAGGGACAACATGGCCACAATTAGTACATGACCGGGGTAGTTGGAGAAGTATGGGAGAGGCCTTTGCCCTGCAGTGGGCGTAATCAGGCTGATGATGATGATGATGACTGACCATCATGCTCTCTGCTGGCTCTCATCGCTAAAAGATTCTACCGGCCTGCTTGGTTGATGGGCTTTGAGGCTACAAGAATTTTCATATTCCGTGGTGTACAAGTCTGGCCGCCTGCACCAAGACGCTGACAGCTTGTCGCGTTACCCTGTTGACGACTCGGACTCCTCCAATATTGCCAGTGTTTCTTGCGTATTCTCTGTATCCCAGCTGCTTCATTTCGCCGATGAGCAACGCCGTGACGCCTACATCAGAGCACTCATTGACCGTTTTGAACATCTCCGGCCGATGCTGTTCTGCGCCTCTTCGTCCTCCATGATGGTACTCTGTACCGTCGTAACCTTCATCCGGACGGCTCTGAGTTCCTACTTGTAATACCTAAACACCTCCGCTCCACTGTTCTAGAAGAACTTCACGACGCACCAACGGCAGGACACCTCGGCGTCTCTCGAACCTATGACCGTGTACGTCGCTGTTTTTTCTGGCCGGGCCTTGCCCGTTCCGTATGACGTTACGTTGCCACTTGTGAACTTTGCCAACGAAGCAAGAAGCCTTCCCAGCTCCCCTTCCATCATGTCGGCTTGGACCTTCTCGGCCTATTTCCGGAATCCACATCAGGAAACAAGTGGGTTACAGTCGCGGCGGACTACGCGACCCGCTACGCCGTAACCCGTGCTCTTCCAACCAGTTGCGCAACTGATGTTGCGGACGTCCTCCTACATGATATTATTTTGATGCATAGTGCTCCGCGTCAATTGCTTACAGACTGCGGCCGTACGTTTTTGGCCAAAGTCATTGACGACATCATGCGGGCCTGCTATATACAGCATAAATTTACCACCTCCTACCACCCTCAAATGAATGGCCTCACTGAACGTTTGAACCGCACCCTTACAGACATGCTATCCAAATACGTTTCGGACGACCACCGTGACTGGGACCTGGCTCTACCTTACATTACCTTTGCATACAACTCTTCCCGTCTCGAAACTGCCGGCTTTTCCCCGTTTTACATCTTGTATGGCCGAGAACCGACGATACTACTACTAGACACCGTGCTTCCGTCCACGACAGCTTCAACTAGTGCTTATGCCCGTGATGCAATCACCTGTGCTGACCATGGTCGTCAACTTGCGCGCGTTCATCTACACGTGTCTCAAGACAAATAGGTGCAATGCTACGACCTCCGTCACCGTGATGTCCGTTTTGCGCACCGCACCCTCATGTTGCCTTAGTTACCATCGCGTAAAGTTGGCCTTTGTGAGAAACTGCTTTCCTGTTATACAGGCCCATATCGCTTGCTCCGCCAAGTGACCGATGTCACCTATGAAATTGTTCTAGCCACGCCCACTACGTCCTCCGCTGTGACAACCAGCGACATTGTCCACGTCGCCTGACTCAAGCCGTACAACTCTCCACGCGCCTTGGATGTTTAACAGCACCGTGACGGTGCTTTTGCCGCCGGGGGGGTAGTATTACAATATCATCGGGAGATACTCAAGAGACGAGCCGCCGCGAGAACGACGACGAAGTGGGTCTGTGCCCTTGGCGCGAGTGTCATCCTGGCTGCCTGGCTCCAGTGTAAATAGCATGTAAATAGCCTCTTTCGTCTGTGTCTTTCCACACGTAACATTCGTGGTTACGAACAGCCTGTGGTTGCAGGCTTATCTGAGTAAGCGCTCACAGTTTTTGTGCGCAAACAAAGAGGGACGAAGAATAGGGGCAACACAAGGACGAGCACTTTCCTTGTGTGCTCCATCCTCGTGTTCGTTGTCCTAAGCGCTCGTCCATGTGTTGCCCCTATTCTTTGTCCCTGTTTGTTTGCGCACAAAAAGTTTTAAGATGAATCTGTTCCAACTAGGCCGACTCCCAGTTATCGCTCACAGTTTGTGGAGTGTGCAGGTGTTAGGTCTACTGATCTGCCAGTATTGTCTGGGGTTCCACAAGGTTCAGTACTTGGTCCTTTGTTGTTGCATTTAATGTATATAAACAGCATTGCTTCTAACACCGATCATTCTGTTACAGTAAAATTGTTCGCTGATTACTGCATGATATATAGTGTTGTCAATAGCTCCTCTTGCCAAACACTAATGAACAATAGCCTCAGTAAACTCGCGGACTGGTGCGAACAAAACAGTATGCAAATCAATTTTGATAAAACAGGTGCCATGACAATAACCACAAAGAAAAAGCCACTGTCTCATACGTACCACATTGCTAATAAAACTATTCAATCGGTAACGTCTGTCAAATATCTAGGACTAACTATCACAAGCAACTTAAAATGGGACAAGCATTTGAAGAACGCTTGTACAACAGCGTTTAATAAACTTTGCTTTTTGCGCAGGAAACTAAAAGACTCGCTGTCAAGTGTTAAACTCGAGGCATACCGCACTTTGGTTCGACCAGTGCCTGAGTACGCTTCCGCAGTATGGGACCCATACTATGTTAAAGATATCACACAAGTAGAATGAATTCAGTGCCTCGCTGCCCGATTCATTGTATCTGACTATCGGTCTTCTTCATTTGTTACTGACATGTTGCAGCGATTGAATCTGGAACCCCTCCGTGTCTGCCAAAAGACTGCGAGGCTAAAAATGCTTTATTTGATATATCAGAACAAAATCGGTCTCCCGTGCGAAACTTATCTTTCCCGCGCACAACACAGGTCTTCTAGAATTAATCAATCGAATGTTATCCGCCCGTACTTCGCGAGGATGAAAATGTTTCGGAAGTCTTTTTTTGTGCTCACAGTTGAAGAGTGGAATTGTCTGCCTGTGTCTGTTGTTGATAGTGCAAATGTAGATTCCTTTGTGAAATCTTTGTCATGCACTTCATGTAACCCTCTCCTGCTAGGGCAGCATTGCTGCCTGCAGTATTTTGAAATAAATAAATAAATAAATAAATCATTCGGAATAACTTTATAAAATTCTGGAAGGTTCTGCTACCGAATCATAACACACCACAAAATATTATTTTGCATGACCAAGATGGCTCAAACGTCCCTGCTAATCGTTGTGCAGAGGTTATGAATACCTACTTCTCTGTTTTTACTCGTCAGCCAGTCCTTAATATACCCTACACTCCCAGGGTATGTTTCAGCCAGATGCCTCCGATTTTTATTTCAGCTGAAGGTATATAGCTAAACTAATCGATAAGATCAAGCAATCATGGCTCCCGGTCCTGATGACATAACTACAAGAGAGAGAGAAAATAATGCAGAGAAAGGCAGGGAGGTTAACCAGAGGTAGTTCCGGTTGGCTACCCTGCGCAGGGGGAAGGGTTAAGAGGGATAAAAAGAGAAAGAGAGTGGAAGGGGGAGATAGAAAGAAAGGGAGACAAGCACGAACAAAGCGCGTACACTACAGAACGGTAGGGGGCGGCATTCTTAGAGTCTGTCGTGAAGCCCCGTAGACCGCAAGAACGTTAATAGCGCGAATAAGGCCTTCAACGCGGATGTTCTTTCGGAGCATTGGCCTAAAGCTTTTAGTTCTGAAAGTGGACGATTGTCCAGCTTGTCCAGTACCCTGCACATCACTTGTCTCTCAGCACTGTATCGCGGGCAGACACAGATAATGTGTGCGAGCGTCTCGTCGATGTTACATGTGTCGCACGTGGGGCTGTCGGCCATTCCTATGAGGAAAGCATAGGCTTTTGTAAATGCAACGCCTAGCCACAGACGGTAAAGCATGGTCTGTTCACGTCGTGGTAATCCAGGCTGCTGCTGCAGTCATCATCCCGGCACAATCTGAGGAAATCAAGTTAAGAACTTCATGTGTGACCACATCAACGGGTGCAGAACTCGCGGCGCTCCGTGCTGCACTTGATTTCATTAAGCAGAAACCACCGCAACAATGGACAGTCTTCAGTGACTCCAAGGCAGCCCTTCAGTGCATACGAAGCCCAATGCGCCACGGACCCAATGAACAACTGGCCTCAGAAATTCGGCACATATATCATCAAAGCTATGATAAGGGACACAACATAATCTTTCAGTGGCTTCCAGGACATTGTAACATCAGCGGGAATGACCAAGCCGACGAAGCCGCCCGATCGGCACATGAAAGTGGTCAACGAGTCTTCATTCCGCTTTCGCGAACAGACGCTGCGGCTGGGCTGCGATTGATGTCCCGTGAGTGTACTTTGCCCCTGTGGGACTCAAATGTTTTCACCATGTGTCGGTTGCGTTCGTTGTCTCCGGACACACGGATGCACATAACTACAAAGATACTAAAAGGCACTAGGGAAATCTCATGCCAAATATTACAAATAATGTTTAGTCAATCAATTTCCACTTCAATACCAGATGATTGAAAATCAAGCAAGGTTGTTCCTGTTTTCAAGGCAGGCGACTGTTCAGATCCATCAAACTACCGCCCGATTTCACTAACATGTATCGTTTGTAAAATGCTAGAACATATACTTTACTCATAAGTCGCTTCTCACCTGGACAATAATTCTTTCTTTTTTTTCCCACCAAGCAACATGGATATCGCTCTGGATTACCTTGCGATGCCCAGCTTTACCGGTTCACCACCGACCTTAACCTAAATTTAGATTCTTCATTTCAAACTGACATTATCTACCTAGATTTTTCTAAAGCCTTTGACTGGGTCTTACATCGACGTCTGATGGCTGAACTTTCCCCCCTCTCCTTAGATCCTTTAATACTGTGCTAGACTTCCTCAATCCTTTCAGACCGCACTCAGTTTACTGTTGTTGGCAACCATCGCTTAAATACTTCCAATGCTATTTGAGGCGAACATCAAGGCTCTGTCCTTGGGCCACCTTTATTCTTAGTCTTCATTAACGACCTTTATAGGGGTATCTCATCCTCAATTCGCCTATTTGGAGATGATTGTGTACTTTATTGTTGTATATCTTGTACTGCTGACCAGACACTCCTGTATAAAGATCTCAACATAATAAAAACCTGGTGCACCCTCTAGCTGATGAAACTAAATGTATCGAAATGTAAAAGCATCCACATGTCGCGAAAGTGATCCATCCTAAATTATTCATACTCTTTAAACTCCAAGAACCTTGCATGTATTGATTTGTACCAACATCTAGGTGTCCTTATCACAAACAAAATAAACTGGTCAGAACACATCCCAAAACTAGTTCTAAAACACTTGGTTTTATTAAACGTTATCTTTCTTTATCCCCAAGTTACATCCAAAAACTTGCCTACGAGGTATACGTCAGACCTAAACTGGTATATGCCTGCACAATATGGAGCCCTCACCAAAATTATCCGATTGTATTACTTGAAAGCATCCAGAATCGGGCAGCTCGCTTCATCTACTCTGAATATGAGACTCAGGTTAGCATTAGTGCCATCAAATCGTCCATCAGTCTCGACAAGACAGCGCGGCTGCACTGTTTCATAATCTTATTACCATCGCCCTGACCTTCGAACCTCACTTTTAGTACCACCTGCGTGAACATCACATCGGCTTTTCAATTCCACGAGTGTGCGGCATATAACTGGCACCGCAAATACATTCAATAATTAATTTTTACCCCTGGCCACAGAAGAATGGAACTCGCTTCCCGAATCAATCGTAAAAAATGTGACAAATCTAATTTAAGGAAGTTAGTATCGGCTCACGTTGCTAAATTAAAGTGATCAACAGCAAATGTCTTTTTACCATGCTGAACCAAATCTCAAACTGGAATCTCACTTTGTAGTAAGTCCTTTGTCTTATTTATGTGTAATATTCTCTTCCGTACCTTTGCATTATTTATTGAACACTGTGCTATAAAAAGCTGTGCTTTCATTTTCTTCTTTTCAATGTAGTAATATTATGTCACCACATCTTGTTCTTGTAATATCACTAGATCAATGTTTTCTAAACACAAGTGGAGATGCATTACATGTTGTCTTTTTTTTTAATCATTTTTTAATTATGTTTGAAAGAGGACAATGCGGTTTTGACGGGGACAGCAGGGAGAATGACACGGATGAGCGCTGCCGTGTCAGTGCTCGTCCGTGTCGTTCTCCCTGCTGTCCCCATCAAAACCGCGCTGTTCTGTTTCAAATATGGCTTACCAACTCGCCCAAACGTCTGTTTTAATTATGGTTCGATTGAATTGTATAATGTTAACGTGCCTGCTTGTTTGTGATATTTTGTTGATTAATAACATGACGAAGAGTATATTTTTGTTTCGCTACCCTACCTTATGTAATGCCCAAACCCAGGGCCCTTAAGAGACAATAAATGATGATGATGATGACCGCCCTCATCGGCAGCAACATGTCGGGCAGCGAGAAGCTTCTAATGCTCGTTATATCAAATCCAATCCAAGGTCTTTTAAGGGGGCAACCCCACCTGTTCAGTTAGAGGCCCACAAAACAGCCTAGATAACACAGCAGTGATTCGAAGTCTACATTTGCAAGTTGGACAGAAGGTTCCAATAGCAGAATCTAAAAGCTCTGCTGTTTGTGGACAACTGTGCTGCACATAGCCACATCAAAGACCTAAAGGCTATACAGGTGGAACTTCTGCCGCCGAACACATCAGCCCTGCAGCCGATGGACCAAGACATCACGCACAACCTGATGCTTCTGTACAAGCCATGCATGCTCAACCGCATGGTGCTGTGCTCAGGCAGCAGCAAAAGTTAACTGTTGACCTTAGGTCTGCGGTCAGTATGCTTGCAGACTCATGGAAGACGGTTACACAAGAGACGCTTTGCAAGTGCTTTCGCCACGCTGGCTTCGCACTCGGCACTGAGACGGCCGACTCGCCCAGAGAGGATGACAGCAGGTGTGATCAATCTCATTCCATGGACTTTGTGTTTAACAAACTTTGCTTCGATTTCAACCGGGATAACTTTTGAAGGATTCACTGACACCGATGAAGATCTCAAACTCTGTGTGGAGTTAATCGATGATGAAACTGGCTGTCAAGTGATGGTGGATTTGGACAACTCTGGCACCAAGAATGAAGAGCCAGCGCCTGCACAGCCGATGAGCTCCAAGTTGACATGAGCACTTATGGTGCTGTCACAAGTGTATAGCGATGATATGACCCTGGCTGAAACTGAAGCAAACAATCGCATGCAAGTGGAACACCATGCAAAAGAGGATCAACAATTTTTTCACGCCACTAAGGCAGTAACTGGTAGTGTTGACCCAGCTCATAGCGCCAGTGACATTGACGACACCTGCTGTCGGATTTCTTTAATTTTTATAAGCAGCTCTTTTCAGAGCCATCTCAATGATACATTGCCAGAGTTGTGCAAGTCTAATACTCAGTCCTTGACCCTCTCCATCCGAGAAATACCTATAAAATGGCACATTTTCTGCATGCATTCAATTTTTCAGACAGCCCGATTTTTCAGACATTTTCATGGTCTCTTGGGAGCCCCCCCAAAAGAATTGGCTGAAGTTTCTCTTTCAAACCTAGTTAGCAAGAGCAAAAGAAATTGTTGGTTTGGTTTTGCAAAGACTATGCACACAGCGTCTCATTAAAGTTAGGCCACGGTCTCTCACAGACATTATACATGCTGCCAAACGGGTTGTCTGTGAAGTCGTGGTGAAACCTGGCCATCGCAGTCGAGCTTGCCGCCAGACGAACGGTGTGGTTTGTCAAACTTCGTTGTGGGTGTCGTTGCTTTATCCATGGCTTCGTCTCCTTCCCCTTGTTGTTCGTGTTGGTGAAAGACGGCGGCGGTTGCAAAGCTTCGATCTTGGCACGCTTCCACACTTGGTAAGCTTCTCTACGATGTGCTGATCTGGCCTCCCTTTGCTCAGGAATTTCAGCAGGCAACTTTACCTTTGCTTGAGATTTCGCAGCCTGCTGTCTAGCTATATCTATTGGATGACTGGATTCAGCCTGTTGCTTGTGCTGAATTGCACACACAGATGGCCCAGCTGGCGTGCCATCCATGGAGACACTGAGTGACAAAGCGCCGGTACAGTGTACTAGAATAGGGGCAGTGTGTTCAGATATCGGAGCGCGCCACGCACTGCTTTGAAGCCGGGAGCGTAGACAGGTCCCGGATGTATGCGATGGCGCTGCAGTCACACGGGCTGTACGGACGCATTCTCCTTGCGGCCAGTTGCAGCATGCTTGCCATGTGCTCGCTCTGAAGGGCTCTGAAGGAATTCCTCGAGTTTCTGTCTCGTTGGGATTCACATGCAAAAGGATTGCTATTTGTTGGGCGTGTTGGTAGACTGACTTGGAAGGCATATTTAGCGCCAGCGAACAAGTACAGAAGAGAGATGACACCACAATGCGCTAACTTCAACTTGATTTTCAGGAAACACCCGCCTATTTAACTATGCATAGGTTAAATAGGTGGGTGTTTCCAGAAAATCAAGTTGTTGAAGTTAGTGCATTGTGGTGTCGCCTCCCTACTGTCCTTGTTTGCTGGCGCTAAATATGCTTTCCACTGCAAAAGGACTTTGCGGCTTGAGCCAGTCGACAACAAATTGACATTGTGCAGCACTTTGGCTCTGTTAGAATACTTGGAAGGAGAGGGTTTTAAATACCTATTGACATCTAGGCTAAGCCAATAAAAGTTGGAGAACTTTTTGTGAGGCAGTCGTGCAGATCCAACGATCACCCAACGCAGTCTCAATTTTTTATTGTTGTGAATTGCCTTTTTATATCTTAGCGAAGGCAATGCAAACAGGGAACACAGAGGTCAGTAAAGATTTGGTATCGCTACTTCACTTATCTGATAATTCTGACAAGGAAGGGGACGTTGCGCTACAATTGAAGAGTTAGTTGAAGCTGGAAATCTGATGCTTGTAGAGCAAAGGCTAAACAATACTCCGGCAGAGCACCGGGCTTATGTGGAGGAAAGGAGCGATGACCGCCTCTTCCACTATATATGGCAGGGTATGTCGAGCAGAAATTTTTTCCTCGCAAGAAATGTGAGGACTGCCGCTCCCCTCTTTTGCAGAACTCTAGTGTCAGTAACAGAGTCTCAAAATTCACGAAATTTGAGACAGGGGAGGATTGCTGTATCCCTCCAAGTTGCTTTTTGAAGCACTAAAGAAACTTGAGGGAATATATTTACCACCTTCTTCAGCAAAGAGGAGCTTTGTGGCGACAGCATAGCTGATGTCATGATTCTAGTGAAAGCTTTAAATTTGGCTGTGCCATAGGCTGCAAATTGCATGCTGATGATTTCACATCAGCAGTTGTGCGTTTTAATGTCCTAACAAGGCTGCACTTTTACGTTAAAGGTGTTAATCAGTGAAGAGAAGCACGACGAAAAAAAAAATTGCACTTTAATGTTGGCTACACTGTTCTTAGCAGGATGGTGCAACATATGTATGCTGACCCTTCTTTGTCTTTTTTATCTGAATGCACAACTTTTTCTGGTGCGTTCAAAAAGTTAATTTTGTGAATATATTTAAAAATGAATTAAGTAATTCATTTACGCATATTAATTCCGCTGTAGGTCTCCATTGTTTGGGTAGGAATGTACTCGCACTGTTTTTCTGTGTTTTGGCATACTGTGTGTAGTTTTGCAGAGATCCCTTTTACTTGGAGTCTTTCCTACCTGTTTTATTCCTTCCATAAAAATGTAGGATGTCGGTATGTCTCATACTCGCACATGAGCCTGACGTTCGGGGGGAACACTTCATGATGTAAATAAAAATTCAGGAACAAACTGTGCAAATGTAGTTGCGGGGGTTTGCGAAACAGAATGAAAGAACGAGGAACAAATGTTTATAGCGAAAGAAGGTAAACGCCAAGCAGGGAAGCTCTTTGGCTTTGGGCTATGTACATACATGTTTGTTTTGCCTTCTCTTTTACAACAGCGGCTGAGGAACTAAGCGCTTGACATTGGGTTGCGGATGCCGCGGCCGCTTTTTTATGAATGCGAACCGCAAAAGAAAATGTCTGCACCTGGAATCCGAGTTGGTTTAAATCAATTCGATGTCCTTTAGTACGGCGTTATTTGCAGCCGACTTTTCCGTTCGAATAATTTCTAGTTACGTGGCAGCGTGGCTCAAAAAAAAATTTAACCGCTTTGCGGCACTACTTGGGTGTCAGCAAAACCTTTGCTGTCAGGCTAATAAATCCATCTAATGGGCGTTGAGATGCACTAGGAGTGCACATACAATTCATCTCTTATATGAAGTGAGTTTCGGGGATGCATCTTAACATCCGCCGAACATTCGCACATCTATTTCATTGCGACAGAAAATTATCAAAATATCAGCATGCAGCGCTGTCGCTGCGCCATATGTTCCGTACAGCCCATGTTCCTACAGCGTCATCTCGTGCTATCTACATGAAGCGCCTCAGCGGCGAGCGCTTCCTGAACACACTGCCCCTATTCTAGTGCACTGTAGCGCCGGCAAAGCAGCCCTTAAAGGTGAGTTTATAGTCCGACGTTATCAGCGCATGGGCAAGTGTCGCTTGAAGTCAGGCACGTCGGAGCTGTTCCAGTGCATCGAACCATCGGTCGAACTATAGACAATGTTGTTCTTGCCAACGTGATGTAATGTGTGTGTGTGAATCCAATGTAGTCCCACTATGTCGGACTATATTTAGCCCTCGAACCTTCACCTAGTCACATGGTACCGCAGCAGCGAAGCTCCAAGCAAGCGCAGCTGCAACGCCTCCCTGCAGCAGATCATGTGACGTGACGTCACACCTGCTACACTAGCGCACCAGCAGCTCGAGGTCATTGCGACGTGATAAATGACCTTGCATGACATAGCATAGTAGAGCTATTGCTCTAAAATCAGACACTGACTGTAGCTGGAAAAAGAGTAAATAACAGCCTTGCCACTCTCGCAGTTCCCATACAGGGGAGAGGGCAGGAGAGGAAAGTATGACATGAGAACACAAGGAAACAGCAGTTGCAGGCAAACTGAAGTTATGCTATGGTAATCTTCTGCAATTTCTGAAAATAAACACCATGCAAATGTTTCAAGCGGACGACTGACCCAAAGCCCCATTAAAACACCATAGTGTCTAGGAGACACTACGGAAGCGGCTGCACGTCAAATCAACACTTCTGTGCCCGCTGCAGTAGCTTGACAGTTATGGCGTTGCTTGAGGTCGCGGGTTCAATCCCAATCATGGCAGCCACATTTCGACGGGAGCAAAATACGCAAACACTGGCGCACTTAGACTTAGGTGCACATTAAAGAACACCAGGGTGCCAAATTAATCCGGAGCCTGCGACTATGGCGTGCCTCATAATCCGATCGTGGTTTTGGTACATACAGCCCCTTAATTCAATTAGTTTAATGGTTCTGCCATGATGCAATGCGCCACACAGGGCAATGATAAAGCTCAACCCTCTCAGAGATTATGAAAAATAACACACAACAAAGCCTCAAGCAAACACGTCTCCCGATGTTTCTGTGTACTGTGCAAACAGCGCTGGTGCAGGCGATGTAACGTTTAACATCAACTCACCAGCCCCATATTAGACTAAACGCTGAAGAACTTACACATTCACCACACCAAATTCACTGCTAATTATCGTCAATAAAATCAAATGGCATAGAAAGCTTTGCTTACATCTATTGCCAAAGCACATGGGATCCACATATCTTTCTGAACTCAGGGATATTTATGCAATCTTATCATAACAAGTTGAGTTTTCGCATAAATTGCTGGCTACAACTAGGAAATAATCTTGACCACTACACTTAGTAGGGAGAGTAACACCCATCTAAGGTGCCAAATCTTCTTGCTGAAATGTTGTCCACCCCGCCACACAAGACCTCAAACGAAACCTATAAATCGGCTCCTCAAAAAACTTGTACCGCACCACTACAGCAAAAGGTGTATGATTTGCAGGTTGGTGACCGTGTTTCAGGCTTGGTTGGTGCACAGCATCCTGTTGGCAAGTGACATCCTGCTGCTGAGTCGCTTCGGTGAACGTACGAGCATTTTGGTCCAGCTCTGTAGTATCTTGGGCGGCCAATTGAGTTGCGATGTGCTCAGCTTCACCTGTAGACTCAGATTCACCCGTAGACATTCTTGCCTTTCTACGCCACTTAGCGCAGCATTTTCTTAGTTGGTGCCATTGCAAGTGAAGCAGTAAGCACTCCTGATGCATGTTGAAGCTGCACTCTGTAAGTGACGAGGCGTCACAGGCTAATCGGCCGTGAAAGACAAATCATGTGCAGAAACTGCATTGTCACCTCTGCAAAATGCCTACACTGCCTACACAAGGCTACACCACATTCGAGCCTCTGCAGCACTGAGACTACTGAAGCGCTCACTGTCAGTGCTCGTTAGTGTCACAATGCAGTACTTCGCTTTACCGCTCATAGATGGTGGCGCCATCCTTGTCAAGAGATTCAATTCTAGGCCAAAAAAAAATCGAGTCATGATTTTTAATGATAATCGGGGCGGTAAGCATAGGGTACAGGAGGTAGTGGATAAGTACAAGTATCTTGGCATGTCGATAAACAATGAGGCTAAGTACCTAACGAACCAAGACACATCGGTTAAGAAAAAGATTAAAGAAACAGAGAGGGGTCTGTGGAAAATAGAGATGCAGACGAAATCAGCAGCGGGAACATACAGAACTTTCAAGCAGGAAATTGCCAAAGAAAATATATATGATAATTCTAGGGGAACCTCTATGTTGTTTGAAGCCAGGTCAGGAGTACTGCAGACTAAGACGGTACCAAGTCAAGTACCTAGGGAAAGACACATTATGCAGTGTGTATGGAGAGGAGGAGGAAACGGCTGAACACCTGACTTTTCTGTAAAGGGTTTCATCCTACAGTTCAAAGCAACAGGGCTGATTTTTTTCAAAGCATTGGGGTTTAGGGACAGTTAGACAGTGGAAAACAGACTTTAAGGCAGCCATCTTGCAAGTAGTTCATATTCCCCCACCAGGCAACGCCACTCAGTCATGGCTGAAGAAATGCTCTTTGCCAATGCAGCACAGCATTATCGCTCAGAACGGGACATGCCTGCATGTATCAGAAGTTTCTCGAACGTCATCGATGCTTCTATCCGTTGTTTGTAGTCACCGATGCTTATTAAATCTGATTGTATAAGCGATGCGAATTGTCAAGTACTTTCTGGAAGACACGCGGGAAGCAAGGATTACTCTAGAACCTTCAATGACTTTAGAAGAGTTAACTGCTGGGCTAGTTGGTGATCTTGCATATTGAAACGATTTTGCGCCAAAAGAACAACACACACCAGCGCCCGTGGTGTCGTCGTCTTTCTGGTGTGTGTTGTTCTTTTGGCGCAAAATCTTTTCAATATGCGTCAATGACTCATGTATAAAAGCCGACGCGCTTCGCCGCCGATTAGATTTCGACGATCGCCGGCTGTGTTCGCCGCTATCGTTGTGCTAAGAGTGCAACTTGCTTTTGTTGGCACAGGTTCACCCAATAAAGTCCATTTCATCATTCACAGTTTTGGGACTGTTTTCTTCACCATCCCTACTCCCTGACACTAGAAATACAACTGAACAATAGTATGACAAAATCCTTCTCACCATGGAGCTTAGTGCAGGTTTCCTTTGCAGCGCCAGTTGATCAGTGTCTATTTAGGAATCTGAGCAGCGTGGAAGGAACACGACACAAAAGAATAGCAGAGTAGTCTGTCGACCTCAGTGTCTCCGCGACAATGAGACAAAGACGAATGCGTCCGTGTCCTGTGTTCTTTTTCTCCTTTCCCTGTCTTTGTGGCCATCTTCCTCACTGTCCCGATGCACTTACCATGTGCAGATGACAAGGCGTGGATTTTACTTGTGGTTGTGAGAAGAAAAGGCAGAGGGGAGTTTTGCTGGCCTGACAATGCGGATGGCTGACAGCCGAACATCGGCCAGCAGGAGGATAGGCTAAATAGTAGACAGGAGGGAAAGTGATAACTCAGTGCACTCTCACATTGCATGGCCAGCGCTGTCTGGTTCCGCGCGACATGCAGGCCGTGGACAAAAGCACGCACGCGCGCTTTCGTCTGCCGAGCAGATGCTCTTCTCGTACACGTCGAAAATTTGAAGGTGTCTCATCAAAAAGGCACATTCTTGTAGAGCAAATTTCGCTATTACTCCTTTCTTCTTTTTATTTGAAGGCTTTGCTAAAGCAAGTGTTTGCCTTCTTTATTGATATGTGACGTATGTAATGTTTTCACTCGATGACATTCCTAGCTTAGTTCAAGGACATAAAAACTCGCTACAATAGATGGCAGTACAGAAAAGCGACGATAACAGAAG
This sequence comes from Dermacentor variabilis, assembly GCF_050947875.1. Classification (NCBI taxonomy): domain Eukaryota; kingdom Metazoa; phylum Arthropoda; class Arachnida; order Ixodida; family Ixodidae; genus Dermacentor; species Dermacentor variabilis. The sequence continues at coordinate 14,073,403 of NC_134573.1, read as the reverse complement.
GACATAACGATGTTCTTTGTCACACTTTCTCGACACTTATGGTATTGTGCAAAACAACACATGAACGGGACACTATAGGTAATAAGACTGTATTTCAGATCCCGTCATTATTTACATGTTTTGGGAGGAGGGGGTATAAGATGCACAACTATGAAATAGCACGAAAAAACACAAATAGACGGGGCATTCATAATAATGCTGGCCATGAGGCTCCCTTTTCATCTTTCTCGTCCATTGATTTTGGGACCCTCGTCTAAACTGATGTTTTATTATGCATTCATCATTATCAGCATATGAGCTCCTCTCTTTTGTGCACTTTGTCACGTATTCTTGACGTTACTTCTTTTGACAATGCAATATACAAAACTGTTTGCAATAAGTTCGTGCTCGACCTTTATTGAAGTTTTAGACTGATATATTGAACGGTGTAATTCCACATCAGGTTTGAATAGCCTGCCGAAACATGTCGTAATCGATAAATACGATCTCTGAAGCGTTCGTTTTTCGGAACTACCGACTGTTGGTGAGTTTTCTTTAGAAGGTAGCGTTTTAGGGTTGCCAACTTCCATATATTTGCAAATCGTCTGCTAGGTTCGTTTATATAGTCACAAATCAAATTGTAGGGCGTATGCGATCCCCACTTCAGCAGTGGATACTCAGGTCGATATTACACTGAAACACTGCCAGGGAGCATGTGCGCAAATGACAAAAAGAATGTATCAATTAGAAACGTGCGTCAAAATAGGGATGTCAAATAGGGTGTCAAACATGAGACGTAGAAAAGACAAAGTGGAACGTCTGACAGCATTTTTTAATTTTCTTTCTCTCTCTACGGGAACTAGACTTTAAGGTCAACTATTACAGTTTATGTATCCAAACAAAGGACAAATGAAAGAATGTACGTACAACAACAAAAAAAAGCTCATAGTACACCACACAGTTTCAACAAAACAACACACACAGACATATATATATATATACACATATATATATAAGGCTAGGTCGCTGGACGGTGTTCTCACCCAATTTCAGATAAGCAGGCATGAACCAAGCCATCGGCTCCACAATCTTGTTAGTAGAATCTGATTCGTGCATAATTCACAGCATGTGCTTCCTTTGTCATGTCCCCCAGGATTCACAATGCTTCAAACAAGGGTAATTTTGCAGATAGCCGCCATCAAAATGCGGCCGCTGCAGCCTGGTATCCAACCCGTGACCTTGACTTCAGCAGCGGAATTTTCCCCCGTATGAGTACTGTCGTTTATCTTCTATGTTTTCAGATGAAAAGCGCCACACGAGTCGACATTTTTCTAAAAAAATATGCTGAAGAAATTCTGTTGGACACGTTCAAATATCATCGCACTGAGCATGTGTCTTTGGCTTGGACACACCAGTTTGTGCTGCTGACAGGTGACAGCCGTATCATTGCTAATTGCTGAAACTGCTCATGAATGAGGTATTCCCGCGCTACTCATAATTCAACCGTGTCGAGAACCATTTTGACGAGGCCGTCGGCCCTTTCACCATAATTGTGCGAGCCGTGACCGCGGGGTGAACGGTCGATCAAAACAGCCCATCCACCGCCAGGAAGAGAGCTCGAAAGAGGGCAGCTCATTGGTGCGCCTTGAAGAGGCCTTGGCCGCTCAGCAGGTGCAGCTCCGGCTCGAAGTCCCAGGCTCGCCGGGAGGATAGAAAGGACAATCACAACAATGCGTTATGCTTTATTCTATGCTAGTCTTATCCACCACTCACGGCCGGCTGATACCATTGATAACGTGAGCAGACCGTCGCTCTAACCACTGACCAAGCGCGAAAAGCACGAAAAGGCATTATCATCGGAAAGGCATCGCTACAGAATACCGGCCCACACCAATGGGCAACACCACGTGGTGTGGATGGGGTGCTATTTGTTCTCTACAGTATTGTCCTACAGCACGTTGAGTACAACAGCATGCAGTCTTTTCGCATCGCTCATACAATCAGACTGCATAAGCGTCGGTGACAACAGACAATGGATAGAAGCATTGATAACGTTTGAGAAACTTCCGATACATGCAGGCGCGTCCTGTGCCCAGTGAAAAGCAGTCACAGGTGAAAGATAAACAAGTACACGTTTCAATACAACTCTATTACAATGCGTTGTCAGCCAAAGGAAAAACATGGGAAGATTCCTCTACTGTGCTACTGTAATCACGCCACCTACAAGGTCGACAACGGAACAGAAGTTTCAGAAAGTAATTTTAGCACACCATGGGCGACGCCTTCTCCTTTCTTCGACCTCGCAGGTGGCTCTCATGCTTGGCTGGCACATGCTTTCGCCATAGCTGTTATGCATGTACTAGCCCAACAAAAGCAGGAAACAACAGCGCGTCTCGCGGCCCTGGCCATGCCTCTGGGAGTGGTTTTATTCAGTATGACTGACAGGCATTGTGGGGGAGCCCAGGCGCGGAATCTTATAACGGTTTGAAATGTGAACTGGTTCACTTCGCCGCTTACGTCACTAAATAGGCCCCTCCCAAGCTGGAGGTGGAAGACGCAGCCAATAAACGAGAGGGTGCCGCCTCTGAAGTCTATGTCATCATATGACGAGTTAAGAATTGCGGAAAGTTTCTTCTTGCTCAATAAATATGAACTATTATTTAAATACTGTCCTGAAAGTTTTCGATTATTGTTGGTGTTGACATATTCTTTTATTGTAGATTAGCAATATAATATTACTATTTGTTGAACTGTCCATTGCCAGATGGTAATCCATGCGTTAAAAATTGTTACCACTCGAATCAAAGGAAATAGCCCCATCACCATCAATTCTGCGGAAATTTTGAAAGTTGGTTCTTTATTCTATGATGTCGTCGCACAGGGACATTCTCCTCACGCCACACATCTCGCACCGGCAAAGGGCGATGGCTGCTCGTATCCTCCAGTTCGCCGCACAGCCATCGCATCGCCATCGTCACACAGCCATCGCCAAAACTCCCCATCTGTCAGCTCTGATAATGCATCTGGCACCTCCAGTTGTTGACGGGTCCGGGAGAGCAACCTGAGGCAAAGAATGAGGGGCACCGCCAAGTTTTCGTGTGCATGAAGTCGCACCTCAGAGATGATCAATGTGTGCAAGGGCGCACCAGCCGCGAGTCTCCGAGGCGGCGCCGCCACGGTCGCAAGCAAACAGCCAAGCTACAGCAATGGAACCCAAAGCGGACTACCTCTTCACCGGTTCCACTCATGGCCGACGAAGGGTTCGCTTTGAAAATTATTGACAGATGCGTGACGTGTTCAAAATTTGTGGTGCCACCCTGCTGTCTCTGACGGCCGCTGACACAATCCCAATTCTGACCAATCACTTGAGGGCAAGGGAACCGGTTCGCTTTCGGAACCGTTATTCTAAGATTCCACCCCAGGAATCCTTTGCCGGAAAAGATTGAAACGTTCTTTCCTGAGGTAAAATGTTTTGGCTTGCCACATTCGGAGAAACTGTGAACGTCCCAGTGCAGCACTTTCCTGGCAGTCGTATAGATGGCGCCAGGTGAAACTTTTGTATGTAAGTGCGAAAATAGTATAAATTTCTTCCTTTCTTTGCAGATTGACACTGTGATTACAGCGTACTACAATAACAAATGATCATAGCTGATAATGTTTGAGATATGAGTCCTTACATTTTGGTATAGTTTGAAGATTGCATCGACTTTATCGATGTTACCAGTGGAAAAAGAAAATAGCAAAATTCACGCGTCGCGTACAGCGTTTCTTATTGCTTTATTGGAAAAGTATGCGTTGAGATTTTGAATTCAGGCTTCTAATTGTCTCGTCCAAAACTGCAGCTTCATAGTTTATCTTCCCGCATAGTATGTTCCCGCAAAAATGGGCAAAAGTAGGACCAGAATTCTAAATACTGCTTAATTTCGGTCGCATAATTAGGAAAACTAATAAAGGTACACGAATGAAATTTTGCGCCCTAAATGGAAATGCCTTGAACTCTAACGTGTCCAAAATTTAGCTTCCATGAGTGTGTAGTTGCCGGGCTGTTTACAACAGAAGTTGCAATATTAGGCAATCTTCAAAAGCAAGTTATTAAAAAAGTAAAAATTCAACATTATTTTGCTGCGTCTAGGAAAGAAATAAATATGTCTTAAAGCTACAGAGCAAGCCGCAATGCAGTATATGCGGTAGTTCCTACTAAATATGGTCGCAACTGAGACGCAGTTTGCAAAAACCATGTATCTCCTGCTTGTTCTTGAACATTTATTTCTAAATCACATTAATTTTTTATATTATCTATAGTTGGAATCTACAAGAATTAAGCTTTTTTATGGTATATACGACAACTTTATATCCTAACTAGAAGAGTCACCACGGTTGCTCCAAAAGTACTGAAAACGGGGGGCTCGTGCCGCCAGAGTAGGACCGCCACCTTAAGCGGGCAGAAATAACCAAACGGAGGTTATCTGATTGGTGGCTAACATAAAGGCAAGAGTGAAACTTAACCCTCGAAGTACAATGTATATTACTAGTCACGGCTAGGTGGCGTGTGCTGCCACCTGATTTAAAGGGTTCAGCCTTATCCATCCATCCATCCATCCATCCATCGAGAGAGCGTATTTTACGCATTAGCGCCGACAACCCATCAATTACAGGCAGTCTATCGTGGACCCCGGCATAAAATACTTTCGTGTTAAAAGAACCAGAAAGCTCGCCTTCGTGCATAGCGCTCGCCGCAAGTGTTTCCCGGCAAAGATTACAGTTGCATAAGCTGGAGGTGCGGGGAAGCGGCAACTGTAGCATTGGAAGCAGGCAGTGACGTAACTACATTTTTGTATGTAAAAGAAGAATCCCCCTAGCAACTCACTTGTCTTGCCACAGTGCTATGGCAAGGTCATGTATAGCGAGGACTCCTGAAGAGCACTATGCATACAAGGCACAGTGAAAGTGTGCTTAAGTGCATTCCTTTTCTCTCTGGTCCACTCTTTGTAGGTGCACGAAGTAGCAGCACAAGCTAAGTTGCAGGCCGTTGAAACGTTCTACGCTAATATTTAGGTAAAATGCATGTGAATGTTGCCATGTGAATAATTTCAAGCTACATAGCAATGGGTAATCATTCTAGTCATTGACAGCTCCGCTGTTCAAACACCTCTTCACAGCGTGGACTGGAGAACATATATTTATCTTGATTTTTTATAAATTTATGATGTGGCTATTCATTCAACATAAAAGTATGCTTGATCTTGTAATCTTGTCTTGCAAAAAAGAAAGAAAGGTAGAATGTCAAGTCCTTCAGCACACATTTAGCTATGTAGTAAATCCTTAACAAGCCTTCCATTGCATTTTTTAAGCTCCCCAGCACCTTAAGTTCAAAGGGGAAAAATTCTGAATAAAATGTTTTCAGGGAATCACTCTGAAACTTTTATGGAAGCATCAGAGAGATAGACTTGTGTTAATTTTCATCAAAATCCGTGAAGGAATAGGGAAGTTGATTTTGAAAGCCACGTAGCCCCTTAATCTTTTTTTTCTTCCTCAAAACTTCTCTATCAAGCTCGTACTGCATGCCTGTAACCAGTCTGGTCATACAGACCTCCTTCCTGATTTTTTTCCACCAATACTCTAAACAACTTTTGTTTATCTTGATTGCTGACAAACTGATGCTTCTGTCCACTGATGACAAGAACGTTTAAATAAAGCCGCTAAAGGAGGTCGCCTATACCTGCCAATGGGTGGCAGTGAAGCCGCGCCGGGGCCATCTTGCCATAGGCAAGAAACTGGAGCCACAGCACGCCTGCCACACTGACTGCATCTCCCCACCGTTGTTTTGAACGGTTATGGTGAGCACTAAAGAGAAAGTTAGTCAATAATAAGAAGTCAAATGGCAGATAACAATGCAATCAATTAAAAATTATCCCCAAACGACAACTTCAGTCTCAAGTGCAAGCCAACGAGCATATACACACAGGCATTCTTTGCTTCATGCAGACTGTAATCATACATTGCAGTCCCAAAGTCTACATATCCAACCACTTTGTTGCCCACAAGCTCAACATGTTTCCTGACTGACATGTCATTGACAATCTAAGCACAGTACAGAGTCGTCATGCCGCACTGGACAAGCTTTTTCAATAGTGGAGCGAGGATCCCCATTGATGGAACAGCACCATTTTTTGTATAGTGCGCTCTGCTGGCATGGAGCACTGACACAAAAAAAATCTGCTTTTTTCTGCTTTAATGAGTAGCTAATGACTCAGTAACCATGGTATGAAACCTCACTTCAGAGTGCGACAGATAATTACGAGGGTCATTTGATAAGTGTGATAAAAAGCAATTAAAGATACCATGTTTGCAGAAAACAATACTTTAATTTTCAACATAGTTCCTTTCCGGCACCACGCACGTCTTCCAGCAGTGCTCCAATATTTTTATCCCCTCAGAAAAAAAGAACGGCTTGAGGCCCTTGAAGTAGTCCTTTACCACCAAGATAACCTCTTCATCTGAAGAAACTTTCTTTCCACCCAGCCTATTCTTCAGGTTTGGAAAGAGGAAAAAAATCGCATGGGGCCACATTCAGAGAATGGAGTGGATGAGGCACAGCCTCGAAGCCTAACTCGTGCAATTTGGGCACTGCAACAAGTGGTCTGTGGGGCAGAGCACTGTCTTGGTGAAAGAGGAGCTTTTTCCGTGCTAACACAGGTCATTTAGTGCGCAATTCTTTTTTCAGTTGATCTAGGAGTGTTAAATAATATGGTCCTGTTATTGTTTTGCTACTTTGTAAGTAGTATACAAAGATTATTCCTCGTGAATGGAAAAAGACAGTTTCCATCACCTTTCCGGCTGAACAAACAGTTTTCGCCTTTTTTGGAGCACCTTCATCAGGCCCAGCCCGTTGCTTCGATTGCTATTTAGACGCTGGAGTGTAACAATGTATCCATGTCTCATCAGCTGTCACAAATCGACGCCTAAAGTCCTGTAGATTGTGATCAAGCATCAATAAACACTACTTCGAGATGTCTGCCCTCATGCACCTTTGGTCCATCGTAAGCAGCCGCGGCACCCAACATGCACAGACCCATATTCATCTGCTATTTCTCATAAAGAATATTGTGAACTTTCTCTCTCTCTGCTGAGATAGATGGCTAAAATTTCGGCTATCCGACATACCTTCACTCAGCGATCTTCCATGACAATTCCATGAATTTTCTATACCATTTCTGGCTTGGTGACCACCACTATACGCCCAGGATGTGCTTCATCTTGCGTCGAAATTCGGCTACGTTTCAATTCATTTATCTAGTAGTAAATGGTCTTCAGTGATGGTGCAGAGTCTCCGTGAATCTCGCTCAATTTGGCTTTAATTTGGGCGGCCGTCCAGTGTTTTAAGTAAAAATGGTTGATCACTGCTGGAAATTCACCTTTTTCCATTTTGGCGGGAGTCACCACACAGCTCAGTGCTAATGGCTGTCAGAAGCTTACTTACTGACGGTACCAGCATAAACAAGCTCTGCCGTCATATGAAGGGTGCTTCTCATACGCCACCTAGAAAAAAACAGAATTGTAGTGCCATCTCTTGTATTTTTACCACACTTATCAAATTACCCTCGCATTTAGACCCTTGTTTATAGCGACCAGTCCAAGTTTCAGTTTCAGAAAGCAACGAAATGGGTCAGAGAAGGAACATAAACCTGGCCATGTGATTGCAAAAACCTCTGACGTATGCTCCGACACACACACCAGCGCGCACGCTGACACGCGAGCTTCATGTTGCTAGTTTGTCTCCTACGCCTGCACGTGCTTTGCAATCATCGTCCAGCGGTGACAATTTGCGACTGTGCTCCGGCACGTGCTTTGCGACCACCATCATCGTCGTTTTCATCTTCCAGCGGTGACAATTTCCTGCAGGCAGGAGTCGCCGCCGTATTAGATGCTGCCAATCACTTTCGATTCGACCCACTAGAAAGCAGCGACTTAGATATTGCAGCCGGCAACAGCAAGGCAAGACCCTCGCATCGGCCACATTCAATGGTCAGTGTAGCGCAGTCAATCTGACAGTGCGGAAAATCTGCGGACACAACATAAACTGCCGTTTACTTCTGCAGTTGCAGCGACATGGACAGCATCCACTACAAGCAACAACTGAGAAGATCACATGCAACCAGCATGGCAGCCAACGAAAATTTGTGCCATAACATTTTCTCAATTGTTTACAATCCTTCCTTGATGTCGATGTTGCGAGGCGCTGCATTTTGCATTTGGCTGCGAGCATGTACTTTGATTTTAAATATGTCCTAAGCTATATTCGCCGTTGATATTCTGCAGACAATGTGTGTGTGCCCACATAAATCGATCTAACGTGTTATCTCCACTACAAAACTTTGTGTCAGTACTCCTTTAAACTGCGAGTGCACATACTCATACGTTGAAGGAGAACAGAAGTGCAGCGTTAGCGCAAATGCACGCAGCTCGGATGGGTACGTGCCTTTCTGGTATTTTCCTGCCCTGTTGAAGAGTTGCCGTATATCAAGGGCAAAGGCTGCAGTGAACACCTCCATGTCCTCCTCAGACAAGAGCTTCTGTTCCTTGATATCACTCATTATCTCTTGAGCACTCTCATTCTTTTTGGTCAGTGCCCGTTTGCTCTGCTGCAGAATTTTGATCTTCTTCTTGAGCTGCGTTATCTCCTCTTGAGAAACATGAAGCATTTCTTGTTAATGCTGCTTTTTAGGTGATGAAAGTGCCACATCTTGAATAACTTTGTCAACTTCACCACCTCTGTCATCTGGAGTGCTCCGGGGCCTGGGTGGTAGTCGCTTCCTTTTCAGCTGGAACGAGAATTGCACACTTTAAAATTACTGGCTTTACTTGCTGCATTGCGTAAAGCAAACACTAACATAAGAACAGAAAAGGCACAACTGTAAGAACAGCTGCGTGTATATTGCCCAAATGACGCTACTTAACACCTCGTAATTGCGGCAACCCTTTTAATTAAGGCTACACAGCAACCGATAACGAAATCTAGCGAGTCTTCCATTGAACTTCAGCGAATAGCAAACGGTGCCTTCTTTTCCTACTCACACTGCGCACCGGCGATATCAACTAACACAAGAATGTGTACTCACCAGCTTTTGCAGGTGCTTTGGAAATGCGTCAAACACAGTTGGACAACTTCCCAGTCGCAGCCGTATCGTCTGCCCAGTCCGGTCGAAACAATCCGGCATGAAGTGCCTCGAACATATGTAATTGCAGTCTTTTGGTTTCTAGCGTTCAGTCCGGATAGCCCGCTCCCATGTGCCTCGCACATTTGGGTCCTTGGGAAACCTGCTTGGAAGAAAATTCAGTGCCATTCCACTCTGTGAAGGTGGATGACCAGCAAAGCTGTGCATAGTGATGACTATGTTGATTGAGTAAAGACACGTGGCTTCGTGATTCTGCCGTCTTTTATTTGAGTTTGTTACCATAGTGATCATCGCTTTATGGTCAATACGACCATGTGCTGAACGACGACGCTGGAACGTCAAGCTTATACATGACCGATGACGCGTAGTTGATACACTGACATGTGTACAGCATTGAATGGCGAGCCTATCCTCCTCGCGGTATTCGGGGTCCCTACGGGCATGGCGCATACGCTTGGCGGCTTGCTCGTCGTCGGTGGCCTCCTTCCTCCGCCGTGGCCATCCCTGTTTTGGTTGGCGAAGGCGATCTTCGCGGACACGCTGCTGTTCTTCATCGGACGGCTACGCGACGGTCGACCGACGCGCGCTCGGCGTCAGCAGCTTCCCGCGGTCTTCGCGCCCATTCCCGCTTCTGCTCACGCCGTCGCTATTTGAGGGCACGCTGCTCTTCCTCAGTGCGCACAAGACGCGCCCTACACATAGCACGGCCAGAATGCAACGTCGCTAGGCGATGTTGGCGTCATAGTAAAGAGGTACACACATAACGTCGGACTATAAACGCGCCTTATAGTCCGACGTTATCGGCGAGCAGGCTCGACGCCGGACACGTCGGAGTGCTGGACTTAGCTATACCGATTTCTTGGTCTACGTGAACCTCTTCTACGTAGGCACAAAAAAACGGAAACCTAGCCATGCAGTTTCGCTGTAAAACAGTGAAATTGGAAACGCACTGCGACCTGTCAGCATGCGTTGCGAAGGGCAAAGAAGTTTTCATGAAGCTCAAAATCTGCTACTTACAAGTGAAGCGTAATCCCAGAGTCGTTTGTCACTCGATTTATGCAGCCGTACACAACACACGATAACATCCGCATGCCACCACCATAGAATAAAGAACCAACTAAGAGAAGGGAAACTGTATCCATAGAGAAAGAAATTCAACAAGAGGGGACACTCTTCAAAAACTGGCAACAGGAAAGACGTCACGCCTAGTTTCAACAACATCCGTTAGTTGACGCGAGCATCAGAAAAAAAGAATGTGAAATAAACTTCCAGACAACGTTTTATTTTTTTTATTCCTTCCCACTAAAGGTGAAAAAGTTTTGCGTGTAAATGAACTTATACTTTGCAACTTCTTGTTGCGTTGCCTAGCAACAAGCTAGCGGCACGCCAGACGCGCGTGCAAACGTCATACCAGGTGTTCTGTGGTCATACCAGGCCCCGCACACTCTCAAGTTCAACAAATGGCCACAGAGGGCGAAAAATCAATCGAGGCGCGTTTCAGCGTAAGCGCGCAAATGGAGCTACTGTAATTTGGTCGAATACTTTAATTGGTACTTTCTCTGCTAGGGGCGCTGAACATGCTGATTTTTTTAATTTACACAAACCATTGACATGAACAATCGAGGTGTCTAAGGATGTTTTTTTACCTCAGGCAAATAGGCAGTTGATTTTTTTTAAAATTTGATTGTTGAAGCTGCTTTTTAGTCATAGCGTCAAGGTTTTTGTACTTGATTAACCACCGACAGCCGACAGCCTATTGGTATCGATGTGTTTCCTGGCCGTTGGCGTTCGAATACTACGGCGGTAAAACATTTTCGAAAGCATGCTGGTTTCGTCTGCGAGTCATTACACAGACTTGCTGTAAAGAGGTCTACTCTTGGCAAAAAATAGTGCCTCATTTTGTTTAGGCGTTGATTATCATAATGAATGCGGCGGAGGTTGACGGAATACGCTTGAAGGTACGTTTTTATGCCGTTGATCTCCATAACACCGTAAGTACGCAAACCGATGTCACAGAACACCCGATGCATCATTGTGTGTTCTCCGTCATCGCTTGTTTGCTGTACGCCTACTAATTCTTCACTTCTTCTTCAAGTGTTGCATCCTCCTTTTGTCCTTGTTCTCTTGTGCTTCACTTACAGTATGTCGTTCCGTCAGCTGTAATGCGCATTTGCAAAACCAATACGTTTGATAAGACGCAGTGGTTATCATAATTTCACTACACATGTATTAAGCTGGCACATGTGGTTCAGATACAGATACCTGTATGCGGACTTGCACGACGTTGATGCGGAGATTAGGATAATTATGACACCCGTAAGGAAGAGGCAGCTGACGGCCGTAAGCTGTTGCGTTCTTTTCGCCAAATTACCCGGCCTGGTAGTGCTCTAAAGATGCTGTATAAAAGTGACACGCGGTGACAGGGAAGTTATGTTTAGCAGCCGACTGTACGTTTTGTAGCTTAGGTCTTCTTTCTTGTGCGTCTGTGCTACCCTTATTAATGAGCCATTTCTTGACTATGTTCTTGACTATGTAACCGCGTTTGTGTGGATCCGTAGACGTGTGCTTTTTGTTGAACTTGTAAAATGCAAATAAAATATTTTCAAGCTTACTCAATCTTTGGTGTGTGCGTTTATTCAGTCGAGGCCATCGTGCCACCTGGAAACCGAACTCTGTCAGTAGCCCTACACGAAATGCAACAGCTGGAGCGCGGCGGCACAACTCGGGGTAACGGCGGCGTAATAAACGAAAAACCGCTCGGGATGCCCTTAAAAGTCAGTTCAGAGTGTGCCTTAACTCGATATGACTCAGCGCTACATATATTCTGCTGCGCCTTGATCGTGCTCCCGCCAGTTTGGTTGCTGTGTAGCAAACGTAGCGCCTACATACATATGTAGGCGCTACGTTTGCCACACAGCAACCTAACTGGCGGGAGCACGATCGATGCGCATCAGCCAGAACCCAGTAGGTAAAGCGACCATACTGTGCAAAACCCCGTTTCCGTTTCCTGTTGTACAGCGCCACCCGTGGTCACATACTTTAGTTCACGACGCCACCGCTACGCTTATTTCCGTAGCACTGTGGAAGGTACAGTTTCCCTTCTCTAAGTTTGTATAGTTGTTCTGTGGTCATACCACAGAACACCTACACAAACTTAGAGAAGGGAAACTGTACCTTCCACAGTGCTACGGAAATAAGCGTAGCGGTGGCGTCGTGAACTAAAGTATGTGACCACGGGTGGCGCTGTACAACAGGAAACGGAAACGGGGTTTTGCACAGTATGGTCGCTTTACCTACTGGGTTCTGGCTGATGCGCATCGATCGTGCTCCCGCCAGTTAGGTTGCTGTGTGGCAAACGTAGCGCCTACATACGTATGTAGGCGCTACGTTTGCCACACAGCAACCAAACTGGCGGGAGCACGATCAAGGCGCAGCAGAATATATGTAGCGCTGAGTCATATCGAGTTAAGGCACACTCTGAACTGACTTTTAAGGGCATCCCGAGCGGTTTTTCGTTTATTACGCCGCCGTTACCCCGAGTTGTGGCGCCGCGCTCCAGCTGTTGCATTTCGTGCAGGGCTACTGACAGAGTGCGGTTTCCAGGTGGCACGATGGCCTCGACTGGAATAAACGCACACACCAAAGATTGAGTAAGCTTGAAAATATTTTATTTGCATTTTACAAGTACAACAAAAAGCACACGTCTACGGATCCACACAAACGCGGTTACATAGTCAAGAACATAGTCAAGAAATGGCTCATTAATAAGGGTAGCACAGACGCACAAGAAAGAAGACCTAAGCTACAAAACGTACAGTCGGCTGCTAAACATAACTTCCCTGTCACCGCGTGTCACTTTTATACAGCATCTTTAGAGCACTACCAGGCCGGGTAATTTGGCGAAAAGAACGCAACAGCTTACGGCCGTCAGCTGCCTCTTCCTTACGGGTGTCATAATTATCCTAATCTCCGCATCAACGTCGTGCAAGTCCGCATACAGGTATCTTTATCTGAACCACATGTGCCAGCTTAATACATGTGTAGTGAAATTATGATAACCACTGCGTCTTATCAAACGTATTGGTTTTGCAAATGCGCATTACAGCTGACGGAACGACATACTGTAAGTGAAGCACAAGAGAACAAGGACAAAAGGAGGATGCAACACTTGAAGAAGTGAAGAATTAGTAGGCGTACAGCAAACAAGCGATGACGGAGAACACACAATGATGCATCGGGTGTTCTGTGACATCGGTTTGCGTACTTACGGTGTTATGGAGATCAACGGCATAAAAACGTACCTTCAAGCGTATTCCGTCAACCTCCGCCGCATTCATTATGATAATGAACGCCTAAACAAAATGAGGCACTATTTTTTGCCAAGAGTAGACCTCTTTACAGCAAGTCTGTGTAATGACTCGCAGACGAAACAGCATGCTTTCGAAAATGTTTTACCGCCGTAGTATTCGAACGCCAACGGCCAGGAAACACATCGATACCAATAGGCTGTCGGCTGTCGGTGGTTAATCAAGTACAAAAACCTTGACGCTATGACTAAAAAGCAGCTTCAACAATCAAATTTAAAAAAAAATCAACTGCCTATTTGTCCGAGGTAAAAAAACATCCTTAGACACCTCGATTGTTCATGTCAATGGTTTGTGTAAATTAAAAAAATCAGCATGTTCAGCGCTCCTAGCAGAGAAAGCACCAATTAAAGTATTCGACCAAATTACAGTAGCTCCACTTGCGCGCTTACGCTGAAACGCGCCTCGATTGATTTTTCGCCCTCTGTGGCCATTTGTTGAACTTGAGAGTGTGCGGGGCCTGGTCATACGCCAGACAAGCCGCAGGAGTGAGCGAGGGCGGCTGCGCATGTGAAGCTCGCGTGCTCGGCGAGCCGTCTCTTTTCGATGCAGCCCGTTTTTTGGGCTCCCGGCGTTCTCTTGTGTTCCGTCTGCATTTCGACACGGCACCGCTGCACTGCTGGACAACAGCAAGGTGAGGAATTTTGTTTGACAGTCTGCGACGCACTTCAAGTACATTTAGGCTTACTGCACAAAACTGAACCTATATAGTGACGCAGTTATCGAAAAACAGCTCCGCAGTCCAAGCCTAGTTAATATGAGTTAATTACTCGTACTGGGAGATGTTTGCGACGCTTTCCATGAGCCCAAGCATAATTATAACCTGTTTGGGTAGTTTTTGGGCACGCTCGCCGCACCTGGCTTTCTGACGAAAAGCACCTTGGCCGTGTGACGCAGTTTCCCGTGTACTGAATCTTACCGGGACAAGTTTTGGCGCTTTCTCTGACCCAAGACATTATTGTAACTAATTTCACTACTTTTTGGGGTACTTTTCAAGCACAGTGGTCGCACTCAGCGTAGTGGCGCAGTTAGCGAAAAGCAGCTCGGCTGTGTGCCGCAGTTAGTTTCGCGTGTACTGAATCTTACTGGTAGAAGTTCGTGACGCATTCTCTGACCCGAAAAAGTATTGTAATTTATTTGGTAACTTTTTGGGATATCTTGAGGCTTGCTCGCCGCGCCTGGGGTTGTGAAGGTGTTAGCAAAAAAGCAAGCCGGCCATAGTGAGTTAGTTTTGCGTGTACTGAATTTTAGTGGGACAAGTTTGTGACGCATTTTATAGCCCTGCAACAACATATACCTTATTTCAGTACTCCCGTCTCGAAAATGCGACGAGCGATTGCCGAGAGTGATAACACGGGAGTGTTTCATGCGCCGGCAGGACGCGTAAAAGATAACACGGAGGAGCTCAAGAACATGACATTTCTGTCTTCTGAGCGACTGAAAACAGGCTTTGCGCTCACAAATCTGTCTTCAATGCGACTAGAAGGCATTCTGCAAGCGTGTAACATGGTCTGGCTGAGCCTGTGTGTGTACTTCGCGTACCATTGTGTCGACTGAGGCCAAGTTGTTTTGGAAACGCGCAGTCACCCGTGTATTTGTGCACTTAAAGTGCAGGAAATAATGCCAGGGAAAGGAGGGGTGCTTGAAAATCGGATGTTCAGATTTTATGGCATTGTTTCGGAGGAGTCTTTGCTGCGAAATGTACGTAAAAGTGAATTTATCTGTAATGCCGCTTATTCACCACTTACGCACGTTTCGCCTCTACACGAAATACTCCTGTTAGGTCAATATGCCAAAATGATACATGCTTGTAATTTACTTTCAGCTGATGGGATCCGGTGGAGCATCGTACGGCAACGACTGCTGCTTACCTGGTGCCGCAACTTTCGATGAATGCAGAAGAAGCCCGGAACGAGCATTTATATAGAGCAAAATAAACATTTCATCATTTCAGAAGGCGTCTTTCGTTTTCTTTATGAAATTGCACCTGACAGATTCGGCGCAGTCTTGTAAAGGTCAATCGCAATCATTTCTACTTAATAATGAAACGATTCCGCGCCAAGGCCACGCGAGGTTCAGCTGAAGCGAAAAAAAAAATGAATGCCGCACCAAGCAGCGGAGCCGGCGCGGCGTGTACCAACTGGTGTTCAAAACGCGCGCGCCCAAAACCGAAAGCGGAAGGAGTCAACAACATCCGCTTGGTGTGCTACAGTCAATTCGGCCGCTGGGCTCTATGGGAGTGTCCGCTCTGTACCTTTCGCAGTGGTTCGAAAATAAGCAGCGGCAGCGCATGGAACTTACTTAAGAGGAAGCTTTAGCTCGGGCCCAACTCCGACGCGGCCTATTCAAATACATGTAAAACGCAAAAACGGACGGACGGACGGACGGAAAAAACTTTAATGGAAAAAGGACCTGCGAGGTTGCCAGCCCGGGCTCAGGCCACCCGGGCATTGTGTGCGGTGAGGCATAGCCTTTCCACCGCTGCCCGGGCCCGCTGGATAGCCCATAATTGGTCGTGTAGTTCTGAGCTAGTCAGAGCGCTTAGCCATCGCTCCTCGAGAAGGTCCGGTTCTATCTTGTCCTCTACGTATACTGAACTGATCTGTGTGCACTTCCACAAGATGTGTGCCATGTCTGCGTGTTCATGTTTGCAGAGCTTGCAGCTTGCGTCTGGATATTGTGTTGAATTTATTCTGTTTAAGTGTACTGGGTTTTGGAACGTTCTGGTTTGCAATCTTCTCCAATCTGTTTCTTGAGACCTGTCGAGTTGTTTGTGGGGTTGTGGGTATGCTTCTCTTTGTTTCGTGTAGTGTGTCAGTATGTCGTGGTACGTGACCAGTCTGTCCCTGTCGTCTTTTATCGCTTCTTCGTCGTCGTCGCCTCCTCCGTCTTCTCCATCGCCTCCGCCGCAATCCTTCTCCCTTCCCCGGGGGTTGCGGGGTGTCGGGCCGTCACTGTCCGTGCCGCGGTGGGTTAGTTTTCGCGCGACTCGGTGGGCCTTCTCGTTGAGGTTGGGAGGGGCATTCATGGTAACTTCTCCCATATGTGCCGGGATCCATTTGAGGTATTTGGGTGTAATTGTGCCGTTCTTAAAGTCTTCTGCTCTGTGGTTCAGGATTTTGGCCGCCTCGGTGGAGACCCAGCCCTTTGTGAAATTCCTAATAGCCGTCTTGGAGTCGCTGATTATTGTTCTGTATTGTTGCCGACCGCTGATTATAGCCAATGCGATTGCCGTTTCTTCCGCTGCCTCCGACGATCTAGTCCTTACGGAGCCCGCAGTCACGGTCTTTCCTTTGGTGCATACGACCGCCATTGCGAAGAGGGAGTTACCTTTGTCAGCGCCGACACCACCATTGTCGTCCCTGTGTCGGGGGTACCGCGCGGCGTCTACGAAGAGCACCCCCTCCCGCGCGCCGTGGTTTTTGAGAATCGTTTTCGTGCGGCATTTTCTTCTCTCGACATTGTGCACGGGGTGCATGTTCTTCGGGATATTTTCCGTGTTGATTGCGGCTCGGACGTCTGGGTGAATCTGCATCTTGGGGCCGTTCATTCCGTGGTAGTTTATGCCGATCTTTTCCATGATTTCTCTGCCCGCCTTGGTTCCGGAGAGTCTTTCGAGTTGCGCTATTCTCTGTGCTTCTGCGATCTCCTCCAGCGTGTTATGCACTCCGAGTTGTAGTAACCTTTCGTTTCTTGTGTATCGGGGGAGACCCAGTGCTGTTCTGTACGCTTTTCTAATGAGCGCGTCGATCCTGTCTTTCTCGGCCTTGTTCCAGTGGACGAATGCCGCCACGTACGCGACGTGGCTGATCGCGAAGGCCTGAACGAGCCGCACAACGTTTCTTTCTTTAATGCCCCTCCTGTTGTTGGAGGCTCTCTGTATTAGCCGAATGGCCGCCGTGACTTTCTTTTCCAGGCGTGTTATAATGTCCGTGTTTGTTCCCCTGGCTTCGATCCAGAGACCCAGAACTCTAATCTTTTGGACCATGGGTATCTCCGTGCCTTTCCTTGTGGTTAATCTGATTCCCCTTTTGTGTAGTTCCGCTACGTCCCTGGACGGTTTGCCGAACCTCCTGGGGCGGTAGAGCAGCAGTTCCGATTTTTCCGGCGAGCATTCAAGTCCGGTGCCCTCTAGGTGATTTTCGATTGCCTCCACCGCCCCTTGAAGTCTGTTCTCCATATCGCCCTCGCTTGCGTCTTTCGTGGTCCAAATCGTAATGTCGTCTGCATAAACGGTGTGATTAATGCCTTCTATTCGGTCCAGTTTTTCCGATAGTCCAATCATGACGAGGTTGAAGAGCATCGGTGACACGACGGACCCTTGCGGCGTGCCAGCGCTGCCCATGTCCACCTGGATACTCTCCTCCTCGTCCAGTCTGATTCTGGCTGTTCTTCCCGTAAGGAAATTTCGGATAAAATTATACGTTCGTTCGCCCAGGCCGAGTTGCACGATTCTGTCGAGTATGGCCGTGTGCTTGACCCTGTCGAAGGCCTTCTTTAGATCAAGTCCAAGTATTGCCCTCAAGCCCCGCCCCGTGGTATCTATGACTTGCTCCTTTAGTTGTATCATGGCGTCTTGTGTAGAGAGCCCTCGTCTGAAGCCAATCGTGTTGCTGTGGTACAGGTCGTTTGACTCCAGGTAGCCGTTAACTCTACTCAGGCAAGCGTGCTCCATCACTTTACCAACGGAGGAAGTGAGAGAGATCGGCCGCATGTTCTGTATTTCTAAGGGTTTACCTGGCTTCGGTATGAGGATCACGTCGCACCTCTTCCATTCGTCGGGTATCTCGCCATTCCGCCAGCACTCGTTGATGTAGTCTGTCAAGCGGCTCGTTGCCTGGTCGTCCAGGTTCCGGAGCATCTTGTTGGTCACTTTGTCGGGGCCCGGAGCTGACTTGGTCTTGATGGTCTGTAGGACGGCCTTGATTTCTTGCTGGGAGAAATCTCTGTCGAGGTCTTCGTTGGCAGAGCCCGAGTAGTTCCGGTGTTCAACGGCTGGAGGTCTCTCAAGGTAGAGCTTGACGATTTCATCACCCATTTCACGGATGTTTCCTTTGTACTTGTGTCTGAGCTTGGTCATTTCCGCTTTCGCCGCTGTCTTCGTTCCCGACGGGTCGAGCAGGTGCTTGAGGATCTTCCACGTCTTGCCCGTGTTGATGTTGCCGTCCATGGCGTCGCATACCTCGTCCCAATCCTGATTGCATAACTGGGCGCAGTGTGCTTCGATGGTCTTGTTTAGTTCCGCGATTTTGCGCCTGAGATTTCTATTGCGTTTTTGCCCTTGCAGCCGTTTCTGGATGGATTTTTTGGCTTGTACGAGGTGCGCGAGCCTGCTGTCCATCCGCGGAGAGTGACCACCACCATTGTCGTCGTCTTCATGTTCGCGTCGAGCCTCCCAGTCGTCCCACTCCATCTCGGTCGTGGCCATTTCTACGTCTCGTAGCAGCTCTCCGTTCCATTCCTCTATGTTTCTTATGGGTCCCTGTTCTTTTTCGTCTCTGATTTTGCGGAATTTGTCCCAGTCTACTAGCCGGAACTTATGTTTTATTCCCTTCGTGACGCGGGCCTCTCCTAGGGCTATGCTGAGTATCCTGTGATCGCTCCCCAGGTCCTCGAAGGTGTTCTCCCAGGTGATTCTCCCGGCTCTCCTGCATAGCGTTAGGTCTGGTGTGGTGTCCGTATGGGGGCCCGCACCCACTCTGGTGTGTGAGGCCGGTTCGTTGAGAAGGGTTAGGCCGGCCTTTTCTATGAGGTCGGCCAGATTTTTTCCCTTCTTGGACGAGTGTCCATATCCCCACTGCGTGTGTGGAGCGTTGAAGTCCCCTCCGATGACGAGCCTGTTGTCGCCGGCGATGGTCAACGTTTCGTTTATTAAATCTTCGAAATTATGTGTTAGGCCCTTTTTGGACGGGCTGCTGTAGACGTTCAGGACGAAAGTGCTGCTCTCCTTCTTGCTGCGTGGCACCACTTCTATGAGGATGTGGCTAATGTCCGTAATTTTTCTCATAATTCTCGGGATCGCGACCAGTCCTTTTCTGACTAATGTGGTCACGACTATGTCCCTCCCCGTCCCTTTTGTGCGTTGTTTGTGGGTGGCGTACCCGGCAATTTTGGCGTGGTCGAATGTTTCCTGGAGAATGATTACGTCGGGCTTTTGTCTTTTTGCGGTCAATTTAATGTGTTGTGTCATTGTTGCTTTTTTGTTTGAGAAGCTGCGGCAGTTCCACTGCCAGATGACGAGTCTTCCCTTTTAGGTGCCCGCCATCTTTACGAGAGCTTCTTCTCCAGCTCTGCGAGCCGCCTGTCATACTTTAGGGCCTGCGCCTTCCTCTCTGCCTCGATGTCACTAATGCGCGCCGCCAACATCTCGAACATTTTCTCCATTTTGTCAGAGAGTTTGTTGAGCATGTCCTCAAGGACGTCAGTTTTTTTTGTGCTAGGTCGGGGTCTCTTGACCTCCTGTACCGAAGCGACCTGTTCGTTGGTCTTGGTCTCCGGGATTTTACGCTTGGCGCCCAGTGGGTGTGCTACAGCTGCTACCATATCCACTTCCTCCTCCATTGCTTCGGTGGATGGGGTGGAGACGGAAGCGAAGGCGGCTGACGGGGGCGACGATTGTGTCTGCATTTTGGTAAGTATTTCATTAAGTGTTTTCTGTAGTTCGTCAATTTTTTTGGCTGATTCGCTGTTTTGTTTTTTTGCCTTTTCTAGCTCCTGTTTGAGTAGCTGGTTTTCCATTCGATATTCCTTCACGCGTTCCTCTATGTGATCGTACCTGCCCCTATCATTACTGGTATTGCCGGACCTTCCCGATTCGCGATTGGCCACTACGTCTGACCAGCTCACCTTTGCTGGTGTCGTCTGTTCTTGCTTCTTCCCGTTCGTTTCGGGCTTCGTCCCCCTCGAGGTGGATATGTATCCACTCCCGGTCCTGTCCCTGTTCCTGGACCTGGACCTCGAGGTCGGTCGTCCCCGCGCTCCCGGCCTTGATCTGGATCTGTCCCTGGACCTCGAGATCGGTCGTCCCCGCGCTTCCGGCCTGGACATGGATCTGGATCTGGACCTGGAGCTGGACTTGGATCTGGGCGCGGGAGATGGTTGTGTGTGGTTGCTGTCCCCGCCGTCAGGTTCTTGTGAGCCGGCTACTCGCAAGAGTTCTTCCTCGTTTCTTCTCGCTGTCCATCTTCTTAGTTTTACCATGTACGGTGTCTTGTATTTAGCCCTGCAAGTCCGGTCCGCCGTGGGGTGAGCTTCTCCGCAGAGCTTGCATTTAGGTGTGCATTCGTGGTCTTTGGCCGGGTTTTTGCTACCGCACGCCGGGCACAGCTTGTCGTCCGGTCTGGGGCATACATCGGGTCTGTGCCCGAGCCTGCCGCACTTTTTGCAAAAGTCTATTTGTTTCCGATAGAGGGATACTCTCATCATGATGCTGTTGAAGTGCGCCCACGCGGGGACCCTGTTGCCCTCGTACAGTAGTATCACGGTGGTCGTGCTGCCCAGTCTCTTGGCGTACGCCAGGGAAGGGTTCCTCACGTTCACCAGTGCGTGTACGAGCTGGTCTTGTGTGTAATTGAGGGGAACGTTGCGGATTATCCCCTTGGCCATCTCTTCTGGTGCCGAGACGTACGCGTTGGTCGTGTGTTTCCTCCCGTTGATTGTTATTTCCTTGATTTTGGCGACTTTAGTCGCCGTCGTCTCGTCAGGTGTGCTTACCACCAAGATGTTTTGCGTGTGGTTGGGGCAGATCGTGATGATTTCGTCGCTGCTCACTCCTGCTTCATTGCGTATCGCCTCGTCTAGGCTGGCGCTGCACGTGTTTCTGATGTTCAGCCCGTCTCTCGGTCTTACGATTATCTTGATGTCGTCTCTAGGTAGCCTGGGCATCTTGCTTGCTCGTAGAATCTTGTTCACTATGCTCTTCCCGCCTTTGCGCGTCGGGCTTCTCCAGCGGGTGCCTCGCTTGTCTGCCTCTTGGGTAGCGTTCGCGCGGCCCTTTCTTTTGTGCGTAACTTCGATCCATCCATCCGCGTCGCCGTCCTCGGCGCGGCTTGCGGGATCATCTCTGTCTTCTCTCGACTTGGTATTCAGGGTTTCCCCCACTTCTGCCTCGTCTACCTCCATTTCGGAAGTGCTTCCGAACCTCTGGCTTACACTGCGACACCGTTTTCCGCCCTACCGGGGGCCGGTAGGCTTCCGATATAGGCCTAGTCGGCGTTAAGCTTAGCTGGGCTTCTCACTTCGAAAAATCTTCGAAAATGGTCGCTCAGCCCGGGTCTCGGTGTCCCTGGGTTCGGGTCGATTTGCTCTATCCGATGGTGGTCGGTTTTCAGGTATTCGACTCGATAATTCAGCGGAAAACATTCATTAAGGCAGAGCCGTCGCGAAGTGCCACGCAAAAACGTTTTTATGAGATAACCCCTGGACTGATTTTAATGAAATTTGTTGCACTTGAAAGAGAAAGTTGAATTCTAGTGACTGTTGAAAGCGGAATTTCTATTTAGGGCTTCAAGTTTCTTAAAACGATTTTCAAATATTTGACCGTCTGAAAAAAATAGAAGCACAATTTTTAAAAATTGATAGCTCTGTATCAAAAACAGATATCGCGGTTCTGTGAACGGCATCCATTAGATCATTGAAAGCGGACAAATTCGATATGTCATTTTACATCTTACGTGAATTTGTAACGTTGTTTACAAGGGTTCTGCAAAAACTGTATTTCCATGTTACTAAATTTTTTGAGATTCATGCGTAATATATCAATTTTGTCCGCTTTGGATGTACTATTATATGCATTTCACGAAATTGTATTTTCGTTTTTCCTTTAGGAGTTACGCAGTTGTAAACTTGGCAGTTTTGTTTTTTGGAAATTTCGGATTTTCGCCAGTCTTTAATAAAAGATTGACGCCCTAACTCAAGAATTCGAAACCAACAGTCACTAGACTTGAAGATTTTCTTTTAAATGCAACAAACCTCGTCAAAATTGGTGCAGTGGTTGCCGAGAAAAACGAATTCTCTTTTTACATGTATATAGATAGGAGCACCCGAGCTAAATCTTCCTCTTAAGTGGACGCCAGATGACGCTGCTCAATCCGGAAGCGGAAGTACACTTTTTTTTTTTTTGGAACAAGATCCAATATGGACGTTTTTCACCGGTCGCGTACGCTGGTACAGTCAGCTTTTAGATCTACAGCGTTTTTAGATCTCTTCGTTGGGCACAGTGTACTAGATAGGGGCAGTGTGTTCAGACGGCGGAGCGCGCCACGCACCGCTTTGAAGGCGTGCGTCTAATTGTCGTACAAAAATCCCTCACGTGACCTGATCCTAGATGCCTAGGGACAGCATTGTTTAGGGATAGGGATTTTTGAGAAGGCGCGATGCTGGCGCCGAGCGACGCCGTGGCGTGTTCGTCCTCGGCCTGATCGTTCTCTGGACCGCGCGTTGTTCAACGTTGCTCATGTGATTGTAGTGCGTTGCTTGTGTGTTGGTTGTAGGTTCTGTGTTACTTGGCGGAAAGACGTGAGTAGTGGTGGTGCGGCAGTGCGGCTTTGGCCTCGGTGAACTCTGGCAGTACAGAATCTGCGTTGTGTGACCCGTGCTTTCTAGAGAAACCGGCGGTGGTGACGATTGAAATATCGAAGTGGCCTAGCGCCTCGGCAGCGAAGTTCAGCGAACCACGATGTGGCGTCGCCGTGTCCGACTTTGCTTAACGGACATCGAGGAATTACACAAGGAGTGCGAACGTAAACATAAACGCATGTGTGTCTGAAATTTTGAATTACCCATAATACCCTTTACAACTGATAAGTGGGCTACACGGCCTGTGTGAATCAGCTACCGTATGTTGCGACGCTCTTTCGTGTGGTAGAATGATGCATGGTGCGCGTTTATTTCTGTACTGTTGTAAAAACCATTTATTTATTCACTCAATACAAATGTACGGCTTCTTCGCCGCAGTACATTTTAGTTACGCGGTGAAGCATACTAAATGTGGGAGGGGGCCGCTATCAGCCAGCATAGTATGCCCACTTAGGCGACCTGAGAGGCGGAGGGTTCGCGAGTGTATGATTAAAGAACTCTTGCCCCTTTTCACTTTTAGTATGCTTCACCGCAGTACATTGCTTAGGCTTCACCGCGAAATATTAGTGTATTGCGAGAAAGAATCCTAAAAAGCCTAATTATGCAAAGTTTCTTTTGTAGCTTGCTACACCGCAATACAGGGGTGTAAATAAGCATCGTGCAGTAAAGCATACTAAGAGTGGAAAGGGCACATAGGTTTGCTCATTATCTTCAATTGTGATATAATTTGCAAGTGCATCTGTGCTCATGGTAAGCTTCATTGACAATTCTTTGTACATTACAAATTCATATTGCAGGGAAGCTTACTAAAGCACATTCGCCATTATGGTACGTGTTATTCACCTTCAATGCAGGAGCACAATGCGGATTCTTGCCCCTGCTTTTGGCTGGACTGCACATGCTCTTTGAGAATTGATTCATTGTTCATAAGTGCACTGGTACTTTACTCTAAACTGGAGTGCTCAAGTTAATATGGAAGCACAATTTTTATTAAAGGGACAAGATGTTGCCGAGATGGTTGCAGCACAGCTTTCTTTTTTTCTTCCTGGCACCTTTTCTACTTGAAGCTACCATTGAAGTGTTTCAAACCTCTTTGAACCAGCACATAGTGTATATAAAAATTGGACACTGATTGGGAACATCATCTAAGTTCATGCCTATCTATAGTAAAAAGATGTAGCACGACCAGACAAAATAAAAGAAGTGGGTGGGCTGTAGCAATACTAAGTGTTAAATGGTGCTTTATCCTTTCCCTTGAGTTTTCTGTTTTTGTGCTTTTTATGGATCCTCCGCAGTAACCATGCGAGTGGAGAACTTGAGCTTGTTGGTTTCAAGTCTCGTGGTTGTTACTAACAGAACAGTGTGATAAACGAACAAGGGCTTGGAGGCATCAGTTCACCTTGCTTGCCTCATGGTGCTGCTTCATAAGCACGGTGAGCATCCAGGCCAACTAGGACGGGAGGTTTGTTGCAATTGCTTCTGAACTTTATTGCCACCAAACCAACAGTGCTCTCAATGACAGCTTTTGGACAGTAGAATGCTTGCACCCAGCAAAGTCTTAAGATGGAAGCATTCAAGATGTGCAAAATGGGCTTTTGAAGCTGGCAGCATTACTGAAGGGGCTTTGCCCATCTGCCCTCTTTATGGATACACAAAGATGATTTCCTCATTAAGAGAAATTGTTTCAGAGGTCGTTACATGGCAACAGTGTTGGGTGTTTAGTAGCTTGTCTTTGCCCACTGTTAATAACCTGTTCCTTCTCCAGTGCCCCTGTGAAGTGCCTGCTTTTTGGACACAGTGTGCTTTCCATGCATGCATGCATTTTTGGCTTGTAAAGACGTCTATTACCCCTTGCCTCAAGCTGGTCCTTGCTGATGTCACCCAAGAAGGCATTGGGGAGTATGGCAATGTACACTTACAAAACACTGTTGATACCAGTGAAACCAAATTAATGGAGCTGCTGTTCTTTTTTTGTCCACTCCATCCTTGTTAGTTACAATGAGCAATGTCCGAACAGAAGGCATATGTAGTTGGTTGTGCATAGCCTGCGCACTAAGACTTGTTGGCATGTTATGACCTTAGCACAGTGTTTATATGTAAAAACCTTCTGATGTGTTGATGACTGCCTTCTCTTTATCATACTTTGCCTGATGGAGCCAGCAAGTGGGTCAACCAGATGTTCAACAGGCTTCCCACTAGTTTTCCCAGAGTCTCCTTTACCAGGGTGCTGCTCATAGATATGTTTTCTTGACCTTGCACTGCACTTCAACCATGGCCACACCTGCTAAACCTATAGCATGCAATCAAAAAAGTGCTATACATCATGTTGCTCCAAACTCGTGACATGTGCTACAAGGCCTTGAGGAACACCCTCATTTATTTACGCCCTCATCATACTGTACAAAGCTTCGCATGATAAGTGCGAGAATTAACATCTGCTGGTTTTTCAGTGTTATTCCTGTCCAGCTTGCTGAAAGCTATCCTGAGTGTTTCAAAAGCAAACGACCGCTGCTGGACAAGAAGTGCTTAAAACAAGGGTCGCTATAACGACGTGTCACACGAGATGAAGGCCACTGAGTGTACAGGTGGTTTACTTTATATCCAACAAGCTTGGTTCTTCCTTTGCTAGTGAGTAAACTCAACTTGCCCTGAATACATGGCCTGTGACAAACTATGTGCCAGATGCTGTGTCCCCTGCAAAGCTGAAGATGTGTATGAGATCCTGACACCATGCAGCGGCTTCTACACTGGGCAAACAGGCTACTATAAAAACGACTGCCTTTACTAATATGCTAATAACATGAAAATGGGCAGAAATTTGGCTATTCATTGGACCCAACTGCAGGTGCAAGCCACTCTTCCACCAGATGTGTGTACAGAAACTGGAGCTATGCAAATGCAGGTAAAAACAATGATGTTTGAAAGTAGTAGAGTTGAACTATATTCTGCACAAGCACTGCTACCTACAGCGATGGTACCTTATAGCCACAATTCATGGCTGCACCACCATGCAACGGCACTATTCTTGAATTATTAACTTCTATTATATTTATGGTGGCCATATATTGCTATTACACATCATCCGCATTGTGTACAATATGGTTAAATGTCAATTATGATAGCCATTCCTAATCTGAAATGCAACAAAAGAGCAAATATAGGCAACAAATTGCAATTCAAAGAGACAAAAGACAACCAGTGCACAGGATAAGTGAGACTTCCTTTTATTGAAAAAGAAACGTCACATGTATCATGCCACTAGCAGTGGGTAGCAATCTTTCAAGCTTGGGTGACAGAGGCAAAACTTAGCAAAATGCTACAATCGCGCTGTAAAATGGCCTTGGACACAAAAAACCGACATCATATTGTACAGAATGAAAGGGCTAGACTCCATCCAAGCACCACATACTTGACATGGTGTAAAAAATGTTGACATGCCCTACCATAAAGAAAAAGCAACAAACACAGAAAACACGCCTTAAAATGCAATGTGCAGAGTCTGAAACCAAGAAGGGTTTTGCTGTCTCAATTATTAAAATTGTCAAACTGTCTCGTCACTTAATAAACCTGCACAGCTGAAAAGGAAGGAAGGAAAGCCCAATAGCAGGGCTGCAGAAAATGTCACCGAGCAAGTATACTTTGCTTACCAACGATACCTGTGGTTTAGTTGTGGTCTGTGTATAAACTAATTGTGTATAAACTTTTCTTGTTTAGAATGGTTTAGCGGATAGGAAAAAAATGACCATAAGAGCACCAGGTGTATGCATAGTCTACGCACAAAAAGCCACTGCTTTCTTACTTTTTTTTCTCTCTACTACAATTCATGAGTATTAAGTGCCTTAATAGCACTGCTAACATTTTACTGCAAAACACAAAATTGGGCAACTTGTAGCATAAAGAACATTGCAGTTTCACTCAAATGGGAAACAATGATGCAGTAGCTGGTGAAATATGCGCAGGAGGCTTACTTCATGCAGTGTTTGTTGAAGTGAACACTTGCCAATGCAAGTCGGTAATCTCCTTAAAAAAGTAAAATAAGTAAGAGTCGTATTTATTTGTGGGAGTTGTGCCTCACAGTGTTAACGTGGAAAGACTCTGCTTTTCTTCCTCCTCTTTCATATCTGGACTTAGCCACTGATCTACACCAAAACAACCCTTTAGCTTCTTACTGCTGAATTCGTTTTGGTTTTCTCAAATCTATATTTGGGCTAGCCATTGCTAGGTCTTGTGTTTTGCTTGAGGAAAACAAGACACCCACAGCTCCATCCAGTAAATCTGAGAAGCCAAGTACTAGAAGACGATTAATGAAGCAGGTGCACCGGATCATTGTCATCACATGTAAGAAGAAAATTTAACATAGGACTGCCTTCACAAGTGGGAAGGTGATGTTTAAGAACTTGAAGGTGTGGATGCCAGCTCTATATACAGTACGCAGACATTGAGCAGGTGTTAGCCAATCATGGCACCTGTTGGCTAGATCCCGCTCTCCGGGATCAGTATTCACCGCGACTGAACCTTCAGCAGAGTGGCTGAAATGTAGAATTGTGGACTGCTACTCTTTTGATCATATGTTTGAATCCTCGCAGCACAATGAGAACTTTAATTGCAATATTCTAGCAAGAAATTCGGGAATTCCAGTGACAACACCAGTAACATCAGAACAACCAGGGGAGTTCGCCCATAGCAGCTATTGCTGTAAAAAAGAAGACTGGCATAAGCACAAGAATTGAGATGGGCATACTACATGCCTTTGTTCTGGTAGTGGTCCACTACTTTGGTGCTACAGTTAATGATCTCCACTGCCACTGGACATAAGAAGAGTTTTTTAATTATACACTCGCGCACCCGCCGACTCTCAGATCGCCTAAGTGGACATAGTATGCTGGCTGATAGCGGCCCCCTGCCACTTTTAGTATGCTTCACCGCGTAACTAAAATGTACTGCGGCGAATAAGCTGTACATTTGTATTGATTGAATAAAGAAATGGTTTTTACAACAGTACAGAAATAAACGCGCACCATGCATCATTCTACCACACGAAAGAGCGTCGCAACATACGGTAGCTGATTCACACAGGCCGTGTAGGCCAGTTATCAGTCGTAAAAGGTATTATGGGTGACTCAAACTTTCAGACACACATGTGTTTATGTTTACGTTCGCACTCCTTGGTTAATAAGACTCCCAGAACTTCCACAATAGAAAGTAATTTACAACACACAACCGCAAAGAACACTACATGTCTCGTTTTCAACTCGGCCGTCATGCAAATGACATAAAGCGCGGAAAAACGTGAACATGCTGTGTGTTAGCGTCGTAAACTTGATACTAGGCAAGGAGCTAGCACACCGCAGTCCCGCGACAGCCGCTAATGAGACCAAGACGGAAGCAGTACATGTCTGTGAACGCGCAAACGGAGCCCTTAAGCCACTCTGCTCCTCAGCCAACCCCACTGCACGGCTGCACCACTCGTTTCAAGCACAGCACACCAAACACACATTCAGCGCTGAACAGTGGGCTGTCGACGCAGTTGCATTTACATGACTTGCAGCGAGCAGCACATTCCTCGATGTCCGTTAAGCAAAGTCGGATACGGCGACGCCACATCGTGGTTCGCTGAACTTCGCTGCCGAGGCGCTAGGCCACTTCGATATTTCAATCGTCACCACCGCCGGTTTCTCTAGAAAGCACGGGTCACACAACGCAGATTCTGTAGTTCCAGAGCTCACCGAGGCCAAAGCCGCACTGCCGCACCGCCACTACTCACGTCTTTCCGCCAAGTAACACAGAACCTAACACAGTAACACAAGCAACGCACGCACGATCACATGAGCAATGTTGAACAATGCGCGGTCCAGAGAACGATCACGCCGAGGACGAACACGACACGGCGTCGTTCGGCGCCAGCATCGTGCCTTCTCCAAAATCCCTAAACGATGCTGTCCCTAGGCACCTAGGATCAGATCACGTGAGGGATTTTTGTACGACAAATAGACGCACGCGCTTTGAAGCCGGGAGCGTAGACAGGTCCCGGATGTATACGGCGGCGCTGCAGTCGCACGGGCTGTACGGACGCGTTCTCCGTGTGTTGCGGCCAGTTGCAGCGTGCTTGCCATGTGCTTGCTCTGAAGGGCTCTTAAGTAATTCCTCGAGTTTCTGTCTCGTTGGGAGTCAGATGCAAAAGGATTGCCATTTGTTGGGCGTGTTGGTAGACTGACTTAGAAAGCATATTTAACGCCAGCGAACTGAGACAGAAGGGAGACGACACCACAATGCGCTAACTTCAACTTGATTTTCAGTAAACACCCGCCTATTTAACTCTGCATGGGTTAAATAGGTGGGTGTTTCCTGAAAATCAAGTTGTGGAAGTTAGCGCACTGTGGTGTCGTCTCCCTTAAGTCCTTGTTCCCTGGAGCTAAATAGGCTTTCCATTGCAAAAGGACTTTGCGGCTTGAGCAAGTCGACGGCAGATAGGCTCCGTGTGACATTGAGCAGCACTTTGGCTCTGTTAGAATACTTGGAAGGAGAGGGTTTTAAATACCTATTGACATCTAGACCAAGCCAATAAAAGTTGGAGAACTTCTTATTAGGTAGTCGTGCGGATCCAACGATCACCCAACGCCGTTTCAATTTTTGATTGTTGTGAATTGCCTTTTTATATATTGGCGAAGGCAATGCAGACAGGGAACACAGAAGTCAGTAAATATTTGGTATCGCTATTTCACTCACCTGATAATTCTGACAAGGAAGGGGACGTTGCGTAACAATTGACGAGTTTGTTTAAGCTGGAAATCTGACGCTGGTAGAGCAAAGGCTAAACAATACTCCGGCAGAGCACGGGGCTTATGTGGAGGAAAGGAGCGATGACCGCCTCTTCCATTATATATGGCAGGGTATGTCGCGCAGAAATTTTTTATTCGCAAGAAATGTGAGGACTGCAGCTCTCTTCTTTTGCAGAACTCTAGTGTCAGTAGCAGTCTCAAAATTCACGAAATTTGTGACAGGGGAGGATTGCTGTATCCCTCCAAGTTGCTTTTCGAAGCACTAAAGAAACTTGAGGGAATATATTTACAACCTTCTTCAGGAAAAAGGAGCTTTGCAGCGACAGCATAGTTGATGTCATGATTCTAGTGAAAGCTTTAAATTTGGCTATATAGGCTGAAAAATACATGCTGATAATTTCACATCTACAGTTGTGCGTTTTTATGTCCTAACAAGGCTGCACTTTTACGTTAAAGGTGTTAATCAGTGAAGAGAAGCACGACGAAAAAAGAAATTGCACTTTAAAGTTAGCTATACTGTTCTTAGCAGGCTGGTGCAACATATGTATGCTGACCCTTCTTTGTGTTTTTCGTCTGAATGCACAACTTTTTCTGGTGCATTCAAAAAGCTAATTTTGTGAATATAACTAAAAATGAATCAAGTAATTTATTTGCGCATATGAATTCCGCTGTAAGTCTCCGTTGTTTGGGTAGGAATGTACTTGCGCTGTTTTTCTGTGTTTTGGCATACTGTGTGTAGTTTTGCAGAGATCCCTTTTACTTGGAGTCTTTCCTACCTGTTTTATTCCTTCCATAAAAATGTAGGATGTCGGTATGTCTCATACTCGCACATGAGCCTGACGTTCGGGAACACTTCATGATGTAAATAAAAACTCAGGAATAAACTGTGCAAATGTAGTTGCGGGGGTTTGCGAAACAGAATGAAAGAACGAGGAACAAATGTTTATCGCGAAAGAAGGTAAACGCCAAGCAGGGAAGCTCTTTGGCTTTGGGCTATGTACGTACATATTGTTTTGCCTTCTCTCCTACAACAGCGGCTGAGGAACTAGGTGCTTGACGTTGGGTCGCGGATGCCGCGGCCGCTTTTTTATGAATGCGAACCGCAAAAGAAAATGTCTGCACCTGGAATCCGAGTTGGTTTAAATCAATTCGATGTCCTTTAGTACGGCGTTATTTGCAGCCGACTTTTCCGTTCGAATAATTTCTAGTTACGTGGCAGCGTGGCTCAAAACAAATTTAACGGCTTTACGCCACTACTTCGGTGTCAGCAAAACCTTTGCTGTCAGGCTAATAAATCCATCTAATGGGCTTTGAGATGCGCTAGGAGTGCACATACAATTCATCTTTTATATGAAGTGAATTTCGGGGATGCATCTTAAAGGGACACTAAAGGTTACCAGAAACTCAAGTTAAAGTGGTAGAGCAATGTTCTAGAACGTCTAAGGCGTCAATATAATCGCGAACCGAGCTTTAGTAACCGAGAAATTGAGGTAAATGCATGACACGATTTGAGACCCCCCAGCGACATTCCGGTACTAGCCCGATGACGAAAGGTCTCCTCATAATTTGTGTTACTAATACTCAACTACTCGTATGAAAAATATCATTTCATTCGATTATAAGCCGGAAAAAATGCTACTTGTCTACGTCTATTCGATTCTAGGAAAAAATAACATTTTGACGTTACCCTTCAGTAATATGGGTGTTCGAAAGGTTTCGTTTTCGCTCGACTCTGCGCCGCGCACGCTTTGGAGTTTCAGTAGTTTCGTTATCGCGTCGTGCTGTGAGGGTTCTGCTCGCGAAACTTTCATTTGGAACAAGCAGCGAGAATGCCACGTCCATGTGATGTCGTGGGAAGCCCTCGTTGCTTTCCCGCTCCGGAGAGCCGGTGTCGAGGCCGCCGTCGTAGTACGCAACGACGCCGGCAGTGCGAGCCCTCAGAAGCAGGTCGCGCTCGTCGGTGCTCAAATCGCTGAAGTTGAGCCCACCATCGCGAGCCAATCTGTCGGTGTCAGGGTCCATTGCGACGAGCGTCGAAGTTAGCGTCATAGAATGAAGTACCAGCTTATGGGCGTCTTGCGCTGGAGTGTGAGGTATAGTAGCGGCGCCTGGTGGCGGTGCGGGAAACGACATCTGGGTCGTGCCAGCTTGGGTCGTATTGAGCCCTGGCTGTGGCGAAGCACGTTTCTAGGCCGAGTTTTGCGTCGATTCGCACATTTTTATGCCCTGTTGCGAGTGCGAAAAGGCTCGTCGCTTCTCATAGACCACGCCGACCACGCTGCGAGCTCGCTGCAGCCTATAGTTTAACGAAAACGGACTCTCCGTGTGCCGTGGGACGTAACGTGGGACGTAATTCGTTTCTCCTTCCGCTAGCCACCATACTCCCGCTTTCGCTCTGCTGTCGGCTCTGTCTTGGCTCTGTTTCTGGCCGCGCGTTCGCGTTTTGCGCAGAAAAGCCGTAGCGCCGTCTGCGGACGCCGTTCTACTCACCGATGGCGCAACGTCACTATGAGACCATGATGTCAGTTCTCCTCGATCGGAGGGCGGGCGATTTGAACTGCGCTAGAGGTACGCGGACGCTTCAGAACGCATTTTCTCTTTAAATAAGTCTCTCCTTGGCACGAAACATGCGTTTCGAGGTTTCCGGGATGGTATTTCAACAGTCCACGTTGACTTAATAGTAACCTTTAGTGCCCCTTTAACACCCGCCGATGATTTGCACGCCTATTTGATTGCGACAGAAAATGATTATCAAAATATCAGCATGCAGCGCTGGCGCTGCGCCGTACGTTCCGTACAGCCCATGTTCTTACAGCGCCATCTCGTGCTATCTACATGAAGCGCGTCAGCGGCGAGGTCTTCCTGAATACACTGTCCCTATTCCAGTACACCGTAATTACGTCCCCCCACTGCCTAGCTTCTGGATTGGATTGGCGCGGCTCGCTACGTGCTTGCGCGCGCTTTTCCGAGCGCAGATTGCTGTGCGCCTGGTTTCTGCACTAGGCTCTTATACAGTTGCTTTTTCGAGGCAGATCGGTGTGCGTCTAGTTTATGCACTAGGCTTTTATACGATCGCTTGTCGCTGCTTTCCATTCGGCGCTGCTTGGTGCAGATATAGAGGCTAGAAGGTTATCCTAGTGTCGGGAGCGGGCGCCCTTTCCCGAAGCGCTGGAGAAACCAGTTTGGATGCTTGGCGGGGTAGTTCGAAGAGGGCGCTGCGCTCCTGTGGCGGGTTACCGACGCCAGCCGAAGGAATGCAGACACAAGTCGTCGTCAGTTTTTGGTAGCACGTGTACCGACGTAGTTCACTTTGTTGCAGCCTTTATTTTCGTTGAGACCGTAGTGCCACGGCTTGGTGCGATGCGACGTTGAACTTCTGTGATAATGCCTTCAAAAAAAGAGAGGACATGTTTTGTTCCCCTTTGTAAGGGCGGTTACAAGTCGTCTATAGGAAAGGTGTCGTTGTTCCGCGCTCCATCCGACCCTGTTCGCTTGAAGGCCTGGGCAAGGAACATCAAAAGAGACGTTGGAAAACCAAAGAGTGATGTTGGAAAACGAAAGGCTGACCACCTAGCAGAAATTATTGATGAGCTATTGGATGATGGCAATTTGGAGTGTGCAGAATCTGTGTTGAAAATACAAGGCAAGCAGTTTGATCATGACAACTGTGTCGAAAAGCACAGTGCCAGTAGATTAGTATATTATATAGCCGGCTATGTTGTCAGAAAGTCTTTTAAAAAATTTGCATGCCCAGAGTGTGCCTCTTGCCTTTGTATTTTGCCCCTACAAGCAGATTCTGGTGTAAATTCTATACTAACCAGGCAGTTTGATCATGGGGGTTTGATCTACCCTTCCAAAGCTGTTGAGGAGCTTGTTTGTAAAGTTGAGGACACATTTACTGTGTATTTCAGCAGGAATCAGCTTCATGCTGAAAGCATGGTCTGCTTTTTGCATTTCCTTCAGAGAGCGAAGCTTAAAGAAGTGGGTTGCAGTGAGCATGGGCGGTGTTTGACAACAAACATAATAAAGTTCTATGCACTGACGAGGCTGCACTTCTTTGCAAAAGCAAAGAACATGGAACGGAGCACTGAAAGAGAAAAACAGAAGCTCCTGAAAATGAGGCGATGCCAGTAGAATGACAGTCGCGAAAATGCTCCCTGCTTTTGTACATACCTACCTTCGTTGTGCAATAATAAAAAAAAAAACTTGTAACATAGGTTTTGAAAGCGCTCCCCATACAGCGTTTTTGCGGACCATAGTGTGCAGTTTTGTAAAGCTGCAATAAACTATATGCACGAGAAAAACGGAATGCATTCCATTTTCTCTCCACGCTTGTGGGCTGGTTAGTGTCGCTTATCCCGTAGAAAAAAAAAATATACCAACCCCATTTTATTACGGCCGCTTGCGTAGCTTCCGTCACTCTGGTTAAAATGGCAGCACAACAGGGACGAAGACAAGGCACATAGAAACACATGACAAGTGCACCGTCTAGTTTCTGTGTGTCTTCATCTCTTACGCTGCCATCATAACGAGCTATGGGCGAACTAGCCCAAAACGAAGTTTTATTTCACCGCTCGTCACGATAAGCGTACTGGCCAATATCGTAAGGTTGACTAGCCCTCATAGGTTATTGCGTGCCTGTTTTCTGAACTTGCAAATCGGCGGAAAGCGCCGGTCACTTGCGAGCGCCCGCTGCAAAGCGCGCCGGAGCCCGCAAGAGCAACCCGCCAGCGAGCGCTGGCGCCATCTGCCGGAGCATAGCAAAGTATTTCACGTCGGCACGCGCCTTCACGACACTAGGATAACCTTCTAGCCTCTATAGTGCAGACGCACAGACTTGGTGCGCGCCTGCATTTTGCACTGGTCTTTGAACACATCGCTCGCTGCTCGCACTTGAGCAAAGTGAGCGTCGCTTAGCGCGGAAGTGCTGCGCCGCGGGCGTACCGTGTATGTAAGCGCGCAGCAATGCCGGGAAACATTCATGCAAAAGCAAAGGGTCAGAAAACTGCGCTTTGTTTTCCATTACTTTGTCATGTACCTTCACACTGGGTAGCGCCGAGCGATCGCTTCTAACAAACGCAGAAATGAGTCTTCGCAGCGCGTGTGGCCATTAATTGACTCGCCCACCCCACAGCCATGTGAGGTGCGACTCCAGCAGCGGTGCAGTTTTACTCTGCAGCCGGCGGAGAGGAGGTGGCGCTTCACTTTCTGCCAATAACTTTTTTTTTTTTGCGTGTGAACGCCCGTGATAGCTCGTGAGGTTGTGCGGGATGAGCTGCTGGCGCGACCCCCACTCCGTGGCCCCGGGAGGACTGTGCAAATTGATGAATGCCTCCTTCGCGGCGAGCGAAAATACAATCGAGGCCGCCTGATGACGGACGACAATGTTCCGCCGAGCCGCCAAAATCACGGCGGCATTGCAGATCGTGGACCATG
Organism: Dermacentor variabilis; assembly: GCF_050947875.1. Lineage (NCBI taxonomy): Eukaryota > Metazoa > Arthropoda > Arachnida > Ixodida > Ixodidae > Dermacentor > Dermacentor variabilis. Next base: position 14,038,093 of record NC_134573.1, on the reverse strand, counting down.
GGTATTCGGCATGATCTGCGTGACCACCGGGCAGCTCCGACTATTCAAGATCGACAGACGAGACGCGGCGACGCTAGCCCCATTATTGCAGCCTACGTTGAACCGTGGACCACCATCCACAGTGATGAATATGCCGCACACAACTGCATGCCGAACTTAGTGGATGCTGACGGAGCGAGCCTCAATCTGCAATGGGAAACTAAACCACAGCGTGAACTTTGTGGACCCAATCACGGGCGTTGACACGCTAAAAAATGGAATGTTATTGGCATGCAGAAACTGAAGCGCCACCTAGCTCCTCTCAGCCGGCTGCAGGGTAACTGCACCGCTGCTGGAGTCGCACCTCGCATGGCTGTGGGGTGGGAGTCAATTAATGGCCACACGCGCTGCAAAGACTTATTTCTGCGTTTGTTGCGATCGATCGGCGCTACGCAGTGTGAAGGTACATGACAAAGTAATGGAAAAGAAAGCGCAGTTTCCTGACCCTTTGCTTTTGCATGAATGCTTTCCGGCATTTCTGCGCGATTACATACACGGTACGCCCGCGGCGCAGCACTTCCGCGCTAAGCGACGCTCACTTTGCTCGCTGCGAGCAGCGAGCGATGTGTTCAAAGACCAGTGCAAAAAGCAGGCGCGCACCAAGTCTGTGCGCCTGCACCAAGCAGCGCCGAATGGAAAGCAGCGACAAGCGATCGTATAAAAGCCTAGTGCAAAAACTAGACGCACACCGATCTGTGCTAGAAAAAGCAACTGTATAATGGCGTTTTTCACTGGTCGATCTGGAGCGGCCGCCGAAATCCTCGAGCGAGCGCTCGGGTTTCACAAATCCGAATCGGCCAGCAGAGCGCAAAAACGCTCCGCGGCGGATCACACAGGAAGTCTGCGTACACGTCGCACGAACCCACGCCCTACTTCCGTTCTGTACGTTTCCACGGCAACCTAACTCGCCGTCCCTCGTGTGTAATTTGACCGTGGTAGTCGCATAGTACGTCATTTCCATGTCACGAAGCGCAAGTTTGAAGAGGCAATCCGGAGCGAAGAACTCGCTCCCCAACTCTGGGCCGTCCAGCAGGTCCACGACGCCGCCAGGAAACTCAACCTCCCGGTTCCGTCGTGGGAGACGCCCACTCCATGAGAGCCCGCAGCTCTCGTGGCCTGCAGGACCTGAATAAAGTTGATTTCCTTCCTTCCTTCCCGCAAGGATTGTGCATGGACAACGTGCATAGAAGTCTTCGTGCAGCACCTGCGTCACTTCGTAATCGCTGTCGTCCGAGCTCTCATCGCTAAACGCGAGCGCTGCAGCAGCACCGAACGCAGCCATTTTGCGAAGCAACACAATGTTGTGCGTACCAACCGGGTACCGATTTCGCTTGAAGACGGAAGTGACGCGGGCTATTTCCGCCCGAATCCGCGCCTCGGCGGCAGAGCAAGTGAGAGCGATCCGGCGCGGAGCGAGTTGATCCGAAACGACCAGTGGAACGCGCGAACCCGCTCCAGATCGACCAGTGAAATTCGGATTCGTTGCCGCGGAGCAAGAAATCCTGCTCCGAATCGACCAGTGAAAAACGCCATAAGAGTCTAGTGCAGAAACCAGGCGCACAGCAATCTGTGCTCAAAAAAAGCGCGCGCAAGCACGTAGCGAGCCGCGCCAATCCAATCCAGAAGCCAAATGAAGGGGAGGGGGGTAGGGTGGCTAGAATTGGGAGGTGTGAAGAACGCGGCGCCGCCGTCATTGCCTAGGGAGGCCCCGCTACGCGTTCCTCCCACTTGGGTAAAATTTGGCGCTTCCGTCGGGGGCGCGGGTAGCGTGGCTAGCGCGGGGGCGTCGTGAGCTTGTCAGTCTCGTACTCCACGGTGCAGTGCAAAGTAACTCTCGTGGTCGGTATAGTGCAGCTGTATTTTAACGCGATAGCGTTAAGGAGCTCGTGCCGCAGAAAAGCCGGTGTCGTCGGCGTCGGTGTCGGCGTCGGCGTCCGCGGCGTTGGCCGTGAGCGATAAATCACTGCAGGCACTTCATAAATAAAAAGCAACTTCCAAGATGGGCTGGGTGGGAATCGAACCAGGGTCTCCGGAGTGTGAGACGGAGACGCTACCACTCAGCCACGAGTTCGACGCTTGAAAGCGGTACAAACGCGCTTCTAGTGAACGCGGTGTTGCCTTAAAAACGTGGCGTACAAAGTTATACTGCGGTGTATATCGGTAATTATGAGCATGTAACTTACAGAAGTCGCATTTACACGAGTAGCGAAGTAAGTTTCCGCTACATTTCTTCTGCGCTTACCGCACACGCAGAGCCATCTTGCGGCAAACACAGAAGACCCCCTCCTCTCAATGTACGGCGCTGCCCCGACAGGTGGCGCGCCATGCGCGCATTGGGGCTGTGCGCGGACCGGTGCCAGGCGCGCCGCGGCTCCGACTCCCTCTCCCCTGACGACGCTTCGCCGTGCTCCCACGCGGGTTGCAGAATCAAGCGCCGTTCCTTTCTTTAGATCACTATCTATCTATCTCTCTGCCCGTGCCGATCACGACGTTTGGCTGGCGTAGACCGTTTCCCCCTCCGAGACACCGAGTTCTTTGGTTCGTTCCGTTTGCTCAGGCGCACGTTTCGTTGCCGCGCCGAACGCTGCGTTGCTCGACGCTCTCCGTGTGATAGGTGGCCGCAAAGTCCGATTCGGGGCGCCTCGTAAGTGATCCCTGCGCCGTAGCGCATTGTCTTACACCCCTTGGCGGGTCGATGGGAACGCTGTCGCGTTCCACTCTTGAAGGCGAAGCTTAAGCGTCCTCCAATTTTTTCTCGCGTTTCCTAAATTTCGATCGCTTCACAACACAGCGAATCTAAGTGACACAGAATGAGATGACTCGAAGGTCAGAGTGCGTGAGTGCTTCAGGTCTTGGGGCAAGCTTCGAGCGCACGAGGAGGATGGGGAGATTAAAATCGTCTCCGACGCGATCCTCCTGCTCTCGAGGCCACTGTCCGGCGGGCCTGGTGTTGCTTCGGCTCTGTCCTCACTCCGAAAGGAACTTCGGATTCTCCTGCAGCGACGCTGGGACGGCTTGAGGGCCACAGCCTGAGCAGAGCTGTGGGAAATGGAAGCGTGGTGCAGCAGAAACGTCCTACGTAAGCATCTTTCAAGGAAGAACACAACTCTCTTTTCCCTAATAGATCCAAGTGATGGTAGCATAGTCGACTCACTAGATGGAGTTCTTGCACTGGCGAGGCAGTTTTACATGACCTTGTGTGCCTCTCCAGTTGCCTCTCCAGCTGTCTTTCCGTTTGATTCACCAGCTGAGCCGCCACAAGTGTGCGACTCAACCATAGATGAGGACGAGCTATTTTCGGCCTTGAAGTCTATGAAGCGTAATCTCAGTCCAGGATCCGATGGTCTGACAGTCGAATTTTATTTTATTTATTTATTTTTTTACCCTCAGGGCCGAAGCATTACAGAGGGGAGTGGGTATAGAATAAACACAGTGCATAGTAACATAATAACAAAATAATAATGAACATAATAAAGATAATATCCCAAAGCATTCCAAGGTATGGTAAATCCTAATTATACAATGTTAGCTAAGGCATGTTTAAATCGGGTATTATCATTAATGGAAACAATGTCGGAAGAAAGGTGATTCCAATCTTGTGAGGTTCGAGGTAAGAAAGAGTAAAGAAAGGTTTTAGTATGACATGGCTCGATACCAACCTTAAAGCGATGGTCAAGACGGTTAGATATATAATGTGGCTGAAGAATGAATTCGTCACGGAGGGTAGGGTGATAGTAAAGCCGATGGAAAAAGTTCAAGCGAAAATTTTTTCGGCGGGATGCTAGGGATCGAAGAGATATATCAGATTTCATAGAAGTTATACTAGCAGTGCGGTTATAACAGGAACAGATGAAGCGAGTAGAGCGATTCTGCACCATTTCTAGTGAGGCAACCAAATTGTTAATGCTTGGATCCCAGACTGGAGTGGCGTATTCTAATTTAGATTGAATGAGTGTTTTATATAATAAGAGCTTTAAAGACGAAGGGGCTGCAGAAAAGTTACGGCGTAAGTAACCTAACATGCGGTTAGCGTTGTTAATTATCTTCTCAATATGCAGAGACCAACTTAGATTAGAAGTGATATGAACGCCTAAATACTTATAGGAGGAAACCGCGGCTAAAGGAGAGTTGTTCAGGTTATATGGACCAGGACTGCTGGATGCGCGAGAGATACACATCACTTTACATTTGTTAATATTTAATTCCATTAGCCAAGTATTGCACCAGTGAGATATAGAATTTAAATCTGACTGGAGAATGTTAGCATCGTTATCAGTAACTATTTCACGGAAAATAACGCAGTCGTCAGCGAAAAGATGAATATTAGAAGAAACTAAAGAAGGAAGGTCGTTAATGAAAATGAGAAAAAGAAGGGGGCCTAAGACTGATCCTTGTGGGACTCCAGATTGAACAGGACATTGGTTAGAAGAAAGTTCGTTGGCTACAACAAATTGGGAACGGTTTGAAAGGAAATCTTTGATCCACAAATAAAGACTATTATCGATATTAAGTTGACTAAGTTTATGAAAAAGAAGTATGTGGGAGACCTTGTCGAATGCTTTAGAAAAATCTAAGTAAATACAGTCAGCTAACGAAGAACGATCAAGAATACGGTGCAGTTTATGAGTAAATGATATGAGCTGCGTTTCACACGAAAATGATTTCCGGAAGCCATGTTGAGCTGGTGAGAAAAAGGAGTTAGATTCGAGAAAGGCGACAAGGTTCGAGTATATAATATGTTCTAAGAGTTTGCAGCATGTGCTAGTAATGGAAATGGGTCGATAATTACATGGTGAACTTTTGTTGCCTGATTTGAATATTGGAATCACCTTCCCAATTTTCCATTGGGTTGGAAGAGTTGATGTGTCAAGTGATTGCTGAAATATTTTTGTTAGTATGATTGAGCTGTAGACACAAGTATTTTTAAGAAATTTGCAATCAATAGAATCATAACCAGGGGAGGAATGGTGCTCTAAGTTATTGATGAGTTTCGTAATTCCAGCCGTGTCAACAATAATGGGAGGCATGAATGGGTAACTGTAACGAAAAGTGTCTGGAAGATTAGTATTTGTAGCTACGGAGAAATTTTTGGAGAAGGTGTCATTAAGGATAGTAGCACATTGGTTAGGTGGGACGGGGTTGCCGGCTGTGTCTACCAAGGCAATGGTGTTATCAAGACAGGGGTTAATCATACGCCAAAACTTTCGAACATTAGAATTGAGAAGTTGGGGTAAGGTATTCGACATGAAGTTATCTTTAGCTTCCTTTAATGCTGCAATGTAAGTATCAGATGCAGTTTTATAGGCCGTCCAGCGTGAGTTTGAGGATGATAATTTGGCCAAGCGATACAGACGTTTCTTTCGATTAGAAAGCCGTTTGATATGGGAGTTATACCATGGTGTTCGAGGATTAGATGTGATAATACGAACAGGGATGTATTTTTCAATTAATTTGTTTACTTTAGTTGAAAACATGTCCCAGTTATGTTGAATAGAACGTTCATCAAAGTTAGTCAAAAATGTGTTAGTGAAATCTGCTAATTCTTTGTTGATTGCCTCAAAATTAGCTCTAGCATAGTCACGAATTGTCTTGCGTATTTTGCTTTTTTTTGGAACGTGTGCATCAATAGAAAAGGAAAGTAACGAGTGGTCGCTTATGCCTGGTAAATAAGAAATACTAGAAACAAGGTCAGGTCTAGTTGTAAGGATTAGATCAAGGGTGTTGGCAGAGACAGGCGTGATTCTAGTAGCTTGAGTGGTTAACTGCGATAATGAAAACGTAGAGCATAGTTCTAAAAAATCGTGGGCTTGAGAGGAAAATGGTGACACAGCAGCTGGTTCTGTGTTCCACATTATGTTAGGAAAGTTAAAGTCGCCGAATAAAAATATGGGAGATAAAGGAAAACGTGAGAAAATGTCCTTAATACTGTCATGAAGTTCCGGGAGAAAAGAATCAGTGTATGTGGGAGGACGGTAACAAATGCCAATGACTATATTTTGATGGTCAATTATTAAAGACACCCAGATGATTTCCAGGTTACTGTTGACGTCAATGCGCGATGATAAAAAATCTTTAGAGACAGCGACGAGCACACCGCCACCACGGCGCGTATCTCTGTCACAACAATAAATACAGAAACGGTATGCATCTTGGAAGATTTCCACATCTTGAACGTTATCATGCAGCCAGGTCTCGGTCAGAGCAATGATATGAGCAGAAAGTGTGTCTATTGCGGATGATAAGGAGTTATATTTGTTTAGTACGCTTCTTGCATTAGTAAAAAGGACAGTTACACGTGAACAGCTTAAGTGCCCATCACCCCTCGCGCTTTCCTAGCTTGAAGTGCCGGGGTTAGGTGCAGCAACAGCAGGCCTTCCACGGAGCTCGATTTCTTCTACCTTATCGGAGGCAGGATTATACATGAAGCATTTTTTGTTTAAAAACATTTTGTTGTAACGCAGCTGGGACGAGGACGATTGTGGTTGGCTACGAGCAAATTCCTTTAGTTTCTTTCTAGCTACGCGGGTTCCGGGTGAAAAGTCCTGACTAATGGATATGTTATTTGTTTTGAATTGCTCACGCAGTGATAACACCTTTTCCTTAATTTTAAAGTTGGAAAACTTAGCAATAATGGGACGCGGTTTGGCAGGAGTGATTGAACCTAACCGGTGAGCACGCTGTATGAAATCGGCAGAAAATGAGGGAAGTACTGAAATTATTGCATCTGTTAACTTTTTTTTCAGTGTCATTCCAAGATTCTTTGGAATCGAGAAGGCCATAGAAAATTAGGTTGTCGCGACGTGACCGGTCTTCCATTTCGTCAAATCGTGACTGAAATGTGTATTTGTGCGAGGATAAATCTTGTATTTCTTTAGTAAGGCAAGACATTTTTTGTGACAGGTCTTGAGCCTGTTTAGCCTGTTGTTCCAAAGTGTCCAAGCGATTCTGAAATGCCGCAAGTTTGGCTTCAATGCTTTTTTGTCCGTTTTTAATTGCTTTAATATCGGCGACAAGCTCTGCATGAGTTTTACTTGATTGCAATGAGCGCGCATGAATTTCCTTTAGAAACTGGAACATAATTGGCATTTGCTGTTTGGGATCATCAGGCAAGCTTTCCATGTCGAGAAGCGATTCGGAGCGTGTGGTTGGACCAGGATTAAGTTCAACGTCTCCCGCACGTATCAATAAGCAAAACATAGAAAAGCATTCAGATAAAGTCTCCAGTAATTCAATTTTCCGCCTTCCGGTGGACAGTGGGCAGGGCAGCAGCAAAAGAGACCGGTTGTCACTTCTATAGGATTTAGTTGGCAAGTAGGAACTAACCTGCGCAAGAAGGCAGGACGGGTTCAGCATGGTATTCGGTGCGCTGCTGCCTGGCCCACTGGCCACCATCGATGATGCGAAGCCGTTTATAGCCGTCCGTGCAGTCACATGGTCCACGGGGAAGGTCACGAGTGTCGGAGAGCATATGAAGATCTCGATGATATGGCAGTGGTCATCAGGATGAGGTAGAGGCCAGATCAGATCACTGTTGTGGTTGGCATGCCATTCACCCGGTGCAGGTGAACGCGATGAAACTTGCGTTGACAGGCAGACAGCAAGAACCTGCGCAAGAGGACAGGACGGGTTCAGCATGGTATTCGGTGCGCTGCTGCCTGGCCCACTGGCCACCATCGATGATGCGAAGCCGCTTATAGCCGTCCGTGCAGTTACATGGTCCACGGGGAAGGTCACGAGTGTCGGAGAGCATATGAAGATCTCGATGATATGGCAGTGGTCATCAGGATGAGGTAGAGGCCAGATCAGATCACTGTTGTGGTTGGCATGCCATTCACCCGGTGCAGGTGAACGCGATGAAACTTGCGTTGACAGGCAGACAGCAAGAACCTGCGCAAGAAGGCAGGACGGGTTCAGCATGGTATTCGGTGCGCTGCTGCCTGGCCCACTGCCAGGCAGCAGCGCATAATTTAACATAATTTTATGTTAAATTTTGGACACTGTTGGTGAAGCCGTTATCATCACTGGTGAACAGGCTACTCGGTGAAGGGACTTTGTCAGCGTCTCAACGAGAGGGGCTAATCACTCTCCTTTGTAAGGACGAGTCGAGGAGCTCCGATCTGAGAGCGTCGCGTCCAATCACGCTTCTGAACTGCGATTATAAGCTCATAGCAAAGTGCCTGTGTACGCGACTACCACCCGTGCTCAGCACTGTTTTGGGTCCATACCAGGCATGTAGTGTCCAGGGGCGCTCTACTCAGCTTCACGGTTTAGCAGTGAGGGACCTTCTCCTGGAAGGAAATACCAGGAAACTTCCCGGTATTCTTTGCTCCTTCGATCAGGAGAAGGCTTTCGACATCATTAGCCATAGGTACCTTTTCCGTGTTCTGGAAGAGGCTGGTTTTAGTGTGGGTTTTCGGCAGATGGTCCAAGCTTTGTATTCTCGACCGACTTGTGTTGTCGTCATACGGGACCGCGTCTCGGGGAGGGGGGAGGGGCTTCTGCATCCCTCAGCATGTCTATACAACCTCATTCAGACACTCGAGGACAGGTTCACTCGTGCATTTAGCACTACGTGACTGCACGCAAAAGTTGTCAAGAATTTCTTGCTTCTAGTAGCCAATGTGCCACAGATTGGCTGCAGGAGGCATTCCGCTGATCTAACAGGATCGGTGTCTAGGTTTTATTGTATAACACGTATTCACTTTTTCCTCAAAAGCTTAAATCAGTATGTCATCCACAACAAAGCCAAGAAGGTTAAGCCCTGCGTTTTGTAAAAATGTGATGTTATGCAATAACTGTGTTATTTTCAATAAACATGTATTAAGTCGCAAGCGCTTTGTACTTTCTAGAATTTCTTCAAAACAATGCTGATATATTGCATGAACTTCCTCCATTTAAAAAAAATGTTACAATCCCAAATATGTGACTTATGTGCGGGCGACACATTCAAGGTTATTCCAATGCGCTGGCCTTGCGCGGCAGCTCCTATGAACTATATTTTCGGTAAGGCATAAGCGCGCTAATCTCGGCAAGAGGTGGTCGCGAAAACCGCTGCTGTGTCGACTGCGTAGTCGGTGCTCGCTGTTTCCATGTGGAATGAGAGCAGCGAGACTTCATTAAATTCTCTTAGCATCTAAATGTAGAGAAAGAAGTCTGGTCTGGTTTTAACGCATTCAAACGCAAAAACTAAGCGCTACCAAATCATTTTCCCGCCCGGAGGTATGCAGACGCCCCGAGAAACTACGGCGCCCTAAACGGCGCCCCGGCCGGCAGCGCCGTCACGTGGCAGGAAAGCGTTTTGGGGCCAGCTTCCGGAGGCCGGTCTTCACACCTCCCCATTCTAGCCACCCTAGGGGGGGGGAGTAATGTGTGAAACTAAGTTCAGTGTTACCAATCCAGCTCCCGTTTCGATGCAGACGTGTTCCGAATGGCTCACGACCGAAACCCAACTTTCGGGCTTACATGTCCGCTTGCAAACACGTAACTTCACCCCAAGTTAAATAACGCGAGACATCGAAGCGCAAGAAACTAGTTTTAGGAACAAAGAAGCAACCAGTTCGAGTGCACGAACGAATGAATCCGTGCCGCCGTGCACTCGAAAATACCGGTAAAAATTTTAAATCCAGGCCAGAGGTCACGTGAAAGATCGATGATGCTGAATGCTATTTGCGTTCATAATGCCGAAGAAACAATAAACTTACTAACAAAGAGTACAATATCTAATTGGCAATGATAATTTTGCCCTGTTTTTTATGTAACAAAAAATGCTTCGGTAATTGTAAGAGAAAATCATACAGTTTCTGACTACATTACCTAGAGGGAAATCTGGCGCTGCTGCGCTGTGGTATTTGTGGCACCACAGCGCTGCGCTGTGGTGAAAGGATTTGAAGTGGCAGACATAAACAGAGAAGTGCATAGAGCAGGCTTTGGCGGAGGCTTTACACGAGATGGCATCCACTTTAATGGAAGGCTAGGAGCCGAGATCGGCTGGCGCCTGGCAGGTCGGGCAGTAGCTTTTTTAGGGGGTCCACTGCGCCTCAGGGCGTAGGGGTAGGTAGAAACATTGTAGAAAGTGCAACAACAGAGGCTGACACCAATAAAATGGCCACTAGGAGGTCCAGGAAGAAAAATACAAATAAATTTAACACCAGGATCAGGTACATAAACATGCAAGGCGTTAGAAAGAGAGCGAGGTGGTTAGAAATAGAACAGCAGTTAAAGGACGAAGAAGTAGGTGTATACGCGCTATGCGAAACACACCTCAGGGATCTAGAAGACCCACCGCTTATTGAAGGCTAAGTCTGGGAAGGGAGCAATAGAACAACGGAGAGGAAAGGAGGAGTAGGTATGCTCATACACCAAGGAACAAATTGGCAAAGAATGAAGTGAACTTGCAAAGAACATGTGTGGGTATCAGGTACAATTGCCGGTAAAAAGGCATGGCTAGGAGTAGTTTATTTAAGGACAGGGGACAAATACAGGCAAGAGAACAAAGATCTAGTGAAGTGTCTCGATGACGATATAAAGCAGTTTGGAGAAGGTGCCGATATTTGTCTGCTGGGTGACATGAATGGCCACATCGAGGATCTGGATGGATACACAGATTGTAATGGGAAGTTGATGCTAGATTTCTGTGAACGACACAACCTAGTTATAGTAAATAGAGAAACTAAGTGTGAGGGACAAATCACGTGGGAGTCCCGTAACAGACAAACGACCATTGACTACTGCTTAATGTCGCAGGGATTGTATAGCAAGCTAGCAATAATGGAAATAGACGAAGAGGGGAAGTACAGCCTCGGAAATGATCATAAGCGTATTAGTCTACAGTTGGGAGCCCTACTCAAAAGAGAAATGCAGGGAAGCCAAAAAGAGTACGAAAAATTAAATGACGCGCAAATAGCCCAAATAGCGGCTGGCATAGAGGAAGCAATAAAGAAACATCCCATGGAAAGGTGGTATTATAATCAGAACTACTCATTAGTACAAAAATAAAAGAGGTAAAAGGAGTAAACTGCTGGAGAGGAAAGGGGAAGCCACGAAGTTGGTGGAATAAGGAAATTAGAGAGGCCATGCATCGAACAACGACGGTGGGCATTTCGGGAACACAGAGAAGCAAAGAGGGCGCAGTAATCTGAAGAGGAAATAGGCCAAAAATGGGAATATTATCGACAAAAGAAACAACAAGTGCAGGTCCTCGTCGCGTATAAAAGCATTGGAGGCAGTCATAACAAATAAGCAAATTCCGCACAGCTTGAAACAGAGTAAAATGAATTTGATTTATAAAGGGAAAGGTGATAAGAAGAACATAAATCTTTCCGACCAATTACGATAACATCAGTTATATATAGGCTGGCGATGCAGGCGGTGAAATTAAAAATGCAGTCATGGGTAGAAAGTAATAGAATACTTGGAGAACTTCAGAACGGGTTCAGAAGTGGTAGGCGCTTAGATGATAGCCTGTTCGTGCTTACCCAGTGCATAGAAAAAGCTAGGGCGGAAAATAGACCTCTGTATTTAGCCTTCCTGGACATAAGTGGTGCATACGACAATGTGAACAGGGAACTCCTGTGGAACATATTAAAAGCTGAAGGTATCGGTAATGAGGTAATTGATTTTCTACAGGAACTATATCGAGAAAATAATGTTGAAATAACATGGGAAGGAATCAAGAGTACGACAACTGTCGAGGTTCACAAAGGATTAAGGCAAGGTTGTCCTCTATCACCGCTGCTGTTCATGCTTTATATGATAAGCATGGAAAGAAGGTTACAACGAAGCAATCTAGGGTATAATCTGTCGTACAGATTAGGCGAAAAGGTTGTTGAGCAACGACTACCGGGTTTAATGTATGCGGACGATATTGTACTGTTAGCAGATAGCCAGGAAGATTTGCAAACTCTGGTTAATTACTGTGGGGACGAAGGAGACAGTTTAGGTTTCAGTTTTAGTGCAGCTAAGTCCGGTGGGATCTTTTTCAACGATACAACTGATCAGGAGCTTACAATACAAGGCCACGAAATACCCCGAGTGGCCGAATACAAGTATCTCGGGGTATGGATAAACAAAGGGCAGATGTACACGGAAAAGCACGAACAGTCTCTAATAGCAAAAGGGCGAAGAGATGCCGGGATAATGAAACATAAGGCATTGTGGGGTTACAACAGGTATGAGGTACTGAGAGGCATTTGGAAGGGAGTAATGGTGCCGGGGCTTACTTTCGGGAATGCGGTCCTGTGTTTAAGGGCAGAGGTTCAGTCGAGACTAGAAGTAAGTCAGAGAGCTGTGGGAAGGTTAGCACTAGGTGCCCACGGGAAAACCACAAACGAAGCAGTACAGGGAGATATGGGCTGGACATCATTCGAAGCACGGGAAGCTCAGAGTAAAATCCTATACGAAAAACGTCTGAGGAAATTGGATGATAACAGGTGGGCAGCTAAGGTGTTTAAATACCTATACAGAAAGAGCGTTGACTCACAATGGCGGAAAAGAACTAGGAAGCTAACCAGTAAGTATGCCAGACACGAGGACGAAAAAGGACAGAGCATTAAACGACAGGTTAAAAATGCGGAAGGTAAAAATTGGATAAATTCAATGGAAAAGAAGCATAGTGTAGAACTCTATCGATACTGGAAACAGCAGATCAGGAAGGAAGCGTTTTATGATAACTCAAGAGGCAGTGCCCTACTCTTTGAAGCTAGATCAGGATGTCTTAGAACGCGGAGCTATAAAAAGAAATTTAACGAAGAAGAAGACACATGTACTGTGTGTGGTAAATATGTAGAAACGATGGAACACCTCATACTAGAATGTGATGGTATCAATCCCGATGTCGATGAGGCCACAGTCACACTTCCTGAGGCCCTAGGGTTCAGAGATGATAGTCATGTAAATAAATATGCGGTGGAAATTAGCAAAAGGCGATTGGAGGATTGGTGGCTCAAAAGCAGAGAGGTGACATAAGGTTAAAAGGGTAGGAAGACGTATTTAAAGAAAATCGAGAAATTCAATAACACACAACACAGATAAAAATAAAAGGCAAAATAGAAATCTGAGCATGGTGGCAACTGCCATCGCCCCGTTTCAAAGGGACGCTCCTACCTTCCATCCATCCATCCATGCGTGGGAATGCCAGTATATTGTGACTTCGGATTGGCATCGTTCTCGGAGAGACAGGACACCTTGAAGACGCGCTTGGCAAGCACTGTTCTGTCTGTCAGAATGATTCATTTTCTACTAAAACGGCACGTAAAAAGCTGCTTTGGTTTTATTATTACGAAAAAAACATGTTTTGTTTAACTATAAGAACTTGTTATTGCGCGATTATATGTTACGTAAAACGTATCAGCGGGCCGCTAAAGTTGGAGGACAGACGACAAGGTTCGCGCTCGCTTTGAAACAGTTTGTCGTCTGTTCTTGCTTTTCTTCGCTTAGTCATGCATTGTAGGTGAGTAAAGATGTAATATGCGTGAATGGAAACATTTGATGAAGATTTTACTTTGAGAATGCGTTATTTGTGTAGCCATATCCACGTTTTAGACGAAGCCTCTTACAACACCAGCCAACACAAGCCTCGCAGAGTCATTCACATGACGGCACGGTGCCCCCTTAAGAAACTCCCATAGACGGTGGCGCCAGATTTCCCTCTAGGTGTTATAGTGAGAAACTCTATGGAGAAAGTCATAGAGTTTCTCACTATAACACCTAGAGGGAAATCTGGCGCCACCGTCTATGGGAGTTTCTTAAGAAGCGTCTCCCCGCAGGCTGGCTGTACCCGGTTTGGAGGCAAACCGGATGTGACGTAAGCCAGTGGCGTACTCCCTGCCCCCAGATAGGTACTTGTACGCCTAGGGAAGGACGCTGCTAGGTGCTGCTGCTAAATCCCTGTGGTGTGTGCCGGCCACATGCGGCCACTGCCGGCTCACGTAGGTTCGTTCGCGTGATCTTGTTACGCCTCGCTGGATCGTGTTCAGTCATGCCGTCCTTGCGCGGCGTCATTGTCGGTGAGTCAGGTTAAATTGTTAAATAGGTCGCGCCTGCGCCTAATTGAGTCTATGAAAGCCTGCACATTCAGTTTTGTGGGCTACAATGCAGTGCGGCTGGCGTGAGCTGTCTCCACGATGCGCGTCGAGCGTTTCGATTTCGCCCTTCTTTATGTTGGCGGAAACGACCTTGAAAGCAACATGGATCCACAAGAAATATGCGACAACATTAAGGTAAGTCTACTGAAATCACAAAATTTGAAACAATAAGCGCTAATAGTTGTGTTGTCTTTTAAATTTTAGGCCTTGATTGTTCAACGAGACGGCCCCCGTCGTGCTGGTTTTCAAGGTGCTCCTTCGGTGAGTAGAACATGCTGATGCGGAACAGAAAATGCAAAATCGTCGCTTGCTCAACTGGAAATTGACGGCTACGCTGAAGCGCATGCCGTGTCTGCGCAATCTGAACCCCGAGGTATGGACCCCCTTTTTCCAGCGGCATGCCGTTACATACCGTCAGGAACACGCTTGGCTTATTTCTGACTCGGTAAAAAATGTTTCACTTTTTCTCGCTGCTCGCTGCGGAAGAAATGCGGACCGTTTGTCGTAGTTGTGTCTCCATTACAGGGTGGCATTACTGCGGTGAACAAAGCAAGTGTTGCCATACATACTGTGCGCATTTCACCCTTTGTTGGGCGGTCGGAAAATATTGGTCCCACTTTTCAGGGCAACTTCGCTACTCTGTAGCGGTGAAGTGTAATTTCTACCATTGAACATTCCTGTGTAGATATGTTTTTGAATCACGTTAAGCACATTTTTTCGTCCATTTCTTTGTCAAACAACGCGATAGAGCGATTGCGCAGATTGTTTACTTCCCGTTCTACAATGTTTATTTTATTCTATCGCCTTCCTTCAAACCACCACAGCGGCAAATGGACTCGTTTTATCGAAATTCCGTGTTTTCATATAAGCTGAATTTTGGTGCGGTTAGGTGTCTAAATTTCTCGTGCCCACAGCTACCAAAACAGGTGACCAAATTATTAGCATCGCGAACAAATCGCATTCCTACATATGCGAGCTGCTACATACGAGCCCTCAAGAATTTCCAAGAAGCATCTTTTTTTCTAAGAACCGTTGTGATATCGGAAAGCCCTGATTGAGGATTCTCATACAAAGCATGCTCAGTAAGTATAATGAAAACGTGCAAAAACAATGTATACTGTACTGGGTACTCTGGCTGCTTGTAATCACATTACAGGTGACCACGAGTAGGTAGAAACGGGCCTTGAGGCTGTATAGTGGGATGTAATATTCCCACTTTTCGCTATTACAGAATCGTAGTCAGCTTTGAGATTTTACGTTATGTGAAAAATACTTCATAAAAAAAAGCAGTTGTAATGTCTCGGACACAAAGCGGCCTGTTCTCTGCTTGCGTCTATGAAAGGGTTAAGATGCACACACTATTCAAAGGTCGCATTAAGGAAGAAATGAGCGGCACCGTACTGCCTTCATTTCTTCAAACCCTTCAACAAAGCTTGAACAAGAAATGCACGCGAGGGTGTCACTACAGACAGCTGCGGCAACACTGATGCATGCGCGAGAATATAAAATGAGGTGCAGCTGTGCGGTGCACGCTGCCGTGAAGTTCGAATTACAGTTTCCCCCCTTGCGAAACTACCGGAAAGGATATATTGCATCCATCGGTGTTAATATATTTTCTTGTTTTCAGCCAACATACACATCCCCGGTAAATCAAATAGATCACTGTAGATGGTGGCCACAAGCATATTACAAGAACTGTGAATTGGAAGCTGTTAGCCGCCTGTGGCACAAAGTCATGCAAGGGTACATGTATTCTTTGTGTGCACATTGACTTCATGTTTTACTAATTTGGCTGGCTCCTATTGCACTCTGGCTGAATAGCAATAACACACAGGCCACTTTACGTTCGAACTACTTGAAAGTCTGCGAAAGCTGAAGGTACATTCATAAAAGTTCATAAGTCCATGGCATTAGTGAAAAAAAATCTAAACCTTTTCTGGTATAGCTGTGCGTTGTCAGAAGTAGCTCAATGCATTGCAGTGATTGAACAGGCACATATTGGCTGTACGACTTGGATTTCAGCCTGCATGCGTTGGAAAAAATTCTACCATATTTTACCTCCAAACGTTTGCTCACGAGTGGAAAGCGCTGTTTCTGTTGTAAATAGATGTGGCTTGCACACAAGGTATGTGCATGCTAAGTGTCTTGGTAAAGAAAAGTAAAGGTATGCTGCATGAACAGAAGGTGCTGCAGCCACATAACGTGACCTTTGATCTTCATTATGCTCGCAGATTGAAGGGATGGAACTAAGTGCGTGTCTTTTAAATGCTTGATTTCAGCCAGTTAAATTTGCCAACACGGGGATTCAAACCACTGGTGCCCATCTGCTGTTGGGCTGAACTCTCAATTTAGTGAGAATACTAACCACTGCGTTCATTGGTGCTGACAGATATCAAGTCAGTTGTAGCTTGGCATTACTGTATTGCGTCACCAAAATGCTGGAGAACCACTTGAGATCCTTCGATGTCAGCATCCTCATAATCAGTGGGCACCCCATAAGAAAAATAGATCAATTTTGGATGGTATCCTTGCAAGTGTGAGAAGGCTAGGCCACAGAAAGTCGCGTTTCTGATTTGTGCGCTATTCAGCCACGTTAAAATGTGGGGAGCCTAGACATCTAAAAGACGTGGAGCAAGCAAATTGAATGCAGCTACCAAGCAAAAAATGTGGAAGCGTAAGCTGTTGATTTTTTTACTCTAAAGGCACGCTCACACTGAAGACGGAGCGGCTAAACCGGGCAAAGCTCTTGGCCAGGCGGATAAAAGCAGGCGTTAAACGAGGCGGCAAGCCCGATCGCTCGCGGACCACTTTTTTTTCCCGCCCGCCAGAGCTCTCCGCTTTGCCGCAGCCAATCAGAACACCAGACGACGGTGGCGTGTGCGCGATAAGGATGGACAACCGGTGCCACGAGACGGCGACAAGTGCACCACAAAAACGTTGGATGCTCCGCCTCGGTGGTGCGGGCCGCCAGGCAAGCCGTCCAGTATACAGGGTGTTTCAGCTAATTTGTGCTGAGGCTTTGAAAGAGAAAGACGGAAAGAAACTAGGCCTGCAGTACTCAAATGCAATCAATTCAGTAAACTACCCTTTTGAGCAACTTTAATACTTACAGCTCATTCAGAAACATCTGCTTTATTTTATGAAGATAGCTGCTGTGGTTATTTTTTCAGGACAAAAGAAAGTGCACAAGATCGAAAAAAGTACCATGCAACTATGCACTTTTGAGCAGTGACGAACAAATGAACAATGCGGCATGCAGACAGGATGTAAAAAATATGCAGATCCGACACACTGAAAATTATGTAAGCAGCTTTCTTTG
Source organism: Dermacentor variabilis (assembly GCF_050947875.1). Classification (NCBI taxonomy): domain Eukaryota; kingdom Metazoa; phylum Arthropoda; class Arachnida; order Ixodida; family Ixodidae; genus Dermacentor; species Dermacentor variabilis. The sequence continues at coordinate 14,020,654 of NC_134573.1, read as the reverse complement.
CTGCTTTTGTTCATTGATGGCATTTGGCAGTGATATGTTAAATGTTACCTTGCATGCACCACTTGTGTTCGTAGTACACAGAGCTCATAGGCAGACGTGCGCTCCGATGCTCAGGGTGGTGTTGTGCACCATCCATATCCTGTGAGAGTAGTGGCACTGTCATTCCCTCACACGGCGCATCGCATGGCGGGTGAGGTAGAGAAATCCGTTTATTAAATCCTTAGGAGAAATAGTTGCTGCCACGTCCTGTGCCCGACAGAGCAGCGCCTGCTGGCCACACAGGCTTCTGTCATGCAGCATGGCCTCCCAGTGTTGTAGTGTAGGGACATTGAAGTTTTGATGCTGGACCACCACTTGCATACTGTCCTTTTGACGCCGTGGTGCTGTATTGCAGCTTTGCATCTGCACATCCTGTCTCAATTGTTGGCATGTACACACTTGCCGTGTTTATTTTTTCAGAAATAGCATAAACATGCCATACCACACCTTGAACTATCATTATAATATATTTAGTTTGCCACCACAACTGTCACCATGTCTAGTTGTAGTGTTTTTTCTTTTAAAGAGACTCTATACGAAGGATGCTTTCTGATGGCATCTTTACCTTCTCGTATGATCATTCAGCGAGCACAAAGTGCTGAAGCTCCTGCAATGCTTTTGCCTATTCCTTCCAGGCACACTGCTCTCAATGTATCATTAGCGCTGAAATATAATACCGCCCGTTGCTCAAAGCAGCTTCAATATAGACTCCAATCGGAAGAATAGGCAGACTTGTGGCAGTATATGACTTTCTATAGCCATAAAAGGCAAGCTAGCATAGTGGGGCATCTCAATGCTTGTAAAAGCATTCAACTGCATGTATCTCCAAATAACTAAGCTCAAGCAGACACTGTCAAAATTCGTGCTTGTCACGGTGAGTTGGTGCGGGAACTTCAAGGTGTCGCTTTTCCTTCATTTTTGTGTGTCTCATGTTTTTGCTAAGGCTCTTGCCACAGCAAAGTTGCACTTGTGGTATTTTAGAAGGGTAATTTACTAATCACCTAGGCGATGTCATTTCCTTCATTTGGTTGCACTTTGTGCATCAGTGCAATAAATAGGTCAAACGGCTTAATACGAAATGTTGCCAGGCCATTTTGGCACAACACTTGTGGATAGCATTTTGGTGTGGCTTGGGCGAGACTGAAAGAGAGAAATTGGCACATACAAGCACAAAGGCCAGGCACTGTTCCCTTGTGGCCTGCACAACCACTAGTATAGCAGCTAGTCTTATCAATTCATACTGAGTATCACAAAGTGTAACGTTGCAAGAACTGTAGCTTGGTTGATGAGACAAGGCACTTACAGCTGTAGCTGAAACATGTGTGATCAACATGTACAAGGTTGCAATACTCTACATGCTTTTCGTATTTAAGTTTTTAACTTTGCCCACAATCTGATTACAGCTTTCCAGAGTTCCTTGGAAAATCCTCCCATGCACCTACCATGTGGCGTGCAAGATGGCAGCAGCAGCTGTGGGAACAGTTGAAGAGGCGAAGAAAGGTCCACTTTATAATAGGTTGTATGTAAATAAAACTGATTGAACTCAACCGATTCGGCTTCCACTTTTGTCAAGACAATTGTCAGCAAAGCAATGGAGCAATTTCAATGGGCGATACTAATAAATAGTGCATAGAAATTCTTGGAAGCGCCGTCAGCTTTCTTGCTGTTAACAGGCTGTGTTGGTGAGGTGGTTTAGGCAGGGAATGCCAATTCATGAGGGATGGTCATGGCCACCATGTTCAATGTATGTGCAGCATTAATCAGTTCTCTAGACCGAGTGCACTAATGTCATGGCAGGCCAGCACTTTGTCACATGATACATTTTCGAACCTCGCATGCTTTCTTTGGGGCTGAGAAAATTAATGAAGCATGAAACTAAAATTGGCATGTTGCAGTTTTCAATTAACCGTCACTGCATTTGTCCATTCTTGAAACAAATTTTATTGTACCAAATGCATACAGAATGAATTTGTGGAATATCCAAAGTACATTTTGCTTGTTTTGGTCAAGCAGCTGGCAGAACAAAACCACAAAGTTCCAAAGCAGAAAGGTAACACTTCTTTTGAAGTACACAATTGGCGAAACAGTGTTGCTAACACACGAGTGTAAAACATGCCGCCGATTAAAAAAAGAAGGGAGCTGCTGCACACCACTTGGTTCCTTGACCATTCATTTTTTTCTTTTGTGGCTGATTTTTAAAAATCCTTGCTATAGCAAATGCAAGGACATCAGAAAATCAACGCACAACAGATATTGGTGCTATGGTGTAAAGTAATGAAGATATAATTTTGCATGTACATTATTTAGTCTGAAATAGAGGGATACAGCACAAACATTACTCTTCAATCCCAATAAAAAATATGGAACTCGTGGGCTACACGAGGGCTACGGATAAATCTTGAGGGCCTCGGCTTCTGTAATGTGCAGCTATACTTAAGTACACAAGCATTTTTGGATTCTGCCTCTACCTGGGTGCAGCTTTGTGACCTGGAATGAAAAGCCACAGCCATCGAGCTGCTGCAGTGGCGACATCACAGTAAAAGGTAATAGCGAAAAATTAAAACAATAATATGGCCATGCAACTTGCACATCAGATAGGTCACCTGAAGCTTCTATTTCCAATTTTTCTGGTGTTGCATAGAAGGACAAAAATTTTGAAAAGTAATAGTGTACGATTTTCATACATTAACAATTATGCACATCTAGTTTTTTTTTAACCATGCTGATATTTAGCAAAAAGTTTTGAGCACGGAGAGCCCGGCGTTTTTGCAAAGGAGTTTCTAGGTGAGGTGGACACACTTTGCTGCTAATGCTAGTTTCAGAAAATTAATTTTGAAAATTCAGTCACTTTTTTATTAGTAACTTGGCGGCAGCCTTCTAAATGGCATATTTGGAGGCAGTCGCATGTGAACGCACACCCTTTCTTTTTCTAAATCTCGAAAATTGCACTTATTCTGAAATATTGATTATCGCGCTCAATTGAGTACAATCAAAACTTGGTGCATCCTCCTCCACATCAGGCGGCAGTGCCCTGTCAAGAAGTGTGGGACAAAGCTTAAATGATAGCCTGACATGGCACACTGACGCACATGCTTGCCAGGCAAAGTGTATCGTATCAGCAGCTACAATGACTGGCCAAGATGTTTCCATCTGATGAGATAGCGGGACCTTCTTTTCTGCGCTCCCAGCACACTCGGTTCCAATATTGCCTCGATTTACCAGTGAAATTCAATGATGAATATCTTGAATTAGGTGCAAATTTCAAGATTTGTAAGAAATGAGAGTGCATTAAAATGTGACTACCTCCAAATTTGTGGAGTTCCAAAATAGAGGAATTCCTCTGCAAGAATGCCACATTTTCCGCGCTCATAACTTTGAAACAAGAAAATCTGTGCGGTAATAAAAGACACCCTGTATGTATACAGTGTGCATTGGAGCATTTCATGCAACCAATATTCAAGCACCTTCTGTCTACAAAGAATTCATAAAGCAAACTTATGCATTAAGACTGGAATCAGTTACGAGCACTGGAAATGCAAACACTGTTACGAACCCTGGTCACATGCCAGACATTGTGTTGCTGCTCTCTGCGTAGGGCCTATGAATAAAAACCACCTTCAACATCATACAGTAAGCTACCAATTGCTATGTGTAGGAAGACTTGCAGTTCTTCAAATGCAATTATGACCGAGACATTCTAAAGCTATTCTAATAGTGTACTTTTAGTGAACAAGTACCCCAAACTTGAACAACTCTGAAGCTATAATGCCATTATTATCTGAAAGATGCACTACACATTTTTTTAACGCAGTAAGGAAACATTCATAATCGACAATGCCACCATAGACATGAGAGTCATATAATATTGCACTGTGTGCAGCAAGGATAGCACAATCTCGCACAAAAGATTAGTCTCTCCCGCAGCCTTTGAGGCCCCCTTTATTATGTCTCGCTTATGATGCCGTGACATGGTACGAAACCATGATGACGTAACTTATGATCATGAGTTACTCTTGAATGAAAGCTTGTGCACACATGCATATTCCTGCATTGTAATTCTGGAGTGCACTTACAGTAAGGACACTGTGAAAAGAAGAAAAGGCCAACAGCAAGGACCAGGCAGCGCAGTGCTATTTGCACCTTCTCGGCTGTTGTCGGTTTAAGTCACCTTCACAGCAGCAGAGTAGTGTTATGCGGCGAAGCATATTTATCATCATGCAGTGAAGCATATCTGAAGTTAAAGGGGACACTGTCACGGGCCCCTGCTGGTGCTTATGGTTACCCGACACTATCAGCTTAAGTACTCGTACTGTGACCTCTTCATGCATTTGGACAACACCAATCGCCATGTGAAAACCTCTGTTCACTGCTAATCTCGCTAAGAGCCTAAATTGTTTCCAAACTACAAATTTCACCAAGTGGCAAACTTGGCAATGCTTCTGGAACCTCATTCTCAAGTACTTTAATACTACCAGGATGCTTCAATGTCAAACTGGATTGAAAACCTGGGATGAGATTGCGCAAGCTTCTAGCTTTCTGACTGTTTGCTTCACCTTCTACATCAGTGAGTAGGCAGTGTTCAATAGGCGCTCCCGCTTCACCAAGCAGATGACCGCTGACGAAAGCACGGTGAAGGCGAATAATGAGAGCGCAAGCAAACATTAAGAATGCAAGATCTCGCCCTTGGATCTAGAGAAAGGAAGGATAATTTCAACACCAAGGAACCCAAGTATGCGTTCAACAACAAAAGCTTCTGAACGGGCCACTTCCACATCAGCACTGCGAAAAGACTGATGAGCTTATCACCCAGCAGAAATTTTCAATCGTGGCAGAAATTTTCACTGCCACAATCGCAGGTTCAAAGATATTTGCATGATGACATTTTGGGCCAAAAAGAAGATCCGTTTGAGTGATGGTGTAAGCGTGGTGCCCACTGTTGGCTCGGCTTGTGAAGAGCGACCTGCTGATACCAGACACTCTAAGCAGCTCTTTTCGATGTCTGAATCGATGGTGACATGCACTAGGTGTCACTGCTCTTTGAACATGTTGAGCTGTTGTCCTTGCTTCATGAAACATTAAGTAACTACAGTTATGACATTGTCAAACAAAAGTGTTGTATTAGAGAATTTTGTTAACCACGAAGCATAATATCCCTGTACATTATTTGCTATGCAGTCTATGTAGTATAACTATTTTGCGCCTCTGGTTGGTGAAAAGAAAAATGGATTTTTGCAATACCAATAGTATTCATAGTCGAAAAATATTCGCTTCGCACTTAGGTTTCATTATTCGAATTAGCTTTGAAATTGAAAAATTCAAATTTCCACACCCATAGTTTTGCTCAAATACCTGGAGCATAAGTCATTTGAGGACGTAACTTCAGGATTAGCAACAGTATGCCACCAAAGAGTCAACACAGTTCAATGTTTTTTACATTCTTTTACAATTGTTTCCTAATGTACATTCGTTAAAACCATCTTAAGCCTCAATAATTGACTAAACTAAACTTTGATAACAGCTGCATGCTTGGATCGAACGGTGCATGTTCCTGCCACTCTAGGGTAGCAGTTTAGGGGGAAAATATCCGTTACTTAGGAATTCCACTTGGTGACCTTGTGCAGAGAAACCCCGGCTGGACCTTACCATCTGAAGCTGCTGCACAATGGCTATCACTGGCTTTTTTGGTGTTCTCGATGGCATCCACTTGCTTGAGAAGCTCGACCTCAATGACGTCTGACCACTGGCAGCACTTATTTCTGTTTATCACAGATGAAAATTGCCTATGAGCTCTTATTTCGCCCTAAACACAGACTTTTGCCACATTTAAGAAAGTGGCGCTCTCCAAGTCAGTGTGGTCAGCATGCCTGGCATGCACTTTCATCTCCTGCGTCAGAGTGAGTTACTATCCCAGATTAATGTGCTACAGAGATGACAGAGAGGTTGGCAAAGAAGTTGTGCCCAGACAGATAGAATGATAATATTGATGTCTATTGCAATTCAAAGCCATCTATTAGAGCACCTTGCACCACCAGAGAAATCCTAATGGCTTTCTTTTCTTTCATCTCATAATGTGGGCGGTAACACGCCATTAAATGATCCCTAAGATGGTTTTTGTCAACCCTGAGGAAATCTCTCACAGAATACTTGTAGACAGTCTTAATAAGTGTTGTCAGATTACTTTTCAATGTGTTCTTTATCATCACTGTGGTGGTCGTAATTTCAATTCATGTGCAGCACTCACACAGTGCGCACTCCTTGCAGACATTTGTAACTAGTGGCAGTTCACCAGCATATTTGAAGGGAGGAAAAAAGAGCATGGCCACACCAACCACATCACAGCATGTGTATGCATCAGATGACATTGTGGAACGTAATTCTATGTCAGCAGGAAATGCATGGCTGCTGTCGCTATTTCGAGTGCAAATATTTGTCCCACGGGTACAGAGAAGTCATTATGGCAACCACATAATCCAGGCAGCTTAGCGCTGGGCAACTGTAATATTTATGAAGCAGCACACTGCATTCAAAGCCAGGCACTGTCACACTTGTCTGGGAAAATCGGTGCTTGTATACACAGGGGCCGGACCATTTCAAACCACAGTCACATTGGAACTCTGTCCACTCTTGTAGGGTGCATTTTCTGTGTAGTCGTTGCCACTGCAGGAATAATTTTCTTCCAACTGCACAAAGAGAAAATTGCAGCACTGTGCTCTGCAGTGCTTGGTGCAAAGGCAGAACAGCCATGAGCCTTCTCCCATCCACAATTCAGAAATCCGCCAATACATAGATGGCTTACAGTGGCATCCCTACAGGCAGCACACACCACCTATATGCCGCCACTTAGTTTGCAACACACTGAGGGTCTCCATGCCTTTATGTAAATGCTCAAATATACTACAGGACAGGATCTTTAGGGAATGAAGGTTGTTTCATGGTCCTCACATCTATGCTGTGACAAAGCCAACTCCATCTGCACAGGTAGAAATTGCTGTGGAAAATTAAATTTTACAGTTCCATGTACCATATTTTCCATACAGTACTATAGTCTGCAGGATCTAATTTGGGCTGAAAAAGCCCCTCTCATTAAGCACCATGGCAAACTTTAGTTATAAGTACATTGGTACGTTGGAAGCCGTCAAGGGAGCATTTTCTCAAACAAATATTTCTAATTAGTTCATTATTAAAGGAAATGGAAGAAATTGAAATGTTGTATTTTCACGCTGCCAGGAGGCGAGTGCTAAAAGCAACAGCACTCAACCCGTTTGCCTCCAAGTGATCTTCCTTCTTCATCTTCCCCCATGACGGAGCCAAGGGTTCACGTTACACTCGCATGACAAGCCCTGTCTTTTCTTTCCTTTTTTTCTTCTCTTCCTTTTTTGCTGTGGGGCACACATCCAGGGATGGCATTTAACATTGTTTGGCTTACGAAAGTCACGTGCCATGGTTGGTGATATTGCAGGCAGCACGTTTTACATAGAGACATTTGTGCATGTAACCTTGACTCTGGCTGAAGGAGGGCTTCGTTGCGACCATGATGGCTTTTGTTTAAAATTTCAGCTGTTTTCCCACTGTGCATAATTTTGATAATTTGGAGACAGGATTGTTAGTGTGTGATCTATGCATTGCACTTGTCGGTTTGCAACTTCCAATCTTGGTGAGACGCCTTTTCAAATAACAAAGTGCGACTGAACTTCCTGAAGGCATTTGCCTTCAGGAAGTTCAAGGGAAGCAGCCCACATCTGCATACCTTATTCACAGCTGTCAATTCTTTTTTTGCTGCTGCTCCGTATTAAAGATGAGAACCCAAGACTGTGGAAGTAGCGTGGGCTTGGTGGTCTGGAGCTTACCATTGGTTGTCGGATCGAATCGCTGGCACCAATTCTTAGAAACTGTGCACCCAGGTGCTCAGGATCGTGCCGCTGACTGCATTATGCAGTGACTCGTGAGTCCTCAGGGGGCCAGGCAGGAGATACGTCAACAATGCAACGAGTAACAATGAATGTTTACTTCACATTGTTACGGAGTGGTCAACTCTGCAAGTTTCCCGATGGAGAGCGACAGACATGCTAGTTTGATCAAAAACTGAAGGCTCAAGTCCATTGGCGAAGACGTCCTTTATAGTGTTTGGAATACCCTTGCTCAAAAGAAGGAGAGAGAAAACACTTTCCACGCTGGCGGCCGCCGCTCGATACATGGAAGTGTTCAACAAATTTTCTAACCCCCACTGGCCCAGCAGAAGGAAAGGCACTGACGTGCGCGCGCGCACACACACACACACACACACACACACACACACACACACACACACACACACACGCACACACACACACACACACACACACACACACACACACACACACACACACACACACACACACACACACACACACACACACACACACACACACACAGAACGCTGGCACCTTCCCTGCCGAGGACGAAGAGAAAGAGCGAATGCACACACGAAGCTTAACCGTCCCACTTGCTGAAGGGAGACAGCACTGTGGAAACTACGCAGACATCAGGGTGTTGTGCAAGCCGTGGGTAAGAAGGTGAAAATGCCTGTACAAATGATAAGGTCTTTTTGCTATTGGGGCCTCCTAGGCGTTTTCCAACGGTTGCAGGCGGCTCGGCGTATTTAAAAGGTCCAGCCTTTCACTGTTGCTTTGGCGCCGCGACACAAATCGTTGACCACACAGGCCAGTCATAACATCAGTTAGACTAGTTCTTGAGCACGCTCAAGGACACTGAGCTTGAACGACGCCGTGAATGCTCTGTCTTTTCAGTGCTATTAGAACTGTTCTTGTATTTTCTGTGTATACGAAGTCGATTATAAATCTCTTGTGCATTTTGCAACGTGGCCTTAGATATCCAAGCACTGAAACGCAGCCAAATGATCAGAGTGAGCAGCATTCACTTGCATATCGTGAGTTGCCAGAATAAATTGAAGATATTGTGCTGCGACTATCATTACTGCATCATGAAGCAACCAGAAATGACAGTACCATGCTTCACAATGCGACTTTAATTTCTCCCCTGGTGCGCTTGTACTTCTCTGGTCCCCTTTCCACTGTGTAGGGCTCCCAGAAAAGCTTTTCTCAGGATAGGGGACCATACTGTGCGCTCAACCAGGTGGCACCCATCACCACAACATTGCCCCAATCAGTCTCACCTTGTCATCTCTCGTCCTGTCCAGTGACGTCCTTCACATTTCAAGGATGGTTTAGCACTGTGTTTCCGATGACTCTCTTTAGAGCTCTGGGACAGCGCTTCCGCTGCCAGGGGTAATGCTACAGAACAGCGATTCCACTGACCCCCAGCAGGTACGCCATGTTTGAAGAGACAAAGATAAAACCTTGTGCAGGCTGTCCGACATGCATATACATCTTTTTCTGCGCCTCTTTCTAAGCAACAATACTTTCACTGGTGAACAGGAAGGCAGCCTTTGTTTCTTTTTTTCATTATCGTTTCTCAGTTTTACAAGGTCATAAAGAAAAATAAAGAAAACAGGAAAGATTGCAAACCAGCCCTGCAATTTTCCTGAATTATTGGAAACGAATATGTGCGAACAGAGGATGCCAAATGAAATGAACAGCCAGGTGCAACAACAAGTGACATCATTCAGGTGGTGCTGGCGGTTTGGCGGGCCCATAAAATGCCTTAATAAGGAGATTTATTTGAGCGTGAACATGGTGAGAAGGCTGCTTCTGCCTTGCAGTGGTGTAAAGACTGCTGCATGTCTGGAGGTTAAAATGCTCATCATTCTATCATACATGGAAGTATTCCGACTGTTTAGTGGAGTCATGGGAAAGCCACTCAAGCCTACATTAGCCAAATGTGTGGTACTGATTACAGCGAACACACTCCCTCCACATTCATGCAATCGAATGCAAACATACTGAAACCTGAGGTGTACCTGACGAGTGTGCCTGCCAACAGCCCATAGGACAGGAAAGGCAAATCCCTGTGCACGCATAGTGAATTCGTCACTGCTGTGCATGCTCATTTCGGCAAACTGGCATAACAGATGAATTGCGAGTGCAATATGTGACTGTAAAGCACGTGGCGCATCTTTGTCACCATAGCTTGAGCTTGGTGAGAATCAAGTGGTTTGATAAATGTCAGCAGAGTCAGCAATGGTGGGACAGTTCTTAGAAACTTCACAGCATGCCCGTCTGCCTCTACAAGGTAAAAAAAAAGTTGACTTTGATCCAAGAGCCAGATCTTTCTGACTGGGCAACATTCATGCACCAGCTTTGTCAGTTTTTTGATGCTCCCACTACTTGTGCTGAGGTCGCGAGAAAAGCCCGGAGAGAGTATAAAATTCGAGAATCATGTACCTCTTACATTGTGGATGTCCTTGCACTCTGCTAGCGCATGAACACCACCAAGTCTCAAAATGATCGAATGCGACATATTAAAGGCACAAACACTGTTACCTTATACGTCCTTGGTATGCAGAACCCCAGCTCCTCCACCACTTCTAAGGAACCGCTTTATTCTTGCCGAGCTAGAGCTATGGCGAGGAAGAAGCGACACACACTACGTACGGATGAGGAAGATGAAGGAAAGTCACATTGCGCTCACAATATCGCTAACGTGGTAGTTTCCCAAAGGAAGCGGTCACACCACTGCATATAAAGTGTATGCACAGGGATTCTCATATGTCTTCCCTGTCCAAGGGACTGGTGGCAAGCACCACAGAGCAGCACTGGTCAGGTGCATTCCAATTAAATTCTTAAGAATTGAGAAAAGGTCGATTCAACACAAAGCAACGATCTGACACCCTTGCCAACAAACCTGTTGCACTGGCATTAAGCTTCAGATATTTGCGGCCACACATAGGTAAACCAATGGGCAAGGTTCTGACTGGTGTTGTAGTGAGTACTGCTCCAGGAGGGCACATGTAACCGGCAAACAGAGGCCTCAGGAGAGCATTAGAATATAATCAAGGAGGCGGCAGGGTACCCAAGAGGCAGCGGAGGGATCAAAACTGGAAGCAGGGCGGTCCTAAACTGGAAGCAGGTTATGTTGCTCCAACTCACGGACCACCCTGAATCCAGCCTTGTCCGCGAAAGCGGACAGCTGATCTTAAAATGCGTCAGAAAATTCGGAAAGTACGACTTACACACAGCCTACAGACATCATAGATATACTACTAGCACGCGCAGGCCTCGGCGAGCCCCAACCCATGGACCAGTCCGCGTTCTAGCTCTGGTGTCCCCGTTACCGATTTGGTGTCCTGGAGACGCCGCCAATAATATGAAATAGTGACACGTTGTTACTAGTAAAAAACACGATTTAAGCCGCTAACGCTACGTTCAGCACTGCCGCACCCAACAACTTCTACAACGCCTGTGAGAACTTCACCAAGCAATGGTTGTTCTTGGCATTACTAAGAACTTGTGAATTTTGTGTACCGCTCATGCTTAACTTTGTAGTGCACTGTGGCTTAGTGAAGCACTACGATTGCGTGTAGCATACGTACACATCTTACCTGATAGACGGTGAACAGGGTCTAGTACAAATATCCGCTGAAGAAGAAAAGACTACACGTTCACATGTGTTAAAACACATGCCAAACTTGAAAAAACAGACGTACAATGAACCTCCACATGTTAAAATAGCAAAAACATCACTTAAAAGGCGAAAACTATTGAAAACTTTGCAAGCGCCATGGCAAGCACAAATCCGCCATTGCTGCTGATATTGATGTTGATGAGGCTGTCCCCTTGTGATCGAGTCGGCAAGCGCGTGGAAGCGCGTTTCCTTATTCTATGGAAGCGCAATTGGCGCAATGTAGCCAAAATAAATAAAGAAAACTGCATCAACTCCAAATACACACACGCAAAAAAAAAATCGTCGGGATTCTCTATAACGATGTTTCCAACCCCTTGACCGATATTTCATACAGCTCGTTGCATTAATTAAAATACCTGCAGTGCATTGTTTTCATAACACGCTAAAAAAATTCCGCGCTTAAGCTTACCCGCACAAACACGCGGCGCAAATTCGTAGAACGCCACCAGTGCAGCCCCCCACCCCCCAAGAAAATATATGACTAGTCAATAATAATAGCATACAATTATAACGTGAGCGTCGGCGCAATCAATGGAGAATTCAATCTTATTTGTTATAGAAAATCAAATGCAATGCAGTAAACGATGGATAGAATTAAGCATATTGCTTCATGGAGTCTAAAAAAAATCTGCCTTGAAACTTGACGTGGCGACGCGGCAAATTGTGAGTATATGATTGAAAATAATTGCTATAGTGTGTTCGTGCATGAGTAAGCTTCTCAATAGGAGTTTCAAGTGTTTCCATGGTATGGTAAGCTTATATCTTGATTCCTCAAGTTTTTTTTATTCATATAGGTCAATTATGTTTAAAAAGCGAATTGGAAATCCCAATGGTTTTGTTTTTTACCGGGGGAACACAGAGTTGAGCCACTGTTTTGAAACAAACTTTTATTTAAAGTAGTTACAAGTAACACCGACGCCCTCGCTCATGACAAAACAGCTTTCACTCACTGTGTCCAGACACTTGGTTCAAGTTGCATGTAATGCTTCATCTCCAAGCTTTGCGTGGTTTCTTAAAGGCATTGTGAAATCTACACGGTGTTTTTATTTTACACCTCCTCATCTCATAGCACAAGATCTGAAATGCGTGAACAAGAAGAATCAGGCCAGCACATATTCACAGAAAGGAACTCTTCACAGTGCAGTTGACAAGTGCGAAAATTACAGCAGAAACTGCCAGTCACATGATATGAGCAAAACATAACTGTTCTTTTTGCGGGAAAGCCTCAGTCCCATGCCGACATTAACCCATATGGTGGTCATCACTGGCAATGTTTGAAAGATTTTCATAAAATAGAGACTGAATGTCTGGAGTATTTATCATAAGGGAAGTAGAAACTCGCACGTCTTCTAAACAGCCCTTTGTAGTGCTAAATGTATGCTGGCTATTGATAGTAATAAATAGTATGACTGTTACAACTGTTAAACAAGACAAAAGCTCACAGGAATATGAAGGCTTGAAGTGATAAACAGTGTTTGGAGGGAGAATGTAGCTGGAGTGAACCTTTTGACAAAGATTTGTCTTCGTCAGTGCCGCAATTAAGTTTGACACAGCAATCTTTATGCACACTTAGCTCACTTTCCCACACCCTCGATGTAGGATGAAGAGGAGAATAAGATAGTGCGTAGAATGAAGTTGAAGTGTAGAAAAGAAATGGGGAGACAGTGAAAGAGAAGGTAGGAGCACTGTTGTAGGTTATTCTTCCAAGGTTACTCTTCCAAAAGAAAAAAAGAAAAATATTAAATGTGTAAGGAAGCATTGCCAATTGTTATTATGCCTACTCAAGTAAGAGATGCACCATAAGGGATGCAATATAAAACTGATCTGATATGTAGGGTGGCCTAAAGCTTTCTGCATAGTCTTTACAATCATTATGACACTGTCTGCTGCAGCTAAATATGCAGAAGTTTTAATTGAGTGTTCATGACCAGAGCAACTTATCCAGACTGCACACAATACCATTGCATATGCCCTCTATTTTGGTAATCTGAAAAATAAAAGTTTATTCAAATGGGCAATAAGAACATCACATGGAACACAAAATCTAGATCGAATTATGAGGCATGCCACAGTGCGGGACTCAGTATTATTTTTGACCACTTTGGGTTTTGTGATGTGCACTTAAATTCAACTACACACTTTTTTTTTTCATTTCACCACCACTGAAATGCAGCCACCTTTGCTGGGATTGAACCCGCAAGCTCGAGCTCAGCAGTGCAACATCATAACTACTGCGCTACTGAGTGTTTACACAAATTTATAAGTAGCAAAACACATTGGAGGCTTTTGCACACTGAAGCACTACACACCATCCAATGCACTTCCTTACATCTATATACAGACATACTTACCAGCGGTTCATACGACAAGCATGGAGGCGTGCTCTAACACACTACCATCCAACAGCTGCCACATACCAGAGATGACCACTGGGTTTGTACCTATTTTCACAGAACACTTACCAGCAGCTCATACAACAAGCATGGTGGCATCTCTCGTGCTCTAACACACATACCATCCAGCTGTGACATATGGCTGCACACCACAGACAAAAATAGACGGGCTAATCATCAGAGACCACATGTCATGATTTGTTAACATGCGAGCCCTCAACCTGCTTCAATAAGGCATGAGAGCACAGCACTACTGCACCACTTCTCTCTTCCTAACTGCACTGGAGGCTTGTTACCAGTAATCGTGCCCTGCTGACGTGGTTATCTCTTCAGTTTCTATGTTGCTGTCCCTAGGCTGTTATTTAAGGACTTCCTTTTGAGCTTCAGTGGGCCTTGAAAGGCTAGATGATGGCTGCCACAATCTAGGTTTTTTTGTAGAATGAAATCTTAACAGGTGCACAACTTTTTTGTTGGCTGGTTCATTTGAATGGTCTGGCATCTTTCTTTTTGGGTCACTTTCACTTTCAACAAGCATGAAAACTGGCTCAAACAAATTGTTTGCCTTCTCAGCCACACCCTCAGAGACTTCACCATCTGATATTGCCTGTCTGACTGAGTCCATTTTTGCTCTTAAGAGTGCTGAGCTTGACACTGCTTTGGCTGCTTACAGCTTTGTTATACTCTGTACAATGTGCAATGCCCGACTTGCCTCACATGCTTCTTCGGGTGAGCTCTCATGGGCCTTGTTGCTGCTAGTTGGATTAGCGATGACCACACAGTGAATGTGCTTGCACACTGTAAAGTGTATAAGATGGTCATAGCAAGTGCACATATAAGTATGCACACACACTGCGCATTCCTTGCACCTCAAAGGACAGCAAGCACGATCTCCCACTTTTGACACTTTATATGAGAGCCCTTTAATAGACTGACATGGCACAGTCCATATGCCATCTTCATTTAATTTGGCACAAGCTGCCATTTCACTGCCAGACCTGTGGTTCTTCTGAATTCTGCTCAGCTTCTTACCCTTTGCCCCTTTCATCATCTGGATAGCCCTTTTCATTAAAAAATGATTTGTCAAGTCCATGAGGGCAGAAATTAGTTTGTCACCATGCTTATTCTGTTTTCTCTCCAGCATAGTATGCTTTAACGTCCTGTGCTTGCTATCAAGGTGCATGTTAGTGTTGACAGCTGCTCTAGTCCTAAAGCAATAGGCCCACTCTTGCGGCCTAACTGCATAGTGGTCATTGAAGTACTTCAGGAAGTCCCTCAGTTTTTCTTCCTCACTAGAAAGGAATTGCTTAAAATAATCTTCAAATGCCTTTTCCGCGAGGAACTCTAAGAGTAGCCACACACTATGGTAAACATGTGGCCTTAGCTGTTTCTCTACACACTCGAGTATCTTCTTACGCCAATTGTTATCCACATGCCAGGCACAGAGAAGTTTCTGTTGTGCAGCACCTATGACCATGGACCATGCTTTGTAGAATTGCGACGCATCATCAGATATCAATGTCTTAGCAGCCACTTTTTGGGCCATGGCCGACTCCAGATATTTGAAGAATGCTGTCAAAGTTTGCTCGTTCATCCGGTTGCAGATGAAATAAGCTATAGCTACACCTCATCCTACTTTATCTAGCACCGGAAGAGTGGTCAGCTCAAACTGGTACTCTGTATAGTTCCATGTGTGGAGTCAAGACATACAGTACCTGCAGGGCCCAATTTTTCTAGTAGCTCCTTCTGAGGCTCTGTCATCAGAACAAGAGCAAAGTCTGCTGAAGGAAATGTACCACTTGGGTCCACTGCACCTTGTGCCTTGTACAGGCGGACAAGTGTTTCACCTTTTTCTTTCATCACAAGCACCCACGTGTCTGCACTGATAGCGTCATTAGTGTGACAATGTTCAGGAGCAGCAATGTTAAACTCCTGTTTGATGTTTTGCAGGGTTGAGCACTCTGCCAAGTGCACAGGCCTCAGCTTGGATGCCACAGATGTTCTTACTCGCTTTATAATGGTTTTCATGAACACACCCCTTTCTAGGTTCTCTGCTACGCTGGCCTTTTCCTTGTCACTCATTCTCAAGGGCTGAATTTCTGGTTTATGACCGTAATGGTTTCTTTGATACCTGACTTTTATGGTGGTGCCTTCAGGTGTCGGACGGTAATTGTGACGGTAATAAATGAAAGACATATCTTACCAGACCTACAGCTCCCCTGACTTTTCTCCCGACGGTCACTATGACCTTCCTTTTTCCTTGCCTCGCCTGATATATTACAGTAATAGTGGATCCTTGTTTCTCCACTGGCCAGCTTTTTGGGGTCCCTGGGCAAAATGAACCAGCAGTTTTGGCTACCCTCTTCTTCTGCTTTCCATTCATGAAATTCTGTAATAAAAGCACAAAATAGCATTAGATAGTGACAAGTACTATTGGGAGAGAGATGCAAACAAAAATAATCACTCTGAAGGCTTTGGACACGGGCTAATGTAGCATTTATTTTACTCCCTCACCTTCAACTCGACTGTGTCATGAGGTCACCCTTGATATTGCTCAAATTTATGTTAAAATTGAATTTCAAATGCAATGCGCCATAACTTGAAAAAAATTTATCATATTAGTTTTGTTTTACTAAGAAACAAATATGAAACTTAAGCATGATCTATGCTCACTCCTTCCTCAATATTGAATCAGACTGTACATTCATAGCAATGCTGTTACGATAAGACAAAGACGAACTGAGAGCACGTGGTGCAAGCTACGCCGCAGAACAGTGTGAATCCCTTCTCTCAGTTTCTTCTTGAAAAGCTCCTTCTTTTCAAGAAGAGCTTGATTTTTTACTGTACATAGGGGCTTGGCGAGGGAGTGTTCCATCGTCACGCAGTTATGATCTGGCTTGGGCATGCGCCTGGTTCGAAGAGGCAGCATTATGTGCGATTTCAATAAACCAGTTGCTAGCCTGCGTTCGTCCTGTCTTCTTGTACGTTGGTGTCTTTTCCCAAGCGCTGTTTACGTTCACAAAAAGATGTCTTACCAAGTAGCCTCCTAACACACTATTCTTAAAGAAAAAAGGATTGCGCGTGCGTCAAATTTCGCTCTACTTTATGAAATTTACAACCAGAGTCCTTCAATTGAAGGACTGTGGTACTACTAAAGAATTTTCCCAAAGTACGCCGGGAGACCAAGCCGCTGACAGCCGCAATTGCAAGTGTGGTCCTGGACCTACGTCGGCCTGCATTCGGACCTATTGCGGCCTGCACTGAGGCGAAGACTACACCACGCACGCAAGTAGCGCAGAGCAACGTCAGAACGCAGAGAGAATTCCTCCTCTCGTTTAAGTAAAAAAAAGGGGGGGTTGCGCGAGCGACACAATTCGCTCTATTCTATGAAATGTACTGCTAAAGAGTTTGCCCACAATACGCTGGGAAACCATCCCGGCGACATCCGCAAATTCATGTATGGTCCCGGTTGTGCGTCTCTGCCGCATTGCAACGTGCACTGAGGCGAAGACTAGGCCACGCACGCATGTGGCACAGAGCAACGTCAGAACGCAGAACAGCTGACTCCTGTCGCTTAAAAAAAAAAGAAGATGTACAAACGTCCAATTTCACTCCAGTTGCTGTGCAGGATAGCAGACAATGCCAAACGTATGTCATGTAGCGCATCGCTGGGAGCGCGCACACATGACTATACTATAGATGGATAAACAAACAAATTATATTTAACGAGGACACAAACTTCAAAATACCCCAAGGAAATAAATTAGGCACCTACGCAGAAGCTGCTCTTCGCGAAACAGATGGAGAAAGAGAAAACAAAGGCCCGCAAAGCATAAACAACTGCCTTTTTGGAAGCACACTGCGCAACAAGAAATTAAAAAGAAGTCCAAGATATAATATTGCGTTTAAACGTCATTTGCTCACGATGACTGAGAATAAATTTAATAAAACTGTTCCTCACCCTTATTGTTCCGGAACACCAGGTGCACGTCAGCCTCGAAGTTGTGCGCAGCGATCTGGTGCACCGAATACTTCTCCATTGTAGGCAGGGAAGTGCCACATACGTCGCATTTCATCAATTTCTTGACATCCACGGCCATATTGTGAACGTTCCTGATGTGTTGCAGCATGTTCTTCCTCTGTATGAATAGTTTGCTGCAAAATTCGCAGCGATGATCGTCATCGCCGATGGCAGCTCGATCACAGACGCGCGCCATTCCGAAGCGGAGTAGGCGGCGTTTGGAAGCACGTGGTTTCTGTGTCATTGCACGTACTACAGCAATACAGAGAAGAAACCTCCCCAATCACGTGACACACTAGGTATTCAGTGGCCCCATAGGGACAGTTGGAAACCAACTTAGGGAACCAACGTCCGGGAACGCAGGGTCACGTGGATGCTGCCTTCTATTGTTCACCGACCTCAGCCGGCCTGCGGGGAGACGCATGTGTTTCTTAAGGGGGCACCGTGCCGTCATGGGAATGACGGTATATGTGTCTGCGAGGCTCGTGTTGGCTGTTGTTGTCAGAGGCTTCGTCTGCAACGTGGATATATGGCTACGCAAATAACGCGTTCTCAAAGTAAAATCTTCATAAAATGTTTCCATTCACGCATATTACATCTTTACTCACCCACAATGCATGACCAAGCGAAGAAAAGCAAGAACAGACGACCAACTGTTTCAAAGCGAGCGCGAACCTTGTCGTCTGTCCTCCAACTTTAGCGGCCCGCGGATACTTTTTACGTAACATATAATCGTACACGCTTCAACAAGTTCTCATAGTTAAACAAAACATGTTTTCGCGTAATAATAAAGCTAAAACAGCTTTTCACGTGCTGTTCTAGCAGAAAATGAATCATTGTGACAGGCGGAACGGTATATTTGCCAAGCGGTTCTTCAAGGTGTCCTGTCTCTACGAGAACGATGCCAATCCGAATCCACAATATACCGGCATTCCCATGCATACCACAGCGCAGCAGCGCCAGATTTCCCTCTAGGTAATGTAGTGAGAAACTCTATGGAGAAAGTTTGTAAGATAAATGGATGGATGGATGGATGGATGTTATGAGCGTCCCCTTTGGGACGGGCCGGTGGGTTGCACCACCAAGCTCTTGCTACTATGCTGCCTAATATCCTACCTAGGTTAACCAATGAAAAAAGAAAAAAAAAACACTATGAACTACCACGCCCAAATTTTCTGATCCCCTATTTCGAACTGTGCTTTTGTACGTCTCCGTCTTTTGTCGTTTCCCTACTTTTCTTCCACCAATCCTCCGATCGCCTCTTACTAATGTCTATTGCGGACCTGTTTGCTTTACCACTGCTCCCGCTGAACCCAAGGCCTTCAAGGACACCAGTGGTGCCTAAATGGACCACTGGGTAGACGTCTTCACATTCTAATAAAACATGCTCCGTAGTTTCCCTAGCTTTACCACAGCAAGCACATGCTTCTTCTTCCTTCTTATATCTCGCTTTATTGGTGCGTGTTCTAAGGCATGCCGATCTCGCTTCGAAAAGTAATGAGCTTCCCTTTAAGTTATCATAAATGGTTTCATTCCTGATTTCGTTTTTTCCTCTTAAGTTGTTACTCATGGCAGGTTTTTTTTTTCCATTGCCGCCACCCATGAGATTAATTCAACCTCTCTGACTTTCCGCTTGACCGTCTTTGTTACTGTGTTGTCCACCCTACAGGCCGCATACTTGCTGGTAAGCTTCCTAGTTCTTTTCCTCCTCTGTGAATCAATGTTTTT
The DNA here is from genome assembly GCF_050947875.1 of Dermacentor variabilis. Classification (NCBI taxonomy): domain Eukaryota; kingdom Metazoa; phylum Arthropoda; class Arachnida; order Ixodida; family Ixodidae; genus Dermacentor; species Dermacentor variabilis. The sequence goes on along the minus strand of NC_134573.1, from coordinate 14,000,896 downwards.
CCTGTACAGATACCTGAACACTCTCCCAGCCCATTTACTTTCTTCCATATTCCTCAGCTGTTCTTCATACTCAATTTTACTGCGAGCTTCTCTCACTTCAAAACTAGTCCAGCCCATATCACCCTGCACAGCTTCATTTGTAGTCTTCCCGTGAGTGCCCAATGCGAGGCGACCCACTGACCTTTGGTTCCCGTCGAGTCCTGATTGTACGCCTGATTTATAGCAAACAACTGTATTTCCAAAAGTAAGTCCTGGAACCATTACACCTTTCCACATACCTCGGAGGACCTCGTACCTATTGTATCCCCATAGCGCTCTGTGCTTCCATTATGGCTGCATTTCTCTTCCCCTTTACTGTTATGGTTTTTTCCTGTGTTTCCATATATCCATTACCTTCGTTTATCCATATACCAAGGTATTTATATTCTGTTACCCGAGGTATTTCTTGGCCCTGTATCTCCACTGTCTATTCACTGTTTTCATTGAATACCATAACACCTGATTTTCTAACACTAAATTTCAAACCTAAATTGTTGCCTTCCTGTCCACTGATATTTGCCAGACGTTGCAAATCATTTTGCTTGTTAGCGAGCAACACAATGTCGTCCGCATAAAATAAACCTGGGAGTTGCTGCTCTATTACTGCACCTGCCTGTTTGTATGAGAGATTGGACCCGATATTACTTCCTTCTAGCGCCCTCTCCATCCTCACCATGTAAATCATAAACAGCAGCGGGGATAAAGGGCACCCCTGCCTCAGTCCCTTGTTGATATGAACTTTCTCCGCGCTCCTCATCCCTTCCCATTCAACGCAAACGGTATTTTCTAGGTAAATTTCTCTCAAAAGCTGTAGACAATCGTTACCTAAGCCTTCCCCTTCCAGAATATCCCACAAAATGTTGCGATCTACGTTGTCGTAGGCTCCTGTTATGTCCAAAAAGGCCACATACAACGGTCTGCTTTCTGCTTTTGATATTTCAATACACTGAGTAAGAACAAACAAGTTATCATACAAACGCCTACCTATTCTAAAGCCATTCTGAAGCTCTCCCAAAATGCCATTATTCTCTGCCCATGCTTGAAGCTTTAATTTGATTGCCTGCATTGCTAGCCTGTATATTACCGATGTAATGGTCAACGGTCTATACGAGTGAATTCTGTCTTTCTCCCCCTTACCTTGATAAATTAAATTCATTCTACTTTGTCGCCAACTGTCTGGTATTCGTCTATCTTTTAAAATTTTTTCCACTGCTTTCACCAGAGCTGCCTTACTTTTTGGTCCCAGTTCATTTATCAGCTTAACGGGAACCTCGTCTAGCCCTGTGGCTGTGCGCTTAGGAATTTTCTCTTACGCTTTCTTCCAGTCTAAATTTGTCAGCACCGGCTCCTTTTCCACTTGGGTCTCTTTCATGCTCTCTTTCTCTTCAAATACAACCTCGTCATTGCCTTGGAAAGATTCGGCTGTTACTTTTTGGATGTAATTTATTGCCGCTTCTCCTTCCAGTCTGTTTTCATCGTCGTCTAGGATATGTTGTTGTATTGTTGTTGACTTCCTGCCTAATAATTTTATGTGATCCCAAAATATTCTAGGCGCGGCCTTCATTTTCTCACGTATTTCTGACAACCAACGTTCACTTTCACCTTTTAATTTTGCTTGCACCAGTGTTTGAACCATAGACTTTTTCTCCCGGTATATTTCCCATTTACTGGTTACTTCGTCCTGTGGCAACTGCGCCTTCTTTACCTGCCTGTGCTCTCGAGATGCTTTCTGTCGTTCGGCGATCGCTTCTGGTATCTCCTTGTTCCACCAGCTTTTCGGTTTCCTTTTTCCTTTCCAACGAACATATTGTTTCTCTTTCAGTATTTCTGTCGTTATTACACTTAGAAGCTCACCATATTCCCACTCCTTACTTGGCCACTTGTCAAGTTCTTCCTCAACTCTAGTGACTATATTTGCTATTTGTTCAGTGTTCAAATTTGGTCTGGCCATTGTGCTTTCCTTGCTCTCTTTCCCAATTAACTATATATCCCATTTTCAAAATGATGCGTTTATGGTCACTCCCTACGCTGCTGAACCCTTCCTCATCGATGACCATTTCTCTCAACTTATCATGAATTCCTTCTGTCATCAGACAGTAATCAATGGTCGATTGCCAGTTTCCCACTTCTCACGTGATCTGTCCTTCACACTTAGGCCCTGTATTCACGATCACGACGTTATGTTGCTCGCAAAGGTCTAACATTGACTTCCCGTTATTGTCGGTATAGCCATCTAAATCCTGTATGTGGGCATTCATGTCACCTAATAGGACAATCTCAGCACCATTCCCGAAGCCCTTAATATCAGCGCTTATGCATTCCACTAACTCTTTATTCTTCTGTGTGCAATTTTTTCCGGTCCACAAATACGTAACTCCCAGCGAAGTTTCTTTCCCACTCATTGTACCTGATAACCAAAGATGCTCTTGACATTGTGAATTTACTCTTTTCCATTTGGCTCCCTGATGGATGAGCATTCCGACTCCCCCTCCCTTTCTTTCCCACTTAGTTCTGTTGCACCCTTCCCATACATAATTTTCAATAACTGGCGGCTCTTCTGAGTCTCTAAGGTGCGTTTCTGTAACCGCATACACCCCTATTTGTTCTCTATGTAACTGCTCCTCAATCTCTGCCCAATAAAATTGCGCTTATTACTATGCCTCTACCGCGAAATGTTGGAACTAACGTAAGCATCCCGAAGTGATGCTACTACACGGGCTTTGTTAGCAGCGGCGCGCGGTCGATTTTTTCGCCCTCTGTGGCCATTTGTTGAACTTGAGAGTGTGCTATGTGCCACCAGGCTCAACGTTACTAGATTATTTTCAGTTGTCAAACTCCGCTGCGGCTGGCTGCGGCACCTGGCCCCTTTCTGTCGCGCCCGCGGGGTGGCGCGCGCGACACTGTCGGCCTGGAGTTACTGTATGTGCTACTGTATATGCTACCTACGGTAGCATATACAGTAACTCTATGTCGGCCTAATGTCGGCCTGTTTTCTTGGTGGAAGAAAAGTAAAGAAACGACAAAAGGCGGATACGTGCAAAAGCACAGTTCGCAATAGGGGATCAGAAAATTTGGACGTGGTAGTTCCTAGTGCTTTTTTTTCTTTTTTCATTGGTATGATATTACCCAGGTAGGATATTAAGCAGCATAATAGCAAGAGCTTGGTGGCGCAAGTCACCGACCCGTTACAAAGGGGACGCTCATAACATCTATCCATCCATCTCGAAGGCGGGCGGTGCGAGCCATAGAATTTCTCGCTACATTACCTAGAGAGAAATCTGGCGCTGCTGCGCTGTGGTATGCATGGGAATGCCGGTATATTGCGACTTCGGATTGGCATCGTTCTCGTAGAGACAGGACACCTTGAAGACGCACTTGGCAAGTACCGTTCGGTCTGTCACAATGATTCATTTTCTACTAAAACAGCACGTGAAAAGCTGTTTTAGCTTTATTATTACGCGAAAACATGTTTTGTTTAACTATGAGAACTTGTTATTGTGTGTACGACTACATGTTACGTAAAAAGTATCAGCGCGCCGCTAAAGTTGGAGGACAGACGACAAGGTTCACGCTCGCATTGAAACAGTTGGTCTTCTGTTCTTGCTTTTCTTCACTTGGTCATGCATTGTGGGTGAGTAAAGATGTAATATCATCATCATCATCATCAGCCTGGTTACGCCCACTGCAGGGCAAAGGCCTCTCCCATACTTCTCCAACAACCCCGGTTGTGAAGATGTAATATGCGTGAATGGAAACATTTTATGAAGATTTTACTTTGAGAACGCGTTATTTGCTTGGCCATATCCACGTTTTAGACGAAGCTTCTTACAACACCAGCCAACACCAGCCTCGCAGACACATATACCGTCATTCCCATGATGGCACGGTGCCCCCTTAAGAAACTCCCTTAGACGGTGGCGCCAGATTACCCTCTAGGTGTTATAGTGAGAAACTCTATGGTGCAAGCAACGTTTGTGCGGGCGGATATAGGGCGCTATTCTCGATACGCATGGCGGCTGCACGGCCGCCATTATCCACCATGTGTATACTCTCTGATTGGCTGTGGAGAGCTCACGTGCCTTATGATTTGTGCGGGGAAGCGCATTTACATTCGCTCGCCTGTGCAGCCAGTTGACTGCAGCGCCGTCCTCGCGGCACCAACGGGCACTAAATATCCGTGTAACTTTTCGCCCTAGGGAAGCCTAGGTCCCTAGGTGTCGTGTAAAAAACGCGCCTAGCTCCTGAAACGCCCTAGACCCCGGGCGCGGGGGGCCCATAGAAATATACCATAGCACAGGTGTTCTGTGATAGCGCTGGGTAGATTGTTTGTGCGAACTCACCCGAGCCACAGGGTGGGCTGTTCATTGCGCGTGCACGCAAGCAGCACGACCACGAACGAAGCGATACAAGGTGGAACAGCGCGTTTTACGGCAATTGAAGTTGTGTGTGTGTGTGACGCGCTTGGTGTGTGCAAAAAGCAAGTTAGTTGCGTATGTGACGAATGTGTATGCACAAATAGCACGATCACGAACGAAAGTAGAACACCGCGTTTGGGCGTTTGGTGTGCGCAAACAGCAATCGAGTTGCGTGTGTGACGCGTTCGTTCGCGCAAACAGCACGACCACGAACGAAGCAATGCAAGGTGTGTGTGCGTGTGTGTGTGTGTGTGTTTGTGTGTGTGTGTGTGTGTGTGTGTGTGGCGCGTTTGTGGTGTGCAAAGAGCACGATGACGATCGTCTTCTAACTGCGCCAGAGCAAACCGATTGTTGGATTCTACATAGGTATTGAACGGGCGTTAAAGCTAGAGAAACACGGGATTGCGATGCGACCAGCCGCGATGTATAGCACTGTACGTATACGTAAGTTTACAGCACCGACTTTTAATTCGGAGTGAATAAGGGACACACCACGAGTTATTTGTATGTGGAGGTTAACTCATACGTGCATTAATTAGCGGCGGTATAGAAAAAAAAGAAAGGGGGGAGGGGGCAGCGGAGGGCGGCGGGGATTGCTGAGGCAGGTGCTCGAAAGCGTTTCCACGCATGTTTTGTCGGTGTACTAGATGAACTAAATGCCGCTTTAAAGAAATTGTGACGAAATGTTGGCATGTGCGTAGTGGCACAGATTAAAATGTGTCGGAGAGTAAATCCGAAAAGAACCGAAGCGTACCATGTGTAAAAAATGTGTGAGAACTACAGCTGCAAGCTTATGTTATGCAGCATTGTCCGATGTCGAGATATTGTTCTTATGAATGTAGCATCCATCGCCCTTGTACGCATGTTCTGGCTTCGGCGCACTATCATCGAGGCATTGATCGAGGTTAATACCTCGATCAATGCCTCAATGATAGCGTCGAGCGCGTCGCCCTGGTTTCGATTTCGGTTTTCGCTGCCATTCGTGATAATAAAGCGATTGTAAATTCTGCTTTTTGTTAGCGATTGTCTGGACAAGAGACGAAAACGAAAACTGGCAATTAAAATAAGCAATACGTAAAATATTTTAAATGAAAAAGTGTTTCAACATTCTTTAATGCAACTCTAACATTCTAGGGCTCTAAGCGCCACCTGTTTCCGGTAGTCCAAATGTGCCATGGCGGCTTCCTGTCTATTGGATGCATTGGATGTGAGCGTAGCATGGGAGCTTCAATGGTACATCTAAGCTTTCTTGGTTATCCCCAGCTGTTCCTTATATTTCCGCGTAATAACTCTTTCTTGTACCCAATAGAATACCCACTAGGGATCGTGTAGAAACTCAGAGGCTGCACCTGTCATTCACATAGACAGGTAATGTACCTGTTCGCGACCACTTTCAACTTATCTGGGACGTACATAATTTTTGTGTTATTTATGCATGCTTAGGCATCATTTTTCACGCCGCCTGAAATCCTCGCTGAAAGTACGCTTTAAATGCACTGCACGCCTTAAATTGACACCAATCTGTAACGTGTTAGAGCCGTTATTTATAGCCCATATTTTGCGGACTATGATTTTAACCTCATGCGGACTACCGCCCCTTTGTTTTGTTGCGCTCGTGATACCAATGTTTTTAGATCCAGAAGGCTGCTTCCGCATGAAAAAAAGAGACTCGACGTGTTGGATTGTACACATGGAGAGCGAACGCTGTGACACGCTCTTTAAATTGGCCGACTGTTGCAAGCGGTGCCATCATTGCCGTCGTCGAAGTGTATATACAGGCACACTATAATAGAGACATACGTACTTACAGTGCCAAATGAACAATTTGGTGTTTTGTCCCTTGGCGCTCTCCTGCTCGGCCTGACAGGCAGGTGTCACGCAGTGCGTTGCACTGAAAGCGCATGAGCATACCGCGAAATCTACGCGAGCGTTTTTCTAGACAGATGCTCAAAGATTTCTATCACCAGCTGCCACTTGAAAGTGCGTTTAGCTAGCAAGCCAGAAGTAGTGTCTGCGCTTTCAAGCATACACTTGATCATACACGAAGATAATGAGACAAAGTGTAAACACATGAATGACAGATTCAATATTTCTTGTCACTCGTAAATCCTCAAACCTGCCAGTTCTTCGTTAGTGCGTGAAAAAGTGGAATTTTGTGATGTTTGTGGCTTTGCCTAGGCCGTCGCATTGTATATCAAATGCATGGGCATTGGAGCAATGAGGCGATGTAGCTGAAAAATGCACCTTTGTTCTCTTTTCACTTTGCCTCATGCTATTCTGACTCAAGTTTAGCAATTGTCAAAGCAGCAATTTCGACTGGCACAGCAACGCTCGTCTGAATGGCATCTGTCAATGTCGTAAGTTGTCATTGCTCCTTTCAGCACATATGTTACATGGCCTTTGACATCTTCAGTACGACCTAAATGTGTTTCACAGCTGTGATTGCCTCAGTGCATATAGAAGCAACGAAGTGATGCCAAATACTTTTGCAGAATAACTGAAATGTGGGCAAGTTCATTCGGATTCATGATTATGGCAGATTTGCACCCAACACTGCGCAACACTACTACACAGACTGGCGTTTCGGGTAGTCGAGACAAAATTCTTATTGAAACCCCTTTGAGATTTGGCAAACTGTTAGCTAGGTGGGATAAAGTAATTTTGATTCAGAATGGTAGCCTCAAAATTGAGCACAAAGCAAGAGGTGAGTTTTTTATTGTGATCATTTTCTACAAGCATGCAGATTAGCGTGACAGTAGTACGAGCATCTTTGTAGCACATCCTTCCCTGTATAAAAAGGTCATGTTGCTTACCGCTTAGCTGTAATACGTAAAATATTTTAATTCCACTTCTATGGTGTTGTCCACAACATGTCCACTTCTATGATGTTGATGCCCAGGATCTCTCCAAGACGGAACCTCTGTGGTACAGTCTTGTGGCTGCTTGTGTTCTTCTCCCCTAGCCAGAGGAATGAAGGGGGGTTCACGGTCACTGACCAGGTCTGATGTATAACCCGACGTTTAAGAACTGCACACGGGTTCCTTGTTCACTGAGTTGGACAGGAAATCGTCGTCACTTATGTAGCCTGCACGTGACGTAATGAACATGCGTAAATGGAAGGCATAGTCCCTGGTGTCCGGTTCATTGTAGCTGGCGTCAATTGAACGATTAGCTATTCTAGCAGCCGCCGGGATGACATGTTCTTTTCTTTGGCAACAACAGTGGCATTTTCCCAGTCAATCTTGTGACTGTGTTCTTGCGCATGCTCGGCAAATAATAGTCGTGTGACTGTGATTTCTTAGATCACATTTCTTTTTCGTTTCCATGCCTCACCAGCCGAACTTTCATCTAACCCTTGATTATGCAGCCAGACGCAGTGGCACTGGTTGTGTGCTGTTTGAGATGAATGGTCCTTTTGTCCGTGTCTATCCACTATCATCTGGGCTTATCTCCTGGCTGCTGAAGTGTGCCTGCATTTTCCAGGTCAACTACTCGGACATTAATGTCTGGATACAAATTGGGTAGATCTTGTATGCCATGCCCAACATCAGAGTAAGTTTTCTGTTTCTGCCAGCACTTTTGCTCATGCACTTTCATTTTCCTCCGGTCCTGGAGTTGTGGAAAGAAGCTGTCTGCAGTAGCTGGAAGTTTAGTCCTAAGCCTTCAGCTCGTAAGCATTTGCACTAGCGAGGAGCTATTTTTCAGAAGGCTCAGTCTATAATCGTGTGTCTTGTAGGCATCACCTGACGTCTCAAGGGAGTTCTTGGATAAGCTTACGGTGGCTTCTGTGAGATCATTGCGCTGTTGGTAGCGTGGACTGCACGCCATTTGTTGGAATTCTTATGAATTCTGCAAACAGCGAGCTGGGCCCTTTTGCAAGCTACAGTTTGTTGCGGTTCATGACCACTGCACTATTGCACGCCTTGTGCAAACAAAGAGGCATTGAGTCGCAACCACAGGTCCTGTCAAACTAGCCAGTACTAGCTCAGGATACCCTTACTAGTATTTTGTGACGATGAACCACCTCACCCCTCCAATAGAAAATATGTCCATAGTGAACTACTGTAACAGCTTTTCTCAGAATCCCAGTTGCAGGAGTGTCACCCTTCTCTTAGCCCTGTGGTGCTAGCATGTACGACATGACTTGAAGACATTTGCTGTTTGTATGTATTTATGATGCAGTACTTTGTCGTCTTGCTAGGCGTTTATTGATTCTAAAGTGGCCTTCAAGTGAGAACTGCTGGGCGGGTAAGCTCCTGTAGCTTCTTGGGCGCGATGGTTTTGTTGCCAAAATGTCAACATGTCTTGGACTACATCGTCTTTGTAAAGCCAGAATCCGTTCAGACTTTGCAACACCTTGTCCAGCTCTTTCGAGTGAAAATGCAAAGTTGGCAGCAGCAATAATCTAGCACTTGTTCTTTCTTCAGTTCTTGTAAAGAAGGTGGGGAGAGGCAGCATGCATAGCCTTCAATCTTGGTAAGCCCTTGTGGTGCCTGTTATTCTCCTTTACATGAGAACTTCACAGTGTATCAGCTGCGGAAAAGTCTTTGCCTAAGATGTACATTATGCCTCATAATGCATCAATCATGTGCACATTTTATGAATTGGGAAACAGATTGTTGCCCCATTTATAGAATTTATCTCGAGCTTGCAAGAAAGAAAGCACTTCTTTCTATATCTGGGCATAGCCAGGCATTCTGTCTCTGCAAAATATCTTGAGGCGTATCTAGTAACATGTTGCCCATCGTCTTGCTTTTTGCTGAGCACTGCAACTAGACCACAGCACAAAGCATCAGATTAGCAGCTGGTCTCTCATGTTGAGGAGCACCAGCCAAGCACTGGATCTGAAGAAAGTATTTCTTTGCATTTTGAGAATTCTGGAACCTGTGTGGGTTCCAGACAAACCATGCTTTGAAAACAGTATGCTGGACAATGGGTGTAGTGTTTGTCATGTTAGGAGCGAATAAACCTAGATAGGTGGTCATGCCCATTAGCAGCAGTAGTTCTGGAGGATGGTCTTGGCATGTCTGTGACAGCTTTGAGCTTGTTTTCGTTCACAATGTGCCCGAAGTAGGATATTATTGTGATGCCAAACTTACATTTCTCTTTGTGGATGGCAGCTCTTGCACAGTGGGTGCCCTCAAATGTACTGCAGAGTTCGTTGTGTTGCTGTTTAGTTGAGCACCAACTGATAACCTCGACCATATGACAAGCAAACATAAGTTCTGGATGAATATCATTCATATACCATTGTGTTTGATCTGGGGCACGCCAGATACCAACTCGCATGAGCAGTTAAAGCGAAACGAACGAAACGGTGCTGTAAAGGTGGTCAAGAACTTTCCGTAATTTCTCAGGGATTTGCCAAAACCCTGAATTTGGGCATCAATTTTTTCATACACCAAGCTGTGACTCGTAGTATCTGAAGGGTATGCTCTACTGCAGGAATTGGATATGATGCTCATAGGACTTGCTTGTTCAGTTTTTGTGTAATCCATAAAAGTGGGGAGTGCTCCTGATGGCTTCGTCACCACTACCATAAGCGTGCACCAAGGAGTTGGCTCTGTCATAGCTGTCATAAAACCAATCTTAAACCTGGAGAAGTTTGGATTTCGTCTTCTGTAAAAGTAGCCATACAAAACAGTGAAATATTAGTGCACAGGACACAGGCTCCTGTTTCAACATTGTCATGCAAGCTGTGCAAAGTATTTGAGGATGCGGCTTTGAATCTCCAGAACCATTAACGTTCTCAATCTGTCTAAGTGCTCGACTTCAGCTTCACAATCACCTCTGTGACCTATTTAGCAAATTTATTTGGAAATAGCAGCATTCTGCCTGATGCACAAAATGGAACTTTATGTTGTGCTAGTCGCCTTACACACTAACCACAGTAATTTGGAGATAATCACCTTCTTGGAATTTCACGAACCACATTGTTTTCAGGGTGAGACAAGAAATCGTGTCTAATTATCATCTGTGACAAAAAGAAATAACTGATGCCCGTGGCAAGGTGCCATCCAAGTGGTTGAGTTCCTCCAGGAGGTAGGGGGTGATACGAGTGAGAACCCTCAAAAGCCAATTGTGGCCTTAGCCAAGCAGCCCCAGGTGACATAGTAAAGCTTTTTGGGCACGATGTCATTAGGCACCACCCTATATAATTTATTTGCTTCCACAACACCTGCATGGCTCACGAGTGTCCGGTGGTAAATTTCTGAAGCCACATCAACCTCGATGTAGCATCCCTAGTTCCAAATACTTCAATCTGCATGCCACTATGTATGGCGGGGGTTACTGGGAAGGAGACCAACGAACAGCTACAAATAGATAAAAACTCACTAAAGGCTGTTATTGTGGAAGCACTGCCCGACATCAACACACGCTATATGATACAAGAATGTTGCTGCTATCAAAGATGAATTCAGTCAGTAATTGAGGATGAAGATGGTTTTACTCAATAGCCTTATAAAAATGGTAAAAGAAAGCTAATAAATTTGGAACTCATGTTTCGAATCTTGTCTGAAAAAAAAAATCATTAGTATTTCTTCAAATATCTCACGCAGCTGGTAATCCTGTTCTACTTCTTCATGACCTTCAGGTATGCTAGAGAAGTCTTTCTCATCATTGGGCTAAAAAATGTAGTTGAGAAAAAGGAGTGGACGTAGGTGCCTGACAGGATGGCTCTTCTTTAAGTGCTGTGCGTAGAAGAAAAAAGCATGCAAACATCTTCAACACTGTAATGGGCATTAACTGTTAGGGATGAAACATGAAAAACCCTAAGGAAAACATTTAGGTTTGGTGGATATGTAGAAAATACACAGACTAAAGACAGTGAAGGAAAATTAAAAATGTTTGTGTAAGCTTCTTCAGCAATGCGTTTGTTGCCTGTAGACAACACCAGGCAAAACTCGGAAAGCGACCTTCACCCCAAGTCGACGTCAATTCTGCGTGCAATTTGTGCATATTGACGCAAAGATGTGGGGCTCCCGCACTGCAGAACAGAGCGCGCAAAGGTCGGCGCCACGAAAGACGATGAAGTGCGTAAGCCGCACGCTCTTGTTCGGGCCCGCCATTAAAGAGAAGCGTATATATCGCAAGACTCCGTCTCCAATCTACGTTACATTTTTCTGGTGGAGGTGTGGGGTACATGCTACCACTCCCAGATCGAACACCGCCTACAAGCCCAGTACGAAGTCCGGTCGAGCTGACCCCTGTGCAGGTACGGACAAGCTGCCAACTTCAAGGACTGCAGCCCGAGCACGAGCCTCTACGCAATCAAGTCATAAGGATGAATACATTGGTTCCACCTTCTTCCTCGACCGCGCCGACCGAGGTCGTCCTCAACCAGCCGCGAACCTCCACGTCCTTCCATGGGGACACCTTTGAGGATGTAGAGGACTGGCTTGATCACTTTGAGCGTGTCGCAGAATTCAACGGCTGGACTCCAGAGCGCAAGCTACGCAACGCCTACTTTGCCCTCGAGGACTATGCACGGACCTGGTTTGAAAACCCTGAGGCAGGGCCCTATCGACATGGGACGAATTCCGACGGCAGCTAATCGGCACATACGCCAGCCTCGATCGCAAGGAGCGAGCTGAATCTGCAATTCAGGCGAGAGTACAGAGGCCGAACGAAAGCTTCGCAATGTTTCTCAAAGATATGTGCCGACTTTTCCGACGAACGGATCTGTCCATGCCGGAAGAAAAGAAGCTAAGGAACTTGATGCGCGGTGTCGAGCAAGAGTTATTCGGTGCCCTAATACGCAACCCACCAAATATTGTTGCAGAGTTGCTCGCGGAAGCCGTATCAATGGAAAAGGCACTGCAGCAGCGAACAAGGCGGAACCGCGATGTGTCGACCCTATCGCTTGACTTTCTCGCTATACCCATGGACAATACCAACGCCTTGTGGGAGCTCATTAGGCTTATCATTCGAGAAGAGCTTCAAAAGCTTCAGGTGGCTCCAGCATCGGTACAGCAACCCGCTCTGGCTGAGGTCGTCCGGGAAGAAATCAGGCAGGCAGTCCAAGTCCCAGAGCGAAGCGAGACACCACAGCACAAGGTACGGCAGCCACAACCTCGCATGTCGTATACGGAAGCTGCACGAAGTTCGTTGTCCCTGATTTTTCGCGATGTGAGCGACGTCCTGGACTTTCATGGTGTGCGTGCCGTTGAACAAGTCACTCACCTAGTTGCACGCCATTCATGGCTGAAACACACCCACCTCGCCAGAGCGACGTATGGCGCACCGCAGACCGGAGGCCCTTGTGTTTCGTTGCGGTGAAGCCGATCACCTCTACAGGGCATGTCCCTACCATCGAACTGGGCTCCGTGAATTTTCATTGAATGCGCCATGCCCGCGCACTGCTGAATGCGCCCTGGAGATTGAAGCATACCTTGCGGATGCCTGGACCTCATTTGCCCCACGATTCCGTGAACCCCGGTCACCTTCACCCGCCCGAAACAGGTCTTCCAGCCCCCTATTCATGCCGAGAGCAACGAGGCGTCACTCACTCAGCCCAGCCTCCTGGGAAAACTGAGTCCAGCGACCTGCGGAGGTGAGGTCGCTGACTTTGCGAACGCTGAAGATCCTCCACTACAATGACCGCGACATGACGTAATTGAGACGCAGAGAAAGCAGTGTAGTTCTGTGTCAGTATCCTGCGACATACCAGTTACCATAGATGACCACGAAGTCACGGCGTTAATCGACATGGGTGTGGACATGCCTGTTATGAGCCAGAATCTCGCGCGTATTCTAAACAAAGTTTCGACGCAATGGACCGGAACTCACATTCGTACTGCAGGAGGGCATCTCATCACTCCAATTGGCCGGTGCATGGCACGAGTCAACATTCGGGGCTTCACGTACATCGGCGACTTCGTCATTCTTCCTTATAAGGACCTTATAGGACCTTATACTCAGCATGGATTTCCTTCAGGCGAACGGTGCCTTCATCGACCTGCAAGAGTCTAGAGTCAGCTTCGCTACTGCGCAAACCATAGCGAACAGTAATGACGACTATGACATCGCACTTCGCGTAGCTGATGATCACATCACGTTTCCACCCAAGAGCAGCGTGCTTACCCTTATCCGATGCGACATGGAGGACGCCGCCGAAGGAATTGCTGAGGCAAACATGCCCCCGCTTCTCGAGCGCTACACTTGTTTAGCCAGAGGGCTTCTTCAGGTGCGAAACAAATGTTCAGTCGTTTCGTTAACAAACTTTAGCAACGAGTATCGGCATGTACCGCGAGGAACGACAATCGCATTTCTTCACGAAACCACTGATGTTACTGACATTGCCACATTGGAAACTCTATTGTCTCAGCAATCTGAGTTACCCAGCCTAAAAGAATGGCTTCACGTTAACGCCGCTCTGCCAGACCATCAGAAAGACCGTCTACTGAGTCTCGTGAATGAATTTGCGAACTGTTTTTCAACATCATCCAAAGTGCGGCACACGTCCAACACAAAGCACCTCATTATAAAGGACGAGTCCGCACGTCTTGTTCGTCAGCATCCTTACAGAGTGTCTCCAGTGGAAAGGGAAGCGATCAAGCATCAGGTGAAATAGATGTTCCAAGACTACGTGATCCAGCCATCCACCAGCCCATGGGCTTCCCCTGTAGTGTTAGTCAGAAAGAAAGACAACACACTACGCTTCTGTGTAGATTACAGAAAGTTGAACCATGTCACCAAGCGTGATGTTTATCCATTGCCATGCATCGACGACGCATTGGATTGTCTGCAACATGCCAAGTTTTTTTCTTCGTTGGATCTTAAATCAGGATATTGGCAAATCGAAGTTGATGAACAGGATCATGAAAAAACAGCGTTTGTGACACCTGACGGGCTTTATGAGTTCAACGTTCCCCCTTCGGTCTCTGTTCCGCACCTGCCACCTTTCAGCGGACAATGGATACCGTGCTTGCTGAACTCAAATAGCAAACCTGCCTCGTATACTTGGAAGATATCGTCGTGTTCTCGAGCACGTTTGACGAACATCTCGCACGACTTGAGAGTGTCCTCACTGCGATCCATACTGCCGGCCTCACCATCAAGCCTGAACTTCGGGTTCCAAGAGCTCAAATTTCTTGGCCATGTCATTGCTTCTCAAGGCGGCCGACCAGACCCTGACAAGTTAGCTGCCGTCGCTGAGTTTTCACCACCGACAGACAAGAAGGCTGTCCAACGCTTCCTTGGTTTGTGCGCATGTTATGGGCGCTTCGTCAAGGGATTCTCGAGAATTGCTGAGCCTCTGACACGGCTTACATGCGATGATGTGCCTTTCATTTGGGCGAACGAGCAGCAGCAGTCGTTCAATGAATTGCGCAAGCGTTTGCAAGAGGCCCCGATATATGCTCATTTCGACGAAGACTGACACTGAAATTCATACTGACGCCAGCAATGTGGGTCTCGGCGCTTGCGCAGTGGCAAGCTGGTGCGGAACGCACCATTGCTTATGCAAGCCGCAGTCTCACTAAGGCTGAGAAAAAACTACTCAACCACTGAAGAAGAATGCTTAGCGGTTGTGTGGGCAATTGGTAAATTCCGACCCTACTTGTACGGTAGACCCTTTAACGCTGTCAGCGATCACCACGCCCTGTGCTGGCTTGCCAACCTCAAGGATCCTTCAGGCAGACTAGCCCGTTGGAGCCTGCGCTTACAAGAGTACGATATTACAGTTGTCTACTGATCTGGCAGGAAGCACAGTGACGCTGACTGTTTGTCACGCGCACCACTCCCTACGACGTCATCGGACCCTGACCATGTTGCTATTTATTGACGTTATCGACGCCATAAAGATGGCTGAGCACCAGCACGCTGACGCTGAGCTGCTGCCGCGGTTCGAGCACCTCCAAGGAGTTGAAGGTGTTTTACGCCGCTCGCTCGTGCGTAGCATATCATCATACTACTTGCACAACAACGTCCTTTATGGGAAAAACTGCAGAAGCGGCCCCAATACGTACCTCCTTGTCGTGCCGTCGGCGCTACGCCAAGACATTTTGCGAGGCTGCCATGATGAGCCATGCGCTGGACACCTGGGATTCACTAAGGGATTAGGCAAGGATACGACAGAAGTATTACTGGCCCCGGCTTTATTCTTCTGTGCAACGGTATGTGAAGACCTGCCGGGATTGTCAGTGCCGCAAGAAACCACCAGTTAAACCGGCTGGCTTTCTCCATCCTGTGGACCCTCCTCAAGCACCATTCCAACAAATAGGAAGGGATCTACTTGGGCCATTCCCAGTGACCTCTTCGCGCAACAGATAGATAGTTGTCGCTACCGACTACTTAACCCGGTACGCCGAAACCGGAGCTATTCCGCAAGCAAATTCATATGAAGTGGCCAAGTTCTTTGTACGCCACATCGTCCACGATATGGTGCACCGTCTGTTCTCATCACCGACCACGGTACAGCTTTTCCAGCGGAACTTATGCAGGACGTTCTCCAGCTGACGCATAGCTCTCACCGCAAGAGCACTGCGTATCACCCTCAAGCCAATGGATTAATGGGACGTCTGAACAGAACGCTGGCTGATATGCTCTCCATGTATGTCGACGTAGAGCACAAGACGTGGGGCACGATCTTACCATATGTGACTTTCGCCTATAACACTGCTGTACAGGAGACTACACAGTTTACGCCGTTCGAACTTGTATACGGTCGCCACGCTAGGTCAACACTTGACGCCATGCTACCTCTGGCTGATAATAGCCCGACCAGCGAACACGCAGAAGAGTTAGTACAAAGAGCCAAAGAGGCATGCCAGCTTGCTCGGCATCATATCCGGAACCAACAGCATACCGAAACCCTTCGATACAACCAGGGTCGACACGACATCCATTACAATACCGGCGGCTGCGTGTGGGTCGGGACGCTCGTACGTCACCGTGGACTCTCAGAAAAGTTGATCCCCCGGTATTTTGGTCCCTACAAGGTTACACGCCGCCTCAGTGACATGACCTACGAAGTCGTCCTCTGCAGTTCTGACCCCAGTTCACTCCGTCGTCGTCCTCCCGCTGAAGTTGTTCATGTAGTATGCATGAAACCATACTATGCGCATACATGTACGCCGAGATGCACCTGAGGAGCTCCATTTCTTATGTCGCTGAAAGAACTTTTTGACGCGACCGAGACGGTCGCTTTTCGCATGGGAGGCAATTGACACAAAGATGTGGGGCTCCCGCACCGCAGGACCGCGCGCGCGAAGGTCGGCGCCACTAAAGACGATGAAGTGCGTAAGCTGCACGCTCTTATTCTGGCCCGCCATTAAAGAAAAGCGTATATTTTGCAAGACTCCGTCTCCAATCTACGTTACAATATAGCCCTTGTCGGGTGTACAATTTAGCTTTATATTACATGTTTTGCAAATTACTCATCTGATGCCTTAGCAGCGAAGGTTTTTCCTCTGCCTTTCTTGCAAAAAAATTTTTGGGAAGTGCCCAAGTGCATCTACTTTGATTTTTTTTTGTGCATGGTACATGCGCAGTTGGCGTGGAACTGATTCACAATATTAACAGTTACAGCGTTCAGGGCCCTGTGTTGCTGAAAATCCAGCAGTGGTGTTGGCGACCTTTTTCATATGAGAAAATTAATCCCAAACCATGAATCCCGATCCATGCAGGCCCTCCAAGTGGCACATAGGTGTTACTGAAATAATTGAAGTTCTCAAAGTAGAATATGTCAAACAATTCATAAAGTATGACTTGCACACAACCTCAAGACATGAATATGCGAGAAAATACAATTCTGTTACGCCGGAAACTCAAACACAAACGCCTTTTCCAGCTGCCATTTCAGGTCTGTCTTAAGAGTGGCACACCCCAGAAAGCTCGCCTTCATGCATAGCGTTCGCCACCAGCATTTCCAGGGAAACATTACAGAAGCATAAGATGCAGCTGCCCGGAAGTGTGAGAAGCAGCCAGGGATCATTTAATGCTATCGTGTTCCACTCTTAAAGGCGCAGCTTAAGTGTCCCCCAATCTTTTTTTTCGCTGTTTGGGGACTGCCTTCTTGAAGGTGTTGCTTTGTTTGCTTTCTGCTGTATTGTGAATGCAATATCTGCTTTGAACAACAGCAAAGCCACATTTTGATTGCACTTGATGCTGGCTGCACTAGCGTGGCATCTCTCCTGAACACTATCCAACAGCTCACTATGATGTTATCACTGAAACAGAATACACAGGACACCTTCGTGTACCACTTCATCTGCCTCGAAGTAATATGCAATAGCTCTATGATCATATCCTTAACGTCCACTACTTTCTTGGATTCATTTCAGATAGCTGGAATGTACAGACTAAAAAGGCCCAGAAGCGCTTGCACTCTTTGGAGAATTTCGTATGAGCATTTTCAGGCTGTTCTGGTGACACTAAAAAATACTGGCTCTCCTGTAATCGAGAGTAGATGTAAGCATGAAATGGCTGCCGACAAAGCAGATTGATTGTAGATGATACTAGCCACAATCTTAAAACGGGTGTAGCGCACATTCGCAACGGCACACACCACCACACTGCACCACGCATACTGTACACTGGTCCATATGGAAGTAAGTTTCCTGTCAAAGACAGGACCCCATTGCAAGTCTTGTCTCGGTCCACCAGACGCACCGTGGACCTCACAGACTGCTGGCATTGAAAAGAGCACAAGCAACTGTGTCTCAGTGCCAAAAAATGACAATCAAGTGTACAGTGCCTTGTATCTGCCTCTGAACATCGCTATTAGAAGTGACAAATAAAACTT
Organism: Dermacentor variabilis; assembly: GCF_050947875.1. Lineage (NCBI taxonomy): Eukaryota > Metazoa > Arthropoda > Arachnida > Ixodida > Ixodidae > Dermacentor > Dermacentor variabilis. Next base: position 13,982,695 of record NC_134573.1, on the reverse strand, counting down.
TAGCGTACTAGAAGTTACAGCTTGAGTGATATTGTGAGCAAATATTTAGGAGAACTCGGAAGCAATATCTTTTGTAACATGTTTGGGAAGTAACTAGCGTATGTATTGCAGTCTTGACTGCTTGCCCGCATGAACTGGTTTGAGTGCCAGGATAATGGCTCTGGCTTTTGGTTCATTGAAGGTGGCTGACAACAGGAGCTAAAAGCATTTCATGCTTAAAATTTCTGCAGCAGTGGCACTGTTCGGTTAGTCAAGGACCTCATTCCATGGCCCTCATTCTGACACCTTCGAACACTGTTACTGCCTTTGTAACGCTTCCTAGAATTTATCCTTCAAATTCTTATGTGAAAGAACCATGCATCAATCTTGGCATATTTCTCAAACTGTACGAGCAGAATTGCTGCTGTTTTCATAAATACAACCTGTAAATCAGTACAGCAGAATTGTCAGTTGAAATATGTAATCCAAATCAAGGAGCCATTCTCAAGACGATGTTCCCGCTGGAACTGATGCGTGGCATTTCTGGCGTTGGTGAAATCATTATTCTACATTATAAAGCATGAAATGTTCGCACATGCTCTTATTTCCTTCTTTTTTGGGCTTTGCTGTTTCAAAGAGCTTTGCCTTTTGAATGGCAGCGGCCTGATTGACATAGCTTCTGACTCACATATTTAACATTTTTGCACAGTTTGGTCAAGGAGTAGCCAGATTTTGAGAAGTGCATCTTTAGCAGAGTGTATAGATGCTCGCTTTTGGTGTGGAGAGACAAGCAGCTTCATAGCTTCCCTCCTGTCTGTTGTCATTGTGTCAGCAAACTGAAATGAAAACTCTCGACACAGTATATTTGTTAATGAGGAATCTTTGCAAGGCACATTGTGAAGCACATGCCGATGAATTGCTTCAACCTTTTATATTAAGCAAATCATGCCATGTGCTGTCGAGAGGCAAAGAAAGCTGTTCACTTTAAAAATTAACAATAATCTCCAGAGTTTGTGAAATGTTTGAGATATTGTTACCCAGTGCCTTCAACAAAGATGTTATGGCAAACAGTGCCAGGAACTAGCATACTTACACCAATTGCAGGTATTTGGCGGAGTTGTATGGGCGACAAGATGGCCGACCAATTTTCCTCCAATGCATGTGAGCTTTGTCATCTTCACGGTGTAATGTAATCTTGTCGGGTAGCGGATCAAGAACGTGTGGCAACATGAAATGGCCTTTGACGACACAGGCGAGTAGTGGATGCCACACTTCAGTTCTAATTAGTTACATCAGCACAGAGCATGTATGCTACGACGAAGTTGGGTCCATACTTTGGATTACCGTGTACAGTGTCATTCTCTTCTATATTGCAGAACATGGAAGCCAATGTTTCTTTACTATTGGCATTTCAATTTAGTATTTTACTCATGTTTTCATGCTCTGCAAAATACAGCCAGAGGTTGCACGGTCTTGCAATGAAGACTACTTTCTGTGTTTTCAAGATAAAATTTTAGCTATAATAAACGGAATTTCCAAAAAACAAATTTTATGTTTGGCCTGCCTTTTTTTGGGTGATCAGACATGGCAGCTATTGAGGCACCATGGCTCATATGTGCTCCCTTTATGCTTGAGAGGTGTGTGCACAATGCTCCTTGCATGTCGAAAAAAAAAATGGATACCACCCATAATTGGTCTTGGTTTGCTCCCTTAGCCACAAGTGTTATCTGAAAATATAGCTGCTTTTTGTTACTCTTTCTGACGGTGTGTTTTAGATACATAAAAATTATGATGGACGTGCATGTACAGTGTGATTGCAGGAATGAGAAACATTACTGGAAGATCCTTTGCAAGAGATGCAAGTGCTTGCCCATTTCATGAGAAAAAAAAGGCTTTGTTTTCATTGTATGCAGTAAGCTAAGGGTCAGGCGGACTTGATCACAAAAGCAAAGAGAGAGAAATTGGTTGAAAGAAAACTGCAAAACCTGCTGACCACATCGTAACTGTCTAGCGCATAGACACCTGCACATTGGCCAACACTGTGGGAAAGGAGAAGGGATGGAAAGATGAAAGAGACTGCCATGAAGCACATGTGGTGAAAAGGAGAATGAAGCAAAAATTGGTGGCATTCAGAAAAACCCAGGTATTCTTGATGAGAAAACAAACATTGGACAAATAATTAATAGCAACCTTTATCAAGTCTTACCGCTGTATTCAGCAATACACCTTGAAGCTCATGCTTGACTTGACATAAATGACGCGTGGTGTGAACGCGCCCAAGATGCTCATTGCGTTTCTTTTGGTGTGTTCACGACAGGCGTCACTTAAATCGAGTCAAGCATGAGCTTCAAGTTAAGATGCATTTCTGAATACGGGGGGTTAGTGTTATGGCATGATGAGGCTCTGGAATGAAGACTTCATGAACTAGAGAATAGATGTGCCCGTGAGAACCTACTCTTACGTATTATCGCAGACATCTGAATCACAAGAGCAGTCTGAAGCATGTGGTAGGTTTGTGAAGACTTTCAGAGAAACCCGCATGGGTTTTCTCTATAACAGTTTGCTACAATTGGGTGTATGACTCATTTTACATTTCCTGATCACCTTGCATGTTTCCGCACAATGCTTTCGTGATTACTGTTCAGTGGTCTTGTTTAACAAAATGGAGTCGTAAGAAGGAAAAAGGGAATTTTTAGGCACTGAAAAGGCAATACAGGCACGAATGTCAAAAGAGGCACTTGTAGGCAGGGTGAACGCAAGATTACCTTGTTTACATGTCCATAGTTTGTACTTACAAAGAAGGCAGAAGGATGCAAGGAAAAAATAAGCATTTCGTCTGAGCTTCCTCTCATTATGAAGCCGTTTACAATGATGAGAGCTAAATACAAGAAGTGTGGTGCTAATGAATGGACTCATTCTCCCAGTTGCAATTCATAGTTTAAGATATTGAGGGACTTCAATGGCACCTCAAAAAGAAGTTCATGATCAATAAACAGTGGAAGAAGCCAGTATAACAGCTTTCATTGACAGTGAGTTGGCCCTAGGATATGATCCAGTTTGCATCTTCAATAAGATGGCTATTGATTGGCTACTATTGATCTGTACAATAAGCACAGCACACATGCGGAACAGCACGCAGTCCCATTTATGCCTTGGGCCTCAGTTATACCATGCTAAATGTGTGGAAATACAACAGATTCATAAAACCAGCTCTCTTTATCACCTTATCTTAGGGAGGGACTTGTCGATGTTACAGTGCAGAGCATGAGCATTTCCTTAGAAGGCTTCCAGTTATTTACGAATTATATGGTAGAGGTCCATTTTGAAAACTGTTCTGCATAACACTCATGCTTCTTCACACATCTATCATGATTCTGTCAAATACGGGATAAGTTGGGTGCTGCAGATAAATGGTTCCTGCAGAGCCTAAAGCTACAGCATCAATAGGTAGCTAAGTTTTCATTTTTTTCTTGATGTTTGGTCTAGTTCTCTGAAACATATACATAGAACTGCAACTGTTCAATCTGATTACCAATATTAAATGTTTTATTTTGGGGCTTCAATGATTTGCTGAAGTTGATGGCAAGTGAAGGACTGCATATGTATAGAAAAAATGGCGGTAAGGTCAACTATCATCTTCTGTGCATAGCCTTTGAGACACTGCACTAAATATAATCTAAAACACATGAAAAGTTTTTTATAGAACAAAGTACAGCCATGCTGGATCTCGCTGGCATCATTATCACGTCACTGGTGTGGCACTCAACACAATGTGGGAACTACGATGGCTCGTACAATGCTCCAAAGGATACATTGCAATAGCGCAATTATGCTCAATGGCATTTGAGCTGTTTCTTGCAATTACAACAACTTCTAGCCATGCACTTATTCATTTATGACTTAGATGGTCGTGGAGCCTAAGTGCTTTTCTACCTAGCAATACTGCAAGCTTGTCTGCTGACACTAGCTGAACAAAAGAGCAATAGTAGCTTGTGTTCAAGAAGAACTTGAGGGCGGATTATAAGTTGTTGCCACACTACAGATGAGAAATATGAACATACTTGCTTCAATATCTTAGCTGGTGTAAAGCTGCAATACAGGTACTGCACTCCCTTAATTGCACTGCTTACAGCTGTCACACTATACCTCTGGTGCTATGCACATTTTGGGGCTGGCAAGAAGTTCCACTAGACAAGGTATCTACCACACAGGCATTTAAAACAGTGAGTTAAGGGTGTTTAAGACTGACTAAACACAATTTGCCATTTGGCTTGGATCTCGATTCCTCTCCCCTCTAGTGTCATTGACTGAAGAGCCACAACAGGAGTAGAGTAGCAATATTTTGTTGTCTTGCCTGTTTACTAATAGCAAGAAACTACGCTCTAGCACTGTAGCATAATCAAAGAACAAAAGGTCAAGTTTATTGAGCAAGCTTGATCAACCAGATCTCCAGTAGTCTGGGCCCCACGTCACAGGGTATCGTCGTATCATGTCATGACTACAAAAGTGCATGAAGACTACTAGAGGCTGCAGTTTCAGTAGAAGGTAGGGGATAACCCCTAATTAAGGGTAAGCCTTTGCTTTTGAAAATGATCGGCCAAATTTCAATACGTATGCAGAACCCAACAATCGGTTTGCTCTGGCGCAGTTAGAAGACGATCGTCGTCGTGCTCTTTGCGCACCACAAACGCGTCACACACACGCACAACTCGATTGCGCAACACGCGCTGTTCCACTTTGCATCGCTTCGTTCGTGGTCGTGCTGTTTGCGCGAACGAACGCGTCACACACGCAACTCGATTGCTGTTTGCGCACACCAAACGCGATGTTCCACTTTCATTCGTGGTCGTGCTATTTGCGCATACACATTCGTCACACATGCAACTAAATTGATCTTTGCACACACCAAGCGCGTCACACACACACAACTTCATTTGCCGTAAAACGCGCTGTTCCACCTTGTATCGCTTCGTTCGTGGTCGTGCTGCTTGCGTGCACGCGCAATGAACAGCCCACCCTGTGGCTCGGGTGAGTTCGCACAAACAATCTACCCAGCGCTATCACAGAACACCTGCGCTATGGTATATTTCTATGGGCCCCCCGCGCCCGGGGACTAGGGCGTTTCAGGAGCTAGGCGCGTATTTTACACGACACCTAGGGACCTAGGCTCCCCTAGGGCGAAAAGTTACCTAGATATATAGTTCCCGTTGGTGCCGCGGGGGCGGAGCTGCAGTCGACCGGCTGCACTGGCGAGCGAATGTAAATGCGCTGCCGGGAAACGGAAGTTTTGCGAAATATCATTTTGCGTTTTCATCAAGATGATGAAACGTGACTTGGAGTTGCAAATTTTATGGACTAATGCATTTTTTTGGTCCTTGGCAGATATATTGTGATGTTAGCGCTGAATGTGAGCGGTAGCATGCAGAAGCCAGTGCAATGCATCTGCAATTGCGCGAATATGTGGTGGCGATCCAAGATATGCGCCATGCCAGCTTGCTGATTGGCTGATGGAATATCTCATGAGGAACGTCACAGGAAGGGCTGTTTCGTAAACGTCATTTTGACGATGCGTGACGTTGCGCTGGGCCGCCATTGCTGAGATTTTCCGCCATAATTTTTCTGCGACGAGCCGCACGAATTATGCTAATGAGCAGCCATATGCAATGGCAGCCGAGAGGAATGCGTATCGCCACATTTTCCCCGTCGTTTGGCACCACGAAAATCTTTTGTTCATAACGCGTGCTCATAGTATTTACATCGCTCTCGGGTGGTGTTGGCATTTGTGTTAGGGGCCATCATTTTTTAATAGAACGCGTTTATACGAAATAATATTGGTTGAACATAGCAAACTTTCGGCAATGTTGTCCACTTTTCACTGCTGCATTTGTATTGTAATCAAGATTAATACCTTTTCGCAGAATCAAAAGTTATGACAACGGCCTCTTTCTAATTTATAAAAAGAAATGTACGCAAGACGGCGCCTTGAAGTTTCCTCCCTCGGTGCGAGTAACCAGCGAAATGAACAAGAGATGGCAGCGCCGGTGCTTGCGTCGCTCTAGTGGTATCTCTGGCGCGCGCAATGCTATCGGTGATATTCGGCCGTTTCTCAGCGAGCCGAGTCGGGCTGAGTCACTTGCGTTTCACGAGATAGCGATAGCGTGGCCTAGAACGTGCGCGCATCACCACTGGTAGGTCGCGTATGTTGTCTCAAGCAAGAAAATAAGCGCGTTGTCGCCAACATGCGATGACTCATTCCATTTTCCGGGGACACGCATCCCAGCTATTGAAGCAGACGATGGCTTGTACGCAGCAGACGACGGAAGCGAGAAGCGTTTTCGACGGAATAATCATACGCTTTCATATAGCTGCTTTATTTTCACTGCGGAGGAAAACTGTTTTGCTTTACCGATAACGCTATATTCAGTGCCTTCATTTCAATTTCTTAAGCGAAACGTCAAGTTGGCGTCACGTTACGTAAGCAAAACGGGGCCACCAGCGCCATTATGTTTGCGTCGCGCCTACGTCATGCATCGAAGAAAATGGCGGAATGTCCAGGGGCCGAATCTTATAACGGTTCGGAATACGAACCGTCCGCTTCGCCGCTTACGTCATTAGATGTGCCACTCCCAAGCCGGCGGTGAAAGAAGAGGAGTACGCGACCAATAGATGAGAGGCTGCCACCTCTGAAGTGTACGTCGTTATATGACGAGCTAATCGAGGAATCGCAGAATGTTTCTGCTTGCTAAATGAATGTAAAATATAAATTAAATATTATACGCCAAGTTTTGAAGTATAAACTTGTGGTGTCGGGCGTTTACGCAATGCAGAAGTAATTTCTTAATGTCATTCTTTTTCATTCTCAGCCCACAGGCGGCATCGTAAGCGTAAATGAGTTGGCCACGGAGTTGGCAGAGCGCAGGGCTATGTCGTCTGCTACCAGGAGCTCGCACGATGCATGCAACAGGAACGCACTACCAGCACTTCTCAAGTAGCTAGCACGACAAAACCGTGAACTGGTTCTTAGGGACACCTTTACTAGCCGACTATATCAATTTTCCTTCTTTTTTCGCCCTTCGTCATCGGCTCGGACATGACTCGCTCGCCGCCGCGCTGCCGCTATCCCTGCGATCTGCCCCACGGCGCGTCGCGTGATAGAAGCAGTGGAACTTAAATCGAACATTACGGTATACGGGCCCTGCATTGCCTGCGCGAAGTCAAATCGAAGAGTGTGGTGCTGACGGTGCGCGCTGTGCCGTGAAATTGAGAAACAAAGTATGGCACTCCCGAACTAGAGAAAAAAGGGCAGCCAAATAAGAGAGCTCCACAATACCTTCCCGTCCTGACTGTATAGTTTTATCAGCCGAACGAAGGAAGCGCTGAATCAGCCTAGGTTGAACCCTTCTGACTGCTGAACGGCGATCTGCGAGCTATTCGCACTGGCGATAGCACTGGAAATTCGATCTCACCATGCAAATATCTCCTTAGCATTGACTTTGAAGCTGAAGTCACGGCAAAGCTGACCGAGCCCTTCAACCGGCCAACACAGTAATTACGAGAGCAACTTTGTGGACAATGCCGGCAGCAGAGATCTAGGCAGTTCCGATTAATGCTTAGCGTCCGACTGAGCTCTGGGAGCTGCAGGCCGGTGCCGATGAACCGCAGCGCGCAATATCCCTTCCTCTGCGTGGAATGGCCACTCGTACGCCTTGCACCCGAGTCTCCTCCATTTGATAGGAACACTAGGCCAACCTAGGGTGCCTCGATGCGCGTGCGCTCTCCGCTGAGGGTGAAGACAACTGCGTCGTCTGCTACGGCGGCTGCCATTGCCATGCCTACTTCAGAGGCGCGGGGCGTGCGCCAACAGGCTTTTTGCACTTGCCGCTGCAAAAGCGCGCTTGTCTTCGCGACCAAAAGACAATACAACTGCGTTTCACGCCTTTTCTAATGAAGTGTCAACAGAACAGGCTTGTAAGGGGCAACTGTCCAAATATTTTAAGATTTGGACGGTCGTTTCTCCTAGCACACGGCGACTCGGGTGCTAGATTGGAAAGAGTTCGTAGAGCGCACTAGGAACCTAACTGGAGGATTAAAATAAATTAATAACAGCAATATCATAAGCAGGTAGATTGCATTCAATTACTCAATTGTGTAACTAATTAAGAACGCTCCAGTTGCCTTATTCACATTTATTGTCAACCTAGAATGACGGTTTTTTTGTAGAAGAAAAAAGATTAATGTGCTTTACGCACCTTGTCCTAAGAAATAAAAGCCAACGCATTCGCCACAAGTACACGAACCGAATATCGCAGTACCTGAGCCGCGCATGCATGCATTGTGCACTGAAGACCCCAAATATCTCGAGGCATTTTTATACGCGTGTAGTAGGCCATTCGAACTTGGCGGGACCACTGTATATTGGTCAAATGATGAGGAAAGTTATTAGTCGCAGTGAAAATACACCCGTTTATACTCGAATGGAATCGAAATTTTGAGGTCATTAATAGGTCAAACTAATGAGAGTCGACTGCATTAGTATATTCAACGCGCACTTAAGACAGTGTTTTAAAGACAAAATAACAATCTATTGCCGCGATCAGAGGTTAGTTGAAAACAAACAATCGTTAATATTGTTTAAAACCATGAAAGTTGTTTATTTGCCCCGAAAAAAAAATATTTCAGGGTACTTTGAAGGCATGTTTGCACAGATTATCCTTGTCTTCAGAACCTGGAGTCAGTGCAATTTAGGACACTTATTAGGTGTAAAAATAGGAACTCTGCTAATGCTAGCAGCATGAGTTTACTTCAGCGTGGATAGAAGCTTAGGTTAAATTAACTCCCGCACACGTCTTGCTTGCGTGACCATTGTGACGAGCTTTCTGAAGGTGTCGGAGGAAGATGCGTAGTCTCAATCTTGCGTACCTGTCGGTCAGCGTTTTCCGTATTTCTTCACCATGGCTTGCGCACAGCTTCAAGCGCGGTCGGTATGCTTGCTTGCAGCAGACCTTTCCTAGGTATGCTGTAAGTGAGCGGACAGGTGACTTCATTGTCACTAGTTTGCCTGTGCACCATGAGTTTATCCCTACAAAGTGCTCCTCGTAGATTTTGAGCATGTGCATCACATCATCACTGGGATAAATTAGGTTGTCACCTTCTGACACATATTCCTTCAGAGCAGTCAGAGAGGCATGTTCGTCACTAGCACATCCCAGTAGGGCATCCTTGCATTGCTGGCAGCTGACAGACGGCAAGATTCCTTTCAAAATGAAGCCTCCTATGTAGTATAGAATGCTGCACTCTGTTGTGGACAGTTCTTCAATGAACAGAATTTCTGAGTCGTTTATCTCATCAGCTTCCACTTCTGTCCTTTCTTTCTTTGCCTGGGAGAGAAGGTCTACCAGATATTCGCGGTCATCGAGATCGTAGCTCGTCGTCCGTGGGGTAAATAAAAACTGGCTCACGCTCACAAGCCTCAGAGCGCATTTCATATCATACGCACTGGGCACAGGTTTTCTTAGTCGAACCACCGAAAAGAGGTTCTCCAGACAATCCTGTAAGAGTCTGCTGGTAAGAAAAAAATCGTACCCCTCATTTCCCAGCAACACTTCTTGGAGGTGGATGACAACGGTTGTTGCAATGAGAAGGCCAGCTTGGCATGGTTTCCACAGTGATGTGGACCCCATTTTCGTACTTCTAATGGTCTCCATTGCCGTGTGCACCGTGCCTAGGGCGGCATAATACTTGGCCATACTCCTGCGACTTAAGGCCATTGTTGGGTTGCGAGACGACATTAGAGAATACCATTTGAAAATGAGCTCCAAAAACCATGCAGTGGTTTCAGCTTCTTCTTCAATTACAGATGCTCTTATTAAAAACCGAATAGCAACTGGTGCTTCGCGGAAAAACTGAACGGCAACACCAACTTTCATTTTCGTGAAATGGCCACTGCTAGTGTGCACCTCCCATAGGTTGGGCGCTACCTTGAGCTCGTGCTCTGCGTCATAGTCGAGCACAGCCTGAACATGCTCGAGTTTGACCTCCGATGATGGCAGGTTGTTCTCCTTTACAGTGGCGTCACTCAACGTAAAAACTGATGAACTTAGTAACTGTCCTCTGAGATTTTTGAGAACGTGTGCAGGGTCACCCGTGAAAAACAGTTGCTTTCCATCCAAACATGGGTGTGGTATAGAGCACACAGTTGAGGAGTTCCTGTGGCTTGAAAAGCCAAAGTCTCGCCACATCGCTCGATTTGACGCACCCATATCAGATGTCACAACACGAACTCTGAGGGACACCTGGCTGCATAATTGAACAAGCTCAAGGACATAGTGCTTGAGCACAGAGCCCTCTACGTGATGTCCGGTGAATTCATAAGCGATCACCTGTTTCCACCTCTGATTTAAACCGCCTAGCATGAACACTAACGCGTGATTGGCAGGCTCGTCAGGCTTTGGCGGTAGCGTCTTTCCTCCAAGGAGCGCACCTTCAGCACGGTCCAACTCATATTCACTTGAAATCTCCATTTCATTCAAAAAAAGGATGCAATCTTTCTCCACCTCCTCCATGGCCATTGCCTTGCACCGCATGACGTCAATCACCTCGTGAAGTATCCCCGGAAGGAACTTCAAACCTTCGAGCCTGCGAGTCAGTGTCCTGTTTGAGGGAAGGGGATATCCCAGCTTTCTGAGCGTTTCATATCCAGTTGTCCCGCAAGCGAACTTAATTTGAAGGCCTTGCTTGACCGTTTCAGGCGTCCAGGAATTGCCCCGGTTGTTGCTCCTAGACAGAGCACGGAGCTGATCTTCATTCAGGAACTTGACATTTTTTGAAAAATTCCTGATTTCGCTTTCAAGCCTCTGAACTTGATTTTTGAGGCCCTTAATACTGTTTCTGGCGGCAGCATGATGGTCCTGAAGGTCTGTGTATTTCCTCGTGATGTCCGCTAGCTGCTTCTTCAGATCTGCAGAATATGAGGAAGCAGTCTGGGTCCCACTAGGTTCGCCGGCTTGCTCTCTCCTGTCTGCATCCTGAACCTGCTGTGGACACTCAGCAATGACATTGCTGACCTGGAACGAGTCCATTTCGGATGTATCTTCCTGAAGCGGAGGTCTGAATTGAGACTGCTCCGTGGTCTCAGAGAGCGTTATTCCTTCACATGACGAGCTGCTTGCTTCCACGGGGGTCGCATCTGATTTACCATTTGAGAGCGAGATCTCTGAATCCGCTCTCTCCTTCGGTGCTTTTCGCTCCTTAGGTAAAGCTGCAACATAAAAAAATATGCACTTTAAGATCGCTTTATTCGACCTGGCGAGCTAGTACATTCTTTTCTACAACAAGCAAGATGGGGCCAAGGATCACATCTTTTCTACAGTGTACTCTTGAGAACGCACATAAACTGGAGCAAGCATGTTAATGTTGTACGCTAACGTGCACGAACCCGACATTTCCAGAAGGTTAAAAATGTTTTAGAGCGCAGCTCTTCGGCGTCCGTTCCTGGGTTTCGCGTCGTCGTCGGCGTTGTCGTCGGCCTCGTAACCAGCTCCGCCCCCCTTTCATCCCCCCAGCGCTAGCAGCGACCGACTGATACCGCTGGATGCCGCTGACGCCGCTAGAGAGTCAAGATAACGTGACTGCATAGAACACCGTCGCCGCCATGCAGAAAGAGGAGGAAAGGGTCCCCCCTCCCCTGTTCTTGTGTGGCGGATAGGGTGCTCTTCAGTTGCCGACGCGCCGGTTATTTCACGTAGGCCCCGGCACGTCGACGAATACGTGACCACCTTCCCACGGCTAGACCTGGTTCTTAGCGCTGCGGAAGCGAGGGTATCATATTGTTTGTGTCGGCATCGGCGGCGTTGTCCCTGAAACCAACTCCGCAGCTGGGGTTGACTCACTATCGGCGTCAGCGGCATCAGTCAGTCGCTGCTATCTCTTCCCTCCTCCCTTTATCGTGTTGTCCGCTTGCTGCGCGCGCTTCTGCCCCCATTGTTTGCCGCTGGGTGTACACGCCGCCCCCTCCCCCCTCTTCCTGCGAGTCTCCGGTTGTCAAAGCGCCGGCTCGAACTTAATTCCTTTCTTCGCTCCTCCTCCAATGCAACCCCTGTGCGGTGGCAATCAGAGAGCCAGATCGGTAGCGGCGGATCTGTATATGTGCACCGCCCGAGCCGAAATTGCCGCTGCCGTTCGCCCTGTGCGGTGGCAATCAGAGAGCCAGATCGGTGGCGGCTTGACATAAACACAAACAGCAATTTCCTAACACTTATGCGGGAGAACATCCCGTTCCTCTCGCTCGTAACGCGTCCCACGGCTGTGACAACCTCGCGAGGCACTTGTATAGATCTCGTCTTTGAGAATCAAGCATTGGTGTACCAAGTCGAACATATATCAGTCTATTTCTCCGACCACAAAGCTTCCTTCATGACTGTCAAGAACTGTTAGTGGAGTCTTTGTTAAAGGAATACGTGTGAAAAATAAAAAAAAAATTCTGTGATAGCGCATACATGTGTTGCTCGATTTCTTTGCCTCAATCTATCGAAAAGGTGAAACAGCTTATTTGCTGCGCTCAAATTTCGCATTAGGAAGTAACGTAATCGTCGGTAATTTTTTTTTATTTAATGCTATCCACAAGCATGTTCTCGAGACGGCTTGTAAGCAATGCAGGTAACAATAGCTATATAGTACTTATCCGGACTTTAGAAATAACAACTTACGTTTGAATGAAAAAAGAGTTGGAACTGCATTCGGCTTCAGCTTTTTCCATCCATCTGAACGATGCTGTTCAAAGCTGCTTGGTTCAAAGTGAGCCTGCAAATGAATGTGTAAGGTTGAGGCACATTAGCATTTTTGTTTCACTGTAGATGATATAGACAAAACCAAGTATATCATATAACTGGTATGTCCAAAACTGTGTAGTATTACCAAGTGTGTCATAAATGAAACTTTGTTTTACACTTGCTTGACGGAGAGCATTCGTAGAGCACCCAGAGCGAGATTTTATTTACAGACCCCAAGTATAGATAATTAATATAGCAACGTGCGAACAAAAATTCCAGTCATCATGAATATGTGCTCGCAGCAAACAATACAGGTCATAGAGACGACGGGGTGCATGTGCTCAAGGACAGGGTGCGAAATAAGTGATAGCAGGTACCAAGAAAAGCCTATGCAGAATGCACTGAAAAAGTGAAGCTTTATTTTCGCATGCATTACTTATCGAACAAATTCACTTTTTCTCAGCTGTTATAAAATTTTTAGGACAGTACCACTAATTTTATTTGTAACAAGCACATGAGCACAATTATGCCATGTGTACTATAAGCGGCTTTCCGCGCATCTTATACCGAGCAATGAAATCAATTAGGTGGCATCAGTGATGTGAGCTGCAGTCGGTACACTGTTACGGCTGTCGCTAAACGTTTTAATGCGAGGGCAGCTCTCGCATTCCTTGGCTCGTTGTGCGAAAAGCCCGCCGTTGCCGTGGCAGCAGCACCTCCCCCCCCCCCCCCGTATTTAACCCGGGGGCGGGGGGGGATTATGACGAGTGTATTGTCACCGCGGGGGTGACAATGCACAAGTTTAAACCTGTCCGCGTGGTGAAGGAATGTAGAAGAACTTCTTGCTGGGCGAGTTGGTGCATAGCTTTCTTGGGATCGAGCATAGCTTTCTTGGGAAGGAAGGAGCGAGCAGACAGCGGAATATTTCTGCAGCTACCGAGTACATTAAAAGGAAAATCCCGCGGTCAACATCAGCTGGCCTTCAGTTTTCGGAGAGCGAGGTTGCGGTGCTATGCCGTCTTCACCGTCTGAGGTTCAATCACTCGCGTCCACATCACCACTCGAGACAGCAAAGCGTGGCCGTAGGCGGCAGGGCATGGTGAGAACTCCGCAAATAAAACCCAGCTGAGAGATCGCAATATGACCGATTTGTCGTCTCGCTTTGTCGCGACCTCATAATAAGCAACTTTCGGAGCCTCGCAAAAATTACATAGCCGCACTACACATTGCAGTAGCATTTCGCCGCAGCCCTACACTCAGCAACAAGTAACGCTCTCGCCTTTACACAACATAATGATTGCTTAGGAGCCAACATAATCGAAATAGACTGCACTTTTCCTTTATTTTACTATGAAGGGGAATTGTGTGCGCCATTGTGAAGAGATTTCATGTTCATTGTTTCAAGTTAAAATGCAGTCAGTGAGTCAGAAGAGCAGGCGCACCAAAAAATGCCTCAAGCTTTTTTTCAGCGAGAAAGTCTCATTCGAAGGAAAATACTCGAACAACGCCTCCTTCTTTTTCTTTTTTCAGTCTCTCTCGTCAAGAGAACGCGGGCATTTTTGTTTTCTTAAAAGGTGCAGAACTTTCCGGGCAGCGATACTCGTTCTGTGAGCAATCTAATTTGCTCCCAACATTTGCCACACAATCCCTGTGCACGAAGTTGCTAATCCTCAGCGGCACTTAATTTCAGAGCGATCATATTTACATGTCCCTGTTCAGACCTTCCACACGTTCTCTCAATAAAAATGAATCGCGTACCTCAACGGCACGCACATGCGAATCCTTTGGCATACGAAGGAAAGTTTTAATCACGCTGCACATGCACGATGTGTTTGTCGGTTGCCACTTGTCGCGCTTGGTCTTTACTGTCCAAAGCAGCCTTCTCTTGGGGTCCCTCGGGAACTGAACCATTCTCCATCCCTTTCTGGAGTGGTTGGTGCACTGCGGCACACAACAACCCGGCATTTTTCGATGTGCGCCACCGGTCAGCACCAAGAGAAAAGGCGACAGAGCGAACGCACGTGTTACGGCCGCCGCGCCGCCGCGAGAAAGGGCATGAAAATGGCCGCAGGTGGACTGTCCCGGCCGCGCATTTACATTCGCTCGCCTGTGCAGCCGGTCGACTGCAGCGCCGCCCCCGCGGCACCAACGGGAACTATATATCTAGGTAACTTTTCGCCCTAGGGGAGCGTAGGCCCCTAGGTGTCGTGTAAAAAACGCACCTAACTCCTGAAACGCCCTAGTCCCCATGCGCTCGCTCGCGCGGGGCCCATAGAAATATACCATAGCGCAGATAGTATGTGGTAGTATCAGCATGTATCAGTGGTAGTATTGTTTGTGCCAACTCGCCGGAGTAGCAGAGTAGGCGGTTCATTGTGCGTGCACGCAAGCAGCACGACCACGAACGAAGCGATATAAGGTGGAACGGCGCGTTTTACAGCAATTGAAGTTGTGTGTGTGTGACGCGCTTGGTGTGTGCAAAGAGCAATTTAGTTGCGCGTGTGACGAATGTGTATGCGCAAATAGCACGACCACGAACGAAGATGGAACATCGCGTTTTGGCGTGCGCAAACAGCAATCGAGTTGCGTGTGTGACGCGTTCGTTCGCGCAAACAGCACGACCACGAACGAAGCGATGCAACGTGGAACAGCGCGTTTTGCGCAATCTAGTTGTGTGTGTGTGTGTGTGTGTGTGTGTGCGTGGCGCGTTTGTGGTGTGCAAAGACCACGACGACGATCGTCTTCTAACTGCGCCAGAGCAAACCGATTGTTGGATTCTACATAGGTATTGAACGGGCGTTAAACCTAGAGAAACACGGGATTGCGACGCGACTAGCCGCGATGTATAGCACTGTACATGTACGTACGTAAGTTTACAGCACAGACTTAATTCGGAGTGAAGGGACACGCCACGAGTGATTTGTATGTGGAGGTTAACTCATACGTGCATTAATTAGCGGCGGTATAGGAAAAAAAAGGGGGGGCGGGAGCGGAGGGAGGCGGGATTGCTGAGACAGGTGCTCGAAAGCGTTTCCACGCATGTTTTGTCGGTGTACTCGATGAACTAAATGCCGCTTTAAAGAAATTGTGACGAAATGTTGGCATGTGCGTAGTGGCACAGTTTAAAATGTGTCGGAGAGTAAATCCGAAAAGAACCGAAGCATACCATGTGTAAAAAAATGTGTGAAAACTACAGCTGCAAGCTTATGTTATGCAGCATTGACCGATGTCGAGATATTGTTCTCATGAACGTAGCATCCATCGCCTTTGCACGCATGTGCTGGCTTCGGCGCACTATCATCAAGGCATTGATCAAGGTTAGTAAAACTAGCCGCAAAGAGTGCGTCGCCCTGGTTTCGGTTTCGGTTCTCAACAGTTTGTAAATTGTGCTTTTTGTTGGCGATTCTCTAGACAAGGGATGAAAACGAAAACTGGCAATTAAAATAAGCAACACGTAGAATATTTTAAACGAAAAACTGTTTCAACATTTCTTTATGTAACTCTAATTCTAAGGCTCTAAGCGCCACCTATTTCCGGTAGTCAAAATGTGCCATGGCGGCTTCCTGTCAATTGGATGTGAGCGTAGCATGGGAGCTTCAATGGTACATCTCAGCTTTTTTGGTTATCCCCAGCTGTTCCTTATATTTCCTCGTAATAACTCTTTCTTGTACCCAATAGAATACCGAATATGAATCGTATAGAAGCTCAGAGGCTGCACCTGTCATTCACATAGACAGGTAAGGTAGCTGTTCGCGACCACTTTCAACTCATCTGGGACGTACATAATTTTTTTGTTATTTATGCATGCTTAGGCATCATTTTTCACGCCGCCTGAAGTTCTCGCTAAAAGTACGCTTTAAATGCACTGCACGCCTTAAATTGACACCCATCTGTAACGTGTTTGAGCCGTTATTTATAGCCCATATTTTGCGGACTACGATTTTAACCTCATGCGCACTACCGCCCGTTTGTTCTGTTGCGCTCGCGATATCAATGTTTTTAGATCCAGAAGGCTGCTTCCGCATGAAAAAAGAGACTCGCCGTGTTAGATTGTACACATGGAAAGCGAACGCTGTGACACATTCTTTAAATTGGCCGACTTTGCAAGCGGTGGCATCATTGCCGTCGTCGAAGTGTATATACAGGCACACTATAATAGAGACATACGTATTTACAGTGCCAAATGAACAATTTGGTGTTTCGTCCCTTGGCGCTCTCCTGCTCGGCCTGACAGGCAGGTGTCACGCAGTGCGTTGCACTGAAAGCGCATGAGCATACCGCGAAATCTACGCGAGCGTTTTTATAGACAAATGCTCGAAGATTTCTATCACCAGCTGCCACTTGAAAGTGCGTTTAGCTAGCAGGCCAGCAGTGTAGTGTCTGCGCTTTCAAGCATACACTTGATCATACGAAGATAATGTGACAAAGTGTAAACACATGAATGACAGATTCACTATTTCTTGACACTCGTAAATCCTCAAACCTGCCAATTGTTCGTTAGTGCGTGAAAAAGTGGAATTTTGTGATGTTTAAAAGCAGACATTGGTTCATCCAAACGTGGCTTTGCCTAGGCCGTCGCATTGTATGAATGAATTATCAAATGCATGGGCATTGGAGCAATGAGGTGATGTAGCTGAAAAATGCACCTTTGTTCTCTTTTCACTTTGCCTCATGGTATTCTGTCTCAAGTTTAGCCATTGTCAAAGCAGCAATTTCGACTGGCACAGCAACACTCATCTGAATGGCATCTGTCAATGTCGTAAGTTGTCATTGCTCCTTTCAGCACATATGTTACATGGTCTTTGACATCTTCAGTACGACCTAAATGTGTTTCACAGCTGTGATTGCCGCAGTGCATATAGAAGCAACGAAGTGATCCCAAATACTTTTGCAGAATAACTGAAATGTGGGCAAGTTCATTCGGATTCATGATTATGGCAGATTTGAACCCAACACTGTGTAACACTACTACACAGACTGGCGTTTCGGGTAGTTGAGACAAGAGTCTTATTAAAACCTCGTTGAGATTTGACAAACTGTTAGCTAGGTGGGATAAAGTAATTGTGATTCAGAATGGTAACCTCAACATTGAGCACAAGGCAAGAGGTGAGTTTTTTATTGTGATCATTTTCTACAAGCATGCACATTAGCGTTACAGTAGTACAAGCATCATTGTAGCACATCCTTCCCTGTATAAAAAGGGTCATGTTGCTTACTGCTTAGCTGGTGTTATGCATTGTCCACTTCTATGGTGTTGATGCCCAGGATCTCTACAAAGCGGAACCTCTTCGGTACAGTCGTGTGGCTGCTTGTGTTCGTCTCCCCTAGCCAGAGGCATGAAGGGGGGTTCACGGTCACTGACCAAGTCTGATGTATAACCCGACGTTTTGGAACTACACACGGGTTCCTTGTTCACTGAGTAGGACAGGAAATCGTCGTCACTTATGTAGCCAGCATGTGACGTAATGAACATGTGTAAATGGCAGGCATAGTCCCTGGTGTCCGGTTCATCGTAGCTGGCGTCAATTGAACGATTAGCAATTCTAGCAGCCGCCAGGATGACATGTTCTTTTCTTTGGCAACAACAGTGGCATTGTCCCAGTCAATCTTGTGACTATGTTCCTGCGCATGCTCGGCAAATAATAGTCGTGTGACTATTATTTCTTAGATCACGTTTTTTTTTTTCGTTTCCATGCCTGACCAGCCGAACTTTCATCGAACCCTTGATTATGCAGCCAGAGGCAGTGGCACTCGTTGTGTCCTGTTTGAGATGAATGGTCTTTTTGTCCGTGTCTATCCACTATCACCTGGGCTTATCTCCTGGCTGCTGAAGTGTGCCTGCATTTTCCAGGTCAACTACTCGGACATTAATGTCTGGATACAAATTGGGTAGATCTTGTATGCCATGCCCAACATCAGAGTAAGTTTTCTGTTTCTGCTTGCACTTTTGCTCATGCACTTTCATTTTCCTCGGGTCCGGGAGTTGTGGAAAGAAGCTGTTTGCAGTAGCTGGAAGTGTAGTCCTAAGCCTTTGGCTCGTAAGCATTTGCACTAGCGAGGAGCTATTTTTCAGAAGGCTCAGTCTATAATCGTGTGTCTTGTAGGCATCACCTGACGTCTCAAGGGAGTTCTTGGATAAGTTTATGGTGGCTTCTGTGAGATCATTGCGCTGTTGGTAGCGTGGACTGCACTCCATTTGTTGGAATTCTTATGAATTCTGCAAACAGCGAGCTGCGCCCTTTTGGAAGCTACAGTTTGTTGCGGTTCACGACCACTACACTATTGCACGCCTTGTGAAAACAAAGAGGCATTGAGTCGCAACCACAGGTCCTGTCAAACTAGCCAGTACTAGCTCAGGATACCCTTACTAGTATTTTGTGACGATGAGCCACCACACCCCTCCAATAGAAAATATGTCCATAGTGAACTTCTGTAACAGCTTTTCTCGGAATCCCAATTGCAGGAGTGTCACCCTTCTCTTAGCCCTGTGGTGCTAGCATGTACGACATGACTTGAAGACATTTGCTGTTTGTATGTATTTATGATGCAGCACTTCGTCATCTTGATAGGCATTTTTTGATTTCAAAGTGGCCTTCAAGTGAGAAGTGCTGGGTGGGTAAGCTCCTGTAGCTTCTTGGGCGCGATGGTTTTATTGCCAAAATATCAACATGTCTTGGACTACATTGTCCTTGTAAAGCCAGAATTCTTTCAGAGTTTGCAACACCTTGTCCAGCTCTTTCGAGTGAAAATGCAAAGTTGGCAGCAGCATTAATCTAGCACTTGTTCTTTCTTCAATTGTTGTAAAGAAGGTGGGGAGAGGCAGCATGCATAGCCTTCAATCTTGGTAGGCCCTTGTGGTGCCTGTTATTCTCCTTCACATGAGAACTTCACCGTGTATCAGCTGCGGGAAAGTCTTTGCCTAAGATGTACATTATGCCTCATAATGCATTAATCATGTGCTCATTTTATAGATTGTGCCCCATTTATAGAATTTATCTCGAGCTTGCAAGAAAGAAAGCACTTCTTTCTATATCTGGGCATAGCCAGGCATTCTGTCTCTGCAAAATATCTTGAGACGTATCTAGTAACATGTTGCCCATCGTCTTGCTTTTGGCTGAGCACTGCAACTAGACCACAGCACAAAGCATCAGCTGTGATTAGCAGCTGGTCTCTCATTTTGAGGAGCACCAGCCAAGCACTGGATCTGAAGAAAGTATTTCTTTCCATTTTGAGAATTCTGGAACCTGTGTGGGTTCCAGACAAACCATGCTTTGAAAACAGCATGCTGGACAATGGGTGTAGTGTTTGCATGTTAGGAGCGAATAAACCTAGATAGGTGGTCATGCCCATTAGCAGCAGTATTTCTGGAGGATGGTCTTGGCATGTCTGTGACAGCTTTGAGCTTGTTTTCGTTCATGTGCCCCAAGTAGGATGTTATTGTGATGCCAAACTTACATTTCTCTTTGTGGATGGCAGCTCTTGCACAGTGGGTGCCCTCAAATGTACTGCAGAGTTCGTTGTGTTCATGTTTAGTTGAGCACCAACTGATAACCTCTACCATATGACAAGCAACACA
This sequence comes from Dermacentor variabilis, assembly GCF_050947875.1. Classification (NCBI taxonomy): domain Eukaryota; kingdom Metazoa; phylum Arthropoda; class Arachnida; order Ixodida; family Ixodidae; genus Dermacentor; species Dermacentor variabilis. The sequence goes on along the minus strand of NC_134573.1, from coordinate 13,962,373 downwards.
TATAAGTTCTGGATGAATATCATTCATATACCATTGTGTTTGATCTGGGGCACACCAGATACCAAATCGCATGAGCAGTTAAAGCGAAACCAACGGAACGGTGCTGTAAAGGTGGTCAAGAACTTTCTGTAATTTTGAGGGATTTGCCAAAACCCTGAATTTGGGCATCAATTTTTCATACACCAAGCTGTGACTTGTAGTATCTGAAGGGTATGGTCTACTGCAGGAATTGGCTCATAGGGCTTGCTTGTTCAGTTTTTGTGTAATCCATAAAAGTGTGGAGTGCTCCTGATGGCTTCGTCACCATAAGCATGCACCAAGGAGTTGGCTCTGTCATAGCAGTCGTAAAACCAGTCTTAAACCTGGAGAAGTTTGGCTTTCGTCTTCTATAAAAGCAGCCATACAAAACAGTGAAATATTAGTGCACAGGACACAGGCTCCAGTTTCAACATTGTCATGCAAGCTGCGCAAAGTATTTGAGGATGCGGCTTTGAATCTCCACAACCATTAACATTCTCAATCTGTCTAAGCACTCGACTTCAGCTTCACAATCACCTCTGTGACCTATTTAGCAAATTTATTTGGAAATAGCAGCATTCTGCCTGATGCACGAGATGGAACTTTATGTTGTGCTAGTCGCCTTACACACTGACCACAGTAACTTGGAGATCACCACCTTCTCGAAATGTCACGAACCACATTGTTTTCAGGGTGAGACAAGCAATCATGTCTAATTATCATCTGTGACAAAAAATAACTGATGCCTGTGGCAAGGTGCCATTCAAGTGGTTGAGTTCCTCCAGGAGGTAGGGGGTGATACGAGTGAGAACCCTCAAAAGCCAATTATGGCCTTAGCCAAGCAGCCCCAGGTGACATAGTAAAGCTTTTTGGGCACAATATCATTAGGCACCACCCTATATAATTTATTTGCTTCCACAACATCTGCATGGCTCGCGAGTGTCCGGTGGTAAATTTCTGAAGCCACATCAACCTCGATGTAGTATCCCTAGTTCCAAATACTTCAATCTGCATGCCACTATGTATGGTGGGGGTTACTGGGAAGGAGAATAACGAACAGCTACACATAGATAAAAACTCCCTAAAGGCTGTTATTGTGGAAGGACTGCCCAACATCAACACACGCTATATGATACAAGAATGTTGCTGCTATCAAAGATGAATTCAGTCAGTAATTGAGGATGAAGATAGTTTTAATCAATAGCCTTATAAAAAATGGTAAAAGAAAGCTAATAAATTTGTAACATGTTTTGAATCTTGTCTGAAAAGAAAATCATTAGTATGTCTTCAAATATCTCGCGCAGCCGGTAATCCTGTTCTACTTCTTCATGACCTTCAGGTACGCTAGAGAAGTCTTTCTCATCATTGGGCTAAAAAATGTAGTTGAGCAAAAGGAGTAGACCTAGGTGGCTGACAGGATGGCTCTTCTTTAAGTGCTGTGCGTAGAAGAAAAAAACATGCAAACATCTTCAACACTGTAATGGGCACTAACTGTTAGGGATGAAACATGAAAAACCCTAAGGAAAACATTTAGGTTTGGTGGATATGTAGAAAATACACAGAGACTAAAGACAGTGAAGGACAACGAAAAATGTTTGTGTAAGCTTCTTCACGAATGCGTTTGTTGCCTGTAGACAACACCAGGCAGAACTCGGAAAGTGACCTTCACCCCAAGTCGACGTCAATTCTGCGTGCAATTTGTGCATATTGACACAAAGGTGTGGGGCTCCTGCACTGCAGAACAGCGTGCGCAAAGGTCGGCGTCACGAAAGATAATAAAGTGCGTAAGCTGCACGCTGTTGTTCTGCCCCACCATTAAAGAGAAGCATACATTTTGCAAGACTCTGTCTCCAATCTACGTTACATTTTTCGGCGGAGGTGTGGGGTACGTGCTACCACTCGCCGATCGAACGCCGTCTACAAGCCCAGTACGAAGTCCAGTCAAGCTGACTCCCGTGCAGGTACGGAAAGCTGTCGACTTCAAGGACTGCCACCTGAGCACGAGCCTCTACGCAATCAAGTCAGAAGGATGAATACATTGGTTCCACCTTCTTCATCGACCGCCCCGACCGAGGTCGTCCTCAACCAGCCACGAATCCCCACGTCCTTCCATGGGGACACCTTTGAGGATGTAGAGGACTGGCTCGATCACTTTGAGCGTGTCGCAGAATTCAACGTCTGGACTACAGAGCGCAAACTACGCAACACCTACTTTGCCCTCGAGGACTATGCACGGACCTGGTTTGAGAACCGTGAGGCAGGGCCCTATCGACATGGGACGAATTCCGACGGCAGCTAATCAGCACATACGCCAGCTTCGATCGCAAGGAGCGAGCTGAATCTGCAATGCAGGCGAGAGTACAGAGGCCGAACGAAAGCGTCGCAATGTTTCTCAAAGGTATGTGCCGACTTTTCCGACACGCAGATCCGTCCATGCCAGAAGAAAAGAAGCTAAGGAATTTGATACGCAGTGTCGAGCAAGAGTTATTCGGTGCCCTAATACGCAACCCACCAAATATTGTTGCAGAGTTTCTCGCGGAAGCCGTATCGATGGAAAAGGCACTGCAGCAGCGAACAAGGCAGAACCGCGACGTGTCGACCCTATCGCGTGATTCTCTCACTATATCCCTGAACAATATTAATCCCTTGTGGGAGCTCCTTAGGCTTATCGTTCGAGAGGAGCTTCAAAAGCTTCAGGTGGCTCCAGCATCGGTACAGCGACCTGCTCTGTCTGAGGTCGTCCGGGAGGAAATCAGGCAGGCAGTCCAAGTCCCAGAGCGAAGCGAGACACCACAGCACAAGGTACGGCAGCCACAACCTCGCATGTCGTATACAGAAGCTGCACGAAGTTCGTTGTCCCGGATTTTTCGCGATGTGAGCGACGTCCTGGACCTTCTTGGTGTGCACGCCGTTGAACAAGACACTCGCCTCGTTGCACGCCATTCATGGCTGAAACACACCCACCCCACAAGAGCGACGTATGGCGCTCCGCAGACCGGAGGCCCTTGTGTTTTCATTGCGGTGAAGCCGATCACCTCTACAGGGCGTGTCCCTACCAATGAGCTGGGCTCCGCGAATTTTCACTGAATGCGCCGTGCCCGTGCAATGGTGAATGCGCCCTGGAGATTGACGCATACCTCGTTTGCTTTGCCCCACGATTCCGTGAACCCCGGTCACCGTCACCCGCCCGAAACAGGTCTTCCAGCCCCCTATTCAAGCTGAGAGCAACGAGATGTCGCTCACTCAGCCCAGCCTCCCGGGAAAACCGAGTCCAACGACCTGCGGAGGAAGAGGTCGCTGATGTTGCGAACGCTGAAGATCCTCCACTGCAAGGACCGCGATATGACGTAATTGAGACGCAAAGAAAGCAGTGTAGTTCCGTACCAGTTACCACAGATGACCACGAGGTCATGGCGTTAATCGAAACGGGTGCGGACACGTCTGTTATGAGCCAGAATCTCGCGCGTATACTGAACAAAGTTTCGACGCAATGGACCGAAACTCAGATTCGTACTGCAGGAGGTCATCTCATAACTCCAATGGGCCGGTGCACGGCACGAGTCAACATTCGGGGCTTCACGTACATCGGCGACTTCGTCAATCTTCCTGAATGTTCAAAGGACCTTATACTCGGAATGGATTTCCTTCAGGCGAACGGTCCATCATCGACCTGCAAGAGTCTAGAGTCAGCTTCACTACTACGCAAGCCATAGCGAACAGTAATGACAACGACCGTGACATCGCGCTTCGCGTAACTGACGATCACATCACGTTGCGACCCAAGAGCAGCATGCTTACTCTTGTCCAATGCGACATGGAGGACGCCGCCGAAGGAATTGCTGAGGCAAACATGCCCCTGCTTCTTGAGCGCCACATTTGTATAGCCAGAGGGCTTCTTCAGGTGCAAAACAAATGTTCAGTCGTTTTGCTAACAAACTTTAGCAACGATTATCGGCATGTACCGCGAGGAACAACATGGCCGAACTGAGCTCATTTCTTCACGAAATCACTAACGTTACTGACATTGCCACATTGGAAACCGCATCGTCTCAGCAGTCTGGGTTCCCCAGCCTAAAAGAACGGATTCACGTTAACGCCGCTCTGCCAGACCATAAGAAAGACCGTCTACTGAGTCTCGCGAATGAATTTGTGGACTGTTTTTCAACGTCATCCAAAGTGCGGCGCAAGTGTATCACAAAACACCGCATTATTACGGACGAGTCTGCATGTCCTGTCCGTCAGCAACCTTACAGAGATGCTCCAAGACGACGTGATCCAGCCATCCACCAGCCCGTGGGCCTCCCCTGTAGTGTTAGAAAGAAAGACAACACACTATGCTTCTGTGAAGATTACAGAAAGTTGAACCGTGTCACCAAGCGTGATGTTTATTCATTGCCACGCATCGACGACGCATCGGATCGTCTACAACATGCCAAGTTTCTTTCTTTGTTGGATCTTAAATCAGGATATTGGCTAATCGAAGTTGATGAACAGGATCGTGAAAAAACAACATTTGTGACACCTGATAGGCTGTATGAGTTCAAAATTCTCCCCTTCGGTCTCTGTTCCGCACCTGCCACCTTTCAGCGGACGATGGATACCGTGCTTGCTGAACTCAAATGGCAAACCTGCGTCGTATACTTAAACAATGTCGTTGTGTTCTCGAGCACGTTTGACGAACATCTCGCATGACTCGAGGGTGTCCTGCGATCCATACTGCCAGCCTCACCACCAAGCCTGAAAAACGCTACTTCGGGTTCCAAGACCTCAAATTTTTTGGCCATGTCGTTGGTCCTCAAGGCGTCCGACCAGACCCCGACAAGTTAGCTGCCGTCGCTGAGTTTTCACCACTCACAGACAAGAAGGCTGTCCAACGCTTCCTTAGTTTGTGCGCATATTATGGGCGCTTCGTCAAGGGCTTCTCGAGAATTGCTGAGCCTCTAACAGGGCTTACATGCGATGATGCGCCTTTCATTTGGGCGGACGAGCAGCAGCAATCGTTCAATGAAATGCGCAAGCGTTTGCAAGAGGCCCCGATACTTGCTCATTTCAACGAAGACGCTGACACTGAAATCCATACTGATGCCAGCAATGAGAGTCTCGGTGCTTGTGCAGTGGCAAGCTGGTGCGGAACGACCCGTTGCTTATGCAAGCCGCAGTCTCACCAAGTCTGAGAAAAACTACTCAACCACTGAAAAAGAATGCTTAACGGTTGTGTGGGCAATTGGTAAATTCCGACCCTACTTGTACGGTAGACCCTTTAACGCTGTGAGCGATCAACCACGCCCTGTGCTGGCTTGCCAACCTCAAGGATCCTTCAGGCAAACTAGCCCATTGGAGCCCTCACTTACAAGAGCATGATATTACAGTTGTCTACCGATCTGGCAGGAAGCACAGTGACGCCGACTGTTTGTCACGTGCACCACTCCCTACGACTTCATTGGACCCTGACCATGACTTGCCATTTGTCGCCGTTATCGACGCCATAAAGATGGTTGAGCACCAGCACGCTGACGCTGAGCTGCTGCCGTGGATCAAACACCTCCAAGGAGTTGAAGGTGTTTTACCCTGCTTGCTCATGTGCGGCTTATCATCATACTACTTGCACAACAACGTCCTTTACAGGAAAAACTGCGGAAGCGGCCCCAATACGTACCTCCTTGTCGTGCCGTCGGCGCTATGCCACAACATTTTGCGAGCCTGCCATCATGAGCCATGCGCGGGACACCTGGGATTCGCCAAGACTTTAGGCAAGGATACGACAGAAATATTACTGGCCCCGGCCATATTCTTCTGTGCAACGGTACATGAAGACCTGCCATGATTGTCAGTGCCGCAAGAAAGCACCAGTTAAACTGACTGGCTTTCTCCATCCTGTGGACCTTCCTCAAGCACCGTTCCAACAAATAGGAATGGATCTACTTGGGCCATTCCCAGTGACCTCTTCGCGCAACAGATGGATAGTCGTCGCTACCGACTACTTAACCCGGTACGCCGAAACCGAAGCTATTTCGCAAGTAAATTTATATGAAGTGGCCAAGTTCTTTGTACGCCGCATCGTCCTACGACATGGTGCACCGTCTGTTCTCATCACTGACCGCGTTACAGCATTTACAGCGGAACTTATGCAGGATGTTCTCCAGCTGACGCATAGCTCTCACCGCAAGAACACTGCATATCACCCTCAAACCAATGGATTAATGGAACGTCTGAACGGAACACTGGCTGATATGCTCTCCATGTATGTCGACGTAGAGCACAAGACGTGGGACGCGATCTTACCCTATGTGACTTTCGGGTATAACGCTGCTGTACAGGAGACTACATAGCTTACGCTGTTCGAACTTGTGTAGGCGCCACGTCAGGTCAACACTTGACGCCATGCTACCTATGGCTGATAATAGCCCGACCAGCGAACACGTAGAAGAGTTCGTACAAAGAGCCGAAGAGGCACGCCAGCTTGCTCGGCATCGTATCCGGAGCCAACAGCATACCGCCACCCTTCGATACAACCAGGGTCGTTGCGACATCCATTACAATACCGGCGGCTGCGTGTGGGTCTGGACGCCCGTCCGCCACCATGGACTCTCAGAAAAGTTGATCCGCTAGTATTTTGGTCCCTACAAGGTTACACGCTGCCTCAGTGACGTGACCTACGAAGTGGTCCCCTGCAGTTCTGAGCCCAGTTCACTACGTCGTCGTCCTCCCGCTGAAGTTGTTCGTGTAGTGCGCATGAAACCCTACTATACGCATACCTGAATGCTGAGGTGCACCTGAGGAGCTCTATTTCTTATGTAGCTGAAAGAGCTTTTTGAACCGAGACGGTCGCTCTTCTCATGGGAGGCAATTGACACAAAGATGTGGGGCTCCCGCACCGCAGGACGGCGCACGCAAAGGTCGGTGCCACTAAAGACGATGAAGTGCGTAAGCTGCACGCTCTTGTTCTGGCCCGCCATTAAAGAGAAGCGTATATCTTGCAAGACTCTTGTCTCCAATCTACGTTACAATGTAATCGTTGTCAGGTGTAAAATTAAGCTTTATATTGCATGTTTTACACATTACTCATCTGATGCCTTAGCAGCGAAGGTTTTTCCTCTGCCTTTCTTGTAAAAAATTTTGGGAAGTGCCCACGTGCATCTACTTTTATTTATTTTTTTTTGTGCATGGCACATGTGCTGTTGGCCTGGAACTGATTCACAATGGTATTAACAGCCATAGCGTTCAGGGCCCCGTGTCGCTGAAAATCCAGCAGTGGTGTTGGCGACCTTTTCCATATGAGAAAATTTATCCCGAACCATGCATCCTGATTCGTGCAGGCCCTCCACGTGGCATATAGGCGTTACTGAACTAATTAAAATTCTCAAAGTATAATGTGTCAAAATTTCATAAAGTATGGCTTGCACACAACTTTGAGACATGATAGCGTTGGATTGTAATTTGAATATGCGAGAAAACATCATTCTGTTGCGCGGAAACTCAAACACAAACCCCTTTTCCAGCTGCCATTTCAGGTATGTCTTAGGAGTGGCATGCCCCAGAAAGCTCGCCTTCGCGCATAGCGTTTGCCACCAGCATTTCAAGGGAAACATTACAGAAGCATAAGCTGCAGTTGCCCGGAAGCATGAGAAGCAGCCAGGGATCTTTTAATGCTATCGTGTTCCACTCTTAAAGGCGCAGCTTAAGTGTCCTCCAACCTTTTTTTTTTTTTTCGCTGTTTGGGGACTGCCTTCTTGAAGGTGTTGCTTCGTTTCCTTTCTGCTGTAGGGTGAATGCAATATCTGCTTTGAACAACAGCAAAGCCACGTTTTGATTGCACTTGATGCTGGCCGCACTAGCGCGGCATCTCTCCTATCCAACAGTTCACTATGATGTTATCACTGAAATAGAATACACAGGACGCCTTCGTGGACCACTTCATCTACCTCGAAGTAATATGCCATAGCTCTATGATCATATCCTTAACATCCACTACTTTCTTGGATTCACTTCAGATAGCTGGAATGTACAGACTAAAAAAGCTCGGAAGCGCTTGCACTCTTTGGAGAATTTTGTATGAGCATTTTCAGGCTGTTCTGGTGACAATAAAAAATACTGGCTCTCCTGTAATCGAGAATAGATGTAAGCATGAAATGGCTGCCGACAAAGCAGATTGATTGTAGATGTTACTAGCCACAATCTTAAAATGGGTGTAGCGCACATTCGCAATGGCACACCCCACCCCCCCGCATCACGCAACTGTACACTGGTCCATATGGAAGCAAGTTCCCTGTCAAAGACAGAACCCCATTGCAAGTCTCGTCTCGGTCCACCATATGCGCCGTGGACCTCGCGGACTGCTGGCATTGAAAAGAGCACAAGCAACTGTGTCTCAGTGCCAAAAAATGACAAGTGTACAGTGCCTTGTATCTGCCTCTGAACGTTGCTATTAGAAGTGACAAATAAAACTTCAGCATACTAGAAGTTACAGCTTGAGTGATATTGTGAGCAAATATTTAGAACTCAAAAGCAATATTTTTTTAACATGTTTGGGAAGTAACTAGCATATGTATTGCAGTCTTGACTGTTTGCCTGGATGAGCTGGTTTGAGTGCCAGGATAATGGCTCTGGCTTTTGGTTCATTGAAGGTGGCTGACAACAGGAGCTAAAAGCATTTCATGCTTAAAATGTCTGCAGCAGCGGCACTGTTCGGTTAGTCAAGGACCTCATTTCATGGCCCTCATTCTGACACCTTCGAACACTGTTTCTGCCTTTGTAACGTTTCCTAGAATTTGTCCTTCAAATTTTTATGTGAAAGAACCATGCATCAATTTTGGCATATTTCTCAAACTGTACGAGCAGAATTGCTGCTGATTTCATAAATACAACCTGTAAATCAATACAGCAGAATTGTTAGTTGAAATATGTAATCCAAATCAAGGAGCCATTCTCAAGACGATGTTCCCGCTGGCACTAATGCGTGTCATTCCTGGCGTTGGTGAAATCTTTATTCTACATTATAAAGCATGAAACGTTCGCACATGCTCTTATTTCCTTGTTTTTTGGGCTTTGCTGTTTCAAGGAGCTTTGCCCTTTGAGTGGCAGCAGCCTGATTGACATAACTTCTGACTCACGTATTTAACATTTTTGCACGGATTGGTCAAGGAGTAGCCAGATTTTGAGAAGTACATCTTTAGCAGAGTCTATAGGTGCTGGCTTTTGGTGTGGAGAGACAAGCAGCTTCATAGCTTCCCTCCTGTCTCTTGTCATTGTGTCAGCAAACTGAAATGAAAACTCTCGAAACAGTATATTTGTTAATGAGGAATCTTTGCAAGGCACATTGTGAAGCACATGCCGATGAATTGCTTCAACCTTTTACATTAAACAAATTATGCCATGTGCTGTCAAGAGGCAAATAAAGCTGTTTGCTTTAAAAATTAACAATAATCTCCACAGTTTGTGAAGTGATTGAGATATTGTTACCCAGTACATTCAACAAAGATGTTATGGGAAACAGTGCAAGGAACTAGCATACTTGCACTAATTGCATGTATTTGGCGGAGTTGTGTGGGAGACAAGATAGCCAACCAATTTTCCTTTAATGCATGTGAGCTTTGTCATCTTCATGGTGTAATGTAATCTTTTCAGGTAGCAGATAAAGAATGTGTGGCAACATGAAATGGCCTTTGATGACACAGGCGAGTAGTGGATGCCACACTTCAGTTCTAATTAAAGTTACATCAGCACAGAGCATGTATGCTACCACCAAGTTGGGTCCATACTTTGGATTACCGTGTACAGTGTCACTCTTTTCTGCATTGCAGAAGATGGAAGCCAGTGTTTCTTTGCTGTTGCTATTTCAATTTAGTATATTTTCATGTTTTCATGCTCTGCAATATACAGCCAGAGGTTGCACGGTCTTGAAATGAAGACTACTTTTTGTGTTTTCAAGATAAAATTTTAGCTATAATAAACGGAATTTCCAAAAAACAAATTTTATGTTTGGCCTGCCTTCTTTTGGGTGATCAGACATGGGAGCTATTGAGGCATCATGGCTCATACGTGCTGCCTTTATGCTTGAGAGGTGTGTGCACAATGCTCCTTACATGTTGAAAAAAAAAATGGAGACCATCCATAATTGGTCTTGGGTTGCTTTCTTAGCCACAAGTGCTATCTGAAAATATAGCTGCTTTTTGTTACTCTTTCTGGCAGTGCGTTTTAGATACATAAAAATTATGATGGACGTGCATGTTCAGTGTGATTGCAGGAACGAAAAACTTTACTGAAAGATCCTTTGCAAGAGATGCAAGTGCTTGCCCATTTCATGAAAAAAAAAGGCTTTGTTTTCATTGTATACAGTAATCTAATGGTCAGGCAGACTTGATCACAAAAGCAAAGAGAGAAATTCAAAGCCTGCTGACCACATCGTAACTGTCTAGTGCATAGACAACACTTGCACGTTGGCCAACAGCATGGGAAAGGAGAAAGAGATTGCCATGAAGCACATGTGGTGAAAAGGAGAATGAAGCAAAAATTGGTAGCATTCAGAAAAAGCTAGATATTCTTGATGAGAAAACTGAAACATTGGACAAATAAATAATAGCAAACTTTATCAAGTCTTACCGCCGTATTCAGCAATACATATTGAAGCTCATGTTTGACTTGATATAAATGACGCATGGTGTGAACGCGCCCAAGATGCTCATTGCGTTTCTTTTGGTGTGTTCATGACAGGCGTCATTTAAATCGAGTCAAGCATGGGCTTCAAGTTAAGATGCATTTATGAATACGGGGGTTCGTGTTGCGGCATGGTGAGGCTCTCTGGAATGAAGACTTCATGAACTAGAGAATAGATGTGCCCGTGAGAACCTACTTTTACGTGTTATCGCAGACATCTGAATCACAGGAGCAGTCTGAAGCATGTGATAGGCTTGTGAAGACTTTCCGAGAAACGTGCATGGGTTTTCTCTGCAACAGTTTGCTACAATCGGGGGTATGACTCATTTTACATTTCCTGATCACCTTGCATATTTCCGCACAATGCTTTCGTCATTACTGTTCAGTGGTTCAGTGGCACTGAAAAGGCAATACAGGCATGAATGTCAAAAGAGGCACTTGTAGGCAGGGTAAATGCAAGATTACCTTGTTTACATGTCCATAGTTTGTGCTTACAAAGAAGGCAGAAGAAGGATGCCAGGAAAAAAAGCATTTCGTCTGAGGTTCCTCTCATTATGAAGCTGTTTACAATGATGAGAGCTAAAGACAAAAAGTGTGGTCCTAATGAATGGACACATTCTCCCAGTTGCAATTCATAGTTTAAGATATTGAGGGACTTCAATCGCACTTCAAAAAGAAGTCCATGATCAATAAACAGTGCAGGAAGCCAGTATAACAGTTTTCATTCACAGTGAATTGGCCCTAGGATATGATCCAGTTTGCATCTTCAATAAAATGGCTATTGATTGGCTACTATTGATCTGTACAATAAGTGCAGCATGCAGTACCATTTATGCCTTGGGCCTCACTTATGCCATGTCAAAATTGTGGAAATACAACAGATTCATAAAACCAGCTCTCTTTATCACCTTATCTTAGGGAGGTACTTGTCAATGTTACAGTGCAGAGCACGAATATTTCCTTAGGAGAAACCTTCCAGTTATTTATGAATTATATGGGAGAGGTTCATTACCTCTTGAAAACTGTTCTGCATAACACTCTTGCTTCTTCACACATCTATCATGATCCGTCAAATACGGGATAAGTTGGGTGCTGCAGATAAATGGTTCCTGCAGAGCCTAAAGCTACAGCATCAATAGGTAGCTAAATTTTCATTCTTCAAGTTTGGTCCAGTTCTCTGAAACATAGACATAGAACTGAAACTGTTCAATCTGAGTACCAATATTAAATGTGTTATTTTGGGGCTTCAATGATTTGCTGAAGTTGATGGAAAGTGAAGGACTGTATAAAAAACATGGCTGTAAGGTCAGCTATCATCTTCTGCGCATAAACTTTCAGATACTGCACTAAATATAATCTAAAACACATGAAAAGTTTTTATACATTAAAGTACAGCCACACTGGATCACGCTAGCATCATTATCATATGTCACTGGTGTGGCACTTCAACACAATGTGGGAACTACCATGGCTCGTACAATGCTCCGAAGGATACATTGCAATAGTGCAACTATGCTCAATGGCATTTGAACTGTTTCTTGCAATTTACAACTTCTAGCCATGCACTTATTCATTTATGACTTGGATGGTCGTGAAGCGTAAGTGCTTTTCCACCTAGCAATACTGCAAGCTTGTCTGCTGACACTAGCTGCACAAAAGAGCAACAGTAGCTTGTGCTCCAGCAGAACTTGAGGGCGGATTACAAGTTCTTGCCACACTATAGATGAGAAATATGAACATACTCCCAAGCTTCAATATCTTAGCCGGTGTAAAGCTGCAATACAGGTACTGCACTCCCTTAATTGCACTGCTTACAGCTGTCAAACTATACCTCTGGTGCTATGCACATTTTGGGGATGGCAAGAAGTTCCACTAGACAAGGTATCAACCACACAGGCATTTAAAACATTGAGTTAAGGGTGTTTAAGACTGACTAAACACAATTTGCCACTTGGCTTGGATCTCGATTCCTTTCCCCTCTAGTGTCATTGACTGAAGAGCCACAACAGGAGTAGAGTAGCAATGCTTTGTTGTCTTGCCTGTTTACTAATAGCAAGAAACTACGCTCTAGCACTGTAGCATAATCAAAGAACAAAAGGTTAAGTGCAAGCTTGATCAACCAGCTCTCCAGTAATCTGGGCCCCACGTCAGAGGGTATCGTCGTATGGTGTCAGGACTACAAAAGTGCATGAAGGCTACTGGAGGCTGCAGTTTCAGTAGAAGGTAGGGGATAACCCCTAATTAAGGGTAAGCCTTTGCTTTTGACAATGATCGGCCAAATTTAATCACGATTTCCCACTTCTCCGCCGGTGCAGAAATGCCATCGTCCTTTTAAGATTGACCACATTACAAAATCGTACGTACGTACGTACAGTCCTATACACTGCGGCTGGTCGCGTCGCAATCCCGTGTTTCTCTAGTTTTAACGCCCGCGCAGTACGTATGTAGTACTCAACAATCGGTTTGCTCTGGCGCAGTTTTAGAAGACGATCGTCGTCGTGCTCTTTGCGCATCAGAAACGCGTCACACACACGCACGCACACACACAACTCGATTGTGCAACACGCGCTGTTCCACCTTGCATCGCTTCGTTCGTGGTCGTGCTGTTTGCGCGAACAAACGCGTCACACACGCAACTCGACTGCTCTGCGCACACCAAACGCCAAAACGCGATATTCCACCTTCGTTCGTGGTCGTGCTATTTTGAGCATACACATTCGTCACACACGCAACTTAATTGCTCTTTGCACACACCAAGCGCGTCACAAACACACCACCCACCCACACACACACACACAGCTTCGATTGCCGTAAAATCCGCTGTTCCACCTTGGTATCGCTTCGTTCGCGCTGCTTGCGTGCACGCGCAATGAAACTCCCACCCTGTTGCTCCGGCGAGTTGGCACAAACCCTGCGCTAGCGCATATTTCTATGGGCCCCGTGGCGCGCGCATGGGGACTAGGGCGTTTCAGGAGCTAGGCGCGTTTTTTACACAACAACTAGGGACCTAGACTCCCCTAGGGCGAAAAGTTACCTAGATATATAGTTCCCTTTGGTGCCGCGGGGGCGGCGCTGCAGTCGACCGGCTGCACAGGCGAGCGAATGTAAATGCGCGTCCCGGCCGAGGAGGCGGCACTCGCCCTCCCAAAGGGTGACCTCACCCTAGAGAGGGCGCGCGCGCATCGAGGCGCCCTAGGCCAACCATGGCGGCAGCGCCACCTCGCGAGAGGAGACGGCAGAGGGTCACGTTCTCGCGCCCATAGAGTTTCTCACTACATTACCTAGAGGGAACTCTGGCGCTGCTGCGCTGTGGTATGCATGGGAATGCCGGTATATTGTGACTTCGGATTGGCATCGTTCTCGGAGAGACAGGACTCCACGGCCCCGAAGCGACCACGCATGACACCTCACATCGGCCACGAGTACTGTGGCGCCATCTCGGGCCTTCTGCACAAGACGCGGACCGAAGTTCCCCCTTTCCGGAGGCGCCGTTCGTCCACCTAAAATACTTCTAACACCGTGCTCGTTACAAAGCAATACACAACACCCTTTCTCAGAAAACCTTATAACACTAGTAAAATTGGTTGGCCAAGTTTCGATTTATCCTACTTTGAAGCAAGCACATAAAGAGAAGATCCCAGTCTTTCATCCATGATTACATCACCAGTGTTAAATGGACCCACCTTAAGGTTTACTTCGAAACAGCATGTGTATGTCCATGCTTGTATCGTTTATTGATTGTCCCGCTCTAGTAGAACGGACGACCAAGCAGCTTGATCATGCACTTTGTAATGAAGCTTATTTCTATGCATTCTCGGCGCTAGTACACTGTAGCACTGGCTGATCGGTGCGGCGGTCCGTGGGATGCGTCACAAGGAAAATAAGCTGGTAAGGAACCTGGAAATGAAGTATCAGGCAGCCGAAAGCGTAGGTTTGCATAGTAGATGCACATGGAATGGAGAAAGGAAGTACTTACGATAGCTTACGCTAGCACAAGCCCCCCAAAATAAACGATCCGCATCGTTGTGCAGTTGTTTGAGCGTAGCTCCCCTTTGAGCTTGCCATTCTGCCGCCAAAACCAAAGACGGATGTGACATCATGGACGCGAAAAACAAAGAATGAATGCAACATCCCGGACGTGACGTTTGGGTGAACCTAACGCCTGCGTTCCGTCGACCGGGTGAACGCAGACACTTTACGCCCTTGGCAAGTACCGTTCCGTCTGTCACAATGATTCATTTTCTACTAAAAGAGCACGTAAAAAGCTGTTTTAGCTTTATTATTACGCGAAAACATGTTTTGTTTAACTATGAGAACTTGTTATTGCGTGTACGACTATATGTTACGTAAAAAGTATCAGCGGGCCGCTAAAGTTGGAGGACAGAAGACAAGGTTCGCGCTCGCTTTGAAACAGTACGTTGGTCGTCTGTTCTTGCTTTTCTTCGCTTGGTCATGCATTGTAGTGAGTAAAGATGTAATATGCGTGAATGGAAACATTTGATGAAGATTGTACTTTGAGAGCGCGTTATTTGTGTAGCCATATCCACGTTTTAGACGAAGCTTCTCACAACACCAGTCAACACGAGCCTCGCAGACACATATACCGTCATTCCCATGACGGCACGGTGCCCCGTAAGAAACTCCCATAGACGGTGGCGCCAGATTTCCCTCTAGGTGTTATAGTGAGGAACTCTATGCTCGCGCCGCTCCCAGGCGGAGTTTTACAACTGAAAAGTATCTAGTAGCGATGACCACGCTGACTACCCACTGCCTTGGGCGGGATCAGAGATGGTTGTTCGGCATGTCGGCATGTTCGGCGCGCGCGATTAGCCTCGGCCGCGCCGACTTCGCTGGCCGCGGGGTCGCGGCCGCGTTTTTGGTGACGTCAAAATGACGACACGCTCCTGTCAATCATCTTGCAACCATGCGCGCCGTCTGGCGTGCGTCTAGCAATCCTTCACGTGACCTGATCCTAGGTGCCTAGGGACAGGATCGTTTAAGGACTTTTGCGAAGGCGCGATGATATTACAGTGTACTTGAATAGGGGCAGTGTGCTCACTGCCGCATCCCTGCGCCGCGTCGCCGTGGCGCACTCAGCGTCGACTGCTCTGGCGCCCGCCAGAGGCGCTGCCGCCTGTTTCTGCCGCCTATTTTCATGGCCAGGACAACAAATTGTTGGCAAAAACTCGGAAAGTAGGGTAGACCCTACAGGCGAAGTGGGAGGCAGGGATCCAAAGCAAGCCGTCGTCAGCTCGCCGCCGGTGAAACGGCGTAGTCATAGTGAAGCTGCACAACGCGCCCTGAGTGAGGCGACGCTGCAGCCACAGGGGCGCCAGCGGGCGCAAAGGGAGGGGCAGCAGGCACAGGCTGCAGTCGAACGGTTTGCACGTAGAAGGGTCCTGGTGATAGGGGACTCCAATGTGGGGAGGGCCCAACAGGGCGTGATGGCGAGAGTGAAGGCGGACGGGCGAGTACAGGTGGAGGTGCAAGCGGGCAAGGGTATGGCGGAAGCAATGACCAAGGCGCGGGAAGTAATTGGGGTCAGCACGGAGAGCGACAGCTTGGTCATTATGCATTCTGGGCTCAATGACGTGCTTAAGGGGAGAAGCCAGGAACTTGAGAGGCACATTGAGACTGGGCTGAGTAAGCTTAGAGAGGCCTCCGGGAGGGTGCATGTGACCATATGCACTATCCCAGAGGTCCAGGGCCAGGCTTACCAGGTAGAAAGGAGGGTGGTTGAGGCCAATCGGGTCATTAGGAGTCTGAGGGGACGACTCGGGTACAGCGTGATGGAGGTTAACAGGGACGTGAACGGAGCCGGCTTCCGACCTTTTGTGCAGGATGGTATTCACTACAGTGGTGCCACTGGCAAAAGGATAGGGGGCAGGATGGGTCGCCAGGCAACAGCTTTTTTAGGGGGACCCAGAGCCCTGAAAGAAGCAGTGTAGGCGTGGACGTTTCGAGGCAGGAGCCACAAACACGCGAACATCGGTACTGTAGGAGAGGTGACAGGAATAAGCGCAAGAGCCAAATTAAGTCAGACATAGGGTTCATTAACATGCAAGGTGGCAGAAATAGGCTAAAATGGGAGGAAATCGAAGAACAACTAAGGCAGGAGAACTTAATGGTTTATGGGTTTGTAGAGACACATCTTAGGGACATGGAACAACCGCCCTGTAACCCTGATTATGCATGGGAATACTGCAACAGAGTGCAGGGTAGCAGAAAGGGTGGGGGAATTGGAGCATTCATTCATAAAAATACAAATTGGCAAAGGGTCAAACAGGAATGCAAGGAGCATTTATGGCTAGAAGGAAAAGTAGCAGGGGCGAAAACACTTCTGGGCTTTGTATACCTTTGGACAGGATCAAATGCTAAAGAGGAAAACAAAAAAATGTTGGACTGTATAGCAACGGACATCAATGAGCTAGGAAAAGGATGTGAAGTAATTTTATTAGGAGACATGAATGCGCATGTTGAAGATATGGATGGGTACACAGACTCCACAGGTAACATGCTGCTGGATATGTGTGAGAGGCTTAACTTAGTTGTCTGTAACTCTACTGAAAAGTGTGACGGGATCATAAGATGGGAGGTAGGGGGTCGACACTCGACAATAGATTATGCGTTGATGTCACATAGGATGTACGATAGATTAGGAGCCATGATTATAGATGAACAGGGCTCCAGAAGTATAGGTAGCGACCACAAACGTATCAAGTTGAGTTTTAAGAGGGAAACTAAAGCACGAACGACGCGCGAGGAAACGCCAGATGTGATTTTTTACTCAGAAGACGAAGTGGAAATAGCGGCCAAACAAATTGAAGAGGAAATATCAGAGAGTACTGAAACTGATTGGACTTACCCAAATTAATGAGACTATTTGAGCGTGAGCTAGGTATGGCGCGAGTCAGGAAAACAAGGCCAGGGATACGAAAACTCAAGAGCTGGTGGGATGAAGAGGTTAAGAAGGCCATAAAGAAACGTCAGGAAGCCTCCAGGGAACACAGGTATTCCAAAAGTAAGGGAGAACCTGAAGCAGAAGTAGAGAGGAAATGGGTAAACTACATAAAATGCAAAAGGGAAGCATCTTATTTGATCAACGAGAAAATCAAGACAAAAGGGTCCCAATGGCTGTCAAAAATAAGCAATAAAAAAGATAAACAGGCAGCTAGAAAATTCTGGCAACATCTGAACTCCTTGGGTAATAGGACAAGCCTAGAGCAGAGGTATATAGTAACAGCTCAAGGTACTCGGTTAGAAGGAGAGGCGGCAATGGAGCATATAGGAACCATGATGAGGGAAAAATTTACAAAACAGACAAATGGTACATGCAGTACGTCGGAGAGGGATAGCCCGGTCAACCCACTGCTTTCGCTTGGACAAAAAGAGTGGGAAAGGGCGGAGAAGAGGGTACCAAGTAGCACATCGGCAGGCCCCGATGGTATTCCAATTATGTTAATAAAGAAATTGGGCCCGAAATCTAAGAAAGCATTGAGGGAGGTGGTGAGCAAAATGCTAGTGGATGGTAAAATACCTGACGAATGGAGGCTAAGTAGGATGAGAATGATATATAAGGGAAAGGGGGACAAAGCTGACATAAATAACTACCGGCCTATAACAGTGACGTCAGTGGTTTACAGGGTGGTTATACAGATTATAAAGGACAGACTGCAGGCATGGGTAGAGAACGAGGGGGTACTTGGAGAGCTACAAAATGTGTTCCGGAAGCATAGGAGGCTAGAAGACAATCTGTTCTCGCTAACACAGTGCATTGAAATAGCTGAAAAGGACACAGACCCCTATGGCTGGCTTTTTTGGACATAAAGGGAGCCTATGACAGTGTACTTCAAGAGGGCTTGTGGGGCATTCTGGAAACTTTAGGAGTGCAAGATGGAGTAACCAATTTCTTAAAAGATATCTATAAAGGTAACCGGGTGATTATACAATGGGAAAAGCAGGTTTCGGAGCCTGTGATGATTCGGCGGGGGCTTAGGCAGGGGTGCCCATTGTCACCTCTGATGTTTATGCTGTACCTACAAGGTCTAGAGGCCAAAATACAGCAAAGCGGACTCGGCTTCAACCTATCATTTCTCAAGCAAGGAAAATTGATTGAACAGTCATTACCAGGACTGATGTACGCGGATGATATTGTATTAATGGCTGACAATGCAGAAGATCTGCAGGAATTAATGGACATATGTGGTACAGAAGGAGACAGGTTAGGCTTGAAGTTTAGCAAAGAAAAATCAGCAGTCATGATTTTTAATGATAACAGTTGCGGCGAGCATAAGATACAGGAGGCCACGCTCGAGATAGTCGATAAATACAAGTACCTTGGGGTGTGGATAAATAATGGCATTGAGTATCTGACAGAGTACGAAAAATATCTAACGACTAAAGGTAACAGAAGTGCAGCGATTATGAAGAGTAGGGCACTGTGGAACTACAATAGGTACGAGGTAGTACGAGGGATATGGAAGGGGGGAATGGTACCAGGCCTGACTTTTGCCAATGCAGTTCTATGTATTAGAACAGAGACCCGGCAACAGTTGGAAATTAGGCAACGTGGTGTGGGTAGGCTCGCTCTGGGAGCACATGGCAAGACACATAATCTTGTAGTGCAGGGGGATCTGGGATGGTCTTCTTTCGAGGGCAGAGAGGCTAGTAGCAAGATAGCATTTGAGGAGCGATTGAGAAAAATGGGGGAAATTCGGTGGGCTAGGAAGGTTTTCAGTTACTTATACACGAGGAATGTTGACACGAGGTGGAGGAAGCGAACTAGAAAATTGACAAGCAAATACTTGGGCAGTAGCGGGGGAACAAGTAAGGAATCATCTGTCAAGAAAAAGGTTAAGGAGGCAGAGAGGGGTATGTGGACTACAGAGATGCAAACCAAATCGGCATTGGAGACATACAGGACGTTTAAGCAAGAAATAGCCAAAGAAAATATTTACGATAACTCTAAGGGAAGCTCATTGTTGTTCGAAGCCAGGACAGGTGCACTGAGGACTAAAACGTACCGAGCCAGATACCAGGAGATAGATTTGGTGTGTGAGGCGTGTAGAGAGGAGGAGGAAACGGCGGAACACCTGATACTTGCTTGTAAACAACTTCACCCTGCAGTTGAATCTAACGGGGAACTATTCAAAGCCTTGGGTTTTAAAGACAGTGAAAGTAGAATAGACTTTGAACAGGTAGAAATAACTAAACGGAGGCTATCTGATTGGTGGACAATATCAACGCAAAAGTAAAGGAGTAAATACATAGGTATGCATGCATATAGAACCATTAAAGGCTAGGTGGCGCGCGCCGCCGCCGCCCGATTCAAAGGGTTGAGCCACAATCATCCATCCATCCATCCATCCTGAAAACTTCCCTGACTTCCCCTCGATTCGTGTGGAGTGTGTTCTGTCGGATCGACGTGCTGTCGACTGCAAGTCCAGCCGGCGTTTTCAGCAGTATCCTCTGTGCTTGCTCTGTGCTTGACGCTTCACTCAATGTGCACTGTGAGTGAGTGAGACTGACAAGCGGCCGTCGAAATTACTACTTTGCACCCGGGTGCAGAACTAGCTACAGTCGCGTGAAAGATGCACTGAAGGCGTATTTTTTCAGCGCTCCACGTGATGAAGAAGAACGAAAGGAATGGGTGAGGAACCTCCACCGTGTAGATAAGACACTGGATGAATCTTGCGCCGTCTGTGAGCTGAACTTCCAACTGCGATTCATAATTAGGGACTTCGTGCACCTTATAGACGGCAAAGAGGTGCGCATCCCTTGTGAGAAGCCACAGCTATCAGAAAACGCTGTTCCCACGATACTTCCGAATTTACCACAGTAGCTGACGAAGACGACACCGAAGCCCGGGAACAAAAGGAAAAGGTGTGAAAATGACAAAGCACCCGCGAAGAAAACAAACCGATGCGCACTGGACAATAACCATTCGGAATTTTCACCGGCGCTTCCGGGATAGACCATGACTCGGCGCAAGAGGAGGGCGTTACGGCAGAGCGTCAACTCTGTTTGTCGTTTCTTTTTGATTTAAAGACTCCTTTCAAGTATAAGAGTTCACATCAACTCCCCGACTTTGACGGAGTGCTTTATTGCACGTCCGACTCAGCCTGAAATCTCAGGAATAAGCAGAGAACGTGCTGAAAAGCGTGGACAGGGCAACGTGCACTCTAAGAAAAGTTTACGCCCTTTGAGTCGTATCTTGCCACACAATAATAATCGTCATGTCTTATCCGTATTTCCTTTCTTTAACGCCGCGAGCCCAGTACTTCCCAGTAACGAACGGCATTCGCGTTGTCAGCATGACATCATTCCCGACAAGAAAGTAGCGCGCGCGGCGTTTTCAAGAAAGGAAACGCAAGCAATTGAAGGCAGATGACGATTATCGTTGTCTGGCAGATATAGACCCAAAGGGCTGTACCTTCGCGTAAGAGTGTGATATAGGTGGGGCAACGTGAAAATGTTTGCTTTATAGTATGACATACTTCCGCGCTGCACGCGCCCTACCTGAGAAAAATAGAAAACGAAGTGGTGGGTAAATTCGGCGCGGTGGTGCTGGAAACGCGGATGCACGGTCGTTGTGGCAAAACCAAGCTCGCAATTTTGTCGATCAGCAAAAGAAAACACTCGAGTGTGCCTTGCTACGGTGACTGCAGCGCCCGTATCAAGCTATTAACAGAACAGTATTAATAGCAAGGTTAGTTCATTCGTGCTTCCGGCAACAAAACATCGCCAACCATCTGTAGATCAACCGCAACAATAGTAATTTAGTTCAGTGCACACTGCGGAGGTACACAAAAAGAAGTTTCGTGTGTTGCATGTCGTGCATTTCACTTTAATTACGGTCAAAACAGCAACGCGCGATAGCCGCTTTACCGTCACGCGTAGGAAAGTTTCAGGTGACGCTGCGAAGCGCGCCACCTGTCGGCGTCGACACGAAGTGCGTTGAGCTCTGCCGCGACGTGAGCGCACTGTAACTCTTCCAGTACACTGTAATGATATGGCGCCAAGTGATGCCGTGGCGCCAAAGTTGGTTTGCGGCACGTTGAATCTTCGGCCCACGCTGACCGCTGGTCGTATGATGTCTCCGCAGTGGGTTCAGTATTTGTTGGCGAAAAGTCGTGCAATAGTAGTGGTCTGGCATGTCGGCTTTTGGTCTCGGTGAACTCTGGTGGTGTGAGACCCGTATTTCTGAAGAATTCAGTAGGCGTAGCGCCTCGGCAATGCAATTTGCGAACCGGCGCTGTGCAGCAGCGTCGTCACATCGCACATGCACCTTTACTTGACGGGCGTCGTAGGCGGAGGTATTGTACGTGTTCTTCGCCACGACTTACGTTACGTAAGTAATATAATGCTTAAGGTGGTGTTTGATCACAACTGTTCATGCGTCCTTGAAATGGGGCAGCGCATGTTTTCAATCGTGTTCAGAGCTCGTGCGCCATCCGTGACTTCATGTGATTTACTTTTATTGTGGGCTTTACGACAGTTATCGCGTAGTGCTGTGAACTTAACGGAGCTTTAGTGACATCACATGGTCTGCCAGAATTCCACGAACTAAAATCCAGAGTAGATGTTTAATATTATTCGTACTAAAGGCGCGATAAACACGGTGAAGTGGAGCTTAATACTGTGCCGTTATGTTCAGCTGCATCTCTGCCCGTTTTTCGCGCTTAGCTTTAGCAATGGGATGCAAGGTTCTGTGTAAAATTAGGATGAATGAATGTGTATATGTGTGTCTTCAATAACTTCACCGCAACACTTTTGTGTAATGCGATGGAGCAAACAGTGCGTTGCGGTGACGGGATGTATGGCAGCCCTAGTTCCGGCTTTGATGTCCCCGTTACCCTGAAGCTACTGCCCGGCCCGCTTTACTACAATGTCAGGTGCTTTTGAACTCTCTATTTGCCGGTATTTTTATTTTCACATGCTGAAAGGTCTCACCGCAATACATATATGTAGTGAGGTGAAGCTTATTAAAGTTGCCAAATGCTTTGACAGTGTCAGACATAACACTTTTAGAATGACATGGCCAATACAACAACCCAGACCTTCACTTTAACAATTTTATTAGGACTGTAAAACTAATCTTACAGCACAGAAAAACAATGTAAACACTTCAAGAGTTGATTAGCAAGTAATACTAGAAAGCACAAGTCTAGTGGCCAAGGGTGTGGTGAAGTGCTTTAAACACTCAACCCGACACACCATAAGTGCTTAAAAATTTGTAGCATACTGATTCAGGTTGGTTGCGATATTGGTTGCTTTAGAATAAAAATAATAGTATTGGATAAGAGGATGCAAGCGACTCGTGTGCTGCTTGGTTATGCAAGCCACATGGGTCCCAGAAATACGCAGACAGGGTTCTTGCTTACGCATGCTGCTTCCGTCCACTATTCTAAAGCTCTCTAATGTCAGCAGTATTAAGATAGGCTGTAAGAATAGGGCTTTGAACTTCACAACTCCAATTTTGTTTCTTCTATACTCATACAACCTGAACACTACGCTGTCGTGAAAGCATATGCCTAGCTTGTTGCCACATTTTGCGACAAAAGCAGTGAACACTCAGAGTTGCCTGTCTTATATTACTCCAAGAATTCTTTAAACAGTTCATTTTTTAAGCACGAGGCGTGTCATGCCCAACTAGAAAACTAAGCATGCAATAAGCTACTAGAATTAACTACAAAATAAGCAGTCTTCTGAATTCAGCTTGATTTGCAGCTCCTAAAATTGGCTGTTATTGAATTAGGGGAAGGAAAGAACAGCTTAAACAAACAAAATGTTAAGGGGTTAAAAACAGTCAGACGTATATTTACAGGATATTTACAATAATCGTAGCGGCCGACAAGATGGTAGACAGCGCGCGAAGTCCAGAGCGTCGTGTTCTTCCGACCAAGCTGACATCGTCAGCGTGTCACATGACCACCGGCGGCGGAAGCACCGGCTCGGTGCTGGTTAGCAGGCGGGCGAGTGATACGAAAGGGTTGAAATTTGGGCCAGTTGGTACATACTTGAACGAAAAACCAGTCAAAAACACAAAGGACAAGAGGACAGGTTAACACCACAACGACTGGACTATCAACTGAGGTTTATTAGAATCGGTGTAGTCCCAGCAAGGCCAGCAGAGCATGCGCAACTGCATCATCGCTAATCACATAGCATGAAAAGACAAGAAACGCTTCTATCGTGACCGACTTAGAAATTCAAATTCTTTTTCAAGTAAGCGCACCGAGGTTGTACTAACGCAGTCATCACCTAATAAACTGATGTAGTACGCTTCCAAGATTTCTCGCACTTCTTTGCCCTTGCCGCTACCAAGAATCGTCACATTGCTAAACAAAGGATAACAACCACACTCATTGCAATGGTGAGGCAAGTTTGCACCGTTATCTGACCCCAGGGAGGAGTGGTGCTCACGCAGGCGGTCATTAATACATCGACCGGTTTGGCCTATGTAAAATCTTTCGCACGTGAGAGGGAACTTATGGACAACCCCTGCAGCACAAGCTGTAAAACGGTTTTCATGCTGCGTTGTGCAAACGTGGTTCCTTGCCCTGCCTCGAGAAATGTGCGAGCACAGACCCAAAAGCTTACAAGGGGCAGAAAACACAACAATTACTCCCTGCTTGGCGGCAACCTTCTTGATATTGTGGCTCACTTTATGCACATGCGGCATAACTTCAAGTTTCCTACGTTCAGTTACCTCACCATCTACCAGCTTCGTACGCTCCTGCCTCTGAAGCAGCGATTCAGCCACCGCTTTCAAAAGAGGCGGAGGGAACCCTGCGGCCTGTAAACGTTGGGATTGTGCGTCAAGGCTACTTTTAATGGCGTGGTGACAGCTTCTTTCAAGTGCATTGCGGAAACAATTGATTGCAATCCCTCTTTTTACAATCTTTGAATGTGCAGATCCAAATGGCAAAAGAGCTTTCATGCCCCTAGGTGAAAACATCCAGCACAAATGCCCGTCATCAAAGAATGTTAGTTGCTTTTGAAGCTTCTTCACGCACTCTTAATTTTACTCATGAACTTCCTAGCAATCATTCCATCAGGTTCCTAGAACTGCAACTAACATTCCTAAGGAATTAAGGAACGTACGAAGCTGTTAGATGGTGGGGCAACTGAACGTAGGAAACTTGAAGTTATGCCGTATGTGCATAAAGTGAGCCACAATAGCAAGAAGGTTGTCGCTAAGCAGGGACTAAGTGTTGTGTTTTTTGCCCCTTGTAAGCTTTCGGGTCTGTGCTCGCGCATTTCTCGAGGCAGGGCAAGGAACCACGTTTGCACAACGCAGCATGAAAACCGTTTTACCGCATGCGCTGCAGGGGTTGTCTATAAGTTCCCTCTCACGTGCGAAAGATTTTACATAGGCCAAACCGGTCGATGTATTAATGACCGACTGCGTGAGCACCACTCCTCCCTGGGGTCAGATAACGGTGCAAACTTGCCTCGCCATTGCAGAGTGTGGTTGTTATCCTTTGTTTATCAATGTGACGATTCTTGGTAGGGGCAAGGGCAAAGAAGAGCGAGAAATCTTGGAAGCGTACTACAACAGTTTATTAGGTGATGACTGCGTTAGTACAACCTCGGTGCGCTTACTTGAAAAGAATTTGAATTTCTAAGTCGGTCACGATAGAAGCGTTTCTTGTCTTTTCATGCTATGTGATTAGCGATGATGCAGTTGCGCATGCTCTGCTGGCCTTGCTGGGACTACACCGATTCTAATAAACCTCAGTTGATAGTCCAGTCGTTGTGGTGTGAACCTCTCCTCTTGTCCTTTGTGTTTTTGACTGGTTTTTTCGTTCGAGTGATACAACTTAAGACGCGCGACATGGACCACGTCCTTCCCCCTTCCCCCTTCCCCGGGGGTT
This sequence comes from Dermacentor variabilis, assembly GCF_050947875.1. Classification (NCBI taxonomy): domain Eukaryota; kingdom Metazoa; phylum Arthropoda; class Arachnida; order Ixodida; family Ixodidae; genus Dermacentor; species Dermacentor variabilis. The sequence continues at coordinate 13,936,823 of NC_134573.1, read as the reverse complement.
GCGGGGTGTTGGGCCGTCACTGTCCGTGCCGCAGTGGGTTAGTTTTCGCGCGACTCGGTGGGCTTTCTTGTTGAGGTTGGGAGGGGCATTCATGGTAACTTCTTCCATATGTGCCGGGATCCATTTGAGGTATTTGGGTGTAATTGTGCCGTTTTTAAGGTTTGCTGCTCTGCGGTTCAGGATTTTGGCCGCCTCGGTGGAGATCTAGCCCTTTGTGAAATTCCTAATAGCCGTCTTGGAGTCGCTGATTATTGTTCTGTATTGTTGCCACGTCGGAGCGATGCTGAACCACGGTTGGCTCAAGAGGGGCGATTTCGTACGTGACGTCAGTTACTTTACGCAATACACGGTAAGGGCCAGAGTAGCGTGAAAGTAACTTCTCCGAGAGGCCAACGCGTCGCGACGGCGACCAAAGGAAAACCAGGGTGCCCGGTGCGTGATGGACGTCATGATGGCGGGCGTCATATAAGCGCCGCTGATTGTCCTGCGGCGCCACAAGTCGACGTCGGGCAATATGGCATGCTTCTTGAGCTTTGAGTATGGCTTCCCGGGCGTACTCGGACGTGGAATTCAGGCTAGCAGGCAGAATGGTGTCGAAAGGTAGCGTAGGGTCGCGGCAAAGAAGAGGAAGAGTGGAGAGAAGCCGGCGGTATCATGGCGAGACGAATTATAGGCGAAAGTAACGAACGGCAGCGCAACGTCCCAGTCGCGATGGTCAGTGGAGTCACATACATGGACAGCATGTCAGTGAGGGTGCGGTTAAGGCGCTAGGTTAGACCGTTCGTTTGTGGATGGTAAGCAGTAGCAAGTTTGTGTTTAGTCGCACACGAGTGCAGAATGTCGTTGAGAACTTTAGAAATAAAGTAGCGGCCGCGGTCGGTGAGGAGCTGTCGAAGGGCGCCGTGGTGAAGAATGACGTTCTCTAGGAGGAAGTCGGCGACATCGGTTGCACTGCTTGTCGGAAGAGCCCATGTGATTGCATATCGGTTGGCGTAGTCTGTTGCTACAGCAATCCACTTGTTTCCCGAATCAGACGTAGGAAAAGGGCTTGCAAGATCAACACCTACACGGAAGAATGGTTCTGATGGTACGTCAAGTGGTTGAAGGCGACCAGCAGAGTGTGGTCGGCTTTTTGCGTCGTTGACAAATGTCACACGCAGCGACATAACGGTAGACGTCACGGTAAATATCAGGCAAATAGAAACTCCGACGAACGCGGTCATAGGTCCGTGACACGCCAAGGTGACCAGCAGTCGGGACATCATGAAGCTGGACGAGAACAGTCTGACGCAGATGCTCAGGCACAACGAAGAGTCGGGCAGGGCCGACCGGGCGCAAGTTCGAGCGGCACAATATACCATCTTGGAGTTCAAACATGCGAAGGGAAGGATCAGGCGTCATTGAAGTGAGCCGTTGAATAAGGTCTTGTAAGGAGGCGTCCCGACGTTGTTCGGCTCCAATATCGCGAAAAGAAGCCAGAGAGAGAATGGTGACAGGTATGCCGGCCGCAGAAATGTCAGGAGGGTCGACAGGATGGCGCGACAAGCAGTCCGCACCTTGATGTAACCGGCCGGTTTTGTATACAACTGAATAGTTGGCGCCCTGAAGGATCTTTGAAGGACGAAAACCAACACAGAGCGTGGTGACCAGGGATGACTGCGAATTGGCGGCCGTACAAATAGGGGCGGAATTTACCCACTGCCCAAACGAGAGCCAGACACTCGCGTTCGGTGATGGAATAATTGCGCTCAGCAGAGGAAAATAAGGCGGCTGGCGTAGGCAATAACACGTTCTCGCCCTTGTTGTTTCTGTGCCAAGATAGCGCCAATACCGTGGCCACTGGCATCGGTACGGACTTCCGTTGGAGCTGACGCGTCCAAGTGAGCGAGAATGGGCGGGGACGTAAGCAGCCCAGTCAGCTCGGTGAAAGCACCAGCTTGCTCAGGGCCCCAAATGAATGCGGCGTCTTTCTTGAGGAGCTGATTGAGAGGACGCGCAACGTTCGCAAAATTTCGGACAAACCGACGGAAGTAGGAGCAAAGGCCCAAGAAGCTGCGAACATCCTTGGCACATGTTGGCACGGGAAAGTCTTTGACTGTCCGTATTTTACCGGGATCAGGACGTACACCAGAAGAATCGACGAGAGGCCCGAGCACAGAAATTTCCCGACGACCGAAGTGGCACTTGGACGAATTTAATTGTAGCCCCGCCTGACGGAAAGCTGATAGGATCGACGATAGGCGTTTGAGGTGTGCCGCAAAAGTCGAAGAAAAAACGATCACGTCGTCCAAGTAACAGAGGCAGATGGACCATTTGAAACCATGTAGGAGGGCGTCCATCATTCGTTCAAATGTGGCCGGGGCATTACATAAACCGAAAGGCATCACTTTGAACTGATGCTGGCCATCGGGAGTAATAAATGCTGTCTTCTCGCGGTCCATGTCGTCGACGGAAATTTGCCAGTAGCCGGAGCGAAGGTCGAGACGAAAAATATTGTGCTCCATGCAGGCAATCCAGGGCATCGTCAATGCGTGGTAGCGGATAGACGTCCCTCTTGGTTACCTTGTTGAGGTGTCGATAATCCACGCAAACTCGCCAACTGTTGTCCTTCTTTTTAACTAGTAGAACAGGGGATGCCCATGGGCTGCAAGAAGGTTCGATGATGTCTCGAGAAAGCATCTTGTCAACTTCATGTTCCATGATTTGTCGCTCAGTAGGTGAGACGCGGTAGGGTCACCGATGGATCGAGCTCGCATCACCGGTGTTTATTCGATGTTTTAGGAGAGATGTTTGTCCTAGAGGGCGCTCTCCAAGGTCGAATATGTCCCACTATGAGGCAAGGAGGCAACGTAGTTCATTAGCACGCTGGGGCGGAAGGTCGGGAGCAATCATTTCTGTTAAGGCATTCAAGTCTGAAGGGACAGGGGGCGAAGCAAGAGTTGAACACGAGGAGCTGTTACAAGTTAAAGTCGAAATGTGGTAGTCTCTGGCCGGCGTTATTTGCGCGAGGGATATTCCACGCGGGAGTACTTGCGTACAAAGTCCAAGTTCACAAGTGGAAGGCAGAACACCTTGTCCGAAATGGTAATGACGGTGTGAGGAAAAGCGACGTTATGCGAGAGCAGGACATCCGGATTAGGGGATACGATGTAGTCACCGTCTGGTGTAGGTGGAACGAGGGAGACACCTGTGTAGGTAACGGCACGGTGTGGGAGGCGAATATGCTCTGTGGAACATAGCCGTATCGGAGCACTATCGGGCGGGTCAATAGCAGCAGGTAAAGCGAGTTGCACAACACCAGCAGAACAGTCTATCAAATTAGCGAGCATGATGGTCTGATCCCAGTGGTTGCTGGAGCTCACCCGCTCATATAGTTGAAGCCAGTCTTCAACATCATTGTCGTCGGTGCAAGAAAAGGTTCCTGGGTCGCGGGGTTGTGCTAGAATGACGGTGGGCGTGGGTCTGATCAGAAAGTTGTGGTGGCGTGCTGCAGGCTAAGGCAGTGAAAGGAAGCCGTTTTGGCATTGGTCTACCTCTCTCCTAAAACCAGACACCGCAGCCGAGGCGACTTCACTTGGCTTTGACATGTTCAAATTTCTTTCCCGAGCACAGAATACTGAGTCAAGGTGAGCTCAATGCGCGTCACCCACATTCGGGATGAAAAGACGTATGGCCAAGAGGATGCCACCTTGATGAAGCAGACACCACAGACCTCAGATTAACAAAGGACACTGAGAAGAGGTTTATTGGCGGCTCCTAATGCAAAGGCGCAGTGACCGGAAACGGCGAGACAGCCCGAAGCACTGTCCAAAAAAGACGCCAGCAATCAACAGCGCGAGCAGAGCCGAGCAGCGCGTTGGCGATGTGGCTGTGCCGCGAGACGCGTCTTCTTCTTCACAATCTCCCCCGGACAAAAAGAGCCATCCTGGCGCCTTAAGAAGCGGGAGGCAGAGGGTCGTGGTACGGCTTGAGACGCAAGACGTGGACAATGTCACGTCCACGCCGGCGCAAGTCTACAGGTGGTGACAGTGGCTCAATGAGAAAATTCACGGGAGATGTTTGCTCCAAGACTCGGCAAGGCCCTTCGAATTTGGGGACGAGTTTCGAGGAAAGCCCCGGCGTTTGGAAAGGGACAGACAACCACACAATAACGCCTGGAGCGTAGGTGGAAGCGTGTCGGTGCGGTTTTCTTTCTGGCGCTGCTGTTGCTCTGCCGTAAAGGAGTGCGCTATCTGGCGGCATTCTTCGGCTTGTCGGGCGACGTCGGACACAGGTAAACAATCGGAGGCGTCGGGACGGTATGGAAGGAGCGCGTCGATGGTATGCGTAGGCTCGCGGCCATACAGGAGGAAAAAGGTGAAAATCCCGTAGTGGCCTGGATCGCGGTGTTGTACGCAAACGTGATGAATGGAAGGATGCGGTCCCCGTTACCATGATCAGATGCCACGTACATCGAGAGCATATCACCAAGTGTGCGGTTAAATCGCTCTGTGAGTCCGTTAGTCTGGGGATGGTATGCCGTGCTTGTCCTATGAATAATATGCCATTCCGAAAGCAAACTTTCGACGACTTCAGAGAGGAAGGCGCGACCTCGATCGTTGAGGAGTTCTCGAGATGCGCCATGTCGAAGCACCAAGCGATGTAGGACGAAAGAGGCTACATCCCGCGCTGTAGCACTTCGTAAAGCAGCAGTTTCGGCGTAGCGTGTCAAATGGTCAACAGCAACCACGATCCACCGATTGCCGTCTGGCGTCATGGAAAGCGGGCCGTATAGGTCGATGCCGACGCGATCGAAGGGTGTGGCAGGGCATGGGAGCGGCTGCAAGGCACCTGACGAGCGTAAAGGTGGCGATTTGCGGCTTTGACAGTCAAGATAGCACCGAACAAACTTTTGTACAAAATTGTACATGCCGCGCCAGTAGTAGCGGTGGCGAATTTGTTCGTACGTCTTGAAGACTCCGGCATGGCCACATTGCGGATCGTTGTGGAAAGAAGCACATATTTGTAACCTTAAGCTGTGGGGAATCACCAGAAGCCACCGACGGCCTTCAGGAGTGTAATTGCGTCGGTGGAGTAGCTGGTCACGAATGGTGAAATGAACTGCTTGGCGTCGGAGGGTTCGGGATACAGGGATTGTCGATGATCCAGATAGATAGTCGACAAGAGAAGCGATCCATAGGTCACGACGTTGTGCGGCGGCAAAGGAGTCTATGTCGTGAGATGACACGGAATTTGCGGTTGTTCCGCAGGCTGAGTCTGGAGGTAAATGTGAACGAGACAGGGCGTCTGCGTCGAGTGTGTGCGTCCGCTGCGGTATACGACGCGAATATCGTACTCCTGGATGCGTAGTACCCAACGGGCTAGGTGGCCAGTGGGATCTTTCAAGTTGGCGAGCCAACAAAGCGCGTGGTGATCTGTGACCAAGTCGAATGGGCGCCTTTACAGGTGCGGTCGGAACTTGCCAAGTCCCATAGTAAGGCCAAGCGCTCTTTTTCGGTCACGCTGTAATTGGCCTCAGGCTTCGTCAGCGTAAGACTCGCATTGGCGACTACGTACGTATTCGGGGTAGCCGGGCTTTCGTTGGGCGAGGACGGCGCCGAGACCGACCCCGCTGGCATCTGTGTGTACCTCTGTTGCAGCTTAGGAGTCGAAATCGCGAAGAATAGGTGGGGAGGTGAGAAGACGACGCAGCGTAGCAAAGGCGGAGTCACATGCAGGGGACCAGGAGGAAAGGGCGGCGTCACCGCGTAGAAGCTGAGTCAATGGCGCCATGATCGATGCGAAATTCCGAACAAAGCGCCGGATATATGAGCATAGGCCCACAAAGCGTCGAAGTTCTTTGATGGTCTGAGGCTTGGGAAACTCAGCGACTGCTCGAAGTTTTGCAGGATCGGGTAAAACGCCGTGCTTGGACACAACATGGCCTCAAATGGTGAGCTCTCACGCGGCGAAGCGGCGCTTCTTGAGGTTGAGTTGGAGGCCAGGGTTCGATAGAAATTTCAAAACAAGTCTGAGGCGGAGCAGATGACTCGGAAAATCAGGCGAGAAAACCACGACATCGTCGAGGTAACACAGACATATAGAGCGCTTGAGGCCACGCAGCGTGTTGTCCATGAGTCGTCCAAAAGCGGCAGAGGCGTTGCAAAGCCTGAAAGGCATCAAGTTAAATTCATATAAGCCGTCAGGCGTAATGATTGCGGTTTTCTGGTGATCGGCCGCAGCCATCCGGACCTGCCAGTACCGTGAACGCAAGTCGAGGGACGAGAAGAATTCTGCTCCCTCAAGACTGTCGAGGGCGTCGTCGATGCAAGGCAAAGTATAGACGTCTTTGCGCATTACCTTATTTAATGGATGGTAGTCGACGCAAAAGCGAATAGACCCGTCCTTGCGAACGAGAACGACAGGAGATGCTCAGGGTCTGTGCGAAGGTTAATTGAATAACGTCACGGCGCAGAATATCTTGGACTTGGGTGGTAATGACACGACGCTCTTCGGCAGACACGCGGTAACGGCTGATGTGAACCGGTGTCAATGTAGTGCTGCACTTCCGACGTGCGGCCCAGGTGAGGTTGTGAAACGTCGAATGAACTTCTAAAGTGGTGCAGGAGATCAAGAAGGTCGGCGCGTTCGGCAGGTGTGAGGGTATCGGCGATGGCACTCGAGAACGCATCCCTGGACGTCTCCTCAAGCGTGGAAATCGAAGATAGTTGGCCGGAGTCGACATCAAAAGAGTCGAGGAGTTCCACGAAGCCAAGGCATTCACCAACGAGCAACGGAATAGGCGCACAGAGGGGATTGTAAAAGTATACATTGCTGCAGCTGCCGGCCATGTCAAGCGTTGCGAACGCTAGTGGGAGAGATTTACGGCTCATGAAGACGTCGGACGGTGTGAAGAGAACCGTTGCAACAGGGATGTGTTACGTTTCGCCTACGACGCGCGGTTTAGCCGGCGCGGCTGCAACAAAGCGGCAGACATTTTGGCCCGTTCGGCGCCGCCGCTACGCCTCCCCGCCAAGCGCGTCCAGGCATGTTCCGATGCCACGTGTCTTCATGTGCGTGTGTGAGTGTATGTGCATATTGGTGCCCACGCTTGTCGAAGCGCGGCAGCCGGGGAGAGGAGCTCCCAACAACTGTGAAGCGAGGGGGTCTGACAGGCGCCGACACGACAGTATGAGCCACCTTCTCCTCCCCATTGTGCCCGACCGGCGCCGACACGACAGTGTGAGCCACCTTCTCCTCCCCATTGTGCCCGACCGGCGCCGACACGACAGTATGAGCCACCTTCTCCTCCCCATTGTGCCCGAACGGCGCCGGCACGACGGCTGCGTCACCTTATCCCATTGTACTCGAGCGGCACAGTCACGTGCTCGTCTATAGAGGGGTTCCTTCTTGCCCTCAACTGCGAGAGTATAAAAGCAGCTGCCCCCGGACGCCAAAGGAGGGCTCCGATTTCTTCTGTTGAGTAACGTGCACTCCCGTCTCTCTACTTCGGTCGACCTGACCGCCAACTCTTTGCGATGTTAGAATAAACAAGTTGTTTTGTTGTTACCAGTCGACTCAGGCTTTGCCGGGACCTTCGGATGCTTCCAGTTGTACCCCAGGCCGCCAGGCCAACGCTACACTTGGGGCTTGCGACCCAGGTGCAACAACGGGCGTCAGCGCCGAGTTCCCAACAACTCGTGCCAGCGGCGCGATTACAACAACTGTCTGCATGCGGTGAGATCGCGACAACGGAGGCCAGCAGCGAAGATATGCAGTTGACTGTATGCTGAGCAGCTCAACAACGATCCGGGAGCAGTGCAACGAGCCCTGTGTGATGACTGGTTGCCTGCAGCGGAACGACTGCGCTGAATTCTTGGCTACGAGGTTTGGTGAGTGCGGGACTTTCTTCTTCTGAGCTTTGCCAGGCTTTTGTTAGTGTCAGAAACAGAGCTGGTAATTGTGGTTGTCGTTGCTGCCGGGTTAGTTTGCGGCAAGACAATAGTAAGCAGTAGAGAAAGCAGCATTCAGAGCAGCCATGGATTTGAAGTCGTTGCGCAAACCGAAATTGCTGGAGCTTGCAAGAGAGTTGGGTCTGGATGTCTCAGACAAACTCAGAAAACCTGAACTGCTAAAGGCTATTCTTGAGTTAGAAGCTGAGGATGACGAGCTGTCGGAATGCCTTGAGACCATTGAGGAGAGGGAGACTGCAAAAAGACAGGAGCGCGAACTTAAAGAGCAAAAAGAGAAACAGGAGCGCGAACTTAAAGAACAGAAAGAAAAAGAAGAGCGTGAACGTAAAGAACAGAAAGAGCGAGAGGAACAAGAGCGCGACCGTCAACACGCTTTGGAAATGAAGCGTCTTGAGGTAGAGATGGAACGCGCTCGTAATGGAAGTCAGGCACACGGTGCAGGAGAACGCGTATTGTTCAAAATGACTGACCTGATGCGGCCGTTTAAGCTTGGAGAGGACATTGGTTTGTTCCTGGTTAACTTTGAGCGAACGTGCGAGAAGCAGGGGTTCTCTCGGGAAACGTGGCCACAGCGCTTGCTCACTTTGTTACCCGGCGAGGCGGCCGACGTAGTCGCTCGCTTGGATAGAGAGGAGGCAGAGGATTTCGACAAAGTGAAATCGAGTCTGCTAAAAAAGTACAGGCTGTCAGCGGAGGCGTTCCGTCGGAAGTTTCGGGAAAATGAGAAAGGCAGAAGTGAGTCATACACAGAGTTTGCGTACTGGCTAATGTCAAACATGCAGGAGTGGCTCAAAGAAGAGAAAGCGTTCGGTGACCACGATAAAGTGCTGCAGTGCTTCGGGCTAGAACAGTTTTATAGTCGGTTACCTGAGAACGTGCGGTACTGGGTCTTGGATAGGCCAGACGTTAGTACGGTGGCTAGAGCCGCTGAGCTAGCCGAGGAGTTTGTGACGCGTCGGGCTCGCGGAGCTAAGGACGGTCAAAAGGGTGAATTTGGCTCGAAGTTTAGAGGCCGAAGTTCACACCCATGAGAGCAAAGGGGAACACACGTAGTGCGGATGCGAGTGAAAGCAGTGCGACCGAACCTAAGGAGACGGCGGCAGCCGAAGCCGAACGCAGAAAGCGGTTCGAGACGAGGCAAGCGCGCGTTTGTTATACGTGCCAGAAGCCGGGTCACTTTTCGGCGCAGTGTCCGAAAACAACACCAAAAGTTGTGTTTTTGTCATTATGCAGCACTAACGAGAACATGAAGCTTCTCGAGCCTTACATGCGAGACCTCCTCGTGAACGGGAAAGAGTGCCGAGTGCTTCGCGATTCCGCAGCTACAATGGATGTAGTTCACCCGTCTTACGTAGAACCCCATATGTTCACGGGCGAGTGCGCATGGATCAAGCAAGCCGTGGAAGCTCATAGCGTGTGTCTGCCGGTAGCAAAAGTGCTTATTGAAGGACCTTTCGGAGCGCTTGAGACGGAGGCGGCAGTGTCATCTATGCTGCCCCCCCCCCCCCCAGTACCCGTGCCTATTTTCGAACAGGTGCGATCACCTCCTGCGCGAGAAGGGGCTTTTGTTTGGTGAGGCTAGCGTTCAGGCCTTAACCAGATCGAAGGTTCGGGAGCTCGCTGCAAAGGCGGTAGTTGCGGGGCCGACGTTGTCGAACAATGAGAAAGGGTCAGAGGCGCAGCAAGCTGATATTCAGAGCACGCCTGAACTGAATAAAATTGAGTCTGTAACGTTAAAGGCACCAGATACTGGAGAGGAAATTCCCGATGCGGGAAAGTTAGAAGAGCTATCTGCAGATTTGCTCATCGCGCCTACGTCAGACGGACTTGATAGGTTGCTAAAAGTCAGCCGGTCGGCTTTGATAACCGAGCAAAAGAAGGATGGCAGCCTAGAAAACGTGCGCTGCAATGTCAAGGAAGGTATCGCCAAGAAAAATGCGCGTTTTGTGGAAAGAGGTGGAGTCCTGTACCGGAAGTATCTAGACCGCAGGGGAGTGGAGTTCGATCCGCTGATCGTTCCTCAATGCTATCGTCAGGATCTGTTGCGCTTGTCGCACGGGGGTTCGTGGTCCGGACACCTAGGAGTTAAGAAAACTAAGGACCGTCTCTTGCAAGAGTACTATTGGCCAGGGTGTTTTCGGGACGCAGACCATTTCGTGAGGACATGTGACACCTGTCAGCGGGTGGGCAAACCAGGGGACAAATCGAGGGCGCCGTTGAGATTGGTACCTATCATTACAGAGCCTTTTAGACGGCTCATTATTGATACAGTGGGACCTCTGCCGGTAACAGCCACGGGGTACAGACACATTTTGACTGTGATCTGCCCAGCGACAAAGTTCCCTGAAGCAGTGCCGCTTAAAGAACTCAGCTCAGTTGAGATAGTCAATGCACTACTGTCCATATTTGCGCGAGTTGGTTTTCCTGGGGAAATCCAATCAGATCAGGGCACAGTGTTTACTAGCGCTTTGACGACAACTTTTCTCGAAAGGTGTGGGGTAAAGCTGTTACACAGCTCAGTGTACCACCCACAGTCGAATTCCGTTGAGAAGCTCCACTCCGTCATGAAGCGCGTGTTGAGAGCCTTGTGTTTTGAACATCAAACTGACTGGGAGCTGTGTCTGCCTGGGGTGATGTTTGCATTACGGACCGCGCCGCATGCGGCTACGGGGTTTTCGCCAGCTGAGCTGGTGTACGGTCGCTCGCTGCGATCTCCGCTTCGCATGCTTCGAGAATCATGGGAAGGCAGGGGTAACGACCCTGTCGTGGTGGAGTACGTGCTTAAGCTCCTCGAACGCTTAAGAAGGGCACAGGAGTTGTCAGGTGAAGCAATGGCAAAGGCCCAGCAGAGGGCCAAGGTTTATTATGATCGGACAGCCAGGGTCCGTCGTTTTGAGGTGGGCGATGAGGTCATGATATTGCGCACATCGCTAAACAACAAACTAGACGTGCAGTGGGAGGGCCCAGCACGAATTGTTCAGAAACTGTCGGACGTTAACTACGTGGTGAGTCTGCCAGGAAAGCGGAAAGCACAGCAAGTTTACCACTGTAATCTGCTCAAACCTTATAGACAAAGGGAAGCAGTGGTGTGCATGATGGTAAACGTTCCTGAAGAGCTTCCGGTCGAGCTTCCGGGACTAGGCTCAGTGACGAACAGGGAAGACACCGATCAAGTCATTAGTGACTTAATCAGTAAAGCATCGCTGTCGCCTGAGCAGAAAACCGAACTACACCAGCTCTTAGAAGAGTTTCAAGGTCTGTTCTCTGAGAGGCCTGGTAGGACTTCTGTACTTACTCATGATATAGAACTTACCTCCCCAGAGCCAGTACGATCCAAGGCGTATCGGGTGTCACCCCGCCAGAGCGATATTATGGAGGCTGAGGTAGAGAAAATGCTACAGCTCGGTGTTATTGAGGCAGGTGAGAGTGATTATACCTCCCCTTTGATTTTAGTTGAGGTACCGGGCAAGGAACCTCGTCCTTGCGTCGACTACCGCAGGCTTAATTCCATCACTAAGGATCAAATTTATCCGATCCCTAACATCGAGGAGCGCCTTGAGAAAGTTAGTAGCGCTCAGTTTATTTCCACCCTAGATCTTGTCAGGGGTTATTATCAGGTTCCACTTACAGAAGAGGCTAGTAGGCATGCGGCGTTCATTTCCCCAATGGGAACATTCCGTCCTAAAGTGTTGAGTTTTGGTTTGAAGAACGCGCCATACTGCTTTTCAAGCCTCATGGATAAAGTGTTGCGGGGACAGCAAGAATTCGCTTTACCGTATTTAGACTACGTAGCGATATTCTCCGCATCCTGGTCTGAGCATATGGCACACTTGCGGGCAGTGCTAACCCGCCTGCGCGAAGCGGGCTTGACAGTCAAGGTTCCCAAGTGCCAGTTAGCACAGGCCCAGGTTGTCTACCTCGGTCACGTGATTGGTCAGGGTCGTCGCCGCCCCTCTGAAATAAAGGTGGCCGCTGTGCGAGACTTCCCGCAACCGCGCACGAAGACCGATATTCGGTCGTTCTTAGGTGTCGCCGGCTACTATCAGAGGTACATCCCCAGGTACTCTGATATCGCGGCTCCCCTGACGGATGCTCTAAGAAAGTCAGAGCCTCAAACAGTCGTCTGGGACGAGACAAAGGAAAGAGCTTTTAGCGCCCTAAAGAGCGCCCTAACAAGCCAGCCTGTGCTACGATCGCCAGACTACACAAAAGGGTTCGTAGTTCAGTGCGATGCTAGTGAGCGAGGCATGGGCGTTGTACTGTGCCAACGGGAAAATGGAGAAGTAGAACACCCCGTCCTGTATGCTAGTCGAAAGCTGACCAGTCGTGAGCAGGCGTACAGCGCCACCGAGAAAGAGTGTGCGTGTCTCGCGTGGGCCGTTCAGAAATTGTCATGCTATCTAGCCGGCTCGAGGTTTATCATTGAGACGGATCACTGCCCTCTCCAATGGCTGCAGACCATCTCTCCCAAAAATGGCCGCCTCCTGCGCTGGAGCCTCGCTTTGCAACAATATTCCTTTGAGGTGCGTTACAAAAAGGGGAGTCTCAACGGTAACGCCGATGGCTTAAGTCGAAGCCCCTAACGTAGGAATCAGCCTCAAAATTGTTTGTTACTGATGTTTTTCTTCCTGAGGCAGGATTTTTAACATATTGCTTTTGTTTAGTGTTTCAAAGTGATGACATGCTTTGTAGTGCAATTTTCCAATTTGTGGACGCGTTCTAAGTGCTGCTAGACTACTGTAAGGAACTAGGCAGTGGTATAGAAGGGGAAAGAGCCTGGCAGGGCTTAGTGAGGGTTGTGCCGTGCTTGCTGACTGAGCGGTTGAGTTTCAGCGTGGTTCTAACGCTTGCCGGGAACGAGAACAAAAATGTGAACTCTCCCGAAGTCACTTTGCAGTGTCCTGTGCGAACCTGAACGAGAGAACGAGGCCTTCTCTGTGCGCTGCGCTCAAGAAACGTCGAGGGACGCCCGACTTCGGTTATGAGCATCATCGAGCGACATCCCTCCGGACAGCGGATGCAGTCCCCTGACCATCGGGATCTCCTTCCCCCGGCGGGGCGGTCTGTTACGTTTCGCCTACGACGCGCGGTTTAGCCGGCGCGGCTGCAACAAAGCGGCAGACATTTTGGCCTGTTCGGCGCCGCCGCTACGCCTCCCCGCCAAGCGCGTCCAGGCATGTTCCGATGCCACGTGTCTTCATGTGCGTGTGTGAGTGTATGTGCATATTGGTGCCCACGCTTGTCGAAGCGCGGCAGCCGGGGAGAGGAGCTCCCAACAACTGTGAAGCGAGGGGGTCTGACAGGCGCCGACACGACAGTATGAGCCACCTTCTCCTCCCCATTGTGCCCGACCGGCGCCGACACGACAGTGTGAGCCACCTTCTCCTCCCCATTGTGCCCGACCGGCGCCGACACGACAGTATGAGCCACCTTCTCCTCCCCATTGTGCCCGAACGGCGCCGGCACGACGGCTGCGTCACCTTATCCCATTGTACCCGAGCGGCACAGTCACGTGCTCGTCTATAGAGGGGTTCCTTCTTGCCCTCAACTGCGAGAGTATAAAAGCAGCTGCCCCCGGACGCCAAAGGAGGGCTCCGATTTCTTCTGTTGAGTAACGTGCACTCCCGTCTCTCTACTTCGGTCGACCTGACCGCCAACTCTTTGCGATGTTTGAATAAACAAGTTGTTTTGTTGTTACCAGTCGACTCAGGCTTTGCCGGGACCTTCGGATGCTTCCAGTTGTACCCCAGGCCGCCAGGCCAACGCTACCCTTGGGGCTTGCGACCCAGGTGCAACAACGGGCGTCAGCGCCGAGTTCCCAACAGCTCGTGCCAGCGGCGCGATTACAACAGATGGCATCGCAAGAGACGGGTACGATGGCGAAGCAGCCAGGTGGAATATCTGTGTCCTCGCGCACGGTAAGTTTAGAAGGCCGGTCACAATCTTCGTCCAAGGGTGCGTCACACAGGGAAAATTCAACTTGGGCGGCTGCGCAGTCAATCACGACTTTATGACGGGATAAGAAGTCCCATCCGAGGATGATGTCATGCGAGCAGGTGGGAAGAACAATACACTCGACAATGTAAACAATGGCGTGAATAAGCACACGTACAGTACAGACTGCGAGCGGAGTGACGTGCTGAGCGCTTGCCGTACGAAGCGACAGTCCAGAAAGCGGCGTGGTCACCTTGCGCACCGAACGGCACAGTTTGGCGGCTATCACCGAAACGGCTGCGCCGGTATCCACAAGAGCGAGTGCAGGAACACCTTCTACGCAAATTTCGACCACGTTAGCAGGAGAGGCGCGAGGACTTGGACAGTTCGAATGGGACAGTTCTTGCCTCTTGAACTGCGACGTTTAGTTTTCCTGGTCAGGTGGTGCGGGTCGCCGACGCATTGGGGAGAGCGGGCGTCGGCGAGGGGATGGCGAGTGACGCGAAGGATATTCTGGGAGGTCAGCACGAGCGTACAGTTGGGGAGAAGGAGCGCGGCGTATTGGCGAAAGGGCTGGCTGCCGTACTGCCCACGAAACACAGAACCTCTTGAAAACTTCTTGAAATGGCTACGAACGGCTACAGACGTCTTGGTCTATGATAAGACTGAAAATAGAATTTCTTCTCAACATATAACCTCAGCACTTGGAATGTGCTAGTATACTATCTGCGGCAAAACCCACTATATACTCACTAGAGTCTATTTTGGTAAACACATTCAGAACGACTAACCCAAAACTTTTTCAGATCTTTTTGTCTAAAAGTGCATAAAATGTCAAACGACGTGTTAAAAGTGCGTTTACCGTCGGCCGTTGGCGTTAGCGAATAAAAGACACCACAGACAAACCGACGTCGTTGCAAGCAACATAATAAGTTGGCTTTCATGTTAAGTAATTTCGCACCAGCACTTCAACAATCAAGGGCGTGTTGTTGTTTTCCATACGGGGCGCGCACACGACGCCTGGAAACTGTTCTATGCTCGCGTAGGTACTGACAGCAGCAAGAGCGAAATGCCGGTGTGGCAGTGACCCCACGGTGTCACAGAGCCACTGCGCTGCGATCACTTCAGCGGCCGTCAAGTAGGCAAGCTACAAATGTCAGACATCTCATTCTGTGCTGGAAACACTGGGTGGCAGGAAGTTTTAAAAGACGGCCACTGCCGCCCGCAACTGTCTGGGTCGTGGGTTCGTTATGCCAGTTGTGCGTCATTCTAAGCCGTTCTGTACATTTATACTGGATCTTAACTGGAGTCATTTAGCTGTGCTGATGCTGTTTGCCGTGTGTTTTGCATCAGTGCTTCGTGACATCGGCTGTATTGCGTGTTTTCGCCGACGGCTTACTACCGCAATGGCGGGATCTGCGTTCGCCGCCTTCGTGTCTCGGTGCGTCTTTGTACGTCGCACGTTCGGATAACACTTTTTCCGGTAAATGAAATACATTGCACTTCGTTTTTCGTCAACAATGTGAATATTTTTAGGCGTTATCCGCGATAACTCTTGATGGATGGGCTCTTCCGCCCTGCGGGTTTTCGCCATCTTTACTTTTATACGAGGGTTCTGCTTGTGTTCAGCCGTTCAGAACTACCGCGCTCCACGACTTCCGCAGCACCAGTCAGAGCTTTGCCCTGCTTCTTAGTCTTTGTGGTTAACGTAGCACGAACCAACCGAAGGGAGTGCATTCGAAGGCGACGCGCTAGCTGTAATCCTCAACCAGACTGAACTCGCCCTATTTTGTGTCCTTTTGTTCTTGCATGGGTTACAGCGTTGCGAGCGCGCGCGCGTGTGTCAGTGGCTATGCAGCTTGTAGCGTTCCCACTTTATGGCAAGAGAAAAATATAACTGCAATGTTTACTTCATGTATACAATTCCAAATGCAATCGTGTGCTGATGTACAAATTACACTTGTGTTTTGTTTAGCCTAGTAGGTGCTTCATCTGGAAGTGCAATCACGACTGCTTGGCATTTGTTAATGAATGACTGTGACTGGGTTACCTCATTTGAAATTGCAAATCTATCTTTCAACTGACTTGATGCTCTCTTATTTTGTTCCTTTCACTTCGTAGACGGCTAGACATCCTTCTTGTACCTTGGCGCTAGCTGGATGACGGGACCTCATCATGATCAGTGTAAGCCTGTACACTCTCTGGTCCTCCCAGTGCTTTGTATATGCGTTAAGGCCAGGGAGCGCTTCGTGGTAAAACAGCTAGTTGGTGCTTCACAAACGGGCATTTTCTTGCACTCGTACCTTTAAGCTGCCACTATTATAACCAATTTCTCAGTGCCAGTGTACATACACAGTTCTACTAATAATTACTTTCCCTAAGCTTTACAAAATTTACTTGTAGGTAGTCACTGTTATGTAAGAACTCACAAATTAACTCTGTTGTGTCATATGAGTATTCCATACATGAGTAAAATTTGCTGCGACACTGTACATTACACCGCTTCCCTAATGCACAACTGTACTCAAGCCAGTCTGTGATCAGTTCTGTATTCTAAATGTTTGCTGTATGATTTTGTTTCTTTAGAGGAATTTACTGTACATCATCAGCAAGCAGTCTAATTTAAGATTTATGTGTGCTGTAGAAGGTATGCTTTGCCGCTACAATTGATGTGCGTGTAGAACAGGCATGATGCTGAGGGTTCCAGCAGTTTGCAGAGGTGCTTTTTAAATTTTGCCATAACTATAATTTTACCTGTGCTGTCTTTTGTGACCTATTTCAATGATATCATTGGTGGTGTTATCAGAATTTAGCAATTTATTTGCCGTGGCCCATTAGCCTGCCACATTTGACTTTTCACTATGTGGGAAATTATTCAGCATGGACCATTACTTGAATACACCTTTTTGTGTGCAGTGGGTTCTCAATTGCGGGTCAACCTAGATGCTCGGAATTACCTGAGGCTATAGATGCACTAAATTTGCTGCCTATACGAATCACTTTGCACTTTCTCGTGCAAACAGCATGTCAACACTTCCAAGACAGAGGGCAATGTTACCGTTTGATCACATCATGAGAAAATTTCAACGTTGTATGACGCATCATCCAAGATGATGCGTCATTTGTATGAGGGATTTCCCTAAGCCAATTAAAGTCCCATGAAAATATGTCAATAAAAGTGGTTGATCCAGCTAGGAATGTTGCTTTGGAACACTACTTTATCACCAGTCCTCCTTTGCATGCTACCTGCTTACTCTGTACTGTGTCATGTTTAAGTTTGAAAAAAAAGGCAACAGCTGGGCAGTGCAAAATGCCAAACTTGCTTTTGCTTTAACAGTATAAAACGCTATATAACTTCTTAACTAAGTTAGTACATTTACTTGCAGAATATACTATTGTTTTAAACTGATTATATTTTGCAGGAAGCTTCTCAGACTTGTTTGACAAGTTTATAAGTATCTTTTTAGCCACAAAACACCATAGATTAATTTCAAGGCTGACTTTGTCTGACTCTGCTCTGCAATTTAATAACTATATTCCATGAAATATACTAGTCACTTTAAACATCACATACGTACTTTTATATACCCGTAATTTAAGAGAAAGGAGCGCTTAAATTTATTTTTAATATGAGCCCAACTTCTTAGCACATATTGCTAATTGAAGTTCCAATTTCAACATTCCCATTTCCTCTCTCGCCTTTTTTCCCTCTTCTGTGCAGGTATTGCTTGCCTATGTCTACAAGAACCTTCACGCATGGCCTGTTACAGCAAGCTTTTGTGGGCAGCCAGTGCTCTCCTACGAAGGCTGGCCTGCTGTGGCAGCGGCGGCAACCATCTTCAAGATTTATCCATGCTCACCTTTGCTGCTATTTGTCACTCTTGTTAATTACACTTTCTGCATCTTTAACCACTTACTTAATTACATTAATTTAACCCACTCACTACAATGCCCCGATGCCACATATCAGTTATAACGACCCAGTGTACTATGTATGTCCCATATATGTCCATAGAACATCATGTTTAAACATTGCACGCGTCGTCTAGATTTCTATATTTCTCCAAACAACACTACAAATACGTACTATGAATAATCCAAGTCTCATCCAAATCATGTTGCTGTCATGTTGAAAGGATGTCGCAGCTGGACATAAGTGATCTCTAATAAATGTTCGTTTTAGAGATACAGGAGGTTCATAGAACATCTAATGGATCTTTCCTCTTCAGGCTATAGTGAGCCGCATGCTGCAAGTGCCACAGCAGGGGTACTTTCGAATACAAATGAAATGCAAACAGCTGAGCGTGTGGCCGAAGCATAACTGAACACAGTGTGCGATGTCGGCCAACTCTCATTGTACACATGTATGCGCATGTAGTTTCGACGCGAAATGCGGGGATGCTTGTCCTAGTGCGATTACGTCACCTGTATTTTGTTTGAAGCTTGTTTTTTCACCCTGCCATTGCAGTGACATTCCTATCTACGATTACGGTTAAGGTGGCTAGCACTGTTGTTGCTTCTCCATCGCAATACATTTTTGGTGCTACTCAAATTACTGTTAGACACTGGCAGCTTTGATGGCAGTAACAAAAGTAAAGCACTGGATGTTGGGAAACGGCACATGCCAGCTATATCATGGTACAGATGCGGCGATGGTGCCCACCACCATAACAACGTACTGCCAGGTGGGAATGGCACTACCGCAGAGAGACGACAAAACAACTTTCGGATAAAATAAAGGTGACATATATCATGGTAGGGTGACCAGCTCTGCGCTTCGCGCAAGAGCCACATGCCCACGCATGTGCACAATGACTGGCCAATGACATGCACTGTACCTTTAGTTATGCTTTGGCCACAGGATCCGCTGTTTGCATTTCATTTGTCCTCAGCGATACATCGTCTGAGGCACACTAATGCCACAGTTACCACCATTGTCGGCAAGTAGCTGGTGACCTTGTTCGAAAAGCAGCAGCAGCAGCAGCAGCAGCAGCAGCAGCAGCAGCAGCAGCAGCAGCAGCAGCAGCAGCAGCAGCAGCAGCAGCAGCAGCAGCAGCAGCAGCAGCAGCAGCAGCAGCAGCAGCAGCAGCAGCAGCAGCAGCAGCAGCAGCAGCAGCAGCAGCAGCAGCAGCAGCAGCAGCAGCAGCAGCAGCAGCAGCAGCAGCAGCAGCAGCAGCAGCAGCAGCAGCAGCAGCAGCAGCAGCAGCAGCAGCAGCAGCAGCAGCAGCAGCAGCAGCAGCAGCAGCAGCAGCAGCAGCAGCAGCAGCAGCAGCAGCAGCAGCAGCAGCAGCAGCAGCAGCAGCAGCAGCAGCAGCAGCAGCAGCAGCAGCAGCAGCAGCAGCAGCAGCAGCAGCAGCAGCAGCAGCAGCAGCAGCAGCAGCAGCAGCAGCAGCAGCAGCAGCAGCAGCAGCAGCAGCAGCAGCAGCAGCAGCAGCAGCAGCAGCAGCAGCAGCAGCAGCAGCAGCAGCAGCAGCAGCAGCAGCAGCAGCAGCAGCAGCAGCAGCAGCAGCAGCAGCAGCAGCAGCAGCAGCAGCAGCAGCAGCAGCAGCAGCAGCAGCAGCAGCAGCAGCAGCAGCAGCAGCAGCAGCAGCAGCAGCAGCAGCAGCAGCAGCAGCAGCAGCAGCAGCAGCAGCAGCAGCAGCAGCAGCAGCAGCAGCAGCAGCAGCAGCAGCAGCAGCAGCAGCAGCAGCAGCAGCAGCAGCAGCAGCAGCAGCAGCAGCAGCAGCAGCAGCAGCAGCAGCAGCAGCAGCAGCAGCAGCAGCAGCAGCAGCAGCAGCAGCAGCAGCAGCAGCAGCAGCAGCAGCAGCAGCAGCAGCAGCAGCAGCAGCAGCAGCAGCAGCAGCAGCAGCAGCAGCAGCAGCAGCAGCAGCAGCAGCAGCAGCAGCAGCAGCAGCAGCAGCAGCAGCAGCAGCAGCAGCAGCAGCAGCAGCAGCAGCAGCAGCAGCAGCAGCAGCAGCAGCAGCAGCAGCAGCAGCAGCAGCAGCAGCAGCAGCAGCAGCAGCAGCAGCAGCAGCAGCAGCAGCAGCAGCAGCAGCAGCAGCAGCAGCAGCAGCAGCAGCAGCAGCAGCAGCAGCAGCAGCAGCAGCAGCAGCAGCAGCAGCAGCAGCAGCAGCAGCAGCAGCAGCAGCAGCAGCAGCAGCAGCAGCAGCAGCAGCAGCAGCAGCAGCAGCAGCAGCAGCAGCAGCAGCAGCAGCAGCAGCAGCAGCAGCAGCAGCAGCAGCAGCAGCAGCAGCAGCAGCAGCAGCAGCAGCAGCAGCAGCAGCAGCAGCAGCAGCAGCAGCAGCAGCAGCAGCAGCAGCAGCAGCAGCAGCAGCAGCAGCAGCAGCAGCAGCAGCAGCAGCAGCAGCAGCAGCAGCAGCAGCAGCAGCAGCAGCAGCAGCAGCAGCAGCAGCAGCAGCAGCAGCAGCAGCAGCAGCAGCAGCAGCAGCAGCAGCAGCAGCAGCAGCAGCAGCAGCAGCAGCAGCAGCAGCAGCAGCAGCAGCAGCAGCAGCAGCAGCAGCAGCAGCAGCAGCAGCAGCAGCAGCAGCAGCAGCAGCAGCAGCAGCAGCAGCAGCAGCAGCAGCAGCAGCAGCAGCAGCAGCAGCAGCAGCAGCAGCAGCAGCAGCAGCAGCAGCAGCAGCAGCAGCAGCAGCAGCAGCAGCAGCAGCAGCAGCAGCAGCAGCAGCAGCAGCAGCAGCAGCAGCAGCAGCAGCAGCAGCAGCAGCAGCAGCAGCAGCAGCAGCAGCAGCAGCAGCAGCAGCAGCAGCAGCAGCAGCAGCAGCAGCAGCAGCAGCAGCAGCAGCAGCAGCAGCAGCAGCAGCAGCAGCAGCAGCAGCAGCAGCAGCAGCAGCAGCAGCAGCAGCAGCAGCAGCAGCAGCAGCAGCAGCAGCAGCAGCAGCAGCAGCAGCAGCAGCAGCAGCAGCAGCAGCAGCAGCAGCAGCAGCAGCAGCAGCAGCAGCAGCAGCAGCAGCAGCAGCAGCAGCAGCAGCAGCAGCAGCAGCAGCAGCAGCAGCAGCAGCAGCAGCAGCAGCAGCAGCAGCAGCAGCAGCAGCAGCAGCAGCAGCAGCAGCAGCAGCAGCAGCAGCAGCAGCAGCAGCAGCAGCAGCAGCAGCAGCAGCAGCAGCAGCAGCAGCAGCAGCAGCAGCAGCAGCAGCAGCAGCAGCAGCAGCAGCAGCAGCAGCAGCAGCAGCAGCAGCAGCAGCAGCAGCAGCAGCAGCAGCAGCAGCAGCAGCAGCAGCAGCAGCAGCAGCAGCAGCAGCAGCAGCAGCAGCAGCAGCAGCAGCAGCAGCAGCAGCAGCAGCAGCAGCAGCAGCAGCAGCAGCAGCAGCAGCAGCAGCAGCAGCAGCAGCAGCAGCAGCAGCAGCAGCAGCAGCAGCAGCAGCAGCAGCAGCAGCAGCAGCAGCAGCAGCAGCAGCAGCAGCAGCAGCAGCAGCAGCAGCAGCAGCAGCAGCAGCAGCAGCAGCAGCAGCAGCAGCAGCAGCAGCAGCAGCAGCAGCAGCAGCAGCAGCAGCAGCAGCAGCAGCAGCAGCAGCAGCAGCAGCAGCAGCAGCAGCAGCAGCAGCAGCAGCAGCAGCAGCAGCAGCAGCAGCAGCAGCAGCAGCAGCAGCAGCAGCAGCAGCAGCAGCAGCAGCAGCAGCAGCAGCAGCAGCAGCAGCAGCAGCAGCAGCAGCAGCAGCAGCAGCAGCAGCAGCAGCAGCAGCAGCAGCAGCAGCAGCAGCAGCAGCAGCAGCAGCAGCAGCAGCAGCAGCAGCAGCAGCAGCAGCAGCAGCAGCAGCAGCAGCAGCAGCAGCAGCAGCAGCAGCAGCAGCAGCAGCAGCAGCAGCAGCAGCAGCAGCAGCAGCAGCAGCAGCAGCAGCAGCAGCAGCAGCAGCAGCAGCAGCAGCAGCAGCAGCAGCAGCAGCAGCAGCAGCAGCAGCAGCAGCAGCAGCAGCAGCAGCAGCAGCAGCAGCAGCAGCAGCAGCAGCAGCAGCAGCAGCAGCAGCAGCAGCAGCAGCAGCAGCAGCAGCAGCAGCAGCAGCAGCAGCAGCAGCAGCAGCAGCAGCAGCAGCAGCAGCAGCAGCAGCAGCAGCAGCAGCAGCAGCAGCAGCAGCAGCAGCAGCAGCAGCAGCAGCAGCAGCAGCAGCAGCAGCAGCAGCAGCAGCAGCAGCAGCAGCAGCAGCAGCAGCAGCAGCAGCAGCAGCAGCAGCAGCAGCAGCAGCAGCAGCAGCAGCAGCAGCAGCAGCAGCAGCAGCAGCAGCAGCAGCAGCAGCAGCAGCAGCAGCAGCAGCAGCAGCAGCAGCAGCAGCAGCAGCAGCAGCAGCAGCAGCAGCAGCAGCAGCAGCAGCAGCAGCAGCAGCAGCAGCAGCAGCAGCAGCAGCAGCGGCGGCGGCGGCGGCGGCGGCGGCGGCGGCGGCGGCGGCGGCGGCGGCGGCGGCGGCGGCGGCGGCGGCGGCGGCGGCGGCGGCGGCGGCGGCGGCGGCGGCGGCGGCAGCAGCGGCAGCAGCGGCAGCGGCAGCAGCGGCAGCAGCAGCAGCGGCAGCGGCAGCAGCAGCAGCAGCAGCAGCAGCAGCGGCGGCGGCGGCGGCGGCAGCGGCGGCGGCGGCGGCGGCGGCGGCGGCGGCCTTTTCCCTTTACTTTTAACCCTAATGGTTCACCGTTTATTTAAGTTACGCATTATATGGCCTGCCCAGCTCTATGTCTTTCTTTTAATGTCAATTACAATATTCGCTATCCCTGTTTGCTCCTGTATGCACACCACTCTCTTCCTTTCTCTAAAAGTTAGGCCTGACATTCTTCGTTTCATCGCTCTTTGCGCGGTCCTTAACTTGTTTTCGAGCTTCTTTGTCAGTCTCCAAGTTTCTTCCCCATATGTCAGCGCCGGTAAAATGCACTGATTGTACACCTATTTATTCTATGGTAAAGGTAAGCTTCCACTCAGCATCTGACAATGTCTGCCGAATGCGCTCCAACTCATTTTTATTGTTCCGTTCTTTTCGTTATCAAAGTCCCCTACGAGTAATTGACCTAGGTAAACGTACTCCTTCGCATACTCTAGAGGTTGACTGGCGATCCTGAACTCTTGTTCCCTTGCCCAGCTTTTGATCATTATCTGTCTTCTGCACATTAATCTTCAACCCCACTCTCATACTCCGTCTGTTAAGGACATCAATCATTTGTTGTAACTTGTCCCCAATGTTGCTGAACAGGACGATGTCGTCTGCAAACCGAAGGTTGCCGAGATATTCTCCATTGATCCTTACCCCTAAGTCGTCTCAATTCAATAGCTTGAATATTTCTTTTCTACAGCGGACTATTGCGGCAAACTCTTGCCTTTGCTTCGAGTTGTTGACAAATTCCACTTCGCCCTGCCATCTTCTAGCCGCTTGGTTAGCTCATATGGTAGAGCCGCTGCCCCGGGAAGGCAATGGTCCCAGGTTTGAGCCCCGGACCAGGACAAATTTTTCTTCAACTGCGAGGCTTTTCTTTCGAGGAACGTGTATGGGTTTCCTTTGTGGCAATTGCTACGATTGGATAGATGTCTCATTTAGTTGCCACAAGCACACAAGCAAAAAAAAAAAACACGCCATAACGAAGAAAAT
Source organism: Dermacentor variabilis (assembly GCF_050947875.1). NCBI lineage: Eukaryota > Metazoa > Arthropoda > Arachnida > Ixodida > Ixodidae > Dermacentor > Dermacentor variabilis. The sequence goes on along the minus strand of NC_134573.1, from coordinate 13,913,380 downwards.
CACGAACGACAACAATAAACAAACCGGCCTCTGAACTCCGCCCGCCATTTTTAAACACCAGGGCGCGTGCCACACATCGGCGCGACATTGGAATAGCTTTGAGCGGGTGCTCGAAGTCGCGCTTCTGCAGCTTTGTTCCTCATGCCAAAATTGCAAATTCAATTTTTTGGGAGTTTACCATACCATACCCCCAAGACACGCCAACCCTCGAGCTTTAGTGGAAGTCGAACCCACGATATTTGGTGCTAATTAGGGTGAAGTTAATGCACTGCTAATTAAGATATAGTTAGTTACGGTACATGAAGCCTGGACCTTTGTTGGAAGCCGAACCCGCGACCGTTGGTGTTAATTAGGGCAAACTTAAGTAAGGCGCATATATTAAGGTCGGGTAAATTAAAGCACTTAAACGAATTACCTTTGGTGGGAAAAAAACAGGTAACAGAAAATGCATTCGAATGAAAATGACAAGTAATTTAATCAATGTCTCATGAGCACCCAGGTTTCTGCCTTCATCCTCTTTAGCGTATGCTAAAGTGACTGTCAACTTTTATATCCTGACACGTGTACTTTTTTATTTTTATTGGGGGACCGCGTTTCCCTTCCTAACGAATATTATCGCACAGCGCAGGACGCGCCTGCATGTATCGGAAATTTCTCTAAAGGTATCGATGGTTCTATCCGCTGTCGTCACCGGATCTTGTGTAATCTGATTTCTTCGTGTGACGCGAATGGCGTACAACTTTCTTGAAGATACGCAGGTCACACCGATTACTCTGGAACTTTCAATGACTGATGTATAAAAGCCGACGCTCTTGACCCGCTGATCAGATTTTTGACAATAGTACACTCTGTTCACCGCTATTGCCGTTCTTTGAGTGTATCCTGTTTTTGAGGGCACAGGTTCGCCCAATGAAACGCTAGTTTCGTCATGCTCAGTTTTGCTGCTCTCTTTATCGTCACTACGTGACATTTGGTGGAGGTGCTTTACGTTCATGTACCGAACGCCTCGGCAAAGCCACGAACCAAGCCCGAAACACAAAGATAACACCAATATATGCCATTGTATGCCCCTGCTCTCTGTAATGCCCCTGACCCTGAGAGTACTGAAATAAATAAAAAAAAACGGCAAGGACCAGCAATCAAGACGTAGGCAGCAAGGACTGCAACCGGTATACGTACCCCACTGTCCCACTGTTTGCCCCCCATTCTGCTGCAACAACCTCGGGACTCACCAACCTTGGCAGCAGTGGCAGCGTGCATGCACGACGTAATTTCCCTTCGGCACTTTGCAGAGCTGGCCTCGGCTGGACGACAGTGGCTGGACTATGACGCATGCTCGACAAACTAGGCTTGGTCATCGCTGACGCCACAAGCGCCACAAGCTGCATCGAAGCACCGCGCCGCGGCCGCACCAGGTGACCACTGCACCTTATAAAAGATCGCACCAGACCAGTGGAGGACACTTGGCAGCAGTGGCGGCGTGCGTGCACGACGTAATTTCCCTTCGGCACTTTGCAGAGCTGGCCTCGGCTGGACGACGGTGGCTCGACTATGACGCATGCTCGACAAACTTGGCTTGGTCATCGCTGACGCCGCCACAAGCTGCATCGAAGCACTGTGACACGCCCGGACCACGTGACCACTGCACCTTATAAACGACCGCACCGGACCAGTGGAGGACACTTGGCAGCTGCGGTAGCGTGCGTGCGCAACGTATAACCCCCTTCGGCGCTTTGCAGGTTAGCACAGTTTCACACGGCCTGTTTTTTTTCTTCTGTTTTCTCATTGCTGCTGCTGCCAGTATTGTAATGCGATATTCTCTTCTGTGTATTTTGTCGCAATAGCGATGGTGAAAGATTTTCAGAAAATGTTTTTGGAATTTAAAGAGGAGGTCCGAAAAGGACACAATGGTGTGGTCGCTTCGCCTGGAAGATCGAGGTCTGGACAAAGATAGATGCAATGAAAGCTGGCCTGAACCACATCAGTAAGAGCCTTGATGAGGCAAACCAGCTGCTGGAAGCAACCCTAAAGGAAAATAAAATCTTGAAGAGAGAAAACGAAGACCTTCGCCAACACGTCCACGTGCTTAGCAGAGATCTTGCAAAGTGTCAGGCCAACTTCATAAAGTCTGACATAGAAGTCTGAAGAAGTGGTGTCGTCGTCTTTCTTGTGTGTGTTGTTTTTGGCGCAAAATCTTTTCACTAAGAGCGTACAAGACAGCGCTGGGCCTGTTCGAGTCCACAAGCACGGCCCGCTTGTTACAACTCGGGCTACACAATACGCTCGACGAAATAGCCGAAGCGCAACGGACCTCTCAACTGGAGCGGCTGTCCATGACCAAAGCCGGGAGGAAGATACTGGACGATCTGGGAATAAGACGCTCGAACGAGGTGGAGATAAAGCTCCCCGTCCCCGAAGAGGTCCGACGCCGGACAAGAATCGACCCCATACCGAGGAACATGAATCCCGAGTTCAACAAGGGAAGAAGAGCGGCGAGGGCCAAGGCTCTCATCGACCAGCATGCCAACGACGAACACGCGCGGTACGTGGACGCGGCCGAATACCAACGGAACGCCTTCGCAGCGGTCGTCATAGAGGCGTCAACCGGCGCCACGAGGACGGCAGCGAGCGTGAGAAGCACCGAAGCGGAGCAAGCGGAGGAGGTAGCCATCGCCCTGGCCATCGCCGACGCAGACTGCCACACGGTGCTGAGTGACTCAAGACAGGCGGTGCGAAACTTCGCCAAAGGGCGAATCTGTAGGGAGGCTGAGCGCGTACTGCGAGCGGTAAAACTAGACGAACGAAAAGTACGACTCAAGTGGTTCCCGGCGCACGCGGGCGACGCGTCGGAACGCAATGAGAACCATAACGAGACGGCACACGCCGCGGCGCGAGCGCTAACCAACCGCGCCCCGGCGACAGACCGTCCGACATGGTTCGGAACCAAGGACCGCATGAAGGATTACAATGAAATCACGAAGGCCTACCGCTTGGCTCGCAGGACTCTTCCACCCCCGCACCCGAGACTGAGTCGAGCGGAGGCGGTAGTACTGAGACAGCTCCAGACCGGATCGCTGCCGAGCCCGAAACTGTTAAATCGCATGTACCCCGAGACATATCCGACAGATATGTGCAGAGTCTGCCGGAGGGGGACCGCAGACTACACGCACATCTTGTGGGACTGCATTAAATATCCAGAAGACGCTAACTCAAGAGCACTCCCACCGCGGCTCGAGGCAGCCGCGAAGAGCTACGACCGAGACGATCAGCTCTGGGCCGTCCAGCAGGTCCTCGAGGCGCTCGAAAGGCACGGACCCAGCGAGCCGGCAACGGCGAGCGGAGACCCGCGCCGAGTAACGGCACCTTCGAGGATGACGTAGGCCCTCGTCGGGGCGCGCGAGCGCCCAACTGCAGGCATAATTAAAGTTTCTCCAATCCAATCCAATTCACTATGCAAGTCTGACAGTAGACATAGAAATCTTGAGGTCAAGGGTGTAATTCAAGTACCAAACGAAAGCGTCCCTGACATTCTGGAGGCGATGGGGGAAGCCCTAGGTTAACCGATATTACCTAGCGATGTGGACGTATGTCACCGGGTCCCCACAAAAAACAAAAAAGACAAATATTATCCAGTTCCAGCGGCGAGAAAAGCGGGACAAAGTTCTTGAGAAAAGCAGGCAAAAGAAGCTTGCGAATGAAAGCCTTGGGCTAAGCCTGGCAGAAACGGCATCTGAATCGGAGACCCGCCAATTTTTATAAATGAGCACCTTTGCCGTTTCTTGAAAAGGCTCTTGAGAATGGCCGTGGCTCGAAATCATCATCATCATCATCAGCCTGGTTACGCCCACTGCAGGGCAAAGGCTTCTCCCATACTTCTCCAACTACGCCGGTCATGTACTAATTGTGGCCATGTTGTCCCTGCAAACTTCTTAATCTCATCCGCCCACCTAACTTTCTGCCGCCCTCTGCTACGCTTCCCTTCCCTGGAATCCATTCCGTAACTCTTAATGACCATCGGTCATCTTCCCTCCTCATTACGTGTCCTGCCCATGCCCCCATTTCTTTTTCTTGATTTCAACTAAGATATCATTAACTCGCGTTTGTTCCCTCACCCAATCAGCTCTTTTTTTATCCCTTAACGTTACACCTATCATTCTTCTTTCCATAGCTCGTTGCGCCGTCCTCAATTTAAGTAGAACCCTTTTCGTAAGCCTCCAGGTTTCTGCCTCGCAGGTGAGTACTGGTAAGACACAGCTATTATACACTTTTCTCTTGAGGGATAAAGGCAACCTGCTGTTCATGATCTGAGAATGCCTGCCAAACGCACCCCAGCCCATTCTTATTCTTCTGATTATTTCATTCTCATGATCCGGATCCGCAGTCACTACCTGTCCTAAGTAGATGTATTCCCTTACCACTTGCAGTGCCTCACTACCTATCGTAAACTGCTGTTCTCTTCCGAGACTGTTAAACATTACTTTAGTTTTCTGCAGATTAATTTTCAGACCCACCTTCCAGCTTTGCCTCTCGAGGTCAGTGAGCATGCATTGCAGTTGGTCCCCTGAGTTACTAAGCAAGGCAATGTCATCAGCGAATCGCAAGTTACTAAGGTATTCTCCATTAACTCTTATCGCCAATTCTTCCCAATCCAGGTCTCTGAATACCTCCTGTAAACACGCTGTGAATAGCATGGGAGAGATCGTATCTCCCTGCCTGACGCCTTTCTTTATTGGGATTTTGTTGCTTTCTTTATGGAGGACTACGGTGGCTGTGGAGCAGCTATAGATATCTTTTAGTATTGTTATATACGGCTCGTCTACACCCTAATTCCGCAATGCCTCCATGACTGCTGAGGTGTCGACAGAATCAAACGCTTTCTCGTAATCAATGAAAGCTAAATATAAGGGTTGGTTATATTCCGCACATTTCTCTATCACCTGATTGATGGTGTGAATATGGTCTATTGTTGAGTAGCCTTTACGGAATCGTGCCTGATATTTTGGTTGACGGAAGTCTAAGGTGTTCCTCATTCTATTTGCGATTACCTTGGTAAATAGTTTGTAGGGCAACTGACAGTAAGCCTATCGGTCTATAATTTTTCAAGTCTTTGGCGTCCCCTTTCTTATGGATTAGGATTATGTTAGCGTTCTTCCAAGATTCCGGTACGCTCGAGGTCATGAGGCATTGCGTATACAGGGTGGCCAGTTTCTCCAGAACAATCTGCCCACCATCCTTCAACAAATCTGCTGTTACCTGATCCTCCCCAGCTGCCTTCCCCCTTTGTATATCTCCCTAGGCTTTCTTTACTTCTTCCGGCGTTACCTGTGGGATTTCGAATTCCTCTAGACTATTTTCTCTTCCATTATCGTCGTGGGTGCCACTGGTACTGTATAAATCTCTATAGAATTCCTCAGCCACTTGCACTATCTCATCCATATTAGCAATGATATTACTGGCTTTGTCTCTTAACGCACACATCTGATTCTTGCCAATTTCTAGTTTCTTCTTCACTGCTTTTAGGCTTCCTCCGTTCCTGAAGGCATGTTCATTTCTATCGATATTATACTTCCTTATGTCAGCTGTCTTACACTTGTTGATTAACTTCGAAAGTTCTGCTAGTTCTATTCTAGCTATAGGGTTAGATGCTTTCATACATTGGCGTTTCTTGATCAGATCTTTCGTTTTCTGCGATAGTTTACTTGTATGCTGCCTAAAGGAGTTATCACCGACTTCCATTGCACACTCCTTAATGATGCCCACAAGACTGTCATTCATTGCTTCAACCCTAAGGTCCTCTTCCGGAGTTAAAGCCGAATACCTGTTCTGTAGCTTGATCTGGAATTCCTGTATTTTCCCTCTTACCGCTAACTCATTGATTGGCTTCTTATGTACCAGTTTCTTCCGTTCCCTCCTCAGGTCTAGGCTAATTCGAGTTCTTACCATCCTATGGTCACTGCAGCGCACCTTACTGAGCACGTCCACATCTTGTATGATGCCAGGGTTAGCGCAGAGTATGAAGTCTGTTTCATTTCTAGTTCCGCCGTTCGGGCTCCTCCACGTCCGCTTTCGGCTATCCCGCTTGCGTAAGAAGGTATTCATTATCCGCATATTATTCTGTTCCGCAAACTCTACTAATAACTCTCCCCTGTTATTCCTAGCGCCTATGCCATATTCCTTCGCTGCCTTGTCTCCAGCCTGCTTCTTGCCTACCTTGGCATTAAAGTCGCCCATTAGTATAGTGTATTTTGTTTTCACTTTACCCATCGCCGATTCCACGTCTACATAGAAGCTTTCGACTTCCTGGTCATCATGACTGGATGTAGGAGCGTAGACCTGTACAACCTTCATTTTGTACCTCTTATTAAGTTTAACAACAAGACCTACCACCCTCTCGTTAATGCTATAGAAGTCCTGGTACGTTACCAGCTATATTCTTATTAATCAGGAATCCGACTCCTTGTTCTCGTCTCTCTGCTAAGCCCTGGTAGCACAGGACGTGCCCGTTTTTTAGCACTGTATATGCTTCTTTTGGCCTCCTAACTTCACTGAACCCTATTATACCCCATTTACTGCCCTCTAATTCCTCCAACAGCACTGCTAGACTCGCCTGACTAGATAACAATGTAGCGTTAAACGTTAGTGATATAATTCATATGCCGACACATCGCGCCAATTTGTGCGTCAGTAGCTCTTTTTTGCCTGGCGAGAGGAAGCTTTGGCCTATTTCTATTAAAAAGGGCCCGGAGCGTGATATATATCTCTGCTGTTATTTATTCGACTAGTAGGAATAGTTTCCTCTGGGGTGGGGTAAAAGGCAACTGTTCTCGAGTTGCAGTAGTGGTGCAACAATAAGTACGGCTTAATCTTTTCTCGTTCACGACTTAAAAGAAAGAAAAAAAAGAAACTGTTTCCTTGGAACGGCTTCACAGCGCTATAAGAACTCTCCAGTTCTGCACATGGACAACACATTTTTTGTATTATTTCCAAGTGCGCCTGCACGACAGTTAATGCTGGCATGATAATGTACATGTAAATACTGTGCAAAAAATAGCCGAACATTAATAAGACAGGAACAACTCCAGTGCATAGCAATATTATTTTCTGATTGCATGTGCTTGCAATGTTTACAGCTGAAGGGCTTCTTTCATACTCGCAGCTTTGTTGTGCCTGTTTCTCTAGCAATCACTTACGAAGCCTCGCATATGTCGAGGCTCTTTGTATATAAAAAAAATTTGGCGGGAATGTTGCAGGACGTTATAAGTCTCTGTATACTATTGTTATCACAGAATCTTTAAAATATATGTCCCTCGATAGGTTCACAAAGTTCCTTGGAAACTTTTATATCGTTGCGGCGTGTTGCTTTAGTCAACAGAAATCAATTTGGTTGACACCATTGCACACAGGGGGCACCTTCTTGAACAACTTCTGGATAAATTGTGTGTTGCAGGTATATTAATGGAACTTCAAATTTGTTTCATTTAGGAGCTTCTTACTGCATCCTGTTCACTGTAGGGAATAATGAATTTGTTTGTATTGCAGAGCTAGCTGTATCTACTGCCAACATGGAGTGAGTCAGCAAGGTATTTAGAAATGTTCGCGTCTTCCCTGTCAATTTTTACATGTGTTGGGTGCAATGCACAGTCTTGTTTAAAACAGTATGCTAAGATGCAGTTTTGATATAAGACAGCCATTTAAAACTTATTGTAGGAATTCAGGAATTTTGACAAGAAAACACTGATTGTCAAAACCAGTATTCAGTAACACCACCACCCTATCTCGTAGATGTAAAGAAGTGCTGAGGTGCCACTAAGCCGCACTGTAGGACAGCTGAAATGGCTTTTATACCATAGCTTACAAAGCTTATCAGACTGCACATCTAGTGTAAACGTTTAGTGCGCTCTTAATCAGTGTTTGTATTGAGCAGAGTTTTGTTAACCCCTGTGTTGGCACATACAAAAAGAGCGCTTGACAAGCGTGCTTCTTTTTTATTACTTGCGTGACTGAACATGGGCCTGTTAACTCTTTACTATTAGCACAATTAAGCAAAAGTTCAGCTTGTGCTAGAGTTGGATTGCAAGAATAGTTGAAATTACATGCGGACTACATTCATGTTAAAAGATTTTTGATGTTATTCTAAAAAGATAAAAGAAATGCGAGCAGAACACTACCTCACACTGGAGGGTGAACAATGTCTGATGATGAACAATGCTAGCAGCAAGAATAGCTGTAGACTAGATCGTGCAGCAAACTTGGCCAAATGCCGATGAACATGCAGTCCAGAGGTCAAAGGCTTCCTCGATGAGCCCGGGCATCACTGGTTTTCACTCATTCCAGTCAAGCCTGCTTATGGAATGAACATTTCACAGGCCAGAGACTGCCTTTTTCTTTCCTTTTTCTACCACGTGTCGCAAAAACACGACAGATAGCAAACCTCTTTGCAAGCAAACATGCTTTCTGTGTTGCTCAAATATAGGATCACAGCAACACGTCAATGCACAGCTGCTGCTGTCTCATCCATTATAGTTACTATAGGGATCCATCACGCTTTTCCAATAGCTCAAGGGTGCATACAGATGGTGTGCATGGCACAATGAACAAAGCGCACACAAAGGTCTGTTAGCAAAGCAACTCAACTGTACCAGCAGAATTTGCACACAAATTATTCTGCCTCCTGAAATCTATTTCCTTTGGGAAGCTACACACTACTGTGCATCTGTTTGCCTCTAGTCTTGGCAGCGGTATATTAAGTGGTCCCATGTGCTTGCTGAAGTTGAATCTCATGGCTTGTGTGCTATATATTATTTACGGCTTTTTATCTTCAGTTTCAGGAAAGTGAGCTGAACTAATAAATGACAAGTAGGGCATTGTACAAAGACAGGAATGTCCTTTTTCTATCAAAAATAACAGAAAATTGTGACAATGTGCATTGTCATGCTGCAGTGGACAGGCAGGTTGAACCATTTTGCAGAGTGCCCAGCAGATCACCATAAAAACACTGTGAAGATTCCGTTTCTGTAAAAAAGAAAGAACGTATACCAATATCACGCCGCACAACCTGTCTAACACATTCTGTATATTTGCACTTTGACCTCTTTGTGTTAAGCTGATATTACAGGATTTTAATGGAATAAGGCCATTCCAGTGAAGTGTGCTTCATTGTTGGTTTTCTGGCATTACCACACAGACTATGCACAGACTTCTGTTCTTAGGGATAAAATATTTGTTTCAACCATGAAACGCAGTGCAGCACACCCTGTGCACTGCATTCAGGAAAAATTGTTTTTTTTTTCACGTGGGCTTCACGGCAACGCTCGTGTACTGCTGTAAAGCGCGACTAAGTTGTTGTGGCGTCGCGCAGCGTGTCCCAATTTCGCGCATTCAGCCGCGTGCTTTTGTGCGAAGCAGCAGCTCATGCTTTCACTCACGTTAAGTCTTAAGAGCGCCGTCTGCGCACTCGTGCAGTGTCTTGAAACCGTATTGGCTTCCCCAGCGGGCTTCACGGCGATGCTGAAGTATTGCTGTAAAGCTGGAGTAACTTGGAATGCCGTCGCGCAGTGTGTCCCAATTTCGCGCATTCAGGTGCGTGCTTTCACTCACGGATGGATGGATGGATGTTGTGAGCGTCCCCTTTGGAATGCGGCGGTGGGTTTCACCACCAAGCTCTTGTTATACTGCCTAATGTCCTAACTAGGCAAAAAAAAAAAATAAAGACTGTAATCTCCCACAAAAAAATTTTCTGACTCCTTTGCTTTTGTACGTTTCCGTTTTTTTGTTGTTTCCCTACTTTTCTTCCTCCAACCTTCCAATCGACTTTTGCTGATCTCTATCGCAGACATGTTTACTTTTCCACTGCTCTCACTGAACCCAACGGCTTCAAGGAGGCCAGGGGGGCCTAAGTCGACTGCTGGGCGGACGTCTTCACATTCTAATAAAACATGCTCCATCGTTTCCCTAGCTTTAGCGTAGCAACTACTTCCTTCCTTTGACTACTTACTTCTTATATCTCGCTTTATAGCTGCGTGTTCTAAGGTATCCTGATCTCGCTTCGAAAAGTAATGAGCTTCCCTTTGAGTTATCATAAATTGTTTCTTTCCAGATTTCATTGTTTCCTCTTAAGTAGTTACTCATGGCAGGTTTCTTTTCCATTGCCGCCACCCATGAGATTATTTCAGCCTCCCTCACTTTTCGCTCGACGTTATTTATCTCTGTGTTGCCCACCCTACAGACCGTAAACTTGCTGGTAAACGTCCTAGTTCTTTTCCTCCACTGTGAATCAAAGTTTTTCCCGTACAGATGCCTCAACACTCTCCCAGCGCATTTACTTTCTTCTGTATTCCTCAGTCGTTCTTCATAATCAATTTTACTGTGAGCTTCCTTCACTTCAAAACTAGTCCAGTGCACATGACCCTGCACAGCTTCATATGTAGTCTTCTTGTGAGTGCCCATAGCGAAGCGTCCCACGGACCTTCGGTTCCCATCGAGTCCTGATTGTACCCCTGATTTAAAGCAAACAACCTCATTTCCAAAAGTAAGTCCTGGAACCATTACAGCTTTCCACGCACCGCGGAGGACCTCGTATCTATTGTATCCCCATAGCGCTCTGTACTTCACTATGGCCGCATTTCTCTTCCCCTTCACTGTTATTGTTCTTTCTTGTGTTTCCATATATCTATTGCCTTCGTTTATCCATATACCAAGGTATTTATATTCTCTTACCCGATGTATTTCCTAGCCCTGTATTGCCACGGTCTGTTCATTGTTTTCATTGAATGCCATCAGACCTGATTTTCTGTTACTAAATTTCAAACCTAAATTCTTGCCTTCCTGTTTACAGATATTAGCCAGACGTTGCAAATCACTTTACTTGTTAGCTAGCAACACAATGTCGTCCGCATAAAACAAACCTGTAAGCTGCTGCTCTACTACTGTACCCGCCTGTTTGTATGAGACTAAACCCAATATTACTTCCTTTTAGCGCCCTCACCATGTACACCCGGGAGCAAAATAAGCCAGGGAATGCAAGCGACGGCCGAAATCAGATAAAACTGCATCGCCGCGCCATCTGACTTTGAGCGTCTGGTGTTGAGACATCACAATATGCGCGCGCATCCCTTTTCGCTCGCAGCCATGCCCTTATACTCGCTCGCCGACTACTAGCTGATCACATGTAGTGCTTGGCAGTAGGGGTCGCTCTTTATATTCAATCCTTGACGTGCTCAGCCTGACGGGCCCACGGTGAGGGTGAAGAGCACGCTGCTGGAGTTGCCCTGATTAAAGAGGTAACGTATCTTGTCTCGGTGACAAACGGTGCCACATACTGCGTTAGTTCGCCTGTTTGTATTTTGTTTGTTTGAAACGCCCTTTGTGATCATGAAATATGAACGAGGGCACAGAAAACAAAGAGGCATTGAACCAAAAAAATCAGTTTATTGAAATGAAATGAAACGAGATAGGCAGGTCACCAAAAAAATAGGCAAGTAGACGAGTAAAAAATAACGCAAGCAGATATAGGCGCAGTCATAGGTTGGCCATGAAAGAACAAAAATGAAAACTACTTAGCCTGAGGGCACGCAAAATATAGCATCGGGAAAATGTATTATCTGCGCCCCCGGCATTGCTACACAAATTTAGTAGTGGGTGAAGAGACCACCCGCAAAAATTATTTGACATCCGCCTTGGCATCGAACTGTAAAGCGAGACGACATATTCGCTGTCAGATCGAAGGAGGTATTCACGAATGGTGTTCCAGAGTGCGCCTGCCCTGGACAAGTTGCGTTCGGACAGAGCCGACTTCATGCGTGCCCACACATTTTCGATGGGGTTTGCGTCCGCGCCATTCGTAGGCCACAGCAACGGACTCACGCCAAGGTTCTCAAGCATGTAGATCACCTTACGAGCCATGTGCACGGGGCTTTTGTCCTCCTGGAAAAGAAAACAGCCGTCGGGGAAGGGTCCATCCAGCACACGTGGGACCATGGTGTCTTGAAGTAGAAAACTGTAAGATGGACGCCGTGAATTTCCCATCAATGCAGAGAAGAGGCCCTAGCCCATCTTAAATCATGGCACCCCACATGGAGGCTGCACACCGGCCACTTGAAAGAACGCTCTGAGTATAGCCAGGGTGATACCTGCAATTTTAAAAGAACCAGAATGGACAGAAGAAAATATTCAGAAAAGTGATTTTGGAGTCGGTAAATGAAAGCTTACAATACAGGTTGTGCTACATACACCTTGAAATCGTAGCATTGTACAAATAACTTGAAACACGCATATTCGAGGTGCTGCTCACAGAAGTTATTTATGGGTATTTACGTTACTTGCCATGTATTTATTTCACAGTTGAGATTAGCAGATAATTTCATTCGAAGGGATAATTTGACGACTCCTCAGTATTATTACAGCCAAGGGAAATTTCCGTATGTGCGAAGGAGCAAAATATGTTAACACGGCGATAAAGTGAAGGCATTGGTTACCTAGAATCAAGAACTGCCACACCCTCCTTTTTTTATCCCAACGAGTGCAAAAAGTGGACTCGTCGGGAAGAAACTACACTGTGCCACTTTTCTGCGCTCCAGTGCTGGTGGTCCAGAGCGAAGTCCAGGCGTTGTCGCTCAGTCAGGAATGGTTTTTGCACCGCAGCACAATTTCAAATTCCAGCGGCTTTTAAACGACGGCGAACTGTCGATGGAGAAATATCTAGTGACAGCTCATCGCAGATTTCTTTAGCACTGAGGAAAGGGTCCACGACAGATGCGGCCACAATCGTCATCCTCATGCGTTGTGGATCTTGGCCGGCCGGACCGCTTGGCATCCGTAAGTGTTCCTTCATCTCGAAAGGCACGGATAATCTCCTCACCGATGTCTTCCACCTACGAGTTCCTGGGCAAATCTCTCACTGCGGTGCACGCTCAACAAAAAATCTGGCGACGAGCTTCCGTTCCTCAACTGGGACAGGTGGTGCCGTTTCAGCAGCACGTTTGGTGTGGCGCTCCGCATTTCTAAACCATTAAAAAGTATTGCTGGCCGGTGAGAAGCCAGAACACATCACGAGCGGGTAGAGATAAAGAAATGGCGTCACAGCCGATTTCTAGTCGAACCACTGAACATCAATCTTTATGCTCGCACAGTGCCCCTCTGGCTGGCCTTTTATATTTTTTATCAGCGCCTTAATAGTACAAAGAGACGTAAAACAGCCGGGCAGACTGACGTCACCTTCAGATTTTTAGTGCGACACATGTGCCCAATAATAGAAAACTAATGACTGCTGGGGTTTTACGTGCCAAAACCACGATATGATTATGAGGGACGCCGCAGTGCGGGGCTCCGGAAAGTTTTAACCCCTGGGGTTCTTTGTCGTCCACTGATAACGCGCAGTACACAGGCCTCTAGCATTTTTGCCTACATCGAAAATGCGACCGCCGTGGTCAGAATCGAACCTGCGTCTTTCGAGTGAGCAGCCAAGCACCATAACCACTAGGCCGCCGCGGCGGACACTAATAGAACACTCGTCCCCTTTAATACCTGACGCCGCATTCAGTTGTCATTGAAAGCAGACAAACTGTTGCTTCGTGTGGTGAAACTCAAAAACTGATCTGCAAGCTTTCGGACAGATCTAACGATGCAATTCTTCTTACTATGTTGTGTGATGGCGTTCCTTCAGGCAGTGATCATCCTAGCAAGCATGGAAATCACGACGCATTGTGCGTGGCTACATAGATTAACAAAAACTCGTGCCAGAAGCGGTGAATGATAGCACGTTAAAAAGAAAGGTCTGGCTGCTATGCACTATCTGTCTGGTCGGGCCAAAGCGAGCAGAGTAGGCTTCCCACCCGGCGCTATGTCCCCAATGTGCCCCCGTCGAACTGAGTGCGCGACGCATTAAGTAAAGAAAGCGACACCTGCCGCCAAACGCTACGTGTAGTCGGCTGGTACGCGACGAACCACTGGAAGGACGCGGCTGCGAGCCTGAAAGGACGCGCACCGCGACGTCTCGACGCCAGGCGCTGACCGTCAGATGGTGTGGTGATGCAGTTTTATTGGAAAACTTGGGTGTGGTGGTTCGTAGTTTTTTTTTCTTTCTTTATTGTTTAACCTAGGTAGGACATTAGGCAGTATAATAGCAAGAACTTGGTGGCGCAACCTACCGCCCCGTTCCAAAGGGGACGCTCATAACATCCATTCATATCCATCTAATTTCGGCCGCCGCTCGCGTGCCCGGGCTTATTTTGCTGCCAGCTGTACATCATAAACAGCAGTGTGAATAAAGGGCACCCCTCCCTCAGTCCCTTGTTGATATCAACTTTCTCCTCGCACCTCATCCCTTCCCATTCAACGCAAACAGTATTTTCTTGGTAAATCTCTCTTAAAAGCTGTAGACAATCGCCACCTTCCCCTTTCAGAATATCCCACAAAATGTTGCGGTCTACATTGTCACAGGCTCCTGTAATATCTAAAAATGCCACATATAACGGTCTGCTTTCTACTCTTGATATTTCAATACACTGAGTAAGAACAAATAAGTTATCATCCAAACACCTACCTATTCTGAAGCCATTCTGAAGTTCTCCCAAAATGCCATTATTCTCTGCCCATGCTTGCAGCTTTAATTTGATTGCCTGCATTGCTACCCTGTATATTACCGATGTAATGGTCAACGGTCTCTACGAGTGAATTCTATCTTTCTCCCCCTTACCTTTATAAATTAAATTCATTCTACTTTGTCGCCAACTGTCTGGCATTCGTCTATCATTTAAACTTTCTTCCACTGTTTTCACCAGAGCTTCCTTACTATTTTTGTCCTAGTTCATTAATCAGCATAATAGGAACCTTGTCTAGCCCTGTGGCTGTGCGCTTAGGAATTTTCTATTCAGCTTTCTTCTAGTTGAAATTTTTCAGCACCAGCTCCTTTTCCACCAGGTTCTCTTTCTTGCTCTTTTTATTTCTTCAAGTACAACTTCGTCATTGCCTTGGAAAAATTCAGCTGTTATTTTTCAGATGTAATTTAAATCCACTTCCCCTTGCAGTTTGTTTCCATCTTTGTCTAGGATATGTTGTTGTATTGTTCACTTCCTGCCTAATAATTTTATGTGGTTCGAAAATATTCAAAATGCCGCCGTCTTTTTATCACGTATTTCTGACAGCCAACGTTCAGTTTCACCTTTTATCTTTTCGTACAACAGTATTTGAACCATAAACTTTATATAAACGATATGTAATGGGTGCACTGAACAGTTCCGAGGGTAACGTCTCTTTGTAACCGAGGAGGCAGGTGACGCAGAGCAGGAACAGCTGGTTGCCCGAACGGCTCACCCTCGTGCTAAGCACTGGCGATCCGGCTGGCCCACTGCTTGCACAGCAGGCATGGAAGAGACGATGGTATGGTATGAAGAACTTTATTTAGGTCCGGAGGGATCAGTCTGGGACTGATGCGGGCCGCTCCCACGTCGGTACAGAGAGGCCGAGCCCCTCTGCTATCACACGGGCCCTCTGGACAGCCCTGAGTTGGTCCGCCAGCACTTCACTGTGCGGCATTCGCTGCCACCACTGTTCACCTCGAGAACCATCACCGGCCAACGCCAAGCAGCGCCACAGCATGTGTTGTAAATCGAGCAAACCCCCACACTTACTACAATAGACTGAAACCCCGCAGTCCGGATTAATTTTATTCATGATGACCGGGTTAGGGTACGTCCGTGTCTGCAGAAGCCTTAATGTAACCGCCTGCGGCCTACTTAATTTAGGATGTGGCAACGGGAATGCCCTGCGCCCTAAGTAATAGTGCTTGGTGATTTCGTTGTAGGTTAACAGTTGGTCCCTGTACTCAGGAGCGGGAGATCCAGCCCCTTCAGGGAGTACACGGCACACTAATCCTCGTGCCTCCCTGTGCGCCACCTCATTGAGGTTACGCGGGGCTCCCTCCACTGTCCCCATGTGCGCCGGGAACCAAGTAACGGTATGCGAAGTGATATTCCTACCCTGCAGCAGTCTGTTAGCCGGTTCCGCAACAAGTCCTCTCGAGAAGGCTGTAATCGCAGATCGCGAGTCGCTAAACACCAAAACTCTTCTAGAATCAATTAGTGCTAGAGCAATAGCCACCTGTTCAGCAACCCCCGGGTCTTTGGTATAAATGGAAGCAGCATTTCTAACGCTCCCTTTGCCATCTACTACCACCACCGAATAAGCATTTTTACCATTAATCCATGCGGCGTCAACAAACGCAGACTCCTCCTCCTGATCCTTTGCCTCTCGCAACAAAGCCCTAGCTCTCGCGACTCGCCTCCCTACATTGTGTACGGGGTGCACATTCCGCGGAAATGGACGAACCATGATATTTGCCCTAAGGTTCACGTTCAACTCGTGTAGGGGCGCCCTATCGTGCGACACAGCCACCGATTCTTCAATTGACTGTAATATATACCTACCCGCTGGTGTACCTAGCAACCGCTCCCTCTGTGCGGTACGTTGAGCCTCAGCAATTTCATCTAAAGTATTATGCAAACCCAGTCGTAACAACATATCGTTTGACGTAGTCATAGGCAGACCAAGCGCAGCCTTGATGGCTTTTCTGATTAATGCTTCCAACTTATTTTTCTCCCCCCTATTCCAATTTAGCATAGCTGCCACATATGAGAAATGACACATAATAAATGCGTGAACTAAGCGCATCGCACCTTCTTCTCCTAAACCCCTATGCCTATTAGAGATCCTTCTTATAAGTCTTATGGCCTCCTCCGTTTTCTTGGTAATACGCTGAATGGTTCTAATGTTCGATCCGTTCGCTTCAAGTACAAAACCCAGGACCCTGATTGCTTCAACTTTGGGTATCACCGACCCTTCCCTAGTATGAATTCTAATGCAAGGCTCAACTTCCGGTACCCAACCCCTCGGCCTACGACCTAGTTTCTTAGATTTGAAGATCAACAACTCCGACTTTTTAGTGGAGCACTTGAGCCCCATGAGACCCAGGCACTCCTCCGTAAGCGTTACCACCTGCTGCAGCCTAGCCTCAAGCTCCCCATCACTACCACCGACACTCCATATAGTAATGTCATCCGCGTAGATAGAATAGCCAATATCCTGGACAGTGTCCAGTCTATTAGCCAACTTCGACATCGCCAGATTGAATAACATAGGCGAGAGTACGGATCCCTGCGGAGTACCACAACAACCCAATTTAACGACTTCCTATTTTATCTCCCCAAACCTGAGACATGTCTTTCTATCCGTAAGGAAAGCCTTGACAAAATTGAAAAGCCGCTGCCCCATATTCAAGTCCGATAGCACCCGTAGAATGAAAGAATGTCGGATTTTATCGAAAGCTTTTTCCACATCAAGTCCAATTAGTGCCTTAGTATCCCTTGTTCGCCGGTCAAGGATCTCATGCTTAATCCTGATCATAGCATCCTGAGTCGAGAGGCCGGGCCGAAATCCTATCATCGAATGCGGAAAGACCCCATTGCCCTCAACATAACGCGTTAGCCTATTTAAAATGGCATGCTCAGCGACTTTTCCCAAACACGACGTCAGGGAAATGGGTCTGAGATTTTCAAGCCCTATGGCCTTGCCCGGTTTGGGTATCAGAACAGTAGTTGCCAGTTTCCACTCTTCCGGGAAAGAGCCTTCCTTCCATAGGCAATTGATCTGCCGCGTAAGGAACTCAATTGACCCATCGTCTAAATTCCGTAGCATTTTATTCGTAATGCCATCCGGCCCTGATGCCGATCGACCATTAAGATTCTGCAGCGCCATCCTGATGTCACTTTCAGTAAATTCCGCGTCCATAGCTGCATTTTCGTTTCCACTATATTCCAAAACCACATCAGGTGTATCGTGCCAGGTCTCCAAAGGAAGGTATCTCTGAGCCAAATCCTTTAGCAACTCCTGCTCCGTGGAGTCCCGACACGCCTGATAGACCAGCTTACCTATCACAGTCCTCTGATTAGACTTAGTGTTTGTCTCATCTAGTAAATGTCTGAGCAAACTCCATGCGCCTCCCCTCTTAATGCGACCATCAATAGAATTGCACACTTCATCCCATTGCTGCTTGCACAGTACCCGACAATGGTCTTCAATTTCCTGATTAACCACTGCTATACGCTTTCTAAGCCTTCTATTTAATTTCTGACCCTTCCATCTCGCTAACATCGACTGCTTTGCTTCCAACAAATGTGCCAGGCGACTGTCCATGTGTTCCGTGTCAATATCGGTCTGAACCTCTTTAGTGGACGCCTCAACGTCACTTTTAAGCTGACTAGTCCACTGTTCCAAGGTCAACTCATTTCCTTCATCATCGATTCTCTGCGCTCTTCTTTTCCTAAATGCATCCCAGTCAACCATCCTAAATGTGCGCTCCTTTTTATTAGCCACTGCCAAAGTAATCATAAGTATGTAATGATCGCTACCAAAATCTTTATTAGAATTGGACCAGGACGAATCCACCACCCCCCGAACAAAAGTGAGATCAGGTGTCGAATCTCTACATGTCGACGTGCCACATCTGGTGGGATACGAGGGGTCTGTAATCAGAGTTAAATTCAAGTCTAGTGCCTGCTGCCATAGTCTCTCCCCCTTAATAGTGCTATAAACATACTTCCACACATGATATGGTGCATTGAAGTCCCCTCCAATAAGCAACGGTGCATCCTTAGCCAGATTGGTTGCCTTGGTCAAGAGAGATTTGAAACTCTGCTTCGTGTCCCTGGGGCTACTGTACAGGTTAAGTAGGTAAACGCTCCTCTGACATGACCTTTGCCGACCTAAGATTACTTCCACCATAATATATTCAATCTTGCAATCTGCCATGTGAAGATCATGTCTAATATACGCCAACCTCCTATTAATGAGAGTAGCGAGTCCTCTGCCCTGTTCATTGCCCTTAACTTCCGCTTTGAAATTCGTTAAGGTCACGTTAGACGTCAGTGTTTCCTGTAACATGATAACTTGAGGCTTGACACCATGCGTTCTAACAAACTGCTGCAGAGACGCCTTCTTATGATTGAACCCCCTACAATTCCACTGCCAAATACTAAATGAACTATTTAACAGAGCCATCTTGACCACGGAAATTTGGTGAACTAGTTTTGAGCTCAAGTCCACTCGGCGACTTACCCTGCTGGGCTAGCGGCCGAGTGCACTCCCGCTCCATAACAGGGACCACTGTCTCGTTTAGATATATTTCAATTTTGCCTAATCTCTGATCCGTGATATTTTCCCGTTCTTCTATCCGCTCCAGTCTACTAATGATCTGATTTACACTTTCTTGCAATGTCGCCATCATTGCTTTAAGCTCCGAACCGACTTTACCCTGAATCCGTACGGTCGAGGATAAGGCCCTCTTTTTCGGAGCAGGCGTCTCTTCGTCCCCCATGTTCTGTTCTGCGACCTCCACAGACCTTGGTACCTCAACCGAGTCATCATGTTTCCCAGTCTGTCTTAAGCTATCGTTGTTACCGGAAGGTAAGCCGTTCCTAAGTTCAGCTATCTCTTTTATACGCCCGTCAATGGCTGCTTTTAAACTACGATTCTCTCTCTCCAATTGCGCAATCCTATCCCTATCCTTATTACCATCCACATGCTCCTGGCGCTGCTCGGGCGCTCGGCCGGCGCTGATGCCACCCTTGACCTTGTCAGCCCAGGTGGTCTGGCTCCCAGCTGCGCCGCCGCCGCCACCAGCTGCAGGAAAGCGCACCCGCGCCTCCATAGAAACGGATCGGCTCCTGGTCGTACGAGTCCCAGAAGATGGCCGCTGCCTCGACCTGGAGCGGCTCCTAGAGCGCGAGCGGCCCTTAGAGCGTTGGCGGGCGCTCACCAGCTGCACCATCTCGGCTGCCTCTTGTTCCGCCGTTAGCTCCGCCCTGGCTCTCTCCTTTCGTCGAACACGCACGACGTAGGGAAGCTGGTATCGTTGTCTGCATTGTTTATCCGCGGTCAGGTGTCGTCCGCCACAAAGCTTGCAACAAGGCACACAGTTGTGATCCTCTTCAGGGTTCCGAGCCCCGCATCCTCGGCATTCAAAACAATCGGGGGCTGGGCAGACGTCCGCCCGATGTCCAAGCTTGCCACACACATAACATACATCCAACTGCTTTCGATACAGGAAGCACCGTACCAGAGTTGGCCCATATCTGACGAAATTGGGCACCTTTAACCCATCGAAAACAATGATGACTGATCCTGTGTTTTTGATGCGTTTGGCCGCCATAGCCAGCGGATTGCGATCGTTAACAATGTTCCGCTCAAGTGTCGCGGGGCCATCCATAATGTCTACATTGCGAATGACCCCCTTACACGTAGTGTGTGGGGCCGTCTCGTACGCACTGACTTCAAAATCCTTGTCTGCCACTCTGATTGACCTGAGTCTCACATATCGTTCAGCGTTGCTCCTTTCTGGCGTACTAGCCACCAAGATATTTTGCATAAAGTTGGGGCAAATAACATCTTCCCGAATCTGTTCAATACCGAGGCCTGCCGCCTCTACGATTGCCTTGCCCACCGCTGTAGAGCTAACTTTCTCCAAATTCAGTCCACCCCGTGGGCGAATGACTATTTTGATGTGTTCTTGTGGCATCGGTGGCATGCGCGACGCCTTCACAATGCGATTCTTGATTGCCGAGCCTCCGCGCCGTTCACCTGCGCCCCGTCGTTCAGGCATCTCACTTGGCGAACCGCCATCACCTAATCCATGCCTCGTCGTAGTTCTAGATTTTCGGTTGGACACTGTCCGCCATCCCAGGTCTTCAGTAAAGTCCTCCGCCAGGAGCACTTCCCCTTCAACGTGCATTGCTGCCATGCCGCGCTAGGTCTACCAGACGCTAGCTCTCGGCCAGCGTGGCGTGAGCACAATAGTTCCAATGAAGTCCAAAAAAGGGGTGGCCCACCTCAAAATCAGGTATCCGCTGAATCTTCTCTTCTTGACGGATCCGATGATATCAAATTTACACCACTAAGTGACCAAAAAAGGCTCGGAAGCTTCGAAAAAGACGGACCCATAAAAGCCCACAAGCCTCCTTCGAACTTCGTCGTCGTCGGCTAGCCTTGTTCTTGTGCTCTTCTTCTTCATTACAATTACCCCCTGTGCAAAAGCGGAGCCATCCTGGCGACTTACGACGTGGAGACGAGCGGGTCATAGAATTGTTTCAGACGGCGAACATGAACAACATCCCGTCCTGCGTGGCGCTTGTCGGATGTTGATGTAAGCGGCTCTATGACACAGTTGACGGGAGAGGTGCGTTCGACGATGCGGTACGGTCCGTCGTACTGCGAGAGAAGTTTTGACGGAAGTCCCGGCGTGGCAGAAGGCACGGACAACAAGGGTGCCGGGAGCGAAGTTAGGATCCTTCGTAGCGTCGCCATCACGATTGGCTTTTTGTCGTCGTTGGTCAGCGGAGGTGAACTTTCGGGCTAATTGACGGCATTCCTCGGCGTATCGGACGGCGGCTGAAACGGGAGCCCATTCTGACGTGTCGGGTGTATAGGGCAAAACCGTATCGATGGTATGGGAAGGATCGCGACCGTAGAGAAGAAAGTATGGAGAAAATCCTGTGGTACTTTGTGTAGCCGTATTATATCCGTACGTGACAAATGGGAGGATGATGCCCCAGTTTGTATGCTCCGATGAAACGTACATGGCGAGCATTTCACCAAAGGTGCGATTGAAATGCTCTGTAAGCCCGTTAGTTTGAGGATGGTACGCCGTGGTCGCCCGGTGAACTATGCGGCATTGAGCAAGCAGAGCTTCAACCACTTGCGACAAAAACACACGGCCTCTATCACTCAGCAGCTCCCGAGGTGGGCCATGACGTAGAATGAAACGATGGAGCAGAAACGATGCAACGTCACCGGCGGTCGCTGCAGGTAGAGCAGCGGTTTCGGCATAGCGTGTAGGGTGATGAACTGCGACAATAATCGGGTGTGAGTGGTAGCGGCCCGTACAGGTCAATTCCCAATGGTCGAAGGCACGAGCAGGGCACGGAAGCGGCTGTAATAATTAAACTGTGGGCCGGATGAGGCGGAGATTTGCGGCGTTGGCATTGCGGGCACGAGCTGACTAACTTTTGGACAAAATTAAACATTCCTCGCCAGTAGTAACGTTGCCGCAGGCGCTCATACGTCTTCAAAACGCCTGCGTGTGCACATTGTGGGTCAGTATGAAAAGATGCGCACATATCGGAACGCAAAGTCCTAGGGATAACCAGGAGCCACTTGCGACCATCGGGCTGGTAGTTGCGTCGATACAAGAGGTTATCCCAGACAGCAAAATGGACAGCCTGGCGACGCAGGGAGTGGGAGATGCAGGCGAGCCAGAAAGGAGATCCAAAAGAGAGGCCACCCAAGGATCCTTGCGCTGTTCTGATGCGAAGGTGTCGATGTCGACCGAGGATACCGCCTTAATGGTGGAGAGGGAGGCCGTGTCGGCTGGCAGCGGAGAGCGGGACAGAGCGTCAGCGTCAGTGTGCTTGCGACCTGAGCGGTATATGACGTGTATGTCGTATTCTTCAACGTGCAGAGCCCAGCGGGCAAGGCGTCCAGACGGGTCTTTTGAAGAGGGTAACCAACAAAGGGCGTGATGGTCAGTAACCACATTGAAAGGCCTGCCGTATAAATAGGGGCGAAACTTCCCGAGTGCCCAAACGATGGCCAGGCATTCATTTTCTGTGACGATGTAATTGCATTCCGCTTTGGTCAGCGCACGACTGGCGTAAGCAACGACGTACTCGGAATAGCCAGACTTGCGCTGCGCAAGGACAGCGCCAAGGCCAATCCCACTGGCATCGGTATGCACTTCAGTTGGGGCGGCGGGGTCGTAGTGTCGCAGTATTGGCGGAGACGTCAGGAGGCGGCGTAAGGTCACGAACGCGGCGTCGCATGCAGGAGACCAGGATGATAGGTCGTTGGCGCCACTTAAGAGTTGTGTCAGAGGTGAGGTTATCGAGGCAAAATTACGAACAAAGCGTCTGAAGTAAGAACAGAGGCCGATGAAGGCGCGGGTTCCTTGAGTGTCCTAGGTTTTAGAAATTCTGTCACGGCGTGAAGTTTTGATGGGTCGGGGCAAATGCCGTCTTGTGATACGACGTGATCTAGGATCATGAGCTTGCGCGCGGCGGACCGGCACTTTTTTAATTTTTTTATTTATTTACAAATACTGCTATCCCATGAATTGGGACATTGCAGGAGTGGTACAGAAGATTATGCATAAACAATATTAGGAAAGTGCATGATTACAAATGTGAGTGTAACGATTTACAGAGGAAACAGTACAGTGTCATGAAAAAATACATGATTTGGCAATTCTCGCACAAAATTATCAACAGACATTTCACGTAACGTGCCATCTAAATCGTTCCACAATTCAACTGTGAAAAGAAAAAAAAACGAAAATTTGTAGCTATCTAAAAGCGGCATAAACGGCACGATGTTAAGCGGGTTGGAACAGCGCGTGACACGTGCTGAAGAACTGGCGAAAGGGCGTCAACATAAATACGCTTGTTGATAATCTTGTGAAGTAGGATAACGCGATCACACGTTCGTCTGTGTGTCAAGTGATAACGTGCGGGCGTGAACTGTGGGAGAGAAGTGACGGTCGTAACGCTTATATATAAATCTTATTGCTTTTTTCTGCACATTTTCAAGTTTAATAATATCTTTGGCGGAGTGTGGCGACCAGACCGCCGATGCATATTCAAGTACAGGACTTACTAAAGATTTGTACGCCGTCAGCTTACAGTTTTTCGTTGCATCTTTTAATGTACGTTTTAAGAACCCGAGTTTCCTGAGTGCCTTGGAGCAAGTTAAATCTATATGCCTAGACCAATTCAAGTTTGAACAGAATGTTACACCTAGGTACTTAAACTCGTTCACGTGCGTTGGTTGATGTGTGTTGTTAGTGTACGAAAAACGAAAAGGATTTTTCTTGTTAGTGAATGACATCGATACAGTTTTGCTAAAATTTAACCTCATCTGCCATGTGTTGCTCCAATCACAGAAAGAAGAAAATACATTGTTTAGAATAAGCTGGTCGTATGCATTATTTATATTTGAATACAGAACGCAGTCGTCTCCATATAAACGGATTTTAACTGACGTGTTATTAGTTATCTGGACGACGTCATTAACGTAAATGAGAAATAAAAGTGGTCCTAGAACTGATCCCTGCGGGACGCCAGATGTTATATGGACAGATGTTGATTGAGAATGATTAAACGTGACAAACTGTGATCTTAATCGCAAGTAGTCCTTAATGCAGCCTATTAGTCGGACGCCGTGAGTTCCCTTGAAAAAGGCACCAAGTTTGGTAATGAGCTTACTATGACAAACCAAATCGAATGCTTTTGAATAGTCGATAAAAATGGCGTCCATCTGACCGCGATGATTTAGGCATGATGCAATATCGTGCGTGAATTCAATTAACTGCGTGAAAGTAGAAAACCCAGCCCGAAAACCATGCTGACTATTAGACAGAAGATTATTGTTAGACAAGTACAAGACAATATGTTTATGAATAATGTGTTCCAATACCTTGGAGCAAGTGCATATTAACGAAATTGGTCTATAATTGGAGAGGCTTTGTTTGTTAACAGACTTAAATACTGGTACTATATTAGCTATTTTCCAGGTTTGTGGAACGGTTTCAGTTTGGAGGGATTTTTGGAAAATCACAGTCAAGTACCGGGCGCACCACTCAGAATACTTTTTTAGGAACATGTTAGGTATATTATCAGCTCCAGCACTTTTAGTCGTGTCAATTTGCAACAAAAGATTCAGAACTCCATTATAACTTGTATCCAACTTCGGGAAGGCTGGAAATTCAGTTGCAGGCCTGCGTTGGTCAAGGACGTCAACACTTGCCTAAGGCGAAGAAGATGCGTGCTAAAATCAGGGGCGAACACAACGATGTCGTCGAGGTAGCACAAACACGTGGTTCATTTTAGGCCGCGCAAGATATTGTCCATCATTCGTTCAAACGTAGCAGGCTCATTGCATAGGCCAAATGGCATCGCATTAAATTCGTATAAACCATCTGGCGTAATGAATGCAATTTTAGGCTGATCAAATGCTGACATCGGGACCGGTCAGTAGCCCGAGAGTAAATCCAACGAAGAGAACAATTTAGCGCCTTGCAAGCTGTCCAGAGCGTTGTCAATGCGCGGTAGAGGGTAGACGTCTTTGTACGTTATCTTATTAAGGCGGCGATAATTGACGCAGAACCGAATGGAACCATATTTTTTTTGTGTGTGTGACGAGAACCAGCGGTGATGCCGACCGGCTATTTATTGGAAGGTCGAATGACGCCGCGCTGAAGCATGTCGTCCACGTGCTCACTGATCGCCTGACGCTCCTTGGCGGATACGCGGTACGGGCGCTGCCGCAATGGCGCGTTGGAGCCAGTGTTGATGTGGTGGCTGACGGTTGACGAGCGACCCAGAGTAGGCTGAGCGACATCAAAAGAAGAGCGGAACTGGGCAAGCAGGTGAAAAAGCTGGGAGCGCTGCTCGGAAGTAAGGTAATTGGCAATTAAAGGTGTGAATAAGTCAGGTGATGGAGGAACGGAAGTGGAACGTGCACAGAAGTCAGTGAGCTCTGCATACGAAGCATCCGGCGCGTAGGTTATAAACATGTCATCAAGAGGCTGAACATGGCCAAGTGCTTCGCTGGAAAGAGCCATCAGGGCTGTAGGAAGCGGATTGCAGACAACGATGGCGCTGAAACCGGCTGAAATGTCAAGCGCGGCGAAAGGGAGGGGAACGTTTTTGTGGGTCATGAAGAGTTCTGAAGGAGTGAAGAGGACAGCGCCTCCAGAGACAGCGCCACAGAAGACGGGAACAATGGCAGACGAGTACGGCGGTATGGCGATGTCTTCTCGAAGAACTAGCTTAGCGGGAAGAGAAGTGGCGCCGACGAGGGGCATGTCACACAGAGGCGATAATTAGACTTCAGCACGTACACTACTGATGACGGCGTTATTTCGCGAAAGAAAGTCCCACCCAAGTATCACGTCGTGAGAACAGGACTGGAGAACCACAAACTCCACAATATAGAGAACGCCCTGAATAACAACTCTAGCTGTGCATGCTGCTGAAGGCTGAACTGGCTGGGCGCTTGCTGTGCGAAGAGAAAACCCAAGAAGTGGCGTAACTTTTCGTAAAGCGCGAGAGAGCGTTCGTTTAGGACAGACACGGCTGCTGCAGTATCAATTAGCGCAACGGTAGGGACGCCGTCAACAGTAAGGTCGACAACGGACTTGTACAGATCAAGTAAAACTCTTGTTTGGGCTAGTTGGTTCATGCTTGAAGTAGTAAAGGTAAGGCGCAGAAGACCAGGACTCAGGAAGGTTGTAGGTTCCAGGTTGTAGACGTCCTTGAATACCCCGCACCTTCCACCAATTGTAATGGGTGCACTGAACAGTTTCCGAGGGTAACGTTTCTTCGTAACCGAGGAGGCAGGTGACGCAGAGCAGCAACAGCTGGTTGCGCGAACGGCTCACCCTCGTGCTAAGCACTGACGATCCGGCTGGCCCACTGGTTGCACAGCAGGCATGGAAGAGACGATCTGGCTGGCCGTGTTCTTGGGCTCTTCTTCTTCATTACATATATATTTCCCATTTACTGGCCACTTCATCCTTCGGCAATTGCGCCTTCCTTGCTTGCATGTGCTCTCGAGATGCTTTCTGTTGTTCGGCGATCGCTTCTCGTATTTCCCTGTTCCACCAGCTTTCTGATTTCCTTTTTTCCTTTCCAACGAACATGTTTCTCTTTCTGTATTTCTGTCGTTATTACACTTAGAAGCTCACTATATTCCCACTCTTTCCTTAGCCATTTGCCAAGTTCTTCCTCAACTCTAGCGACTATATTTGTTATTTGTTCAGCATTCAAAATTGAACTGGCCATTTTGCACTCCTTGCTCTCTTTCCCAACTACATATCCCATCTTCAAAAATGATGCATTTATGGTCACTCCCTATGCTCCTGTACCCTTCATCATTAATGACCATTTCTCTCAACTTATCATGAATTCCTTCTGTTTGATGGTTGATTGCCGGTTTCCCACTTCCTGCGTAATCTGCCCTTCACACTTCGGCCTTGTATTCACGATAACGAGGTTATGTTGCTCGCAAAGCTGTAGCATTGACTTCCCGTTGTCGGTATAGCCATTAAATCCTATATGTGGGCATTCATGTCACCTAGTAGGATAAGTTCAGCCTCATTCCTGAAACCCTTAATATCAGCACTTATACATTCCACTAACACTTTTCTTCTCTGCGCAATTATTTCCAGTCCGCAAATACGTAACGCCGAGCCAAGTTTTTTTCCCACTCATTGTACCAGATAACCAAAGATGCTCTTGACATTTTGAATTTACTATTTTCCATTTGGCTACCTGATGGATGAGCATTCTGACTCCCCCAACCTTTCTCTCCAACTTAGTTCTTTTGCACCCGTTAAGTCTTAAGAGCGCTGTCGGCACACTCGTGCAATTTCTTGAAACGGTATTGGCTTCCCCGGTGGGTTTCACAGCAACACTCGTGTACTGCTGTCAAGCTCGACTAAGCAGCTATTAGCTGAAGATGGATTTTATTGAACTGAAGAAACAGCTCGAAAAAATACATGGAGTAGGAGGATTACAGACAAATCTCCTAGAAACAGACATTCATTATGAGAAACTGCAAATGTGTGTACACTGCATGATGACAAAAACAAAAAGGTCAGAAAATGTGTTAGATATATGAACAGTCCACTTCTGCACACCACCTGATTTTAACAGGGTGCACTTAGGCTTGTCAGCTTTGTGTTGCAATGAGAAAGATAGTCGATAGTTGGCTAAGAAGCAAATGATTGCGCATTGTACTTTGCAGTGAAATATATACTCAAACAAATAGAAAACTATATTTACAGTAGGCTTCACTGAACTTGAAAGCCCATATTATTTGTCAGTTGCGTGGGTTCCCTTTGTTGAGAACTGTAAAGTAGGATTATGCAATGAAATGTATGACATGCATAGACGAAGACACTGAACGAAATTTCACTGTTGTACTTTCACGAAACTGTTGCTTTAAATCATGAGCTGAAATTATTTATAGCTTCACTATGTTTAACATGTCAATGTTTGCTTGAGTTTAGTTTATAAACTCAAGCCACTGACTCATTTGTTAACCAATTCATAGTAAGGATGGCAATGAGCAAATTAAGATTGTGTAGACCCATTAAGTATAAGAGCATAATGGCGCATTGGGGTAAGTGTAAATATGCAACATGCTTTTTATGTTTTTTACCATGTGTCAGATGGGGGTATGTCTTGAATCTGTACATGAACTGATGGCAAAAAAATTGACAGGTATATGTCTACTTCTGCAAGGAAGTAAAATAGCTCTGAACAGGGATATGAACGAGGATGCCGCAGTATGCTAGTGCTACCAGCTATAGACAGTTTTATCGGTGAGGAGGAACGTAGCCTCAAACTAACGCGCCGCACTCCTCCTCGTACTGGTATATGGGGATCACCTTTTCTTCCATTGGGAGCCTGGAACAGTAGCGGATTAGTGCGATTCTAAAGTGTTCTGCCTGTGCTTGCTGTGATGTCAGATGACTCAACGAATGTGAGCGGGCTATCATGGCGCTGTATTCAGCTGCAAAAATAACTTTCGGAAGGGAATGTGAAGTGCTTCTTCAGCTGCAGCGACTCTATGTAGACTCTGCCGGTGCAGTTGCAGACAAGCGTCCCCTTTGAATTGCCAGCATAAACAGAAAGGCCTTAACACCATCAGCTTCGTAACGTGTATATTTAAAAGATGTTTCCAGTGAGCATATGACAACGAACTCGGTGCCCATGATCAAACTGGGAAATGAACGAAAGGTGTGCAGTCGAGTGAGCCAACTGTTGTGAATGGCCGAAGTCAACTATTTCTTTGTGCATGCACATTAAAGTTATTCTGTTTCAATGTCTTCTAAGATATGGATGCCACACTTACCACCGTTGTTGTTACAGGCAGTGGTTACCCTGGCGATGTGCTATGGGTCGCTGTTTCCGGGTGACGCTTCTCCAGAATGGCCTTCCTTGGTGCACCCATTGAAGCGCGTTTCCTCCCGGATTCACTCCTGCGGCAACTTTCCGTCTTCGCCTGGTCCGCCTCATGCGGAGCCATTTCGCTCATGCTGGCAGTTTTCCAGCGCCACCTCTTGGGCTAAGTCAGCTACGGATTGGCAGGAGCCATTTCTAGAAGAAACCGCCTTTTTCGGTTGGCAATCTGAGCGTGGCTTTGCCTCGCCTGTAACCGCCAGAGTAGTACAAAAGCGCCAGTCCGCAACGATCCACTTGGGGCTCGACACTTCAGCAAGGATGCCGCACTTACCACCATTGTTGCTACAGGTTAGTTACCTGGAAGCAGCACCTTGTACTAGGTCTGTTAATTACTGTTCTATTGCGGTGTCATGCCCACCACCATTATTTGATTCATTGAACCGATGTTTGTATATTTTAAATCGCTTATTCTCTTTCTTGTCTAATCTGCTGCTTATCCTTTCTGGCGATGTGGAAAGTAATCCAGGCCTTATTAGCAAGGCGGAGGCAGATGCCTTTGCCTCAGCCATGGAAAAAATTTTTAAACTTGAGGAGGGGCAGGCTAATTTACTTGCTGAATTGACACTAAGCAAGGAGAGGTGTGCAGCCGCTGAGAATGAAATTAAGCTCCTAAATGCCAAAATTGCAGCTTTGGAAACATGCAGCATATCCGAGCAGGAACCCCCCTACCCCCCCCCCCCCAATCCGATGCTGTCACAACTACAACTAACTTGCGCAGTGTTACTGACCAGCTGTCTAACATCTCATCCAGGTGTGATAGCGCTGAAAATCGGACGCTCTAACCTTCTGTTTTTTGGAATTGATGACACCCCTAACGAAGATTGAACTGCATCCGAACAAATAATAATAAAGTTCTGCTCAGAGAAGCTTCAAATTACTTTAACAAATATCCAATTTGAACGCGTTTATAGAATAGGCAGGCACAGCGACAAAAAACGCAGGACGATAACAGCAAAATTAACCTCTTCCAAGGACAAAGAAAACATTTTGATGTTAGCACGTAAACTCAAAGGATCGTCATTCGCTATCAGTGAGGACTTTTCCCCAGCTACACGACAGGCAAGATGACAGCTCATTGCATTCAAGAGGACACAGAAAAAACGATTCAAACTAACAGTTGACAGGCTGCGCATAGACAACAAGACATACATATTTGATATCGCTACTATGTCATTCCTTTCACTAGATAGCTCAGGGGCAGCACCTGTCCGAAACGCCGTAATCAGTCTAACTCCTATCATGCCTTTCCTACGGTTATATTATCTCTCACTAACATTCCAAGCCTTCTGCGTAAACGCGACCAGCTTTGTTCCTTCCTTGAAGATAGCAAATCTGACATACTAGCGTTAACTGGAACTTGGTTGTATCAGGATATATCTGATAAAGAAATATTTGAATGTGTTCACTACTGCAACATTCACAGATATGACTAAAAAGATAACAGAGGCGGCGGCGTCCTTCTAGGAATAAGAAAAAACACTTCCATCTTATGTAATTACCTCATACTCTAACATTTAAATTATTTGGGCTGCATGCATGTTCTCATCGTCGCAAGTACTTATAGGCGTGTGTTACCGACCTCCAAATTCTACTAATTCATTTATTAATGACTTGCGAAGCAACATCAAATCAAGCTATCGCCGCGACGAAAAAAGCGACCCGCGACTTCCGCAACCTTGCCCCAGAACCTTGACCCTTCAGACACAGCGATCACCAAAGGGGGCGTCCGTGCTCACTGCCTCACCACGCGTACAGTCAGCGGAGGAGTGTAAACAAACTGGACCGCACTCCGCAATGCAGGCACGTCTAGGGGACAAACGCATACAGAGCGCGCTTAGAAACCTCCTCCATAGGACCTTGGCAGAGTCCTATATTTAAGGAGTAAAGGCCCCCAGATTTTCTGTCTCGCACCCGCTCTTACTCGCGCCTGCGCACAAACGACTGGCGATCCCTCAAAGGAACGTCTCGTCAAAACCTGTAGCAATGCTGCGTCAACAGGTGGTATCCTAAATTAGTTATCAAAGCACGCCGGCATGCTGTACGCCTAAAATTTTAACTGTGCCTTTTACTTCTAAACAGTGCCGTTTGTCACACAGGGTCGATTTCAGAATTTGCTTGCTAAGGAAGTGTAAAATGGCATGACGAACAAGGCATATTTATAAATCTATGCTTCAGATTTATTATATGATAAATACGAAGAAACCCAGACCACGGCTGCAGATGAAGCTTAGATGAAGGTCTCCTTCCTTTTGAGCACCATGGCTACAGTCTTTCGTAGCAGAGCGCGTGCGGCGAAGTGGGAGGAACCGCAGCAGACGACACGCAACTCCGCCTCTGGCACTGATTGCGCTTGCGCCGCGATACTTCTTGCGGCGCCCGCTTGGTGGCCCGAGGAGCGCGGCCACGCGCGCGGTGTTGCCTCTAACAATGGCCGCGCCTGACCAACTGCCGGTCACCTTAGCGTGTCACGGACTTATGACCGCGTTCGTCGGCGCTTCTTTGGGCCTGGTCTATATCGTGACGTCTGCCGTTATGTCGCTGCGTGTGACCTTCGTCAACGACGAAAAAAGCCGACCACACTCCCTGCTGGTCGCCTTCAACCACTTGACGTGCCAGCAGAACCATTCTTCCGGGTAGGTGTTGATCTTTTAGGCCCTTTTCCTGCGTCTGCAAGTGCATTGCTGTAGCAACAGACTACGCAACCCGATATGCAATCACACGGGTTCTTTCGACATGCTGTGCAACCGATGTCGCCGACTTCCTTCTAGAGAACGTCATCCTTCACCACGGCGCCCCTCGACAGCTCCTCACCGACCGAGGCCGCTACTTTCTTTCGAAAGTTGTCGATGACATTCTTTACTCGTGCGCGATTAAACACAATCTTGCTACTGCTTAGCATCCAAAACGAACGGTCTAATCGAGCGTCTTAACCGCACCCTTACTGACATCCTGTGCATGTATGTCTCCGATGACCATCACGACTGGGACGTTGCGCTGCCGCTCGTTACTTTCGCTATAGTTCGTCTCGCTATGATACCGCAGGCTTCTGTCCATTCTTCCTCTTGTTTGGCCGCGACCCTACGCTACCTTTAGACACCGCACTAGTCTGAGTTCCACATCCGAGTACGCCCGTGAAGTCATACTCAAAGCACAAGAAGCACGCCATATTGCCCGACGTCGACTTGTCGAGTAGCAGGACAATCAGCGGGCTTATATGACGCCCGCCATCGTGACTTCCATTACACACCGGGTGCCCTGGTTCTCCTTTCGTCACCGTCGCGACGCGTTGGCCTCTCGGAGAAGTTACTTTTACGCTACTCTGGTCCTTGCCGTGTCTTGCGTCAAGTAACTGACGTCCCGAACGAAATCGCCCCTCTTGAGCCAACCGTGGCTCACCATCGCTCCGACGTGGTCCACGTCGCGCAGCTGAAGTTGTATCACTTGCCCTCCTCCTAACCAGCACCGAGTCAGTGCTTCAGCCGCCGGGGCTCATGTGACGCGCTGACGAACAAGATGTTTTTAACTTGGTCCGAAGAAGACAACGTTATGGACTTCACGCGCTGTCTACCATCTTGTCAGCGGCTACAATTATTGTAAATCTCCTGTAAATATACGTCTGCCTGTTTTTAACCTCGTAACAATATCATCAGCAATCTTGAAGATATATAAAAAAGCGGAACAATTCTATACTGACCTGCAAAAATACACAGAGAAGTCAGGATACCTCCATTAGAAACAGTAATGAACAGGATACAGAAACTGCTCCTATAACTAGCGACGGGGTCAGAAGTGCCTTGCGAGAAATGAAACGAGGAAGAGCGGCTGGAGAAGATGCAATGACAGTCGATTTAATCAAAGATGGAGCACATGTAATGTTTGGAAAAGTGGCCGCTCTTTATACAAAGTGTCTATGCACAGCAAGGGTCTCAGAAAACTGGAAGAATGTAAATATTATTCAAATCCAGAAAAAGGCAGACGTTAAAGAATTGAAAAAGTATAGGCCCATTAGCTTACTCCCAGTATTATAAAAAGATTTACCAAAATAATCTCCTATAGAATAAGGGCAACACTGGACTTTAGACAACCAAGGGAACAGGCTGGCTTCAGGAAGGGATACTCTACAATGGATCCCATCCATGTCATTGATCAAGTTGTGGAGAAATCCGCAGAGTAAAATAAGCCTGTCTATATGGCTTTCATAGATTACGAAAAGGCATTTGATTTAGTAGAGAGACTAGCAGTCATAGCGGCATTACGTAATCAAGGAGTACAGAACGCTTACGTAAATACCATGGAAAATATCTATGCAGCTACCTTAATTCTACAGAAGAAAAGCAGGAAGATACCTATAAAGAAAGGGGCCAGACAGGGAGACACAATCTCCCCAATGCTATTCTCTGCGTGCTTAGAAGTATTCAAGCTATTAAACTGGGAAGGCTTAAGGATCGACGGCAAATATCTCAGCAGCCTTCGGTTTGCTGATGACATTGCTCTATTCAGCAACAATGCCGACGAGTTACAGCAAATGATTGAGGACCTTAAGAGTGAGAGTGTAAGAGTAGGGTTGAAGATTATTATGCAGAAGACAAGGATAATTATAAATAGCCGAGCAAAGCAACAAGAGTTCAGGATTGATTGCCAGTCGGCCTCTAGAGTCTGTGAAGGAGTACGTTTAGCTATGTCAATTAATTACAGGGAACCCTGATCATGAGAAGGAAATTCAGTGAAGAATAAAAATGGGTTGGATCGCATGCGGCAGACATTACCAGCTCCTGACTGGAAGCTTACCATTATTATTGAAAATAAAGGTGTACAATCAGTGCGTCTTACCAGTGGTGACATATGGGGCAGAGACTTGGAGACTGACAAAGAAGCTTGAGAACAAGTTAGGGACCGCGCAAAGAGCGATGCAACGAAGATTGCTAGGCATAACGTTAAGAGACAGCAAGAGAGCGGTTTGGATCAGAGAACGAACGGGTATAGGCGATATTCTAATTGATATCAAGAGAAAAAAATGGAGATGGGCAGGTTGTGTAATGCCCCGGTTATATAACCGTTGGACAATTAGGGTTACAAAATGGGTACTAAGAGAAGGAAAACGCAATCGAGGACGACAGAGGACTAGGTGGAGCGATGAAATTACGAAATTCGCGGGCGCTAGTTTAGATCGGTTGGCGCAGGACAGGAATAATTGGAGGTCGCAGGGAGAGGCCTTCGTCCTGCAGTGGACATAAAAAAAAGCTGATGATGGTGATGATGATGATTATGAACATTATTGTAAGTAATTTCGTTACTTTTTGGGGTACTTTTCAAGCGCAATGGGCGCGCCTGGCGCTGTGACGCGGTTAGCGAAAAGGAGCTTGGCCGTGGTGCGCAGGTTAGTTTCGCGCATTAATGCACCGACAAGTTCATGGCGCTTTCTCTGACGCCCAACATTGTTGAAAATTATTTTCAGTACTTTTTTTTTACTTATGAGGCACGCTCACCGTGCCTGTCGTGACGCAGCGAAGAGCAGCTCGGCTATGGTAACAGTTTAGCGCGTGCTGAATCTTACTGCGACAAGTTTGTGACAATTGTAATTTCAGTCATCTTTCGGCACTCACGCTTGTCGAAAGTGCGACGAGCAATTGCCAACAGTGACAACACGGGAGCGTGTTGCCTGCGCCGACAGAACGCGCAAAAGATTACGCCAAGGAGCTCAAACGCCAGGAACTTATAACTCGAAAATTCGCTCTTCTGAACGACTGAAGACAGGCTTTGGACCCACGCATTAGTCTTGAGTGCGAGTAGAAGGAATTCTGCGAGCGTCCGGCATGGTCTCTTTGACAACCTGTGGTGTTGTGGCCACCTCTGTGGATTCGTATATAGTGTACTATCGCGTTGGTTGTATAGCCAAGTTCTGGAAACGCGCAGTAGCCCGTGTATTCGTGCTACTAAGATGCAGGAAATAAGCCCCGGGAAGAGGGGAATGCTTGGAAATAGAATGTTTTCGTGGTATGTATGGTATTGTTTGGGATGAGTCGGGTGTTTTCTACGCCATGTGTGTAAAACGGAACTGCTTTTGTTTGTAATGCCGCCGATTCGATACTTTCGCGTGCGTCGCCTCTACACGAATTATTCTTACCTGTTAATACCAAAATGACACGTGCTTGTAAGTAATTTTTTTCAGCGGACGTCGCCTGGTGGAGCTTCTGTTACGTTTCGCCTACGACGCGCGGTTTAGCCGGCGCGGCTGCAACAAAGCGGCAGACATTTTGGCCTGTTCGGCGCCGCCGCTACGCCTCCCCGCCAAGCGCGTCCAGGCATGTTCCAATGCCACGTGTCTTCATGTGCGTGTGTGTGTGTATGTGCATGTTTGTGCCCACGCTTGTCGAAGCGCGGCAGCCGGGGAGAGGAGCTCCCAACAACTGTGAAGCGAGGGGGTCTGACAGGCGCCGACACGACGGATGCGTCCGCCTTCTCTTCCCATTGTGCCCCAGCGGCGCCGACACGACGTATGAGCCACCTTATCCCATTGTTTCCGAGCGGCACAGTCACGTGCTCGTCTATAGAGGGGTTCCTTCTTGCCCTCAACTGCGAGAGTATAAAAGCAGCTGCCCCCGGACGCCAAAAAAGAGGCTCCGATTTCTTCTGTTGAGTAGCGTGCTCTCCCGTCTCTCTACTTCGGTCGACCTGACCGCCAACTCTTTGCGATGTTAGAATAAACAAGTTGTTTTGTTGTTACCAGTCGACTCATGCTTTGCCGGGACCTTCGGATGCTTCCAGTTGTACCCCAGGCCGCCAGGCCAACGCTACCCTTGGGGCTTGCGACCCAGGTGCAACAACGGGCGTCAGCACCGAGTTCCCAACAACTCGTGCCAGCGGTGCGATTACAACTGTCTGCCAGCGGTGAGATCGCGACAACGGAGGCCAGCAGCGAAGATATGCAGTTGACTGTATGCTGAGCAGCTCAACGACGATCCGGGAGCAGTGCAACGAGCCCTGTGTGATGACTGGTTGCCTGCAGCGGAACGACTGCGCTGAATTCTTGGCTGCGAGGTTTGGTGAGTGCGGGACTTTCTTCTTCTGAGCTTTGCCAGGCTTTTGTTAGTGTCAGAAACAGAGCTGGTAATTGTGGTTGTCGTTGCTGCCGGGTTAGTTTGCGGCAAGACAATAATAGGCAGTAGAGAAAGCAGCATTCAGAGCAGCCATGGATTTGAAGTCGTTGCGCAAACCGAAATTGCTGGAGCTTGCAAGAGAGTTGGGTCTGGATGTCTCGGACAAACTCAGAAAACCAGAACTGCTAAAGGCTATTCTTGAGTTAGAGGCTGAGGATGACGAGCTGTCGGAATGCCTTGAGACTATTGAGGAGAGGTCAAAAAGACAGGAGCGCGAACTTAAAGAGCAAAAAGAGAAACAGGAGCGCGAACTTAAAGAACAGAAAGAGAAAGAAGAGCGTGAACGTAAAGAAGAGAAAGAAAAAGAAGAGCGTCAACACGCTTTGGAAATGAAGCGTCTCGAGGTAGAGATGGAACGCGCTCGTAATGGAAGTCAGGCACACGGTGCAGGAGAACGCGTATTGTTCAAAATGACTGACCTGATGTGGCCGTTTAAGCTTGGAGAGGACATTGGTTTGTTCCTGGTTAACTTTGAGCGAACGTGCGAGAAGCAGGGGTTCTCTCGGGAAACGTGGCCACAGCGCTTGCTCACTTTGTTACCCGGCGAGGCGGCCGACGTAGTCGCTCGCTTGGATAGAGAGGAGGCAGAGGATTTCGACAAAGTGAAATCGAGTCTGCTAAAAAAGTACAGGCTGTCAGCGGAGGCGTTCCGTCCGAAGTTTCGGGAAAATGAGAAAGGCAGAAGTGAGTCATACACAGAGTTTGCGTACAGGCTTATGTCAAACATGCAGGAGTGGCTCAAAGAAGAGAAAGCGTTTGGTGACCACGATAAAGTTCTGCAGTGCTTCGGGCTGGAACAGTTTTATAGTCGGTTACCTGAGAACGTGCGGTACTGGGTCTTGGATAGGCCAGACGTTTGTACGGTGGCTAAAGCCGCTGAGCTAGCCGAGGGGTTTGTGACGCGTCGGGCTCGCGGAGCTAAGGACGGTCAAAAGGGTGAATTTGGCTCGAAGTTTGAGAGGCCGAAGTTCACGCCCATGAGATTAAAGGGGGACACACGTAGTGCGGATGCGAGTGAAAGCAGTCCGACAGAACGTAAGGAGACGGCGGCAGCCGAAGCCGAACGCAGAAAGCGGTTCGAGATGAGGCAAGCGCGCGTGTGTTATACGTGCCAGAAGCCGGGTCACTTTTCGGCGCAGTGTCCGGAAACAAAAACAAAAGTTGTGTTTTTGTCATTATGCAGCACTGACGAGAACATGAAGCTTCTCGAGCCTTACATGCGAGACCTCCTCGTGAACGGGAAAGAGTGCCGAGTGCTTCGCGATTCCGCAGCTACAATGGATGTAGTTCACCCCTCTTACGTAGAACCCCATATGTTCACGGGCGAGTGTGCATGGATCAAGCAAGCCGTGGAAGCTCATAGCGTGTGTCTGCCAGTAGCAAAGGTGCTTATCGAAGGACCTTTCGGAGCGCTTGAGACGGAGGCCGCAGTGTCATCTATGCTGCCTCCCCAGTACCCGTACCTATTTTCGAACAGGTCCGATCACCTCCTGCGCGAGAAGGGGCTTTTGTTTGGTGAGGCTAGCGTTCAGGCATTACCCAGATCGAAGGTTCGGGAGCTCGCTGCAAAGGCGGTAGTTGCGGGGCCGACGTTATCAAACAATGAAAAAGGGTCAGAGGCGCAGCAAGCTGATATTCAGAGCACGCCTGAACTGAATAAAATTGAGTCTGTAACGTTAAAGGCACCAGATACTGGAGAGGAAATTCCCGATGCGGGAAAGTTAGAAGAACTATCTGCAGATTTGCTCATCGCGCCTACGTCAGACGGACTTAATAGGTTGCTAAAAGTCAGCCGGTCGGCTTTGATAGCCGAGCAAAAGAAGGATGGCAGCCTAGAAAACGTGCGCTGCATTGTCAAGGAAGGTATCGCCAAGAAAAATGCTCGCTTTGTGGAAAGAGGTGGGGTCCTGTACCGGAAGTATCTAGACCGCAGAGGAGTGGAGTTCGATCAGCTGATCGTGCCTCAATGCTATCGTCAGGATCTGTTGCGCTTGTCGCACGGGGGTTCGTGGTCCGGACACCTAGGAGTTAAGAAAACTAAGGACCGTCTCTTGCAAGAGTACTATTGGCCAGGGTGTTTTCGGGACGCAGACCATTTCGTGAGGACATGTGACACCCGTCAGCGGGTGGGCAAACCAGGGGACAAATCGAGGGCGCCGTTGAGATTGGTACCTATCATTACGGAGCCTTTTAGACGGCTCGTTATTGATACAGTGGGACCTCTGCCGGTAACAGCCACGGGGTACAGACACATTTTGACTGTGATCTGCCCAGCGA
Source organism: Dermacentor variabilis (assembly GCF_050947875.1). Taxonomy (NCBI): domain Eukaryota; kingdom Metazoa; phylum Arthropoda; class Arachnida; order Ixodida; family Ixodidae; genus Dermacentor; species Dermacentor variabilis. The sequence goes on along the minus strand of NC_134573.1, from coordinate 13,874,877 downwards.
CAAAGTTCCCTGAAGCAGTGCCGCTTAAAGAACTCAGCTCAGTTGAGATAGTCAATGCACTACTGTCCATATTTGCGCGAGTTGGTTTTCCTGCGGAAATCCAATCAGATCAGGGCACAGTGTTTACTAGCGCTTTGACGACAACTTTTCTCGAAAGGTGTGGGGTAAAGCTGTTACACAGCTCAGTGTACCACCCACAGTCGAATTGCGTTGAGAAGCTCCACTCCGTCATGAAGCGCGTGTTGAGAGCATTGTGTTTTGAACATCAAACTGACTGGGAGCTGTGTCTGCCTGGGGTGATGTTTGCTTTAAGGACAGCGCCGCGTGCGGCTACGGGGTTTTCGCCAGCTGAGCTGGTGTACGGTCGCTCGCTTCGGTCTCCGCTTCGCATGCTTCGAGAATCGTGGGAAGGCAGGGGCGACGACGCAGTCGTGGTGGAGTACGTGCCTAAGCTCCTCGAACGCTTAAGAAGGGCACAGGAGTTGTCAGGTGAAGCAATGGCAAAGGCCCAGCAGAGGGCCAAGGTTTATTATGATCGGACAGCCAGGGCCCGTCGTTTTGAGGTGGGCGATGAGGTCATGATATTGCGCACATCGCTAAACAACAAACTAGACGTGCAGTGGGAGGGCCCAGCACGAATTGTTCAGAAACTGTCGGACGTTAACTACGTGGTGAGTCTGCCAGGAAAGCGGAAAGCACAGCAAGTTTACCACTGTAATCTGCTCAAACCTTATAGACAAAGGGAAGCAGTGGTGTGCATGATGGTAAACGTTCCTGAAGAGCTTCCGGTCGAGCTTCCGGGACTAGGCTCAGTGACGAACAGGGAAGACACCGGTCAAGTCATTAGTGACCTTATCAGTAAAGCACCGCTGTCGCCTGAGCAGAAAACCGAACTACACCAGCTCTTACAAGAGTTTCAAGGTCTGTTCTCTGAGAGGCCTGGTAGGACTTCTGTACTTACTCATGATATAGAACTTACCTCCCCAGAGCCAGTACGATCCAAGGCGTATCGGGTGTCACCCCGCCAGAGCGATATTATGGAGGCTGAGGTAAAGAAAATGCTACAGCTCGGTGTTATTGAGGCAGGTGAGAGTGATTATACCTCCCCTTTTATTTTAGTTGAGGTACCGGGCAAGGAACCTCGTCCTTGCGTCGACTACCGCAGGCTTAATTCCATCACTAAGGATCAAATTTATCCGATCCCTAACATCGAGGAGCGCCTTGAGAAAGTTAGTAACGCTCAGTTTATTTCCACCCTAGATCTTGTCAGGGGTTATTGGCAGGTTCCACTTACAGAAGAGGCTAGTAGGTATGCGGCGTTCATTTCACCAATGGGAACATTCCGTCCTAAAGTGTTGAGTTTTGGTTTGAAGAACGCGCCATACTGTTTTTCAAGCCTCATGGATAAAGTGTTGCGGGGACAGCAAGAATTCGCTTTACCGTATTTAGACGACGTAGCGATATTCTCCGCATCCTGGTCTGAGCATATGGCACACTTGCGGGCAGTGCTAACCCTCCTGCGCGAAGCGGGCTTGACAGTCAAGGCTCCTAAGTGCCAGTTAGCACAGGCCGAGGTTGTCTACCTCGGTCACGTGATTGGTCAGGGTCGTCGCCGCCCCTCTGAAATAAAGGTGGCCGCGGTGCGAGACTTCCCGCAACCGCGCACGAAGACCGATATTCGGTCGTTCTTAGGTGTCGCCGGCTACTATCAGAGGTACATCCCCAGGTACTCTGATATCGCGGCTCCCCTGACGGATGCTCTAAGAAAAACAGAGCCCCAAACAGTCGTATGGGACGAGACAAAGGAAAGAGCTTTTAGCGCCCTAAAGAGTGCCCTAACAAGCCAGCCTGTGCTACGATCGCCAGACTACACAAAAGGGTTCGTAGTTCAGTGCGATGCTAGTGAGCGAGGCATGGGCGTTGTACTGTGCCAACGGGAAAATGGAGAAGTAGAACACCCCGTCCTGTATGCTAGTCGTAAGCTGACCAGTCGTGAGCAGGCGTACAGCGCCACCGAGAAAGAGTGTGCGTGTCTCGTGTGGGCCGTTCAGGAATTGTCATGCTATCTAGCCGGCTCGAGGTTTATCATTGAGACGGATCACTGCCCTCTCCAATGGCTGCAGACCTTCTCTCCCAAAAATGGCCGCCTCCTGCGCTGGAGCCTCGCTTTGCAACAATATTCCTTTGAGGTGCGTTACAAAAAGGGGAGTCTCAACGGTAACGCCGATGGCTTAAGTCGAAGCCCCTAACGTAGGAATCAGCCTCAAAATTGTTTGTTACTGATGTTTTTCTTCCTGAGGCAGGATTTTTAACATATTGCTTTTGTTTAGTGTTTCAAAGTGATGACATGCTTTCTAGTGCAATTTTCCAATTTGTGGACGCGTTCTAAGTGCTGCTAGACTACTGTAAGGAACTAGGCAGTGGTATAGAAGGGGAAAGAGCCTGGCAGGGCTTAGTGAGGGTTGTGCCGTGCTTGCTGACTGAGCGGTTGAGTTTCAGCGTGGTTCTAACGCTTGCCGGGAACGAGAACAAAAATGTGAACTCTCCCGAAGTCACTTTGCAGTGTCCTGTGCGAACCTGAACGAGAGAACGAGGCCTTCTCTGTGCGCTGCGCTCAAGAAACGTCGAGGGACGCCCGACTTCGGTTATGAGCATCATCGAGCGACATCCCTCCGGACAGCGGATGCAGTCCCCTGACCATCGGGATCTCCTTCCCCCGGCGGGGCGGTCTGTTAGGTTTCGCCTACGACGCGCGGTTTAGCCGGCGCGGCTGCAACAAAGCGGCAGACATTTTGGCCTGTTCGGCGCCGCCGCTACGCCTCCCCGCCAAGCGCGTCCAGGCATGTTCCAATGCCACGTGTCTTCATGTGCGTGTGTGTGTGTATGTGCATGTTTGTGCCCACGCTTGTCGAGGCGCGGCAGCCGGGGAGAGGAGCTCCCAACAACTGTGAAGCGAGGGGGTCTGACAGGCGCCGACACGACGGATGCGTCCACCTTCTCTTCCCATTGTGCCCCAGCGGCGCCGACACGACGTATGAGCCACCTTATCCCATTGTTTCCGAGCGGCACAGTCACGTGCTCGTCTATAGAGGGGTTCCTTCTTGCCCTCAACTGCGAGAGTATAAAAGCAGCTGCCCCCGGACGCCAAAAAAGAGGCTCCGATTTCTTCTGTTGAGTAGCGTGCTCTCCCGTCTCTCTACTTCGGTCGACCTGACCGCCAACTCTTTGCGATGTTAGAATAAACAAGTTTTGTTGTTACCAGTCGACTCATGCTTTGCCGGGACCTTCGGATGCTTGCAGTTGTACCCCAGGCCGCCAGGCCAACGCTACCCTTGGGGCTTGCGACCCAGGTGCAACAACGGGCGTCAGCGCCGAGTTCCCAACAACTCGTGCCAGCGGTGCGATTACAACACTTCATACTGGAACTGCTGCTGCCTACTTGGTGCCACAAAGTAGGATGAATGCACAAAAATCCGGCAACGATCATTTATGTAGAATAAAATAAACATTTCCTTATTTCACAAGCCGTCTTGCGTCTTTATGAAATAGCACGTGGCACATATATATTCGATGGAGGCTTGTAAAGATCGTTCACAAACAATTTTACTAAACAACGATTTCACACGAATACCACGTGCAGTCGAGCAGTAGAAGCAAAAAAGAAAGCGCAGCCGGCGTGACGCGTACCAGCTAGCATTCAAGACGCGCGGGGGAAGAAGACCACGAAGTGCGGACGTGTTTCGTGTCGGCTCTGCTATTTTTCTATGCTTTGGCGGACTGTCGAACTTTTCCTGGAAATTCTTCATACAAGCGATCGACGGAACTTACAAGAAACATCGGGATACCGGGTTTCTGGCGGTAGGCCTCTTTTTCGACTTTTACGCACATTTGAAATTCGAACTCGGTCAGCTGAGCGCTAGGCTTAACCGAGCTCCACGCGCGAAGGGGCCGAGCCGAAGCCTAGGCGAGGCCGTGCGGCGCTCGCAAGCTAACAGGAGCCTGGAAGTGGAGACCGTGGACGATGCCGCTCTCCCGGACGAGCTCTCAAGCGGGGGAACGTGGTTTATTCGGAGAAAATGCCGTTACATGCCTGAGCAAAGCGACGCATCCGCCGTGCGCGAGCCGACGGGGAGCGGTACGAGGCCCAACCCCCGGCTGGGGAGGAAGCCGGCTGCAAGATCGGTCGAGAAGCAGCACGCGGAGGTTCCAGGAGGTGCTGAGAAAATTATTATTCGCCCGAAAGGACGTATCAATCGCATCCTGGAGGAAGTTGGAAGATTGCGCATGCACGTCCACCTGGCCCAGGCAGCCGGGGTCGACCCGGAGGCTGCAGACGAAGACGTAGCATCACCAAACCTGACGCAGCAGTCGATCATGATAGCTACGCTAGACGCGGCACGGGCAAGCAAGTACGCTGCGATCACGGCACTTTGGGTCGGTGGATCGATGGTCGAGACGAAGGCGTATATTGCCATGCCGGAAAGCGGAGGGAAAGGAGTAATCCACGACGTGCCGCTGGATGCAACTCACGAGGAAATCCTTGATGCACTTAGAAGAAATAAGTGAAAACCCATCGATCATTGGAGTCAGAAGACTTGGGGCGAAATCCAAATCTGTATTGATCCTGTTTGAAGACTGGAAAGTGCCGATGCAAGTTTACCTCCGATGATTCCCCACACGCTGCTACCTATACAAGAAAAAATATGAAGTATGCGTCATGCGTCACCTGCGGAAAACATGGACATCGGGCGGATGTTTGCCCGAACCCTGACGACGTCGGATGTCGGAGGTGCGGAGCCAAAAACCCCGAACCAAATCAAAGCTGCTAGCCTCGATGCTTGCTATCCAATATCCAAGAAAGCCCACCTCCTAGGCGACAACAAGTGCCGGGAGATGTATCGCATGCCGTACATCATCAAGAAAACATTATGGGAGAAGATAGAAAAGAGAAGCTCCAGGTGGAAGCCCCGACTCAAGGCAAGCCCCAGGCCACCACCTCAGCACCTAGAGAGGAGCACCGAGGCCGAGGAAGGGATGCTACCAAAGACCAGGCGGGGCAGCAGTCGAGAGCGAGATCTAGCTCGAGACCCGGAAGGAGGTCGAATTCGTGTTCCGGAGGAGGCCACCAGCAAACTCCAACTAAGTGGCCTGCTGTCCAGGGCCGGGGACACGGCCTGCCGCCCAGGGACCCCAAGGACCCGTCGGAAAAGATGCCCTTTTCTAAGCAAGGGCTCCAAGGCTGAAAAAGATGAGATTAGCTTACTTAAGAAAGATATAGAGGAGTAGAAGAAAGCAAACATGAGGTTAGAACGATTGCTGAGGGAAACCCAAAATCAGCTCCGCGCGCTAAAAACAGAGAATGAACCTGCAGAGGCTCCCAAAAAATGCAACACCCACATCGCTCCTCCTGCTGCTGTGCCAGCTGCATCTGGTCAGGAGGAAGAGGATATGAATGTTGATTTTACGAGACAACCCCCTTCCAAACGTAAGGCGGGGGAGACCGACCCGCTGGCGAGCTGGCAAAAGAAAATTGAAACGTGGCTGATGAAAATGGACAATGAGAACGAAACTATGAAAGCAGAACAGTTACGGAATGGAGGAGCAATTGCGCTATTACAGGCGCAAGTGAACCAACAATCTTGCAAGGTAGACGCCCTAAGCACGTCGATGGATACCTTAGGCACAATAGCTAGGCTGTGCTAGAAAATCGGCGCAATAGAAGCGATTTTTAGTAGAAATGGATAAAAATTAGGTTAAGAAAAATGCCTTCACATTCTGGCAGTGAAATTGTAGGAGGTACCAGAGGAAAGGCGTACCGTTGGAAAGGTACCGTTGTAGCGTTGCTACAACGATACCTCGAGCTGCAACAGGAAGCACCCGTAGCCATAGTCGTGCGGTAAACGGGAAAGGCCCCTGTAAGATTATCGGGTTACCAAAGCTTTGACAGCGGCAAGGGGGATAAATGCCGAGTCGCCACCTGCGTAAAGCGAAACATTGCAACCATTGTCCATGATGTCTCCCCCAGCGAGGCAGAGGCTGTTCTCGTTGAGATTATCACAGGGAAGAAAAATAGACAGCATATTCCTACTGAATGTGTACAGCACGCCCAAGCAAAAGAAAATTAGATTCATTACTTTATTTCGCAAAGCACTCAAAGCCGCAGATGGGAGACCTCTCATCAATATGGGAGACTTCAACGCGGCTCACAAGAAATGGCGATTTACATACAGGGACCCCAAAGGTAGACGAATATGGGAAGATATACAAACGCTAGGGCTTACTCTACATACTGACTCATGCGACTCTACGCACACAGCTAGGCAACAGTATAACCAGGGACACAGCATCCGACCTCACGATAAGCCATATGGCGGGAACAGTGACATGGAAAAGCACAGGACAAAATCTAGGCAGCAACCACTTTATTATTTCGTTCACGCTAGGAAAAGGGGTCAGAACTTGCGTCATCAAACAACCGAAATTAACGGAGTGCGATAAATTCAGAGAGATCAGAAAGGAGGCGTCACTGCTGGACGATATCTACAATATCGACGAGTGGACACACTTCCTTAAACGCGCATAGGGGTAGCGACTACAGCTGTAGAGAATGAGGACGCGCCCCCAGCACTAGACAGCAAACCGTTGAACATGTGGAGCAGAAAGAGTAACCTGGAGAAAAGACTCAAGGCACAATGATGGAACAGGAATATCCAGCGCGAACTAGCCAGACTCAACAAAGAAATAGAAACATATGCGATTAAGCTCAACGAGCAGAATTGGTACAGCAAGTGCGATGAGATGGAAGCCAATATGAGTCTCTCCAAAACCTGGAGCCTTCTCAGACATCTAATCGACCCTAGTAAATAAAAAATGCAAGCTAGTACAAACCAGGTGATAGCGAGGCATGGCTTTGTTGGCACAACTGATTAGCGAGCTCCAAGAAACATATCTTGGAAAAGCAGAGAGGCAGGTGTTTAAGGACTACGAAAGACCTCCCAATCCAGATCTCGATGCCCCCATCAACACGACAGAGGTTAGAGCAGAGATTAATAACAACAGAAAGAGATCGGCCCCCGGTTCGGATGGGATAACAAATACAGCTCTCAGGAATCTAGGCGATGAGTCTATCATTGCGTTAACCAAATTCATGAACCAGGTGTGGGAGAAAGGAGAACTCCCCAAAACATGGAAACAGGCAGACGTAGTCTTTATTCCCAAACTAGGCAAAGTACCCCGCTTGAACAAAATGCGACCAATCTCCCTCACTGCGTGTGTAGGGAAATTAATGGAGCATGTTGTTCAAACGAGACTGACCAGGTAAATGGAGGAGAATGATCTCTGGCCGCATGAAATGGTTGGATTCAGGCCAAGGCTCCGTACACAAGATGTCATGCTCAGACTTAAGCATGATATCCTAGACCGATACGGCTCAACTGACACCAGGGCGATCCTAGGCCTCGACCTCACCAAGGCATTTGATAGCGTTAGCCATCAGGCTATCTTGGTAGGCCTCGAAGAGGTAGGTGTGGGACACAGGGTATTGCATACGTCAAAGATTTTCTGTCACAGATGGAGGCGAATATAAAATTTCGGGATGTAAATTCCCCTCCCATCACACTTGGGAGCAAGGGGACCCCGCAAGGATCGGTGCTTTCACCCTTCCTATTCAACATAGCGATGAGGGGTCTCCCGGCGGAACTCAATAAGATTAAATCGATTAAATTTAGCATGTATGCGGATGATATTGTTACGTAGGAAGACGCAGACGAAAAGCTATGTACAAGTATATTTACAAGAAAATACGCTGCGCTTGGCCAAGAGTCAACAGCCCGCGCTAGCTTCTAATCGTCGTCGTCGCCTTCTTACTGCTCGGCTCTTCGTCATTGGAAATACTATCCCGTAGCACTACCCCCGGCGGCAAAAGCGCCGCCCCGGAGCCACTAAAGGCCGGAGTCTGAAGCAGTGTAGTAGGTCTTGAGCCTACTGACGTGCACGACATCACTAGATGCCAGAGTAGATGATGAGTTTGAGCTCACAGGAGCAATTTCGTACGTCACAGGCGTCACCTGGCGCAGCACGCAGTAGGGCCCTGTGTATCGCGAAAGGAGCTTTTCTGAAAGTCCGACGTGACGAGAGGGCGACCACACGAGCACGAGTGCCCCAGGCAAAAACTGTACGTCACGGTGGCGGGCGTTGTACTGACGCTGCTGCGTGATTTGCGAGACCGTCAGTCGAGCACGGGCAAGCTGGCGTGCATGGTCGGCGAGGGCGATGGCGCCGCGCGCATACTCGGTTGTTGAGATCGCAGCAGGAGGAAGTACCGTGTCAAGGGGCAAGGTCGGTTCGCGACCGTACAATAGATAAAATGGAGAAAATCCGGCGGTGTCGTGCCAGGAAGAATTATAAGCAAATGTGACGTAAGGAAGGGCAACGTCCCAGTCGTGGTGGTCCTTCGAAACGTACTTGGACAGCATGTCGGTAAGAGTACGGTTTAACCGCTCTGTCAGGCCATTGGTTTGAGGATGGCATGAGGCAGTCAGCTTGTGTTGAATAGAGCAGGAATGCACAATGTCGGCGATAACTTTCGAGAGGAAGTTACGACCACGGTCAGTAAGCAGTTGTCGCGGGTCGCCATGCACTAAGATAATGTCACGCAAGAGAAAGTCCGCGACGTCAGTGGCGCAAATGGTAGGGAGAGCCCGTGTGATAGCGTATCGGGTGGCGTAATCAGTTGCGACGGCTACCCATTTGTTCCCAGAGGATGACGTGGGAAAGGGACCGAGGAGGTCTAATCCAACACGAAAGAATGGTTCCACAGGGACGGTCATTGGCTGGAGATGACCGGAAGGTAGCACCTGAGGTGTTTTCCGACGCTAGCAGGGATCACAGGCAGCAACATAGCGTCGGACGGAGCGAGTGAGACCACGCCAATAGAAGCGGCGGCGGACGCGGTCGTACGTGCAGGTTACCGCAAGATGTCCTGCAGTGGGTGCGTCATGCATCTCAAAGAGCACAGTCTCTCGTAGATGTTTTCGCACGACAAAAAGAAGATCAGGGCCATCAGGGAGGAAGTTCCTTCGGTACAGAATGCCGCCCTGGATGACATATCGGCGAACGGATGCATCGGTAGGTGTAGAGCGCAGACGCTCGATGAGTACTCGCAGCGATAGGTCTCGGTACTGCTCATCGGCGATGTTAGCGAAGGCAGACACAGAGAAAATGCCGTCGGCGGTACTACTGTCGGCGTCGTCAGGCTCGTCTACCGGGTAGCGAGTCAGGCAGTCAGCGTCATTGTGTAGTCGGCAAAATTTGTAGGTGACAGAGAACGAATATTCTTGGAGGCGTAAGGCCCAGCGACCAAGTCTTCCTGTAGGGTCTTTCAATGAGTATAACCAGCAAAGCACTTGATGGTCTGTGACAACGGAAAGGGTCGGCCATATAAGTATGGGCGGAACTTCGCAACCGCACAAACTAGGGCCAGACACTCACGCTCAGTGATGGAATAGTTGTGCTCCGCGGGCGAGAGGAGCCTGCTGGCGTAAGCGATAACACGGTCGTGGCCACGCTGGCGTTGTGCCAGTACTGCGCCAATTCCATGACCGCAGGCATCAGTACGGACTTCGGTAGGCGCAGAAGGATCGAAATGGGCCAGAACGGGAGGCGTTGTGAGAAGGTCGATTAGAAGCGAGAATGCAGAGACCTCGTTAAAGCCCCACTGGTAAGGGGCGTCTTTTTCCAAAAGCTCGGTTAGTGGTCGTGCTATGGCCACGAAATTTTTCACGAAACGGAGGAAGTACGAGCAAAGGCCGATGAAGCTGCGCACATCCTTGACACACTTTGGAAGAGGGAAGTGCGTAAAAGCATGAATCTTTCCTGGGTCCGGTTGCACTCCGTTCGCGTCAACGAGATGTCCAAGGACGGTAATCTTGCGACGGCCGAATTGGCACTTCGATGCGTTGAGTAGCAGACCGGCTCGCCGAAAAACGTCCAGGACTGCTGAGAGGCGCTCGAGGTGCGTAGCGAATGTTGGGGAAAATACTATAACGTCATCCAAGTAGCACAGGCACGTGGACCATTTGAAACCGTGAAGAAGGGAGTCCATCATGCGTTCAAAAGTGGCAGGAGCGTTACATAGACCAAACGGCATCACTTTGAATTGATAAAGACCGTCGGGTGTTACAAAGGCAGTCTTCTCGCGGTCGAGATCGTCCACGGCAGTCTGCCAATAGGCGGAGCGAAGGTCAATAGAGGAGAAGTAGCGAGCACCGTGGAGGCAGTCAAGGGCGTCATCAATCCGAGGTAGGGGATACAAGTCCTTTTTGGTAAGCCTGTTAAGGTGCCGATAATCCGCGCAAAAGCGACATGAGCCATCCTTCTTTTTTACCAGCACAACAGGTGACGCTCATGGACTACATGACGGTTCAATAATGTTCTTGGCAAGGATTTTGCAAACTTCGGTGTGAATAACTTGACGCTCAGCCGGTGATACTCGATACGGGCGGCGATGAATATGAGGGGCATCGCCGGTATTAATGCGATGTTTGACAGCTGTTGTTTGGGCCAATGGACGATCGTTAAAGTCAAAAATATCTTGGTAGGAAATCAGAACGCGGTAGAGCGCACGAGCGTGCTCGGAAGGCATGTCGGGTGCAATTATTTTCTGTAAGTTGGCGATGGTACAAGTGCCGACTGCGACGGTAGAGGAGGATCGGCTGAATTGTCGTCTACTGAAATTGATGCTACAGAGTGATCCTCGAATGAGCAAAGTTGGGCCAGAGACATCCCGCGTGGCAGCACTTGTGTCGTCAAGCCAAAATTGACCACTGGCAGGCAGACGAAATTCGCCGTAATAGATAAAACTGTATGAGGTACTGTGATCCCATGAGTAAGGAGGACGTCTTGCATAGGAACCGCGATGTAGTGACCGTCGGGAACTGCAGGGGATGACACGAAGTCAACGTAAGTCAGTGCCGAAGGTGGCAAGCGAACGAAGTCGACGGAACTGAGGCGAGTAGGGTGTTGTTCAGCGGGATCCAGAACAGGCAGGTCGAGGCGCAGAGTACTGGGGGGCAATCGATGAGAGCAGAATGTGCGGAGAGGAAGTCTAAGCCGAGGATGATGTCGTGGGGACAGTGAGCGATGACTGTGAATAGGACGATTGTTGAGCGATCGGCGAAGGATACGCGGGCGGTACACATACCAATTACGGGGCTGTTCCGCCGTCGGCGACACGGACAACAGGCGTCGTGGCGGGCGTGATAATTTTCTTGAGCCGGTTACGAAGGTCAGCGCTCATTACAGACAAATGCGCCCCAGTGTCTATGAGTGCATACACAGAAACACCGCCGACTTGCACGTCAAGAAGGTTCAGATGAGTGGGCAACGCCAGTAGAGGATTTGGCGGCGTAGGGAGCAATGCAGCGTCACCTCGAGGTGCTACATCGTCTAGTTTTCCAGCTGGGAGCGGCGTCCGAAGGGAGTCGGCGAATAGGAGCGACGGGGCTGGGGAGAGCGAGATTGTCGTCGTTGGGGCGAAGGCGAACGAGAATAGGAGCGGTTCGGTGCAGGAGAATCAGCGGCGGCGGTATCGGAGCGTGCGGCATAGGGACGAGAAGGGCCACCTGGGGGGCAAGAGTAGGCAGTATAAGTAGGCCTGTCGGGGAACTCCAGCGACTGCGACAGTGCCGAGAAATGTGCCCGATTCGATGGCAGTGGAAACAAATGGGCTTGTCGTCAGCAGTGCGCCATTCAGATGGGTTGCGGAAACGTGGTGGGTAAGAAGATGCGGGACGGGGCGGAATCGAAGAAGCCGGGCGGGTATCAGGACGATGGGCCGAGCAGATGGTGTGAAGACCTATGTTTTTGAACTCTTGGCGGACAACTGCCTGGATCAGTGAGACCGTGACTGCAGATGTGTTGGTGGGACTGGAGTCGAAGGCAGCCGGATAGGCGGCCTCGATCTCACGCCGGACGATCCTGGTAACATCGGCAGTGTTGTTGGGACGAGGAGTGTCGGCACAGGAAGATGTCGCTGGGGTGTTGGGCAGACGGGCAAAATGCTGGTCAATACGTCGGCTTTTAGCGAGTTCCAGGCGGCGGCACTCTTTTATAACAGCATCCACCGTCGCTACGTTGTTGCAAACGAGCAAGTTGAAGGCGTCATCGGCAATGCCTTTGAGGATGTGGACAACCTTGTCGGACTCAGTCATGTGGGTGTCAACTTTGCGGCACAGAGCCATGACGTCCTGAATGTATGTGACATAGGGCTCTGTTGACGTCTGCACACGGCCGGAAAGCGCCTTCTGCACGGCAACTTGGTGACCGTAGGGGTTGCCGAACAAGTCTCGAAGCTGTGTCTTAAGTGAATCCCAACTGGTGAGCTCATCTTCGTGCGTGCGATACCAAACTCTAGGTGTGCCGCCGAGGTAAAAGACTACGTTGGCGAGCATAATAGTAGGGTCCCAACGGTTATTGCGGCTGACGTGTTCATACAGGCTGATCCAGTCATCGACGTCTTCCCTATCTTTGCCCAAGAATACGTCAGGATCACGGGGAGCGGGGAGAGTAATGTAGGTCGTCGAGGTGGCAGCAGGTGTCGGAGCCGGCGGGGTCGGGTTGTCGTCGCCGGGAGCCATGAAGGAAGGCTCGACGTACCGTCCACTGGGAAGCTCCGTGAGGAGGTACAGGAAACGTCCACCTCCACCAGATATGTTACGTAGGAAGACGCAGACGAAAAGCTATGTACAAGTATATTTGCAAGAAAATACGCTGCGCTTGGCCAAGAGGCAACAGCCCGCGCAAGCTTCTAATCGTCGTCGTCGTCTTCTTACTGCTCGGCTCTTCGTCATTGGAAATACTATCCCGTAGCAATATCAACATCTGGGTTAACAGTGGGATTGACGCAGCCATCGAACTTAAACTACAGATAGCGGCGAATATGGTGGAAGACTATGCGGCCGGCAGAGGCTTGGCGTGCTCGCCACAGAAATCGGAGCTGTTAATCATTGAGCCAAAACATCAAAGGGGACACGCTGGGAGCAGCAGACACATCAATGTTATCGTAAACAGAAATGAGGTTCCCAAGGTGGAGGAAATCAGAATTCTGGGCATGTATATCCAGAGAAATGGATGGAACCTCACGACAATCAAAAAGCTAGAAGGATAGGCAGCGTAGGTCACGGGGATCTTCAGGAGAATTTCACCAAAAGGCAGGGGCCTCAAAGAGAACAGCCTCATGCAAGCCTTCATTACCAGCCGTATAGCGTATGCCACACCGTATCTTGTGTTTAAACGAGAAGAAAAGGAGAAAATAGATGCGATCATTAGGAAGAGAGTTAAGAGAGCCCTAGGGCTCCCAGACTCGACCTCGACAGACCTCCTCCTCAAAGTGGGGGTTCACAACACGCTAATTGAGTTAACTGAGGCAGTACGAGTGTCTCAGTTGGAAAGATTAGGCCAGTCTAAAACAGGGAGAAAAATCATGGAATTGGTAGGAGTCCAATGCGACAGAGGTGCCCCGACTGACAAAAATGACATTCCGTTGGACGTGCGTAAACGCTTCCGAATCGCCCCCTACCTAAATATATGCATCCTATCTACAACAAAGAGAGGAGAGCTCACAGGGCTAAGGCTCTAGTAAATAAACTTAAAAACACACCGGCGCATAAAGTAGCGTACGTGGACGCCGCTTACGGCAGAGACGGGGCTGCGGTATCGACGGTGGTTGATGGCGACGGGAGCGTTAAAATAGTGTGCTCCACGTGCACGAGGGACGCCCGTACAGTCGAGGAGGTTGCAGTAGCGCTCGCTTGTGCAGGTACAAAAGCGGGAGTAATATTATGCGATAATAAATTAGCTATCCGAAATTTTAACAAAGGGAGAATATCGGAAGAATCCCTCCACATTCTAATCAAGAAACCTCCCAGGAGGGACATAACATTTATTTGGGTACTGGCCCATGAAGAAGTCCCAGGCAACGAAGCCGCACACCAGCTCGCCCGAGCACTCTACCACTGGGCAACTCTAGAGCAGCCAGTTCCAGGGATAAAAGATAGCATCATCACGTACAAGGAAATTGTCGATCATTACAAAGCCGGAAGAAGAATCTTTCCGCCTCCGCATCGGTCTGTCTCTCTGGAGGACGCTCGCATTTGGCGACGCCTCCAGGGAAACAATTATACATCACCACATTAGATCTATTTAACACAAACGAGGGACTATAACGACGTCCTCTGCAAAATTTGCAAGCAAAAAGGTACCCTAGACCATATAATATGGGAGTGTGTTGGCTCCCCAGGGCCAAAGGAAAACATTGACAGTAGAGAAGCCGCGTCACAGCGCCAGGCGCGCCCATTGCGCTTGAAAAGTACCCCAAAAAGTAACGAAAGTAGTTACAATAATGTTCATAATCATCATCATCATCACCATCATCGGCTTTTTTTTATGTCCACTGCAGGACGAAGGCTCTCCCTGCGGCCTTCAATTATTCCTGTCCTGCGCCAACCGATCTGAACTAGCGCCCGCGAATTTCGTAATTTCATCGCTCCACCTAGTCCTCTGTCGTCATCGATTGCGTTTTCCTTCTCTTAGTACCCATTTTGTAACCCTAATTGTCCAGCAGTTATATAACCGGGGCATTACACAACCTGCCCATCTCCATTTTTTTCTCTTGATATCAATTAGAATATCGCCTATACCCGTTCGTTCTCTGATCCAAACCGCTCTCTTGCTGTCTCTTAACGTTATGCCTAGCAATCTTCGTTGCATCGCTCTTTGCGCGGTCCTTAACTTGTTCTCAAGCTTCTTTGTCAGTCTCCAAGTCTCTGCCCCATACGTCACCACTGGTAAGACGCACTGATTGTACACCTTTATTTTCAATAATAATGGTAAGCTTGCAGTCAGGAGCTGGTAATGTCTGCCGCATGCGATCCAACCCATTTTTATTCTTCACTGAATTTCCTTCTCCTGATCAGGGTTCCCTGTAATTAATTGACATAGCTAAACGTACTCCTTCACAGACTCTAGAGGCCGACTGACAATCAATCCTGAACTCTTGTTGCTTTGCTCGGCTATTTATAATTATCCTTGTCTTCTGCATAATATTCTTCAACCCTACTCTTACACTCTCACTGTTAAGGTCCTCAATCATTTGCTGTAACTTGTCGGCATTGTTGCTGAATAGAGCAATGTCATCGGCAAACCGAAGGTTGCTGAGATATTTGCCGTCGATCTTTGCTCTTAAACCTTCCCAGTTTAATAGCTTGAATACTTCTAAGCACGCAGAGAATAGCATTGGAGAGATTGTGTCTCCCTGTCTGGCCCTTCTTTATAGGTATTTTCCTGCTTTTGTAGAATTAAGGTAGCTCTATAGATATTTTCCATGGTATTTACGTAAGCGTTCTGTACTCCTTGATTACGTAATGCCGCTATGACTGCTAGTCTCTCAACTAAATCAAATGTCTTTTCGTAATCTATGAAAGCCATATAGAGAGGCTTATTTTACTCTGCGGATTTCTCCATAACTTGATTAATGACATGGATGGGATCCATTGTAGAGTATCCCTTCCTGAAGCCAGCCTGTTCCCTTGGTTGTCTAAAGTCCAGTGTTGCCCTTATTCTATTGGAGATTATTTTGGTAAATTTTTTTTATAATACTGGGAGTAAGCTAATGGGCCTATACTTTTTCAATTCTTTAACGTCTGCCTTTTTCTGGATTAGAATAATATTTATAGTCTTCCTGTTCTCTGGGACCCTTGCTGTGCATAGACACTTCGTATAAAGAGCCGCCACTTTTCCAAGCCTTACATCTGCCCCATCTTTGATTAAATCGACTGTCATTGCATCTTCTCCAGCCGCTCTTCCTCGTTTCATTTCTTGCAAGGCCCTTGTGACCCCATCGCTAGTTATAGGAGCAGTTTCTGTATCCTGTTCATTACTGTTTCTAATGGAGGTATCCTGACTTCTCTGGGTATTGTGCAGGTCAGTATAGAATTGTTCCGCTTCTTTTATATATCTTCAAGATTGCTCATGATATTGTTACGAGGTTAAAAACAGGCAGACGTATATTTACAGGAGATTTACAATAATTGTAGCCGCTGACAAGATGGTAGACAGCGCGTGAAGTCCATAACGTCGTCTTCTTCGGACCAAGTTAAAAACATCTTGTTCGTCAGCGCGTCACATGAGCCCCGGCGGCTGAAGCACTGACTCGGTGCTGGTTAGGAGGAGGGCAAGTGATACAACTTCAGCTGCGCGACGTGGACCACATCGGAGCGATGCTGAGCCACGGTTGGCTCAAGAGGGGCGATTTCGTTCGGGACGTCAGTTACTTGACGCAAGACACGGCAAGGACCAGAGTAGCGTGAAAGTAACTTCTCCGAGAGGCCAACGCGTCGCGACGGTGACGAAAGGAGAACCAGGGTGCCCGGTGTGTAATGGAAGTCACGATGGCGGGCGTCATATAAGCCCGCTGATTGTCCTGCGACTCGACAAGTCGACGTCGGGCAATATGGC
Source organism: Dermacentor variabilis (assembly GCF_050947875.1). Classification (NCBI taxonomy): domain Eukaryota; kingdom Metazoa; phylum Arthropoda; class Arachnida; order Ixodida; family Ixodidae; genus Dermacentor; species Dermacentor variabilis. Next base: position 13,858,365 of record NC_134573.1, on the reverse strand, counting down.
GTGCTTCTTGTGCTTTGAGTATGACTTCGCGGGCGTACTCGGATGTGGAATTCAGACTAGTGCGGTGTCTAAAGGTAGCGTAGGGTCGCGGCCAAACAAGAGGAAGAATGGACAGAAGCCTGCGGTATCATAGCGAGACGAATTATAGCGAAAGTAACGAGCGGCAGCGCAACGTCCCAGTCGTGATGGTCATCGGAGACATACATGCACAGGATGTCCGTAAGGGTGCGTTTAAGACGCTCGGTTAGACCGTTCGTTTTGGATGCTAAGCAGTAGCAAGATTGTGTTTAGTCGCGCATGAGTAAAGAATGTCATCGACAACTTTCGAAAGAAAGTAGCGGCCTCGGTCGGTGAGGAGCTGTCGAGGGGCGCCGTGGTGAAGGATGACGTTCTCTAGAAGGAAGTCGGCGACATCGGTTGCACAGCATGTCGAAAGAACCCGTGTGATTGCATATCGGTTGGCGTAGTCTGTTGCTACAGCAATGCACTTGCAGACGCAGGAAAAGGGCCTAAAAGATCAACACCTACCCGGAAGAATGGTTCTGATGATACGTCAAGTGGTTGAAGGCGACCAGCAGGGAGTGTGGTCGGCTTTTTTCGTCGTTGACGAAGGTCACACGCAGCGACATAACGGCAGACGTCACGATATAGACCAGGCCCAAAGAAGCGCCGACGAACGCGGTCATAAGTCCGTGACACGCTAAGGTGACCGGCAGTTGGTCAGGCGCGGCCATTGTTAGAGGCAACACCGCGCGCGTGGCCGCGCTCCTCGGGCCACCAAGCGGGCGCCGCAAGAAGTATCGCGGCGCAAGCGCAATCAGTGCCAGAGGCGGAGTTGCGTGTCGTCTGCTGCGGTTCCTCCCACTTCGCCGCACGCGCTCTGCTACAAAAAAGTGTAGCCATGGTGCTCAAAAGGAAGGAGACCTTCATCTAAGCTTCATCTGCAGCTTTGGTCTGGGTTTCTTCGTATTTATCGTATTGTTACGCGCGAAGGAGACCGTTTATAACCCTTACGGATCAAGGGGACCATTTACTTTAAGTCGCGAAGGTGAGCGCAAGAGCGGTCAGCTGGTTTCTCAACTGAGCGTCGTTCTCTTCTTTCTTCTTCCACTCGGGGCCGCAAGCACGTTCACTGGTCTTCGTTTTCTTCATGCGCAACATTCCTCTCGTCGCAGACGAAGCCCGCCTGGCGAGTCAATCCATGTGTCTTGACGTGAACAACTTCAAGCGGGCGACATGGACCACTTGTGTCTTGGCAGCTTTTCTACCACTCGTCGTGAGGCGAGCTATGTTATACGTGACTTCCGTGAGTCTGTTAATAATCACAAACGGTCCATCGTAGGTGGCCAAAAGCTTTTGGCATAACCAGCCTTTCTGTACTGGAGTCCACAGCCAGACTAAATCACCAGGGCGATAGGTTACTGGATGGTGGTGAATATCGTAGCGTTCTTTTGATCTGTCCTGCGATGCCAAAGTGCGCAAACAAGCAATACGACGAGCTTCTTCGGCGAGGCAGAGAGTCTCGGCGACAGTGGGATTTTCGTGACTGCAGAAGGGGAAAACAGTGTCGATTGTGTACCCGGGTGGCCGTGCGTACAGCAGGAAGAAAGGGCTATAGCCGGTGGTCTCGTGCTTGGCGGTGTTGAACGCGTACGTGATAAAAGGCAGTACGTCATCCCAGTTCTTGTGGTCGGATGAAACGTACATAGACAGCATGTTTACAATTGTTCGGTTGGTACGCTCTTAAGCCCATTCGTTTGTGGATGGTAAGGTGTCGAGTGACGCAAGTGGGAATCACACAAACGAAGCAGCTCCTCTACGATGTCCGCTGTGAATTGTCGTCCACGGTCGCTGATGATCACGCGGGGCGGACCATGTCGCAGGATCACATATTGCAGCAGGAACGTTGAAACGCCAGTGGCAGTTGCGGAGGGCACGGCCGCCGTCTCGCAGTAGCGTGTGAGGTAGTCAGAGCATGAGTCATGACCACATTTGGGGCATGACTGTGAGTGGGCAGGATCTATCCTGTTAAGAGACCGAGGAGTGGGATACGAACGGGTTTGCAGAAGTCCGAGTGTGCTAGCCTGAGGTTTGTTCAGTTTAGGGTGAGGGGTGGAAATGTCCTCCTGGCCAGTAGATCATGGGAAACAATTTCGTGGAAAGTACATAATGGATCTTTGTGGATGTTGACCTCGTTGCAAGCCTGGCTACCCGCGACAGCGCGGTACGTGAAATCGCGCGCTCTCCGGTGGGCCTCCTCGTTAGGATTACATACAAGCGGGTTAATTGAGCTATCTGAATGAGCTGGGAACCACGAGATGTGGTATCCTCCTTCGCTGCTTTCCCTAGTCCTTTCAAGTGCTTTAAGCAAAATACTGTTCGCCTGTTCAGATACGAGAGCGGACGAGAAGGATCTAACCGCTGTGCGCGAGTCCGAGAAGATGATAGCGGGAACTTTTGAGCTGTTAAAGGCCAGAGCGATCGCCGCTTTCTCCGCCACATGGGCAAACTTCGTATAAACAGAGGCTGCATTGACCAGGTTGCCTGCCATGTCTACTACCGAGACAGCGAACTTATCCCCACTGTCATATCTGGCAGCATCGACAAAGAGGGCACCTAGTTTCTGCTGATTTATCTTTTTAAGGATGGACTTGGCTCTCGCTAATCTCCTACCCTGGTTATGCACTGGGTGGATGTTTCGCGGAACGGGCTCAACCATGATGCGAGTTCTGGTTTCCCGGGTCAAGCTAACTTTGGTCGCCGGTTCATGTCTTGGTTGGATTCCCGCGTCTTCTAAAATTTTGATCCGTGGCTTAGTGGATGAAAGTCTCTTTATTTGACCCGCTGCGTGAGCTTCTATTAGCTCATCGATGGTGTTGTGGAGTCCTAGCTCCAGCAGCGGAAGGCCGAGCACGCGCTTGAGGCCGGTGCTGATTAGGGAGTCGAGCTTGGCCTTTTCCGCTTTACCCCAATTAAGGCACTGCGCGATGTAGATAACATGGCTCAGGAAAAATGCTTGATAAGCTCTGAGCAAATTTTCCTATTTGAGACCGCCTCTTCGATTTGAGACGCGGGCTACCAGTCTTAGGACATTACTAGCCTGTCCGGTGAGCCTGTTGAGGGCCGTCGAGTTACAGCCCTTGGCATATATGAGGAGACCTAGAATTTTGACCGAGTCCATCCTCGGTATAGGATGCCCATTTTTAGCTCGAATTTCTATCGGCAGAGTTTCCAGAGGCGCAAGGTTTCTGACCCCCCGTCTGGACTTGCGGTATAACAATAGCTCTGATTTAGCGGGGGAGAGTTCAAGGCCCGTGTTTGAAAGAAAGTCTTCAGTAGCCTCCAACGCACTTTGTAACGAGTGTTCGAGCATGGCTAGCGATCCGCCCGGCGCCCAGATCGTGATATCATCCGCATAAATGGCGTGACCAACGTTTGGGATTGCAGCGAGGCGAGTGGAGAGCTTGTGCGTGGCTATATTAAATAAGAGTGGGGACAGGACCGAGCCCTGTGGGGTGCCGAAGGTGCCTTGTTCGTACGGTCCTCCTGTGACCATGCCTAATCGCAGGCGTGCCTTGCGATCCGCGAGGAAAGATCTGGTGTAATCATGAAACCGCTGGCCCAGGTTGAGAGATGAAATCTCCGTCAGTATGTGTTTATGCGCGACCCTGTCGAAGGCCTTGGAGAGGTCCAGTGCGAGGATCGCTCTCACGTCGCGAGTAGGGTTATAAACATCACCCAAAGCTCCTGAAATGTCTATGTGAATTGTAGGAGAACTATCGTGACTGTGAGCGCAGTGCACCGCGCAGTGTGCGTGTTGTCAGACGATATAAATGACCGCTTTTGAAGATTCCTCAATGCAGCACGAAACCTCGCACATTTATGCTCTCTCTAAACATAATTTCATAATTTTATTTCGGGTTCTGCTGGGAAAAGCAATTATTTTCTATATGACAGGTGCATAATAAGAATAGCAAGGCTCAGTGTAGCAGCCGACACACGTTTTGCGACAGCCCTCGGACCACAGCGCCACTCCCCCTGCCTCGGAGAAGCAGTGAACTACGCCGGTGGGCACGCCTACGCACCTGGCCGCCGCCCATAGGCTAGGCGACGACGCAAATGCCGACTTATTGGCGGCCCCCTTTGTAACGTGGCGGTGACACATAGCCGCCTGCCCTGCTTGATGTTTGCAGCCAATGTGCATGTTTTTCATTCTCGCATTTTATTGCGATGGCAATTATAGGACACTCCAGGCGCATTTCTGCCATCGACGCAGGCGTAGCCCTCACGTTCCGCATTAAGTCTAGGGGCGATAAAATGGTCGCCGCACGGGCGAGTGAAAGAGGGCGAGCCGGCGCTCAATTTCGCCCGTGCGAGCGATTCTCCTGCGGGGCTGAGGCGAGGGAGGTTGTTCTCTGGCGGCTTAGCCTCATTTCTCCCGGGCGCATATTTTAGTGCGAGCAAAATAAATTGACGTGTTGTTAGTCAGCACTCGTCCTGTCTGGTCTTTCTTGTCCCGTGTTTTTCTGGCGCTGTATGTTTAAGCCATGGATCAATACCAGCAAGCTGAGTTTCAGGCACTTTCAAGTACGAATTCCATGTTTCAGCGCTGTAGAGATTCAGCAGAATATAGCGCTGTGTCGCATGTGCTTCTCGAACACCTACGCTAGATGTCTCAACAGAAAAAGCATATCAAACGGGGCGTTCTCAGTTGCGCAGCAGCACTGTGCACAGGAAGGCGCGTGCACGCTAGCGCCGCTGTCCGAGATTTGTGGAGCAAGTGGAGTAGACTTGCGACAAGCGGCGCAGTCTTCTTGCAGATGGCCAGCAAAGAGATGGGCGCGTCGAAACTAGAACGCCTGGATCCATACTCACTGGATGACTTTAGCCATACGCCTTGATGCAGATAATTTTTCTTTTATGCGGCAGTTTGAGCATGCGCTTTGCAACATGACCGAGAACTCCGACGCGTTTTATTGCGCGCACACTCAGCAAAATCCTCACAGCTGCGCGGCTGCCATTTTTTTTTCAGTCCGGTCAGTCTTTGTGCTCCGGACCGACGAGGCCCTTGTAGTCCTTGTGGCAATCCTGCACAGATATTTTGCATTGCAAGAAGGGAAGCATATTAGACATTAGATTTTAGCAAGGAGTCTGATTAACTAATAAAAACAAAATGAGACATACACTCAATCGTAGCATTTGCTACAAAGGAAGCACATACTGGTTCCTCGTTAGAAAACCCTTGCAGTTGAAGAAAAGATCGTCCTGGTCTGGGACTCCAGCCCAGAACCACCGCATTTTTAGGGCTGCCTTGCTACCATCTGGGCTAACCAGGTGGTTAGCAGATGACAGGGCCAAGTCCAACTTATCAACAACTCGAAGGCAAGAGTTTGTTGTAATCGCTCTGCGAAAACCCGAAAGGTGGAGAGAAGTAATTAATAAAGGGAAAATGAGACATCCACCCAATCGTAGCAATTGCTAAGAAGGTTTCTCGAAAGAGGAACCCGTGTCGGTAGTGGTGCCGTTTCGTATCGGCTTCCTATGTAGCACTTAGCTACGATTGGGTGGATGTCTCACTTTCGCTTTATTAATTACTTCTTTCCACTTTGCGGGTTTCCGCACAACTATCACGCCAGTCTAATTAACCATTGGGGCCAGTTTGAATAGCAGTAGCAGAAAACAGTGCTGTTTACGAGACACGCAACTGGATCAGTGGCACACGGGCCAATCACAGGCTTGGGTGAATACATTTAGAAGCTTACGCTATGCTTTCGGCAACGCGCAGTAACTGCGTAAGCTCGCCACCAAAATCTGGAGCATGTGTACGTTAGCATTCTCAGTTCCGACAGTGGAATCCGAGGCTACGATTAAAGCTCGCACGTGATATGAAGAAGACCGTCATTTATATAGTGCTTTAGCGCGGAAACGTTTTTTCACACGGACGCAGGAAGGACAAACAGAAGCGCTAACTTACAACAGAATATTTATTAGAATCAGGATCACTATTTACGTGCCGTGCAACAACTCAGGCACGCGCAGACATACATCGACATACGACATTCTTTTCCTTGCTAAACATAATGGGCGCGTTAAGTTAGCGCGCTCCGAACTCCACAGGAGCACGCCCGAGTGCGCTCTAGTGCGACGCCTTCGGAGCTTAACGGTCATTTTCGCCGACTGTTTTCGGGTGCACGAACGCGCTAACTGGTGAATGCTATGTTGCTTCCGCATCCGCTATCGCACTTCGCGCGCTTTTCGAAAATGGCGCCACCGACCGTACTCCTGCAGTTTTTATTAGACGATGAAGAGGTAGAAGAATTTGACGCGCGGCGACGGAGGCAGCAGCAGCGTCTTACGTATGCGATGCAAGCTCAACGTTCGCGCCAAGCTCAAAGCGCGCCAACACGTTCCCGATCTTGCTTGAGAGAGAGAAGGAGATTCTTGAATATGGGAAGGAAAGGTTGGGGTAAAGTGCAGCGCAGTAACTGTCTCTCAGCAGAGGACACCTCAACCGCGCTGCACAGGGGGTAGGGAATGAAAGTAGGGGGAGAGAAAGAGCACCAGAAACAGCAGCACGCCGCGGTAAAGTGATGGAGCTAAAGGCGGTCGGCGAGGCCGACAGCCTCGGCGAATGTCAGGAGCGCACGTAGAAGTGTCCTGTGGCGTGAAGGGCCCCGAGGGGTGCAGGAGTTCAGTCACGGTGTTGCACGGCAGGCCGTGCCCACGGTAAACACGGGCAAGGGACGCGCGCGCGAGCGAAAAGTTGGGGCACTCACACAGCAGGTGCTCGAGTGTCTCGATCGCGCCGCAGTCGCCGCAAAGGGGAGAGGGGGCTCCACGCAGTCGATGCCGCCGCTCGGCGGGCCACACAGAACCGGTCCGAAGGGCGAGGAGGAAGGCGCGCTCGCGCCTAGTGAATCCGGTGTGCGGGAGATGACGCGGTGGGCGCCCCTGCGCAACTCGGTCGTCGGGATGGCGGAGCGCGAGCTCCCGTCTGAAGTGGAGTCGCGCTGTATCCAGCGGGCTCACCCGGTCTGTCAGCGCGGTCGACGAGTCGTGTGCGCGCCTGGCCAGCTGGTCCGCCGTCTCGTTGCCCGCGACTCCGACGTGCGAGGGGATCCATTGCAGGCGTAGGTTGCATCGCCCCTTCAGTGCGTGCAGACGGACGGCAAGGCGCTGTGCAAGGGGCGGCGCGCGCTCGTCGAGTAGCAACTGCTGCAGCGCGGACTTCGAGTCGCAGAGAATCGCCGCGCTGGTGATGTGCGGCGACTCCTCGAGGATGTCCGCAGCGAGGTGAAGTCCAGCTAGCTCCGCCGTGGTAGAGGAAGCCCGGTAGTAGAGCCGGCACTGCTTCGTGATGCCTAGTTCGGGAGCAACACAGGCGGCAGCCGCCGAGCCGTCGCTGAGGACGGAGCCATCGGCATACAAGTGCGTCCTTCCTCCCAGGTCGTCCTCGATCCTGGCAGCAGCCTCCTGCTGTACAGCGCAGTGAGGCGTGCGATGTTTGGAGCGGACGCCCGGGAGGTCGAGACACACGTGAAGTGGCGTGCGCTGGTGTGGCGGTGGCCAGGTCGGCGGTACGGGCGGAGGGTCGACCACCAGGCTGTCGTACAGTTCGCACACTGTTCCCACTCGTGACTGGGGCAGGCAACGGATGAGGGACAGGATGGGTCCAGCGTCCGGGGCACAGGAGAGGCGCTCGAGGTGACCGAGGGCACGCAGGTCAGCCGTCAAAGAGACGGGCCACGCGCCAGTTTCCGCGAGCGTCTCCGCAACCCGCGATGAGCGAGGGAGGCCGTGGCACATGCGAAGCACTCGGCGGTGGTCGCTGTCGATGAGCTGCCGCAGCCGGGCACTGACACGAGACAGTGGCAGCGCGTACAACACTTTCGGCAGTGCCACCGCAGAGTAGAGCGCCGCCGCGAACGAGGCAGGGCAGCCGTCGCCACGGGCGAGAAGGCAGCGCACCGCACTCTCCACTCGGCGCATCTCAGCACGCAGCCGGCGCACAGCAGCGAACCACGTGAGGCGGTTGTCTATCGTGAGCCCCAGGTACCGCACTGTCAGGCGCCAGAACATGGGCACTCCTTCGACTAGCACGCAGCCGGTGCGGCGGCGAACACCGCAGGGGCGGATCAGGATAGCCTCGGACTTCGTCGACGACAGCCGCAAGCCGATGGCGCGCAGGAAGTTCGCGACGGCGTCCAGCGCCTCCTGAAGCCGGTAGCGCATCTCCCCCGTCGCAGAGGTCGGCCCGTGCACGAGAAGCGCGATGTCGTCTGCGTAGAGCACAGCACGCACAGGGAAGCGGCCCGTTTTGGGAATGCACTCGATGGTAGGCGCGAGGGCAAGGTTGAACAAAAACGGGCTCAACACGCTTCCCTGAGGCACACCGCAGCTCACAGGACGGGGCGAGCCGACCGTGCCCCCGACTCGGACAGCTGATGTTCTCCCGGCGAGGAAGGCCTCGATGTAAGCAAGGAGCCTGCCCTCCACACCAAGCGCCCGCACGGCCGTGAGGATGGTGTCGTGAGGGAGGCAGTCGAATGCGCTCTGGACATCGAGGAGCAGCAAGAAGGCAGTCTCCCTGTCGAGCCTGGCCTGCTCGAGGGTGCCGACGACGACAGCGATGCAATCCGCCGTGGAGCGGCGAGCGCGGAAGCCGCACTGCTCGGGAGGTAGAGCACCGCGGGCATCGGCAATCCACTGGAGCCGGGACAGAGCCATCGCCTCCATCGTCTTGCCCGGGATAGACGTGAGGGAGATCGGCCGGTATGAGGCAGGGCTGTGAGGTGGCTTGCCGCGTTTCAGCACGGGGACGATTACAGCATGTCGCCACGAATCCGGGAGGGAGCCGCTGTGCAGGACGTCGTTGTAAGCGTCGAGCAGGAGGCGGCGCTGCGGCTCGTCCAGGTTTCGCAGCATCTGCAGCGTTATCCCGTCCGCCCCAGGCGCGCTGCGGCGGCGCCGGCCGCGCGACAGGGCCCGCTGCAGCTCGTGATGAGTGAAGTCACTCTCGCACAGGCTTGTGATTGCCTGTGCGTGGTTTGTGTGAGCTTCGCCCCGCACGAACACCGCAGCGTACAGCGCCTATAACACAGCCGGGGGTGCGCTGGAAGCAGGAGGAGTGGCAGCAAAAGCGTTCGCCAGAAGCTCTGCGAGCTCCAGCTCGCTGATCCCGCGCGCTATGGCGATGGCTAGCACTGGGAACCGCGGTGCCTTCGGGTTCAGGAGGGCCCGGAGGACTCGCCATCCACGGCGCTCGTTGCACGGCTGGACGAGCGACGAGCAGAGGCCGGCCCAAGATCGGCGGCGCAGCTGACGGGCGTGTCGTCTGCACACAGCGTCCAGGCGGTTGTACAAAGTCCAGTCCGCCTCGGCTCCGGTTCGCATCGCTCTCCGCTGAGCGCGGCGGCGAGCGGCGCGCACATTGAGGAGCTTGATGTCCGGGCAAGGGGAACCGGCAGGTACGGCAACACGCGTCGAAGCCCGATTCGCGCACTCTGCGATGTGCGCGAAGAAATCGTCGCCGCGCGGTGTTTGGGCACAGAAATCGCGGAACATGGGCCAGCGCACTACCGTGTACACACGCCTGGCGCCGCGATTCGGCCGCACGGGGGAGAGGGAGATGGGGAAGTGGTCGGATCCCGCGGTGTCCGGGGCACGCTGCCACTCGTATGAGCAGCGCTCCGAAACAAGCACGAGATCGATCACTGTGGCGGTCCCGCTGCGACGGGCGAAGGTGGGCTGGCCGCTGTTGATGACGGCAAGGCCCGCCACACCGGCCGCGCCCATCAAGTTCTTCCCCCGGATAGTGGTCTTCGCAGAGCCCCAGCACCCATGATGCGCGTTGAAATCGCCGCACACCACAGTTACGCGCGAGCGAAGCGGCGAGGCGCGACAGGTATGTCTTGTCGCACTGCAGAGCGGGTCGCACGTACACACTCGCGACCGACGTATCGGTGCCGCGCACACGGACGGTAACGGCCACGCACTCGACCACTGCACAGCACAGATGTTCCGTGGCGATGAGGGCGTGCGGGAGAGAGGCACGCACATACACCGCTGCGCGAGGGGAGCCAGGCGGGTGCGCCGCGTCGGTGCAGGGCGCAGCATCGCAGTCGTCGCGTCGGCACTCTGTGGGGCTGCTGTATCCGATGTAGCCGCGCAGCGAGACCTCCTCTGCACGCGCATACGTTTCCTGGAAGGCGAGGACGTCGTAGTCGTGCAGAGGCAGCTGCTCGGCCAACTCGGCGTGCCTTCGCCGCAGGGAGTTGCAGTTCCACTGCAGGATGCGCGGCCGACATTCAGCAGTGGGACTGGCCATGATGGTTCGGTGGCTGTTGTAAAGCCACTGCCTGCAGGCAGATGGGTCGTAGCGGGTGGTCAGCTGGCAGCATAGCGCCGACTGCTTGCATGGTAACCAGCAGGTTTGCTACCAGCTGATCCACTGTAGTCTGGCCAGGGGGGGCAGCATTGTCCCGTGTCTCCTGACGGCGGGAGGTTCGAGGGGCTGGTACCGGACGCTTGGGTGCGGGGCTGGGGCCTTTCAGCGCGCTCGCATATGACCGCGCCAAGGTTGAGGACTGCTGATGCTGCTCCTCCCTGACTGCTGCCCTGACAGCACGCCTCGACAGTGCTGCGGTGGAAGAAGCCATGATGGTTGCCACCTGGCGTTCTTCTTGCCATTTGGGGCAGGCGGGGGTGTCGGCCCTGTGGGGGCCCCCGCAGTTCCTGCAGCGAACCGTCCGGCAGGGTTCGCCCTCCGCATGGCTTTTGCCGCAGGAGATGCAGTCGGACGGCCAACTGCAGGATTCCAGCACGTGCCCGAAGCGGCCGCACTGGCAACACTGCACCGGACGCGGCCTGGCCGGCCTCACCCTGAAGCCGACCTTGAAGAGGCTCAGGTGTTCAGGGGAGACCGGTCCCGCGAACCGGACAGTGACGGTGCTCCCGTCCCGCGCGTTGCCGACAGCACTGGAACGCTCGACTCCATGGCTCCTAGCAGGTCAGCATCCGCAGGTAATCCGTTCACCCTGTGCAGGTAGCCGGTGCTCTGGCCGCGCACGGCCGGCAGTCGGGCAGTCACCGAGATGCCGTGCAGCTCGGTTATTGCCAGCAGCTCCTCCTGGCATCTGGCATTCCCGGGTGGTGGTGTCGGCGGCCACGATGTTGCGCCTGTGGTTGACGCGCACCGCAGCAACACCGGCCCGCGATGAGAGGGCCGCCGCGAGTGCGAGGCGCGGTGGTTCCCTGAAGGCTCCGCCGGGCGCCAAGGGCCGGAAGAGCACCGTACCGATGACCGCAGGGTCCACCGGGAGTGCTGCAGTCTCCAGGGCCTTCGCACGCCGCCTGTCCCACCTCGACTGCACGAGGGTGAAGCCATCTGAAGTTGGCTCGCTGGCGGGTGGTGTCTGCCTCATTACAGCCGCTGCAGGCACGCTGGGGGCGACAGGGCTGGCGGGCGGGCGCCGCGAGCCGTCCGAAGCGACGGGAGACGAAGACGAGGCAACGGCAGGAGCTTTGTTGTGCTTCTGGTGCTTCTTCCCCTTTCGCTTAGCCAGCGGGGCAGGCTGGCGTGGCGGGTCCCTCAGGAACCGCGCCGCGGGGTGCTCGGCGCCCCGCTTGGACGAGCCGGGGGGAGGTGCGTCCGCCAGCTCCATCGCGTCGGTAGCGTTGTCGCGTGCAGCCGTAGCACTAGCAGACGCCGTTTCCGGAGGGGCACCCGGTTGGGCGGCCGGAGAGGAGAGGGTGGCGGCTGCTTCTCGGGAGGGTGGCAAGATGGCGGCGCCCTGGCCTGCCTTCTCCACGTGGCCGCTGGCTTCAACGTGCTGCTCCGCGCTGGGGGGAGCATACGGCGGCTGCTTGCGACGCGCGGTTGCCTCGTCGTCGTCGCTCTCCGTTTCACGAGCTCGTTTTCTGGAGCTCGACAGGTCCATCTCGTCGTCAGAGGAAGGGAGCGGGACTGAAGCATGGGGCTCCTCGCTTGCGGAGAAACCCTCCGCGGTAGGCTTTGAGGCTACCTCGGGGGCTGACGGACTCGTGGTGTCTCCCGGGGCAGCCTCAGTCTGTGAGAGAACCACGGGTGGAGCAGTGGTGGTGGTGGCTCGTCGACGAAGCCATTCGCCCAGCATGCGTGAGGCCCTCACATGCAGATTCTCCCTGGCGCGTAGCTCGTCAAGGGACGCGGGGCCGAGCGTCAGCCGGCTCATGCCAGCATGGCGTCGGTGGCGCACGGGCGGCGGGCGCTCGCTTGGCGAGCGAAACTCCATCGTGGGCGGCGATGGCCTCTTCTCGCGAGCGGGAAGAAGGCCAAGTGCAGCGAAGGCACGTCACACGTGAATCTCGAAGGTCGCAGGAAGCGTCCGTTGTCGTGCTCGGAATAGGCGAGGAAGAGCGCGTGAGACGCTGTAGCGTCTGCTGCTGACGCAGGAGCTCCAAACCTCACGTCCGCACACGATGGTAGCTCCGAGTGGACCCCTTGCTTGAGAGCAGCTTCAGACGCCCGGCTGCGCGGCGGCGGGAGGAAGGAGTGGTCAAGGAGAACGGACTACGCCAGTGGAAAGAGCAGGAAACACGTCATCTTTCCGGAAGCCGTAGCCGACGCGCGCTCTCGCGCACCGTTTCGAGGATGGGGCGCGTAGAGCGCGCTCCGCAATCACGCACCGGAAGTCACTTTTTAGCCGATAAGTTTAAAAGAGCGCACTCTGCTGGCTAGAGCGCGCTCGAGCGCCTTAACGCGCCCAATGAAGGCGTGCCAGCACACTCTTCGCCTAGCTTCTCAACAGTTTCAATTTCACTTATCAGTCTCGTTCTTTCTTCTTTGTGCTCGCGCATATGGAAAACGTAACTTTCTTGGAAAAAAGGCGAGCAACCGCACAGGCTGCAGTTGGCCAGCCGTCAGCGCCTTTCTTTACATTGTTGCAGCAATGTGTATCGTTTAGACACCGCCTGGTATGCCCGACGCAGCGTCCACCACACAAGAGTGGGGTCTCGTGTACGACGCCTTCTTGACATGCTATCAACCACGTTCCATGGCTCCATTCATAGCTTACCCTCTCTTTAGAAATTGAGTTGCTGCTTTTGCATAGCTTTCTCAGATTATTCGAGGCCATGAAATCTACTTAACGTTTGCCTGAGCACCCACCTTTTTTACAGCGGAGCGGTATATGGCTAGGGTACTACAGAATTTTCGTGTCCACACACAAAAACATTCATCATTAATGGCTCAAATCCCCGTAAGCACTGGTACCAGGCCTGATTAAAGTCCTGTAACTGTTAACGTGAGGAGAACCAGCAGCCAACATTTTTTTCTGGAAATACAGTTTCTGAATTGCTTTTGCACCCATATTATCAATATGTTTTCCCTTTAATGAATGAGTGAATGCAGCCCCAGATATTTTACAGCTTTGATGCAATTTAGACAGGAACGCAAAAGCTGAGCACTGAGCTTGAACAACACCTTCAACAGCCTTCGTGTCTTGAGTGACACTAAAACTGTTCTTGTGTTTTGCGTGTATATAAAGCAACCTATAAATGTGTTTTCCCGATATTATAGAAATAGTGACTGAACATGAAGAAGTCCTAAGGAAGTAGCAAAAAGTGAAATAGATTTTATACAGTGTGGTGATGCAGGCATACTACAGGACACAGTAGCAGTAGGTAAAGTTTAGCGATCGTAAGACGCTAAACTTTTTAAGACGCGTGCGTCTATTTGTCGTACAAAAATCCCTCACGTGACCTGATCCTAGGTGCCTAGGGACAGAATCGTTTAGGCATTTTTGAGAAGGCGCGATGCTGCCGCCGAGCGACGCCGTCGCGTGTTCATCCTCGGCGTGATCGTTCTCTGGACCGCGCGCTGTTCAACATTGCTCATGTGGTTGTGCGTGCGTTGCTTGTGTGTTGGTTGTAGGTTCTGTGTTACTTGGCTGAAAGCCGTGAGTAGTGGTGGTGCGGCAGTGCAGCTTTGGCCTCGGTGAGCTCTGGCAGTACAGAATCTGCGTTGTCTGACCCGTGCTTTCCTTGAGAACCCGGCGGTGGAGACAATTGACATATCGAAGTGGCGTAGCGCCTCGGCAGCGAAATTCTGCGAACCGCAATGTGGCGTCGCCGTGTCCGACTTTGCTTAACGGACATCGAGGGATGTGCTGCTCGCTGGAAGTCATGTAAATGCAACTGCGTCGACCGACCACTGTTCAGCGCTGAATGTGTGTTTGGTGTGCTGTGCTTGAAACGAGTGGTGCGGCCGTGCAGCGGGGGTGGCGGAGGAGCAGAGTGGCTTAGGTGCTCCGTTTGCGCGTTCACAGACATATGCTCCCGTCTTGGTCTCATTAGCGGCTGTCGCGGGATTGTGGTGTGCTAGCTCCTTGCCTAGTTTGAAGTTTACGATGCTAACACACAGCATGTTCACGTTTTTCCGCGCTATATGTCATTTGCATGACAGCCGAGTTGAAAACGAGACATATGTCCGTGTTCTTTGCATTTGTGTGTTGCAAATTACTTTCTGTTGTGGAAGTTCTGGGAGTCTTATTACGCAAGGAGTGCGAACGTAAACATAAACACATATGTGTGTCTGAAATCTTGAATTACCCATAATACCCTTTACGGCTCATAAGTGGGCTACACGGCCTGTGTGAATCAGCTGCCTTATGTTGCGACGCTCTTTCGTGTGGTAGAATGATGCATGGTGCGCGCTTATTTCTGTACTGTTGTAAAAACCATTTGTTTATTCACTCAATGCAAATGTACGGCTTCTTCGCCACATTACATTTTAGTTACGCGGTAAACCGTACTAAAAGTGGGAGGGGGCCGCTATCAGCCAGCATATATGTCCACTTAGGCGACCTGGGAGGCGGCGGGTGCGCGAGTGTATAATGAAAGAATTCTTATTATGTCCAATTATAGTGGCCCCTTTTCACTTTTAGTGTGCTTCACCGCAGTACATGGCTTAGGCTTCACAGCGAAATATTAGTGTTTTGCGAGAGAGATAATCGTAAAAAGCCTGATTATGCAACGTTTCTTTTTTAGCTTGCTACACCGCAATACAGGGGTGTAAATAAGCATCGTGCAG
Source organism: Dermacentor variabilis (assembly GCF_050947875.1). NCBI lineage: Eukaryota > Metazoa > Arthropoda > Arachnida > Ixodida > Ixodidae > Dermacentor > Dermacentor variabilis. The sequence goes on along the minus strand of NC_134573.1, from coordinate 13,843,295 downwards.
TAAAGTGTACTAAGAGTGGAAAGGGTAGATAGGTTTACACTGTGCTCATTATTTTAAATTGTGACATAATTTGCAAGTGAATCTGTGCTCATGGTAAGCTCTATTGACAATTCTTTGTACATTACAAATTCATATTGCAGGGAAGCTTACTAAAGCACATTCGCCATTATGGTACGTGTGATTCACCTTCAATGCAGGAGCACAATGCGGATTCTTGCCCCTGTTTTTGGCTGGACTGCACATACTCTTTGAGAATTGATTCATTGTTCATAAGTGAACTGGTACTTTACTCTAATCTGGAGGGCTCAAGTTAATATGGAAGCACAATTTTTATTAAGGGGACAAGATGTTGCCGATATGGTTGCAGCACAGCTTTTTTTTTCCAGGCACCTGTTCTACTTGAACCTTCCATTGCAGTGTTTCGAGCCTCTTTGAACCAGCACATAGTGTATATAAAAATTGGACACTGGGAACATCACCTAAGTTCATGCCTATATATAGTAAAAAGATGTAGCACGACCAGACAAAATAAAATAAGAGGGTGGGCTGCAGCAATACTAAGTCTTAGATGATGCTTTATCCTGTCCCTTGAGTTTTCTGTTTTTGTGCTTTTTATGGATCCTCCGCAGTAACCATGCGAGTGCCGAGCTTGAGCTTGTTGGTTTCAAGTCTCATGGTTGTTACTAACAGAACGGTGTGATGAACGAACAAGGGCTTGGAGGCATCTGTTCACCTTGCTTGCCCCACGGTGCTGCTTTAGAAGCACCGTGAGCATTCAGGCCAACTAGGAAGGGAGGTTTGTTGCAATTCATTCTGTACTTTATTGCCACCAAACCAACAGTGCTCTCAATGACAGCTTTTGGACAGTAGAATGCTTGCACCCAGCAAAGTCTTAAGAAGGAAGCATTCAGGATGTGCAAAATGGGCTTTAGAAGCTGACAGCATTATTGAAGGGGCTTTGCACATCTGCACTCTTTATGGATACACAAAGATGATTTCTTCTTTGAGAGAGATTGTTTCAGAGGTCGTTACATGGCAACAGTGTTGGGTGTTTAGTAGCTTGTCTTTGCCCACTGCTAATAACCTGTTTCTTCTCCAGTGCCCCTGTGAAGTGCCTACTCTGGACACAATGTGCTCTCCATGCATGCATGCATTTTTAGCTTGTAAAGATGTCTATTACCCCTTGCCTCAAGCTGGTTCTTGCTGATGTCACCCAAGAAGGCATTGGGGAGTATGGCAATGTACACTTACAAAACACTGTTGATACCAGTGAAACCAAATTAATGGAGCTGCTGTTCTTTTTTTGTCCACTCCATCCTTGTTAGTTACAATGAGCAATGTCCGAACAGAAGGCATATGTAGTTGGTCGTGCATAGCCTGTGCACTAAGACTTGTTGGCATGTTATGACCTTAGCACAGTGTTTATATGTAAAAACCTTCTGATGTGTTGATGACTTCCTTCTCTTTATCATACTTTCCTGATGGAGCCAGCAAGTGGGCCAACCAGATGTTCAACAGGCTTCCCACTAGTTTTCCCAGAGTCTCCTTTACCAGTGTGCTGCTCATAGATATCTGTTTTCTTGACCTTGCACTGCACTTAAACCATGGCCACACCTGCTAAACCTATAGCATGCGACCAAAAAAGTGATGTACATCATGTTGCTCCAAACTCTTGACATGTGCGACAAGGCCTTGAGGAACACCCTCATTTATTTGAGCCCTCATCATACTGTACGAAGCTTCGCATGATAAGTGCGAGAATTAACATCTGCTGGTTTTTCAGTGTTATTCCTGTCCAGCTTGCTGAAAGCTATCCTGAGTGTTTCAAAAGCAAGCGACCATTGCTGGACTTGAAGTGCTTAAAACAAGGGTCGCTATAACCACATATGTCACACGAAATGAAGAAGGCCACTGAGTATACAGGCGGTTTACTTCATATCCAACAAGCTTAATTGGTTCTCCCTTTGCTAGTGAGTGAACTCAACTTGCCCCGAATACATGATCTGTGACAAAATATGTGCCAGATGCTGTGTCCCCTGTAAAGCTGAAGATGTGTATGAGATCCTGACACCCTGCAGCGGCTTCTACACTGGGCAGACAGGCTACTATAAAAACGACTGCCTTTACTAATATGCTAATAACATGAAAACGGGCAGAAATTTGGCTATTCATTGGACCCAACTGCAGGTGCAAGCCACTCTTCCACCAGATGTGTGTTCACAGAAACTGGAGCTATGCAAATGCAGATAAAGGCAATGATGTTTGAAAATAGTAGAGTTGAACTATATTCTGCACAATCAGTGCTACCTGCAGCACTGGTACCTTATAGGGAGAATTCATGGCTGCACCACCATGCAAAGGCACTATTGAATTATTAACTTCTATTATATTTATGGTGGCCATACATTGCAATTACATGTCATCCACATTGTGTGCAATATCGTTAAATGTCAATTATCATAGCCGTTCCTAATCTGAAATGCAACAAGAGCAAATATAGGCAACAAATTGCAATTCAAAGAGACAAAAGACAACCAGTGCACAGGATAAGTGACAGACTACCTTTTACTGAAAAAGAAATGTGACATGTGTCATGCCACCAGCAGTGGGTAGCAATCTTTCAAGCTTGGGTGACAGAGGCAATACTTAGCAAAATGCTACAATCACGCTGTAAAACGGCCTTGGACACAAAAAACGACATCATATTGCACAGAATGAAAGGGCAAGACTCCATCTAAGAACAGTCTATGGCACCCCATACTTGAAATTGTGTAAAAAATGTTGATATGCCCTACCCATAAAGAAAAAGCAACAAACACAGAAAACACGCCCTAAAATGCAATGTGCAGAGTTTGAAACCAAGGAAAAACAACCCAAAAAAGGTTTCGCTAAGTCTTTCAACGATTAAAATTGTCAAACTGTCTCATCACTTCTTAATGAACCTGCACAGCTGAAAAGGAAGGAAAGCCCAATAGGACGGCTGCAGAAAATTTCACCGAATAAATATACTTTGCTTACCAACGATACCTGTGGTTTAGTTCTGGTGTGTGTATAAACTTTTCTTGTTTAGAATGGTTTAGCGGATAGGGAAAAAATGACCTGAAGAGCACCATGTGTATGCATAGTCTACGCACAAAAAGCCACTGCTTTCTTTTTTCTCTCTACTACTGTTCATCAGTAATTAAGTGCCTTAATAGCACTGCTAACATCCTACTGCAAAACACAAAATTGGGCAAGTTGTGGCATAAAGAAAATTGCAGTTTAACTCATAATGTGAAACAATGATGCAGTAGCTGGTGAAATATGCGCAGGAAGCTTACTTCATGTAGTGTTTATTGAAGTGAACACTTGCTAATGCAAGTCGGTAATCTCCTTAAAGAAGTAAAACAAGTAAGAGTCGTATTTATTTGTGCGAGTTGTGCCTCCCAGTGTTGAAGTGGAAAGGCTTGGCTTTTCTTCCTCCTCTTTCATATCCGGACTTGGCCACTGATCTACACCAAAACAACCCTTTAGCGTCTTACTGCTGAATTCGTTTTGGTTTTCTCAAATCTATATTTGGGCTACCCATTGCTAGGTCTCGCGCTTTGCTTGAGGAAAACAAGACACCAACAGCTCCATCCAGTAAATCTGAGAAGCCAAGCACTAGAAGAAGAATAATGAAGCAGACACACCCAATCATTGTCACCACATATAAAAAAGAAAATTTAACATAGCACTGCCTTCACAAGTGGGAAGGTGATGTGTAAGAACTTGAAGGTGTGGATGCCAGCTCTATATGCAGTACACAGACATTAAGCAGGTGGTAGCCAATCATGGCACCTGTTGGCTAGATCACGCTCTCCGGGATCAGTACTCACCACGACTGTACCTTCAGCAGAGTGGCTGAAATGTAGAATTGTGAACTGCCACTCTTTTGATCGTATACTTGAATCCTCGCAGCACAATGAGAACTTTATTTGCAATATTCTAGCAAGAAATTTGGGAATTCCAGTGACAACACCAGTAGACATCAGAACAACCAGGGGAGTTAGCCCATATCAGCTATTGCTGTAAAAAAAGAAGACTGACATAAGCACAAGAATTGAGATGGACATACTACATTCCTTTGTTCTGGTAGTGGTCCACTACTTTGGTGCTACAGTTAATTGTCTCCATTGTAACTGGACATAATAAGAGTTCTTTAATTATACACTCGCGCACCCGCCGCCTCTCAGGTCGCCTAAGCGGAGATACTATACTGGCTGATAGCGGCCCCCTCCCACTTTTAGTAGGCTTCACCGCGTAACTAAAATGTACTGCGGCGAAGAAGCCGTACATTTGTATTGAGTGAATAAACAAATGGTTTTTACAACAGTACAGAAATAAGCGCGCACCATGCATCATTCTACCACACGAAAGCGCGTCGCAACATACGGTAGCTGATTCACACAGGCCGTGTAGCCCTATTATCAGTCGTAAAGGGTATTATGGGTAATTCAAAATTTCAGACACACATATGTGTTTATGTTTACGTTAGCACTCCTTGCGTAATAAGACTCCCATAACTTCCACAATAGAAAGTAATTTACAACACACAAACGCAAAGAACACAGAGATATGTCGCGTTTTCAACTCGGCCGTCATGCAAATGACATATAGCGCGGAGAAACGTGAACATGCTGTGTGTTAGCATCGTAAACTTCAAACTACGCAAGGAGCTAGCACACCACAATCCCGCGACAGCCGCTAATGAGACCAAGACGGGAGCACATGTCTGTGAACGCGCAAAGGGAGCCCCTAAGCCACTCTGCTCCTCCGCCACCCCCACTGCACGGCTGCACCACTCGTTTCAAGAACAGCACACCAAACACACATTCAGCGCTGAACAGTGGGCGGTCGACGCAGTTGCATTTACATGACTTGCAGCGAGCAGCACATCCCTCGATGTCCGTTAAACAAAATCGGACACGGCGACGCCACATTGCGGTTCGCTGAACTTCGCTGCCGAGGCGCTACGCCACTTCGATATGTCAATTGTCACCACCGCCCCGTTCTCAAGAAAGCACGTGTCACACAACGCAGATTCTGTACTGCCAGCGCTCGCCGAGGCCAAAGCTGCACTGCCGCACCGCCACTACTCACGGCTTTCCGCCAAGTCACAGAACCTACAACCAACACACAAGCAACGGACGCACAATCACATGAGCAGTGTTGAACAACGCGCGGTCCAGAGATCGATCACGCCGAGGACGAACACGGCACGGCGTCGCTCGGCGCCAGCATCGCGATTTCTCAAAAATCCCTAAACGATGCTGTCCCTAGGCACGTAGGATCAGGTCACGTGAGGGCCTTGTTGTACGACAAATAGATGCACGCGCTTCAGACGCCCGGCTGCGCGGCGGCGGGAGGAACCAGTGGTCAAGGAGAACGGACTTGAGTCAGTGGAAAGAGTAGGAAACACGTCATCTTTTCGGAAGCCGTAGCAGGCGCGCGCTCTCGCGCACCGTTTCAAGGATGCGTACGTCTATTTGTCGTACAAAAATCCCTCACGTGACCTGATCCTAGGTGCCTAGGGACAGCATCGTTTAGGGATTTTTGAGATGGCGCGATGCTCGCGCTGAGCGACGCCGTGGCGTATTCGTCATCGGCGTGATCCTTCTCTGGACCGCGGGTTGTTCAAGATTGCTCATGTGTTGGTTCTAGGTTCTGTGTTACTTGGCGAAAGCCGTGAGTAGTGGCGGTGCGGCTTTGGCCTCGGTGAGCTCTGGCAGTACAGAATCTGCGTTGTGTGACCGGTGCTTTCTTGAGAACCCGGCGGTGGTGACAATTGAAATATCGAAGTGGTCTAGCGCCTCGGCAGCGAAGTTCTGCGAACGGCGATGTGGCGTCGCGGCGTCCGACTTTGCTTAACGGACATCTAGGGATATGCTGCTCGCTACAAGTCATGAATATGCAACTGCGTCGACCGCCCACTGTTCAGCGCTGAATGTGTGTCTGGTGTGCTGTGCTTGAAACGAGTGGTGCAGCCGCGCAGCGGTGGTGGCGGAGGAGTTGAGGGGCTCCGTTGGGGCGTTCACAGACATGTGCTCCCGTCTTGGTCTCATTAGCGGCTGCCGCGAGATTGTGGCGAACTAGCTCCTTGCCTAGTTTGAAGTTTACGTTGCTAACACACAGCACGTTCACGTTTTTCCGCGCTATATGTCATTTGCATGACGGCCGAGTTGAAAACGAGACATATGTCCGTGTTCTTTGCGTTTGTGTGTTGTAAATTACTTTCTGTTGTGGAAGTTCTGGGAGTCCTATTACGCAAGGAGTGCGGACGTAAAGATAAACACATATGTAGTGTCTGAAATTTTGAATTACCCATAAAACCCTTTACGACTGACAAGTGGGCTACACGGCCTGTGTGAATCAGCTACCGTATGTTGCGACGCTCTTTCGTGTGGTAGAATGATGCATGGTGCGCGCTTATTTCTGTACTGTTGCAAAAACCATTTGTTTATTCACTGAATGCAAATGTACGGCTTCTTCGCCACATAACATTTTAGTTACGCGGTGAAGCGTACTAAAAGTGGGAGGGGGCCGCTATCAGCCAGCATAGTATGTCCACTTAGGCGACCTGAGAGGCGGCGGGTGCGCGAGTGTATAATGAAAGAACTCTTATTATGTCCAATTATAGTGGCCCCTTTTCACTTTTAGTGTGCTTCACCGCAGTACATTGCTTAGGCTTCACCGCGAAATATTAGTGTTTTGCGGAAGAGATAATCGTAAAAACCTGATTATGCAACGTTTCTTTTGTAGCTTGCTACACCGCAATACAGGGGTGTAAATAAGCATCGTGCAGTAAAGCGTACTAAGAGTGGAAAGGGCACATTGGTTTACACTGTACTCAGTATTTTCAATTGTGACATAATTTGCAAGTGCATCTGTGCTCGTAGTAAGCTTCATTGACAATTCTTTGTACATTACAAATTCATATTGCAGGGAAGCTTATTAAAGCACATTCGCCATTTTGTAACATTATTCACCTTCAATGCAGGAGCACAATGCGGATTCTTGCCCCTGCTTTTGGCTGGACTGCACATGCTCTTTGAGAATTGATTCATTCTTTGATTAAGCGCAAGACCTAGCAATGGGGATCCCAAATATAGATTTGAGAAAACCAAAACGAATTCAGCAGTTAGAAGCTAAAGAGTTGTTTTGGTGTAGACCAGTGGCCAAGTCCAGATATGAAAGAGGAGGAAGAAAAGACGAGTCTTTCCACTTCAACACTGGGAGGCACAACTCCCACAAATAAATACGACTCTTACTTATTTGTCTGTTTAAGGAAATTACCGACTTGCATATGCAAGTGTTGACTTCAACAAACACTGCATGAAGTAAGCTTCCTGCGCATATTTCACCAGCTACTGCATTATTGTTTCGCATTGAGAGAAACTGCAATTTTCTTCATGCCACAACTTGCCCAATATTGTGTTTTACAGTCGGATGTTAGGAGTGCTATTAAGGCACCTAAATATTCATGAATAGTAGTAGAGAAAGTCTTATGGTCATTTTTTTCCCTATCGACTTAACCATTCTAAACAAGAAAAGTTTATACACCAATAATTTATACAGAGATCACAACTAAACCACAGGTGTCCTTTGTAAGCAAAGTATATTTATTTGTCGACACTTTCTGTGGCCCTGCTATTGGGCTTTCGTTCCTTTTCAGCTGTGCAGGTTCATTAAGAAGTGATGAAACAGTTTGACAATTGTAATTGTTGAAAGACTTGCGAAACCTTTTTCGGGTTGTTTTTTCTTGGTTTCAGCATCTGCGCATTGCATTGTAAGGTGTGTTTTCTGTGTTTGTTGCTTTTTCTTTATGAGTAGGGCATGTCAACACTTTTTACACCGCGTCAAGTATGTGGTGCCATGGACTGTTCTTGGATGGAGTCTTGCCCTTTCATTCTGTACAATATGATGGACGTTTTTTGTGTCCACGGCTGTTTCACATTTGACTGTGATTGTAGCATTTTGCTGTTTTGCCTCTGTCACCCAAACTTCAAAGATTGCTACCCGCTGCTGTTGGCATGACACATGTGACATTTGGAATATATGGCCACCATAAATATAATAGATAGAAGTTAATTCAAGAATAGTGCCTTTACATGGTGGTGCAGCCATAAATTGTGGCTATAAGGTACCAGCGGTGAGACCACCAACCATGAGACTTAAAACCAACAAGCTCAAGTTCGGCACTCGCGTGGTTACTACGGAGTATTCGTAAAGAGCACGAAAATAGAAAACTCAAGGAAAAGGATAAAGCACCATTTAACACTTAATACTGCTGCAGCCCACCCCCTTCTTTTATTTTGTGTGGTCGTGCCACATCTTTTTACTTTATATGGCCATGAACTTAGGTGATGTTCCCAATCGGTGTCCAATTTTTATATACACTATGTGCTGGTTCAAAGAGGCTCGAAACACCGCAACGGAAGCTTCAAGTAGAAAAGGTGCCTGGAAAAAAAAGCAGCGCTGCAACCATTTTGGCAACATCTTATCCCCTTAATAAATATTGTGCTTCCATATCAACTTGAGCCCTCTAGTTTAAAGTAAAGTACCAGTGCACTTATGAACAATGAATCAATTCTCAAAGAGCATGTGCAGTCCAGTCAAAAGCAGGGGCAAGAACCGCATTGTGCTCCTGCATTGAAGGTGAATAATGTTACAAAATGGCGAATGTGCTTTAGTAAGCTTCCCTGCAATATGAATTTGTAATGTATGAAGAATTGTCAATGAAGCTTACCACGAGCACAGATGCACTTGCAAATTATGTCACAATTGAAAATAATGAGCACAGTTAAACCTATGTGGTCTTTCCAACTTAGTATGCTTTACTCCACGATGCTTATTTACACCCCTGTATTGCAGTATAGCAAGCTACAAAATAAACGTTGCATAATTAGGCTTTTTACGATTATCTTTCTCGCAATACACTAATTATTCGCCGTCAAGCCAAAGCAATGTACTGCGGTGAAGCATACTAAAAGTGAAAAGGGGCCACTATAATTGGACATAATAAGAGTTCTTTAATTATGCACTCGCGCACCTGCCGCCTCTCAGGTCGCCTAAATGGACATAGTATGCTGGCTGATAGCGGCCCCCTCCCACTTTTAGTATGCTTCACAGCGTAACTAAGATGTACTGCGGCGAAGAAGGCGTACATTTGTATTGAGTGAATAAACAAATGGTTTTCACAACAGTACAGAAATAAACGCGCACCATGCATCAGTCTACCACACGGAATAGCGTGGCAACATACGATAGCTGATTAACAGAGGCCGTGTAGCTCACTTATCAGTCGTAAAGGGTATTATGGGTAATTCAACATTTCAGACACACATATGTGTTTATGTTTACGTTCGCACTCCTTGCGTAATAAGACTCCAAGAACTTCCACAATAGAAAGTAATTTACAACACACGAACGCAAAGAACACAGACATGTCTTGTTTTCAACTCGGCCGTCATGCAAATGACATAAAGCGCGGGAAAACGTGAACATGCTGTGTTAGCGTCGTAAACTTCATACTAGGCAAGGAGCTAGCACACCAAAATCTCACGACAGCCGCTAATGAGACCAAGACGGGAGCACATGTGTGTACGCGCAAACGGAGCCACTAAACGCCTGCGCCACCCCCGCTGCACGGCCGCACCACTCGTTTCAAGCACAGCACACCAAACACACATTCAGCGCTGAACAGTGGGCGGTCGACGCAGTTGCGTTTACATGACTTGCAGCGAGCAGCACATCCCTCGATGTCCGTTAAGCAAAGTCGGACACGGCGACGCCACATCGCGGTTCGCAGAACTTCGCTGCCGAGGCGCTAGGCCACTTCGATATTTCAATTGTCACCACCGCCGGGTTCTCAAGAAAGCACGGGTCACACAACGCACATTCTGTACTGCCAGAGCTCATCGAGGCCAAAGCCGCACTGCCGCACCGCCACTACTCACGGCTTTCCTCCAAGTAACACAGAACCTACAACCAACACACAAGTAACGCAAGCATAATCACATGTGCAATGTTGAACAACGCGCGGTCCAGAGAACGACAACGCCGAGGACGAACACGCCACGGCGTCGCTCAGCGGCAGCATCGCGCCTTCTCAAAAATCCCTAAACGATGCTGTCCCTAGGCCCCTAGGATCAGCTCACGTGAGGCATTTTTGTACGACAAATAGATGCACGCTTCCAGGATAGGGCGCGTAGAGCGCGCTCCGCAATCACGCACCGGAAGTCGCTTTTTAGCCGGTAAGTTTAAAAGAGCGCAGTGTGCTGGCTAGATCGTGCTCGAGCGCCTTAACGCGCCCAATGAAGGCGTGCCAGCACACTCTTCGCCTAGCTTCTCAACAGTTTCAATTTCACTTATCAGTCTCGTTGTTTCTTCTTTGTGCTCGCGCATATCGAAAACGTAACTTTCTCGGAAAAAAGGCGAGCAACCGCACAGGCTGCAGTTGGCCAGCCGTCAGCGCCTTTCTTTACATTGTTGCAGCAATGTGTATCGTTTAGACACCGCCTGGTATGCCCGACGCAGCGTCCACCACACAAGAGTGCGGTCTCGTGTACGACGCCTTCTTGACATGCTATGAACCACGTTCTATGGCTCCATTCATAGCTTACCCTCTTTTTAGAAAGTGGGTTGCTGCTTTTGCATAGCTTTCTCAGATTATTCGAGGCCATGAAATCTACCTAACGTTTGCCTGAGCACCCACCTTTTTTACAGCGGAGTGGTATATGGCTAGGGTACTACACAATTTTCGTGTCCACAAATAAAAACATTCATCATTAATGGCTCAAACCCCCGCAAGCACTCGTAGCAGGCCTGATTAAAGTCCTGCAACTGTTAACGTGAGGAGAACCAGCAGCCAACTTTTTTTCTGGAAATACAGTTTCTGAATTGCTTTTGCACCCATATTATCAATATTTTCTCCTTTAATGAATGAGTGAATGCAGCCCCAGATATTTTACAGCTTTGATGCTATTTAGAGAGGAACGGTAAAGCTGAGCACTGAGCTTGAACAACATCTTCAACAGCCTTCGTGTCTTGAGTGGCACTAAAACTGCTCTTGTGTTTTGCGTGTATATAAAGCAACCTATGTGTTTTCCGGATATTATAGAAATAGTGACTGAACATGAAGAAGTCCTAAGGAAGTAGCAAAAAGTGAAATGGATTTTATACAGTGTGGTGACGCAGGCATACTACAGGACACAGTAGCAGTAGGTAAAGTTTAGCGATCGTAGGTTAGTAAGAGCGAAAATTGCCCTCAACCTGAAGAGAAGAAGAACTGAACTAATCGCAAAAAATGGGATAACCTCGATCTAGTAAGGTAACAACAAGAATTTAATATTGCCCTTGAGTAGCAATATGATTCCGTAGAACACGAATAAAACGATGACATAGAAGAAATGAACGAAACTTTAACTAGACTGGTTTCCTAAGCAGCAATTAAAGTCGGTAAAGGTGAAGGTAAAAGATCAAGACAAGAAGTAAGCAAGCTCTCTTAAAGCACAATAGCGTTAATAAAGAAACGACAACTGATGAAAGTACATACTTTAAGAGATAAAGTAGAATCTGCTGAGCCATCTAAGCTGCTGAGCAAGCAGAAAGTCGTAGACATACCACGCAATTAATTATGTCCGAGAGATTGAGGCAGCAATAAAAAAAGGGAGCCAGCATAAAAGCGGCCCAAAAGAAAATGTGTACAGCTATGGCGCACGCAGTAAATAAGAAACATCATCATCATAATCATCATCAGCCTGGTTACGCCTACTTCAGGACAAAGGCCTCTCCTATACTTCTCCAACTACCCAGGTCACGTACTTATTGTGGCCATGTTGTCCCTGCAAACTTCTTAATGTCATCCGCCCACCCAACTTTCTGCCGCTCCCTGGTACGCTTCCCTTCCCTTGGAATTCAGTCCGTAGCCCTTAATGACTATCGGTTATCTTCGCTCCTCATTACATGTCCTGCGCATGCCCATTTATTTTTCTTGATTTCAACTAAGATGTTATTAACTCGCGTTTGTTCCCTCACCCAATCTGCTCGTTTCTTATCCCTTAACGTTGCACCTATCATTCTTCTTTCCATAGCTCGTTGCGTCGTCCTCAATTTATGCAGAACCCTTTTCGTAAGCCTCCAGGTTTCTGTCCCGTACGTAAGTACTGCTAAGGCACAGCAAATAACAAACAAGGCAACCTTATTACCATTTTCAGTAACATAGTGACTCACCGTGGTTGCTTAGTGGCTGTGATGTTGGGCCACTGAGTACGAGGTCGCGGGATTGAATCCCGGCCAAGGCAGCTGTATTATAATGGGGGTGAAATGCGAAAACACCCGTATACTTAGATTTAAACGCACGTTGACGAAGCTAAGGTGGCCCAAATTATTCCGGAGTCACCCACTACAGTGTGCATCATAATCAGATCGTCATTTTGGCATGTAAAACCCCATAATTTTTTTAGTAACATAGGGAAGGTGGCTGAAGACTTCTATTATGATCTGTTCAATTCGCAGATAAGCCTTCCAACTTTGTAGCCCGAAAAAGACGGTATAACAGTCGACTTGGCAAGATGGGGGAATTTTAAAGCGAAGCTTTCCTTGCCTTTTCCTTTCCCACTGCTGCTGTGGCTGCTGCTGTCTGGCGCACCGCGTCGCGGGGTGATTCAGAGCGTGCTTCGAAAGAGCGTCGTAGAGAAGAAAAGACAAGCGAGGACATTGCTTGGACTGCACCGCGTCGAATGTGCGCAATGCCCTGTGTAGCTCCCGGGTCGTCGCCACATTAGCCTCGTGACAGCTGTAATTATCCGTGACCCCCGCAAGCGCTTACCTTTCTACGGACGTGCTAGTCCAGAGGTAAGCTAGATAGAATGGAAGACAGGAGACGGAAGAGGAGGCAGAGAATGGGCAGAACTGACGCTGCGCGAAACGAGTGCATAACAGCCAAGCCATTCTTCGCTCGCAGTTACCATACAACTACAAGGGAGGGTGGATAGGAAGAAGGTGACGTGAAAATTCAAGGAAACGCAGAATAAACTTAAGTTCGAGGTACTACACGGTTCACTTCTGATATTTCTGGAAGTCGCACGTCAAATAAACACTTCTGTGCCCGCCGTGGTAGCTTTGAGGCTATGGAATTGCTCGAGGTCGCGGATAAAAAACGATCGCGCACTTTGATTTAGGGACACGTTAAAGAACACAACGGTGACAAAATTAATGAGGAGTGTGCCCCTATACGACCTGCCTCATATTCCGATTGTGGTTCTCGCACGTTTTCTAGTTTCCCTGCTGGTTGATGTACATTGACTTCGTTAAAAAATTATGGGGTTTTACGTGCCAAAACCCCCTTTCTGATTATGAGGCACGCCATAGTGGAGGACTCTGGAAATTTCGACCACCTGGGGTTCTTTAACGTGCACATAAATCTAAGCACACGGGTGTTTTTGCATTTCGCCCCCATCGAAATACGGCCACCGTGGCCGGGATTCAATCCCGCGACCTCGTGCTCAGCAGCCCACCACCATAGCCACTGAGCAACCACGGCGGGCCTCTTTTTGGCTTCGTTGCCTGTATTATTATGTATGAATGTACTACTGCTATTCTTGTATAGTCTCCAATCATTATGTGCTCTTTTTCTATATAATGTTTTAGTACCGTTCATTGATGAGTTGTGACATGTTGTTCACCCTTGTAATAATCCCTCCCCATCGAGGATTGAAAGTATTCTATAAATAAATAAATAAATAAATGAATAAGTAAATAAATAATAAATAAAAAAATAAATAAAATATTTCAATTCAAATTTAATGCTTCCGCCACGAGGCAATGTGCCATGTGAGGCAGTGACAATTCTCAAACCTCTCACAGGTTATGAAACATGGCGCACAACTACGCCTCAAGGAAACACCTCTCTCTTTGTGTTTTGTGTACAACGCAAACAAACAGCAGTGGTGCACACAAGGTAACGTTTAACGTCAACTCACCGCTCTCGTATTGGACAAAATGTTGAAGAAATTAAACATTCGCCGTCAACATCTTCACTAATTATCGTCAATCAACGCAAACAGCACAGAAAATTTCGCTTACATCGATTCCCACAATGCGGGGGATCTGAACAATTTTCATATTGAAGCATGCAGCGCGACACACAATGTCTTGAGACCTCAACTGTACTAGAGAGTTGGAAGAACGCCATTATTATTTTGTACCAGAAGAAGGGCGATGTAAAAAAAATTGAAGAATTTAGACACATCAGCTTACTTTCAGCATAACACAAAACATTCACGAAGGTAATTTCTGATAGGCTGAGAGAAGCACTTGACTGTAATCAACACCAAGAACAAGCCGGCTTCAGGAAGGGGTACTTTATGATGAATCATAGCCACGTAATCAATCAGGTAATTGGGAAATGTGCTGAGTACAACAAAACTCTTTATACAGTTTTCATAGACTGTGAAAACGCATTACATTTTGTAGAGATACCAGCAGTCTTGGGCGCATTGCAGCGTCAATGTGTACTTGAAACATATGTGAATACCGTCACCAACATATACAAATACTCCACAGCTGCCTTGCTTCTACACAAGAAAAGCAAAGATTCCGATAAAGAAAGGGGTCAGGCAAGGAGATACAATCTCTCCAATGCTCTTCACTGCCTGCTTAGAAGTATTCAAGCGACTAGGTTGGGAAGAAATGGGAATTGAGTTGAATTGAGGATTTCTCAAAAACTAAAGATTTAGAGATGACATTTGCTCTTCAGTAATGATGGCGATATATTGCCACAAATGATAGATCTCAACCAAAAGAGTATTAAAGTGGGGGCTGAAGATAAGTAAATATGCGAAAGAGGAAAATGATGCTAGGTGGCCCGGCGAGATACTGGAGATTCACGATGGGCAACCGGACCCTAGAATATGCGCAAAAGTATGCACATCTATGTCAAATAGTAACAGGGGAGCCAACTCATGTAAAGGAAATTCACCGTAGAATAAGGGTGGGCTGGTGCGCATATGGAAGGCATTCCCGACTCATGACCGGCAACTTGCCCGCTGTACAACTATTGCATTTTGCCTGTACTAACATATGGTGCAGAAACAAGGGGGATAACAAGGAAACTCGACAAGAAACCAAGAGCCATGTAGCGTGCGATGGAACGAAAAATTATAGGCGTAACATTAATAGCACGACAACAGAGCTGATCACAGGACAAACAAATGAAACAGACATTCCAGTCTACATTAGGAGACAGAAATGGACTTGGGCAGATCATGTAATGCGAAGGACGGATAACCCGTGGTCAGTTTGAGCGACAGAGTGTATACCAAGGTAAGGGAAACGCATCAAGGTATGGAAATGTCATCTGTGTACACGGAAAAATATAATAAAACATGGTGCATGCAAACTAACAAACAAACGTGGAGGGTGGTAAGTAATAATCAGGGAATCTGTTTAAATAATTCAATATCATATTGGAAGAAATGAAAGCGGTGGGAGGCCACTCCCTATATTTTGTGGCATCAGCTGTTATGGTGACTGAGCCGCTGTAGCAGTCTACAACTGAGTGCCAGGCAATGGCTTAATTTCTAACAGTAGTAACAGCATATGAATTCCTAAGGCTGGAATGCGAGAACTTCCAATTTCAGTGCACAAATAAAAAGCCCTGCCTATAAAACATGAACAGTTCTTATTAAAAATGCCAATATGAGAACTTTGAATTCATAGCTCAGTGTTTATTTCTGCAAAAGCCTGACTGTCAAGTTTTAGATCTCCCAACAATGATGAACACAGGCCTGACACAGACATGTAGAAGGTGTTGCATTATTATATAATACAAGGCCTAATGCTTTATTGAATGGCCCACAATTTCGCTGCTGTTTTTCTATTAAAATAATGAAGGATATAAAGCAAGACCTGCATAGCCTCGGCTGCGAGATCAGTAATCTGTCAATTTAAAAATATTTACATTGCTCATGCCAAGCTACTCATTTGCAACAAGATCACTTTCAGTTGCAGCATGTGTATAGCCTTCGAGTATTTCTTGCCCAGTCTGCACATGCGTGGATCAGCCCTTAGAGAATTCATTTGCATATGTGTTTGTTCCATCTACTGGTCTGGTAGTGCATGCGTTCGGGTTTAATATGCGCATCCAGTAGTAGTGGAATTCCTGTTTATTTGAGCCTAATTTGGTACCAAGCAATATTAGGTATCAAACTGACATGTAATATAAATCTGAATAAGAATGGGTTGTCAGTTTTCGTTCAGGGTATACAGCACACATGTTTTTGTTGTTAGGCAAACTTTAAGCACTAAAGTGTGGATATCAATAAAAGTGGCATTCTCATGAAAAATTCATAAGGTGGCTATCTAATAACTCATTTTTGTGTTTGTCGCAGAACCAACCGCCGTATCCTGAGTCCGGAGCCACAGTGGCTAAAACCTTCTTCTGGTTATGGGACACAGCCTTCGTCATGATGCGTCAAGGGAGGCTACAGAAAACCTGCTGAACTTACTAAATGCTTACCTTCCAGAAGGAACAGCCTTGCCAACATCAAAGTACGTGTTCTTCAGGCATTTATGCAGCGTAGACCGCAAGATCAGGCGCTTTTACTGCAGTGGCTATTGCAACTATTTAGAACTCCTAGAGAATGTCACAAATCTTGTTCCCAGCAAGTGCAACATCGAGCATCATGTAGCTAATCTTTTGAAAACATTATCATTTTTTGTATTGACTTAGAAGGTCAAATACGTAATGTGCTGAAATCAGGGCATGCTAAGCCTTTTCAACAGTCTGATGCATATGACATCAGTGACATAACATAGAGTGTTTGTTACAGGAAACTACCTTTTGGTTCTGATTACTTAGCATGAACTTTTAATACTGATGGCCTGACTTTTTTGAGAGCAGTGCATTTGGCATTTGGCCGCTCCTTGTCCAAATTAATGAGCTGCCATACAAAGAAAGCGTGCAGAAACTTCTTCCTGGTTTGTGGTTTGGCCCACATAAGCATGCCATGAACAGTTTTCTTTTGCCTTTTGCGTAAATAGCGAATGAGATGTCGGCTAGTGGTTTAACATATGGCGATACTAAAGGTAGTTGGAAGGCAACAAAAGTGTACCCGGGACCGTGTACTGTAGATAGTGTGGCTAGGTGTGAACCGATGGGCATAACCCAGTTCAATGGTAAGCATGGGTGCAGCTGGTGTGAGATGGTAGGGTAGGTTGTTGCCCATGGCAATGGGCACTGTCGTATCTATCATACACCTAAATCCTTTCCAAAGATGCGCACACAGCAATCATTCCACCAGCATGCTTTAAAGGCCCGAACACACAATAAAGGAGCAAGCTGTGAAGTAAAAGGCGCAAGTGTTCTTACATGAATTTTTTTCAGCTTCAGTTCTGGCGTTGCAATAGATTGGATGCACGCTGTTTGTTCTAGCTTTAAAAAGGCTTAATTTGGCTTAAGTCAAAGCAGAAGCATAGCTTTTACCTCTGTCATCGCCTTCAGGAAGCTGATGAAAGCTAAAACGATTGTGTCCAGTACGGGAAATTTCAAGACCGCCACGGTCACCGAAAGGGGGAAAGTACAGGAAGTTAGCAGAATGGCGCGACTGGCCATTGTTGTGTTCACCTGCTATGCTGGCTGGCTACATTCCGTCAAAGAACTTCAAGCATTGGTTGTCATTCGTTGACATGATGCATTACATGTTGGGTAAGTGCACTGCACTTGAAAAGATCCATGCTATGAAGGCACGAATGGGGAAATTCCTGAAGGAATATGAGAAGCTATATGGGATCAAGTAATATGACATTAAAGCCCCACTTGCTCTTACACATTGTAGGCATCGTGAAATACTGGGTTCCTCTGTGAGCTTATTCAGTGTTTTCTTTTGAAGCAATGAACCGCAAGCCTGTCAAAATGGTGAGGGGTAAACGCTACCCCGAAAAGCAAATAATTGAGAAGTTTGTCTGGTGCAAGCGCTCCCCAGGCACCGTGACATGTGACAAAAATAAGGGATGGTGCTGATGTTGAAAAACTGTTCAAACGTCTTGGGAAGTGCTATGCGCTGAGGAAACAGTACACTCAAAATAGTGATGCCACATTCTACGGCAAGTCAGTATACAGGAATGATGGGTTGCATTATAAGTAAGTGAGTATTGGTTCCTTCATGTTTTGCATTGCCAAGCTCGACAAGGCTCGCAGAATGAATTCCTTCATTGAGATGGATGGCCTCTTTTGCCATCTAACGGATATAATTTTGGTTTGCCCTGAGCGACGTGTCGAATGTACATGTTTGAAAAAGGCCATGCTAACTGTCAAATATACAGGGTATGCCGCAGGCTGGTGACTACATGTTGTAAAGATAGTTCCATTCAAATTTCTTCAGGCTGAGTGCACAAGAGAATATAGCACAATACTGACGACCGAATTGAACAAATGTGTCGGGCTGATTTGTGGCGGCAGCACGTATTTGTGTACATTGAATGCCCACTATGGCATCGGACCTACTTTATGACAGAAAAACAGTGCTGAGAGAAAATTTGTGTCGTCAGTACCATTATCAGCCTGGTTACGCCTACTGCAGAGCAAAGGCCTATCTCATACTTCTCCAACTACCCCGCTCATGTACCAATTGTGGCCATGTTGTCCCTGCAAACTTCTTAATCTCATCCGCCCACCTTACTTTCTGCCGCCCCCTGCTACGCTTCCCTTCCCTTGGAATGCACTCCGTAACCCTTAATGGCCATCGGTTATCTTCCCTTCTCAATACATGTCCTGCCCATGTTCATTTCTTTTTCTTGATTTCAACTAAGATGTCATTAACTCGCGTTTATTCTCTCACCCAATCTGCTCTTTTCTTGTCCCTTAACGTTACACCCACATTCTTCTTTCCATAGCTCGTTGCGTCGTCCTCAATTTAAGTAGAACCCTTTTCGTAAGCCTCCAGGTTTCTGCATCGTACGTGAGTACTGGTAAGACACAGCTGGTTATATACTTCTTTCTTGATGGATAATGGCAACCTGCTGTTCATGATCTAAGCATGCCTGCCAAACACCCTCCAGCCCTGTATTATTGTGTAATACATCTTTCATAATCCATTCTTTGTATAATACATCATAAACAATGAAATTGAGGCTTTAAAGTTCATGACAGTGTTAGGGGAGCGAATCGCCCCGGCGGCTCGACAGCTTCCCAACTACAGTCGTCTTGCCACAAAGCAATAGACGCACTCGACATTGTACAGTTTGTAGCGCAGTACGCCCACGTTGTGCTTGAGAATAGGTGTAGCCAGGGCGCAGTGTATGCTTGGCTTACAGCATCGCGAACGATTGTGTGTAGTCCTCACTGGCTGTGCGGCGCTTTTCCAGCAACGGTGTATACCGCTGAGAGAGCAAGTGATGTGACACGAAACGCTTTGCTTTCTTTGCCACTGTACAGATGGTTATACAGGCACTACTATATACTTCAAAGCAGAGGCAACCGAAATAGAATTGTGTCTAGTGGCGACCAGGATGTACCGTGCGGCTTCTACTTTGTACAAATGCCTCGTAAACGTCTGTGCTTCTATATACCAGCCCGAATGCGAGTGTTTCTCGTGTTTTTTGTGCTTGTGCAGATTTGTTTTCGCGCTACGATTTCTCTCTTGCCTAATATGGTTCACCTATGTCAGCTGTGATATACTGTCACGTAGTGGTGACGGTGAATAATGCAGCAAATCTGTGAATGATGAAACTAACTTTTCTGGGGGGAACTTGCGCCCACAAAAGCAAGTTACACTCAAAGCACAGCGATAGCAGCAAACACGGTCGGCGATAGTCGAAAACCTGATCTGGCGGTGAAGCGCGTAGGCTTTTATACACGAGTCATCGAAGGTTCCAGAGTAAGCAGTTGTGCCCGCGTGTCTTCCCGACAGTTCTACGCAATTCGCGTCACACGTGCAATCAGATTACACAAGGTTCGGTGACAACAGAACCATCGATAACATTCGAGAAACTTCCGATACGTGCGGGCGCGTCCCGCTCTAAGCGATAACATTTGTTAGGCGGGGAAAAGCGCTCACCCGTAAAAGATAACCGAGTCCACGTGTCATTGTTATTATCTTATGCACGTTCTTTAAAAGGACTGTCTACCACTTGGTTCCATAAGCATAAAAGGTGTAAGAACAGAAAATTAAGTGACAACATGGCACATTTCTTTCGGGGCATTTATATGTCTGTTTGCTGCAACTGGACCTTGTTCTGCGTTCGTCATCATCATCATCATCATCAGCCTGGTTACGCCCACTGCAGGGCAAAGGCCTCTCCCATACTTCTCCAACAACCCCGGTCATGTACTAATTGTGGCCATGTCGTCCCTGCAAACTTCTTAATCTCATCCGCCCACCTAACTTTCTGCCGCCCCCTGCTACGCTTCCCTTCCCTTGGGATCCAGTCCGTAACCCTTAATGACCATCGGTTATCTTCCCTCCTCATTACATGTCCTGCCCATGCCCATTTCTTTTTCTTGATTTCAACTAAGATGTCATTAACTCGCGTTTGTTCCCTCACCCAATCTGCTCTTTTCTTATCCCTTAACGTTACACCTATCATTCTTCTTTCCATAGCTCGTTGTGTCGTCCTCAATTTGAGTAGAACCCTTTTAGTAAGCCTCCAGGTTTCTGCCCCGTAGGTGAGTAAGAACCGATTATCGGGTTAGTTGGCGCTATGAGTGTCTATTCTTGCTTAGTCCACATCTCTTGTTCTGTAAAGTTTTTGGAGTGTATGTACTTTGTTTACCTTTCATGATGTTTTGTTTAAAATGTATCAATTTTTATGTCAGAAAGAAAACTATTTTTTAAAAGCTGTTCAAGTACTTTCTATTAGAACTGTATCGATAATTAAGAACGTTATTTTTATTGCAGAAGTCAGATAATTATAGAACTGAGGGGCATTTTAAATAAATACTGTTCATGAATACCCCCATCTGCTATATGTCACATGAAAATTTACTATAAATAGAGTCAGTGCATAAAGGAGCAGGCCACATTGGGAGTTACTAATCACAACAGGAGCAGGCCAAGTTTGAATCAACATGTTGAACTTTGCACTGTAAGCTTGTTATTCTCACTATTGAAAAGTGCGTGCAATACAAAAAAAAACGAAAACAAACCTTTTGTGGCCTTCCTAATTAACGAAATTGTTTTATAGTTTAAACGACAGAAGGGCATTACGTGTTACATGCTCCATGGTTTGTGCATGTGCCCATTGACCATGTTTATTAATGGCCAGGATTTACATGTATCAATATAGCTCACTGCAAATTTTAGGTTAAATCACACGTTGCCAAAGTGTGTCAGGTTTATGTATTATACATCATAAGGTTGATTTTTCCTACGAAAAGCTTCATTTAAGGGTGCGATGGAATGCATTATTCTAGGTTTACTAAACCAAAAAGCCGTGTTGTAATTGGAACTGGAACTCTTATCTGGATCTGGATCTGAACTGGAACTCTGATCTTAGTGTGAAAAAAAAAGCACATTTTCTGTTCAAGTTTTTGTGATGTAGTTTGACATTACGAACTACATGAATAGTCTGATGACTTCCGTCTGCAGAAATCCTCAGGTACATTGTCATTTGAGTTCCTGATGTACCCGTGATGCTAAAGGACATTGGCATTGCATCCTTAATACCTACCTAATACTTAATGCATACTTAACACCAAAGGTCGCGGTTTCGACTCCCACCAAAGGTCTTGAGTTCGAGTGGCTTAACTAACTATATCCTAATTAAATGTGCCATAATTAGTATAGCATTGACTAGTACCACATGTGGCAGGTTCGACTGCCACGAAAGGTCGTGTGTTGGAGTGCCCTAATTAACTCTATGGTAATTAACTGTGGCTTAATTAACATCACAATCCTTAACATGACATGTCACGGGTTTGGCTCCCGCCAAAGATCGTGGGTACGAGTGTCATGATTCACTCCACCTTAATTAATTGTGCATTAATTGCCGCATTCATTAACACCACAGATGACGGGTCCCACTCCCACCAAAGGTCGTGGGGTCGAGTGCCTTAATTAACTCCATCTCAATTAACTGTGCCCTCATCAACTTTGCCTTAATAACACCAAAAGTCGAAGGTTCGTAGCCTTTTGTATCATCGTGTGGTCACGCCGACAACACCGAATTATCCGACTCAGCCATTTAACACTTCCGCATTAAAAAACTTTCACGTCATACTCGAGCAGAGTGTTGGGAGGCTAGTTGGTAAGACATTTCTTTGTGAACTTAAACTGCGATAAGGAGGAGGCACCGAGGTAGAAGACAGTTGTTAATCTGCGTTTGTCTTGTCGTCTTCTACGTCGGTGTCTCCTCCCTGGAGCTGTTTAGGTTCAGAAACAAATTGGCGTCATACACATTGTGTGATCTCCTTCGACATTAGCAATAACAAAAACAAATAGGCTGTCTACGCGTCTCATCAGAAAGCTTAAGGTGCATTGTCATTTCAGTCACTGATGTACTTGTGATGATAAACAACAAGAAATGATGCATTTCTGATGCCTGTCTCATGCCCCATTAGGAATGCATAACGTCCTCATCAGAAACTCATCGTTCGTTTCCGTAAGGGCAGCTCACCCTCGCACGCTTTAACTCGTACATAAAGCATATGGCGCGCGGCGACGATTTCATCGCCGTTGGACTTTATACGCAACCTCACGGCGATGGTGACGCCGACGGTAGAAATGCGACCGGAGTGCCCATATAATTATTATCGCAATAAAACAAAAAAATAACACATAGTGGAGTGGTCTCATGAGTGGTATATCGCCATCCATCCTCGCTTATAAATGTTTCGCACAGGATTGCTGCGAGCACCAAACGGAATCGATTAGAAAACTAACCAGGGACCTCGTGGCGATCGTTTTTCTTTGGCACCAGTATTGCGTTGTACGAAGCGTGCCGCAGCGATTGGAAACGCGGCCCGACAGTTGATACGGGAATACGAGGAAATCAAGACTGGACAAAACTCAATGACTGGAAAGCGAATGAAACTTAAAAAACGCACCTCGTAAGACCGGATGTACTCACGCGGCGTGATCTTCAGCTTTGACAGGGCGCAGTAGAATGTGGATCCAGCTCTGTACGGCACCACAGCACTACACCTACCCCTAAATACCTTCACCGAGAAACTCCTCCAGCTAGGCCTACATAACACGATAGGTGAGCTTATTGAGGCCCACAGACAGACACAATACATACGTCTCGCGAGAACCACCACCGGCAGACACATACTACACACCCTCGGTATCAGGATACCAGCCACGGATCCCACACAGCTCCAGGTGCCCCACCACATTCACCGCGAACTTCTCATTAAACCTCTCCCTAAAAACATGCACCCCACCTACCATGAACCCCGCCGCAGAGCTCGCGCACGGGCGCTCCACAAACACTATGGCACGGAACCGGATGCTGTGTGGGTGGATGCCGCATGCACAGGTGAGGACGCGGTTGTTGCCATCACGAACCCCTCCCTACAACCGATTACCACCCTTCACATATCCCCAACTGCCACTTCGGAGGAGGCTGAAGAGGCTGCCATTGCCCTAGCTATTACGCGCACGGAGGCCCGGTATATATTATCAGACTCTAAAACTGCGATACTAAATTTTGCTCGCGGGAGAGTTCACGTCCCTGCATTTCGCATACTGAACTCTCTCGCTGCATACCCGCCCCGCCACATGGAGCTCATATGGGTGCCTGCCCACTCTGGGAATCCTGGAAACGAGGCTGTCAACGCTTTAGCCCGAGGTTTTCTCAACCGGGCAGCGGCGGCCTCCGATCCAGGGTTCTCACGGGAGCGCATGCATTCATTCACTGAATTGACGCAAGCCTGCAAAACTGAGCGTCGGCTCTACCCCCCACCCCATCCCTCCCTCGACAATTATCACCAGACACTGTGGAGGCGGCTCCAAACACGCACCTTACCCTCCCCTTATATACGCTTGCGCTATCACCACGTCCACACCGACCCCTCCTGTACCCTCTGCCACCACCCCAAAGCCACTCTCGATCACATTCTTTTCCTCTGCCCGGCGGATCCTCCCCCGCGGGGCCTGGAGCACCTTACTACTTGGGAGGCTTGGGAGACCCTACTGCGCTCCGAGGACCCGGCCAAGCAAGCCATCGCCACAGGCCGGGCTGCCAGCGTCATGACCCTCCGGGACATGAACGTTTGAGTGCAGTGGGGCCGTGCGGGGGCCCAAGGACCTGCGTGTCCGCAACTCCCCTGTGTGCAATAAAGTTATCACCACCACCACCACCACCTGCGTAAAAATATGTGAGCGACGCTTCAGTTCAACTGGGTTTTCGAAGTTTTCCTTGCCATGCTTTGCGGAAGTTAGCCTTCCTGAGTGAGCTAGAGAACCAAATTAGGTAAGCTTTTGGGCCTATTTGCCTACCTGTTTGCACATTTACGCTTTCAATCACCCTGTACTTGACTGCCAACTTTCTTTACTTCACACGCCAATCCGTGTTCACTCTTTTGAGATAGATGTGTGTGTTAACGTTAGGCAGTCATTTCCTTTCTTTTATGTTTATTAGTCTTTCTTTAAAACAATTCTTGCTCTGCGCTTCTTTGGCTTAAGGAAACGTCCAACCGATGCCTGCCCTGCACGGTCTTATTTGGGGTTATGTGGTGCGGCCTCCCTGGCCTACTGTCTTTCGGTGAACTTCCAACCGCGGCACAAAGTCTGATTTTAAGCAGGAAATGGCATTTACGAATGACAGCGCAGGCACCTTCACTCTTTTCCAGATTCCGCGCCTCATTTTAGATTTATTGTAGCCACAACGTGTTCTAAGTTTTAATATTGCTGCATTCTACTACGAGACAGCTGGTAAATCTCGACGGCTCATTTAACAGGTCTCGTGCTGAAGAAAATGACGCTGGCCATTATGATGAATATATACAGATGAAAAAGGTGAGAAGTAATATAATACACAATTTCCCCCGTGCGTGGAAGCGGTCAACCTGGCCGTTGGTTATGGCGGCGAACGCCGTATAAAAGGCTTTTAAACGCGAGACATGCACAATCTCTTGGCATGGCAGCGGCCTTTTAAAGGCGCAACAACGGGAGTGACACGGTAGTTACCTGGAGAAGTCCGTTCCCGAACAGTGCATGGCCCGATAAAACGGGACTGAAATTTCTCGCATAAGCCAGGAGCGTGAACTGGGGTCCACAAGAACACTTCGTCTCCAGGCCGGCAGGAAACGATAGGGTGCGATGCATCATAACGAGTTTTGCGATCTTGTTGAATAGCGTTGCTGTTGAGGCTGGCACGTTGGCGACACCGGGCAATGCGCGAAACGAACTGCACACACATTGATGTGGACGAGGGCACGGATACACCAAAGAAAGAAACGTCGAGGATAGTGATCGGTTGACGACCATATACAAGGAAAAAGGGCGAGTACCCCGTAGTGCGCTAGACGGCTGTGTTGCTTGCGAAAGTGACGAATGGCAGAATGACATCCTAATTTGTGTGGTAAGGATTGACGCACATGGATGTCATGTCGGACAGCGTGCGATGAAAGCGCTCTGTGAGGCGATTAGTTACAGAGTGGCAGCTGGAAGTCGTTTTATGGATGGCATTGGACGCATGGAGAACATCGCCGGGAAGTTTAGACGAAAAGGTCCTGCCGTGGTCACTCAAAAGGACACGTGGGGTTCCCTGCCGTAAAAAGATGGCTTCCAAGAAGAAGGCTGCAACCCCCGCTGCGGATCCCGAAGATAGAGCGGCTGTTTTGTGTATCGTGTCAAGTGGTCTACAGCTGTGACGATCCATCGTTTACCGCCAGCGGATAAAGGCAGTGGTCCATAGAGGTCGACACCAACGACTGCGAAAGGAGCTTCAGGAAACGGGGCAGGTTGGAGCAGTCCAACCGGAGGTTAGGTCAATCGTTTGAGGTGTTGCCAAAGCGAACAGGAAGCCACGTATTTCGCTACGATGGTTGCAAGTCCAGGCCTAGAGAAGCGACCGTGGATTCGTTTATAGGTTTTTGAATACCAAAGTGACCGGGAAAGTGGGATCGTCGTGAAAGGTCTCCAGTATCTGGGCCCGAAGTGATCGGGGAACGACAGGAACCCAACGATGTCCTCCGGGATGAAACACGTACCAGTATAACACCGAATTTTCTATCTTGAAGTTCAACTGCCAGTGGAGCCGAGCGTCAGGTGTGCGATAAGATCTGCGAATACGTTCCATAACGGAGTGGCAGTAGGAGTCAGTACGTTGGCAAGATGCGATCGTATGAGAATGTCTGGATGGGAGCCGGTCGAGAGCTGCGAGCGAAGGAAATGCAGAAGACGCGTCCTGTGGTTTGCTTATGGAAGGTGGTAAGCAAGCAGCGGTTGAAGACGGTGGCAGGGGACAACGAGAGAAATCATCGACATCCTAGTGTTTCTTTCCAGACTTGTAGGTGACGTCGAAGCGGTATTCTTGTAAACGAAGTATCCAACGGCCGAGACGTCGCGTTAAATTCTTTAGCGTTGCCAACCAGCACAAGGTGTGGTGATCAGTAATGACCGTAATGTGGCGGCCTTGCAGATGAGGCTGAAATTTTTGGACGGACCAAACAACGGCGCGACACTGTCGCTCGATAATCGTATAATTTTTCTCCGCGGCTGTTATTTTCGACTTGAGTATGCAACCACACTTTCCTCGGAATTTTGCTGACGTTGCAGAAGAACAGCGCCGATATTGTGGCCGCTGGCGTCAGTATGTAGAAGAGCGGGTGCGGTTTTGTCGAAATGACAAAGCACAAGTTCGGACGTGAGAGCACGCTTAAAAGCGCCAAAAGCAGTTTGGAATTCGTCCAACCATACGTAGCGAGCTCCAGAAGGAAGGAGTTAGGTTTGAAGCGCCGGAAATCCGAAGCTAGCCCAAGGAAGCTACGCAAGTCTTTTGCGCGCTGAGGCCTGGGGAAGCGGAGGACAGCGGTAATCTTATCGGGGTCAGGTCAAAGGCCCTCTTTGCTGACAAGGTGTCTGAGTACTTTAACCGTTTTGCTCTCGAAGTGGAA
Source organism: Dermacentor variabilis (assembly GCF_050947875.1). Classification (NCBI taxonomy): domain Eukaryota; kingdom Metazoa; phylum Arthropoda; class Arachnida; order Ixodida; family Ixodidae; genus Dermacentor; species Dermacentor variabilis. Next base: position 13,816,213 of record NC_134573.1, on the reverse strand, counting down.
TATTTTTGTATTCGACTGAAGGCCAGCAGCGGAGAGGCATGTCAGGGCTTGGTCGAGGCACTGCAAGTGCTGATGGAATGTCGATGAAATTATGATTATGTCTTCAAGGTAGCATAAGCAAGTCTTCCACTTTAGGCCACGTAGTACGGTGTCAATCGTCCGCTCAAATGTGACGCGAGCATTACGCAGGCCGAAAGGCAAAACGTTAAATTCGTAAAGTCCATCGCGTGTGGCAAAGACAGTTTCTTCCATGTCTGATTCGTGCATGGGGATCTGCCAGTAGCCGGAGCGTAGATCATGGCTGGAGAAATACTCCGCGCCAATGGATCTAATGCATCGTCGATTCGGTGCAGTGGAGATACATCTTTGCGGGTTATCCTGTTAAGGTAGTCTACGCAAGATCACAATGAGCCGTCTTTCGTACGCGTGAAAACGACAGGTGACGACCGAGGGCTTGAGGATGGGAGGATTATACTTCGTTTCAACATGTCAGCAAAGTAGGTACCGATGATCTGGCGTTCGGCGGAAGAAACGCGATATGGCCGCCGGCGCACGATGGAAGTTCCATCTGTGTGTATGCGATAAACCGTCGCAGAAGTCTGTCTCAGAAGAGGAGAGTGCACGCCGAAGGAGTCTTTATGCTTGGATAACAACGCCAGTAACTCATCCGTCTGCTGTGGCGTTAGTTCGGTGCTGATGGTATTAATGAGACCAGAAGCAGGGACCGCATCTGCGCAGCTGTGGGTGGTTGTGAAACAGCTGTAGTTAATGTAAGCACAGAGGCAGGCTGAGTGTCCAATTCGCACATTACAACAGCGCCTTTACGAAACATGACTGGCTCACTGGATGTGTTGATCCTGCGTCGAGCGCCGGCGGGATCGCTTGCGCATCCTGTACTAATGAACCGCATGTACCCTGCGGATTACAATATGCTCTGTCCGTAAAAATTTGTTGAATATGAATTTTCCGCTTACCTGTCTGTCGGGAAGGAACAACGTCCGCATTGAACTTGCCTTTAAATGCAAACGTGTCCAAGTGGCGTCCCTGCCCTGCAGAAGTTCCGGACCATAACGGAAGGCATTACGTGCGAAGTGCCTACCGCAAACGCCTAGCGTCTCCGTGGAAGGAAGGCCAATGCGCTGTAGCCAAGCACACCGCAAGGAGTCATCCTGAGGAAGCAAATACCGAGACTTCACGGATTTTCTGTTGCTGGCTTTGTACCCGATGACATGGGAAGATGCATCTCGCTTACTCATTGCTCCCAGAAATAGCTGTGGGCGCTTAGCGCGCTAGGTTGGCGATGCAATCTCCGGGCTAAAATTCACTTCTGTCGAATTGAGCCGAGCGGAAGAAACCGAAGCTAAAGTCAGCTCTAGAGAACCTGCAGTTACTGCGCTGCAACGTCCGGAGTTAGGTATTGCATTGCGGAGCCTCGCCAGGCTGAGCATTTAGTACTGTATGGCTGCTGGAGCTCAAAGTGGCAACCCCACTTCAAGGTCAACTAGGGAGAGAAGATCGCTCCTCTTAACCTTGGCGGGTCCCTGCCACTGGCCTTAGGAGGTCGCGTTTGGCACATTTGCCGCTGCGCGAGAACGACAGCGATCGAAGCGGCGACAGGAGAGCCGTAGTGCCAACAACCTTAACTCTGTCGGGATGGAAGGTCGTGCGCGTCTGCGTTGCGCTCGTGATATACAGACGTTTTCGTGTACTTAGAACATTACTGGAAAGAAAAGTGCGCCTAACGAGTTGACAGTCGACTTCGGGTTGTAGTTCAGACCGTACCGTTGGATCCACGAATTCACAAGCGCAACGCTGATCGAAATGTGTTATTCTAGGTTTATATAGTTTGCCAAAAAGTATGTTGCCCTAATATTCCTGTTTTATTAGGCGCGGTTCACAGGCCTTGGTCACCAATGGACTCGCTTGCATATATATATATATATATATATATATATATATATATATATATATATATATATATATATATATATATATATATATATATATTATACTCATGCACACTGACCAGCACGGGATCCGCCGCGTTGGAATTAAGCGGCAGTGCCGCATCATAAGCTTCGTATGGTTTGGCACTACTTCTGGCGTTCAAGACCACTCGAAACAAACGAGGCATAAAGGCGGCGATGCCGAAAAGGCAGTGCGGTCAAAAATTGTTCCGACGTACGCGGGCGTGCTGGCTCTGGGCACCGCTGAGCGATGGGTGAGCGTCAGAAGACGACAGTTGGTTTCGCCCCGAAGTGCGTTATCCATATGAAAATTTAAAGCGAAGTTTTCGCTTACTTCAGCTATACTTTAGCCCGTTTAGTTAGCTGTGTCAATTATTATGCACGGTAACGCAGGAACAAGTACACTGATCCAAACACCCTTCTTGATTGACGTCAGTGATCGGCCAATAGCAGCCGTCTAACGGAATGTCCTTTAAAAATTCTGAGGGTCCGCGGTTCGTGTTAACAAAGTATTCGTCTTCAAACTAACCCATTGCACTGAAATCTATTCCTTATGTTGTCCACTCTAGCGCCAGCAGTACTCCCAGTAATCTCTTACTACTATCTCTTCGCAGACTAGTTACATTTTCTTTAGCTACCCCTAAATCCCCTCGCCGCGGGCAGAATTACCGATTGACATCTAGATGCATACTCCGACACTCATTCCACATGTGGTTAACGCGCTATCTCTCCTATAACATCTTGTTCTCAGGCATCCTAATCTGGCTTCTATTAGCACTGCAGTGTTCCCTGGTCTTTGAATTATGGTAAATATTTTCTATCCTGATTTCATTCTTCACTATCTCATATATTTCTATCGCTGACTTCTTCGCCATCGCGCTTATGCAGTATACTGTTACTGCCTCTTTACATTTTGTCCCTTTTTCTTTGCCACTATCCCCGCCCTTAATTTGGTATTTACTGGTTAGTTGCTTGTTAAAAACTAACGTACAGCGCGCAGGACAAGGACTGCGAGAGACGACATACACAGCGCTGACTTCCAACAATATTTTATTGCGTTTCCACATCGTGTGTATATATATACAAGGGGGCATGCGCAGAACATGAAAGGCAGTCACAAGGGGTGTGCTTACAGCAAGCCACTGTACTGAGAACATGGTCACTTGAAAAAAACGAACATTACGATTTATATCTGTTTAGATACGTGACTTCACTAGGGGTCAGCGTGATAGAGGGGGCACTAACGCACATACTCCCCAATTTTCTGATGAAATCAGCTTCCACAGTTTCCCGGGTGAGCTGTGTCTCGCTAAAACTTCCGTATCTTCAAAGAGGGGCACGCAGCCGCAGTCCTGGCAATGGATGACCAAGTTGCCTTGAACAGTGTTATGGACGTTGTTACAATGCTCTCTTAGACGATCGTTTAAGCACCTGCCAGTCTGTCCAACTTATTTACTGCCACAAGACAGGGGAATTTGGCAAACCTCATTCGTTGTGCACGCCACAAAACGTTTTCTGTGACCTACAGAGCAACAACTCTGACGTGTTTAGGCGCGTTTACACGCTTACGAAGCCTTTCCAGCTTTTCCGGGCTGAGAAAACGACTGCAATTCTTGCAAGCTGCCCAATCTTCTTTAGCCTATGGGAGACATCATGCACATACGGTAGCACTGCAAACCAGCGTCTTTTAGCCGGCTGGTTCCTTGACTGAGCGAGCTTATCATATTTTGTGCGCCTCAGAAGCTGTTCCGCTATGGCTGACATTAAGGCTAAAGGGTAGCCAGCCCAAGAAAGGCGATCAACCTGTGCAGCAAGACTATGTTGCATCTCGTGTGGGCAAGATTTATTGAGGCTGTTAACGAGGCATAACTTTATAATACTTCGTTTAACGAGCTCTGAGTGTTTGGAGTTAAAGGGCAAGAGTGGCTTCTTACTTCTCGGTTATCAGCACCAGCACGCAAGTTTTTCAGCAAGGCACAGCCTGAAATCTAGAAAGCGCAAGGAATCATCAATGGGGACCTCATGCGTAAGTTGTAGAGGCTGCAGCTCTTTCTTAAAGATCTCCAAAACTTCCGAAACAGCAGGCTCGAATGCGTGATCAGTGCACTAAATAAATATCAGGTAGTCGTGCACAAGCCTGCCCACTTTGAAAACAGGGGACGCGGTTGGTGACCATGAATATTGCGATCATAATGATCTAGATAAATATCACTTAGTGTCAGCGCCAGGCATGATCATATACAAACACCGTTCCTTTGTATGTAATTTCGTTCATTCCATGAGGTGAAACTTGATTTCAAATAGAAGGTCACCAGTTCAAGAAAGCCGCCAACGGAAATGCCTGCAGTATTCTGAAATCCAACTGATCCAAAATCATCAATGCATTCTTCAACAACCAGTAGCAACTTGTCATGCGGAAGTGAATAGTACAGATCTTTAACGTCGATCGAGAACATCTTGTGTACCATTTTATTCTCTTTCAAAAAAACTAATAACTTCACCAGAATCTCTAACAAGGAAAGGATCGTCAACGATTAGAAGGTTTAGTTTATCTTGCTAAAACAAGCCAACAGCTTTCTGCCGAGTCGCTGCTTCAGTTACAATAACCCGCCGAGGGCAGTAAATCTTATGCGTCCTAGCTGAAAAGAAAATATCTAAGCTTATCTTTTTAGTTTTTTCTGTCACTTTTGCTAGCTTGGTCAAGGCTAAGGGATTCGCATAGATTTTTTTGCTTTTAATTTCACGTTTGCAAAGGAAACACTGTCATCACGCTTAAAAACTTAATCAATGGCAAAGGTGGCCTTCGAATTGAAGTCATCCAACGACAGGACAGCGAAACCACCTTCTTTGTCAGAGGGTAACAGTGATAACGCGTTCGCTTTCAGAAACGATGTAACATATCCGATCGGGAGTACCTTTGTGGAAGGTTTGTAACGCGTCAAAACATCCACACCTTCTGCAACACACCTTTCAGATTCGGTATCCAAGGCACGTCCTGCAACTTGCCTGACAAGGGTGAGAAGTTTGTGTGGCGACTTTCGAGGTTCCACGGCGAACTTAGGCCCAAGGGCTAACACATGCTGCGCCTTTTCTGGAAGCGTCACATCTCCAACACGGTGCACATCGTTCCTCGGCAGTGGTTGCTTCTTTGGAGTGATGGTACGTAGTTGCAGAAGCGCATGCTGCCAGAGATATTCAGCAGTTCTGTCGACGATAGCAGTCAACTCACGCCACTTTTTCTTTGCCGTAGACGGTCTCTCAGAACTGTGAAGTTGAAAAAGCGGGCCTGGCGGTGCCCTTCCGAGCGTAGAACCTTGCAGATCCTCATGCTATGCCCACAAGAGGGTTTGAACCCACCACACAAGGCTGCCACTTCTGGAAGTAGGATCTTGACTCGAATGCAGTAAGCGAATGAACGAGCTCGGCACACGGCAAGAGCAATCAAGCTGTCCAAGGCACTAGGACTTGCTGAGGAACAGGAATAAGACGAAGAGAAAGGGCCCATTGTACTAGAACTGAAGTGAACTAGGGTGGTTGCTTGGGCTAGTTGGTAATTCACGAAAAAAAAAAATAACGAACAGCGCGAAGGACAATGAGTGCGAGAGACGACATACACAGCGCTGACTTCCAACAATTTTTTATTGCGTTGCCACATCGTGCGTATATATACAAGGTGGGCATGCGTAGAAAATGAAAGGCAGTCACAAGGGCTGTTCTAACAGCAAGTCACTGTACTAAGAACATGATCACTTGGAAAAAAACAAATATTGTTGGAAGTCAGCGCTGTGTATGTCGTCTCTCGCAGTCCTTGTCCGTCGCGCTGTACGTTATTTTTTATCATGAATTACCAACTAGCCCAAGCAACCACCCTAATTTCTTGTTTTTTACTTCCAGTGTGAGTCGACATTGTTTTGATGTAGTAAGTACGTATAAACCTTAACCTCCCATTGATTTTTCTTAATATCCCTCGATCATTCTCAAAAGGAGATCTTGCTTTGGGCCTCCCATACTTCGCGCGCCCACCCCATGCCTCCTTGCAATTCCCTATTTGGAGGTTTAACAAAAATGAAACAAAACACGTGCTGTACATTTTTGTCTGACCAATCTAAGGTGTGCGCGTCTTTTAAAACTGCAAATACGAACCGAATAGCCCAGGACCACGTCCTAAATATTCCTTATTTGTTGTTTTCCCGGGCGCCGCTAAAACCAACAGATCATCAGTTAATCTCTGGTTTCGCGCAGATTACCTACCAAGCTTTAACCTGTTGCTAAACATGTGCAGTTCCCCGCGGGCATTTGTGCTCCAAGTTTTACATATTATCGTGGCAGTGAAAAGCTGGCCTGACGACGACGTTACACTTACGTCGGCGCAGCAGAAAAGGACAAAGTGGCAAGTTCATTACTGATGTCGCAGTCAAATTAAGTCATTGAGGGGCATCGTTTCCATTTATTGTCAACTGAAGCTTTTGAGGTTTATATACGCGGTGTAAATTATGTTGTGAAATATTTTCGCTGTGAACCATTTGTAACCCATGAGAGCAGGTTTTACGCAAAGGCTAGGAGAAAATAACACGAGAACTTACTGCTCACTTACCTGGGGCTCCACAACCAATTGATATGAACTAGAGCTGTTGGTGCTCTGGAACGCATCGCTTCAATGATACCATATTTCCGTAAAAAATTAGGTATAGATTAGTTCCAACAAACCTTCTTTATAAAAAGGAGCGCTCACTCTATATTCTTTAAGCAAAATAAAGAACACTGGGCGAATTTTGAGTCTGATCGTGAAAGAAGGTAAGACGTGCAGATACGGCCACAAAAGACAACACAAACGCCCTGTTGTTTTGTGTCCTTGTCTGCACGCCTTTCACGATGAATCAACATTCTGTAGTTTTGAGTCTATTTATTTTCAAACGACCACAGACCGAAACTTTCGCGTGATTACCTGTAATCTACCTACTATTAGATCTAATTATGTAGTGCAGAGCTTGAGGTATGGAATTCGTAAGCTGTTAAATGAAAACGACGAACCTTTAGACCTAAGAAAACTATGTCTTTCAATAAAACTGTATAAAAAAAATACGTATCTGAAGATAGTTCGTTGGTGGGATGTCGGTTCTCATGCTAATTCTGCTTGTTCTTGCGTTGTGAATGCTTAGTCATGCCAGTTTGAGCACAATGAATACTGTAGTGCTTTTACACGTAAGACAGTAATGACATATCTCTGCTTTCTTTCCTGACTCCTATGTTTGGTCCCGAATGTTGTAAATTGTTACTTTAAAAAATTGGAGGACGCTTAAGCTTCGCCTTCAAGAGTGGAACGCGATAGCGTTATCGCACCCCGTTCGCACCGCCCACTCATTCGCTGGGCATGCTCTTGAGTCACATAAAGACGAAACGTGCGCCTGAGCAAGCGGAACGAACCAAAGAACTTGGTGTCTCGGAGGGAGAAATGATCTACGCGAGCCAAACGTCGTGACCGGCACGGACAGCCGGGCCGCGACGTGCCATGAAGGCGGACGCGATCATGGGGCTGACGCCTCGATGGGATCGTCCTCTAGAAGCGGGCGAGTGGTGCGCCAGCTGTCGGGGCAGCGCCGTACATTGCGAGGAGGGGGCCTTCTCTGTTTGCCGCAAGATGGCTCTGCGTGCGCACCAAGTGCAGAAGAAATGTAGCGGCAACGTACTTCGCTATGCGTTTAACTGCGACTTTTGTAATTTACATGCTCATAATTACCGATATACACCGCAGTATAACTTTGTACGGCATCTTTCTAATGCAACATCGTATTCGCTAGAGACGCTTTTGTCCCGCTTTGAAGCATCGAACTCATTGCTGAGTGGCAGCGTCTCCGTCTCACACTCTGGAGACCCTGGTTCGATTCCCACCCAGCCCATCTTGCAAGTCGTTTTTATTTATAAATTGCCCTCCGCCGTTCTTCGCTCACGCTCAACGCTGCCGACGACACCGGCCTTTCTGCGACACGAGCTCCTCCACGCTATCGCGTTAGAAATGAAATGAAAGTCTTAAGCTGCTCGAGGCCGGCGAGCTTCCGCGCCCGTGGGCAGAACGAGAGCAGTCAGGCTACGGGCCCGAGCTCAACGCCCAGCTGCCTGGTCAGAACGCCGCCGCCAACTGATCGTGCCGCCAAGCCGCCTGCCTTCCCTTTCCAAGCCGGAGCTGTCGCGCTCTGGTCGCCCGATCAGTGGTCCAACACCCCGACCTTGGGTGAGACCGGCGCCACTTCTCTCGTCATCTTGTCGCCGCTTCTCCACGTCGACAGTAGAGAGCTTTAGTTTAGGGGACGCAAGCGGCTTGCGTACGCGAGAACTAGGGGCGGCGGTACTGCGCATGCGCAGACCGAGACGTAAAGGTCTGAGCATGTGCGGGTAACGTCGCCCCCGTTCTTGCGTACGCAAGCTGCTTGCGTCCCCTAAATTAAAACTCTATTAATATGCGTCCTTGCGGTTGTGGTCAGCCTGGACTCGCCTACTGTTAACATCATCCTAGCCCTTAGTGCGTTTCTTGCCGTGATGTCTATTTGAGTGTTTATCTTATGTTTTATCCTCTTTCCGGTTTTATTAAAATTTTGTGTGTGTGTTTTTGAAACAAACAGCTTTGTCTTCAATTGGGCTCAACCGTCTGAACCTTTGAATAAAAGAACCTGATTCACAAGTAGTAATCGACATGTCACGCATTTCATATACTTTTGTGCAGGTTTACAAGTTGTTGTTTTTGTTGGTATGGCTGTCACTAAAACAATCTTACCATATTATTCTATGTTTAGGTATTTTTCGTGTCATTGTTCTTGCCATTACCAGTGAATTTTCCTTTTCTTTAGCTGTCATGACTCTGTCATACGCGTCGTCCAGTTTTGTACAATATCTCAGGGAGTATAAGAAGCTCTCAGTGCGCATATCGGAAGCTGTCCTCCACTTTGGTGTTTAGGGCATTATATAAAATATCGTTTATATGTGTGTACATGAAACGGCCATCGCGTATTCTTCCGTTTTATTTATTTTTGTTTTTTCACTGTCTGTGAATTTTTGTGTCCTTTATTAGACATGTACATTTCATGTATTTTTAACTTTTGTTCATTTTCTGAGCGTGTATCATACCAAGTTATGCGAAAATATTTGTTTTCGGAAACGGAAGTCTGTAAAACAAGGCCAAACAGCTGTTGTGTTGGAAGTGGGATTTATATATGTCGTGGCATATGCTGGCATACTCAAAGTATGGACTAGACTGCGTGCGTGATGACGCATAATGAACCCATGATGCACCACGCGCCAGTTCACAAACAGTGCCTTGGGTAGCGCACCCACACTATATAAAAAAAAAAAGATACCCGCCGCGGACAGGCAAAAAGAAAGCAAAAGCGAAGTTGCGCGGGGCATGGCGAAGAGTGGAGAAGGAGCGCAGCGGTCGTCATGATTAAAACAAAGAAAAAACAAAGAGCGCTAGGGTGAGGCGCCGCACGGCTGCGGTTCCTGTTACCATGTCAACGTAAACACGCCGCCATTTTAAAAAAGTATTGCCCTCCTGTTAGGGCCGTAACTGAAGGGGACCTTGGCGCTAGCGTCGAAAGAGCGTCTGCTTAAAAACAGCCCATGGCAGCCATGCTGGGGCGCTGTCACCTTGTCGACGTCGGCGTCTGTGCGCATGCTGCTCGCTGCGGAAATGTTGGTCCACGCGCAGAGCTCTTCGACGGCAGCCGGCGACACTCGGAGGCTGGCTCCGGATGTGCGTGTTTCTATTTACGCCCAAGCCCAGCGCTCGATCGCTGCGCCGCCATGCGCTGCTCGCGTGTACCACGTTTCTAGGTACTTCTTCCCCAAAGCTTCACGGCGAGCGCCCTAGATCCTTGTAGGTTGGTGGGCCTAGGGAGATGTGCCTGGGCGCACAATCTGCTCACCCAGCTGTCGCTAAGAGCAAATAGGTGTTTCAAAAGAAGCCGCCTATAGGCTGCTTCGAAATAAGAGTTGCGTGCGGACGCTCAGTTTGGATAAGCGGATAAAGGGATGTGATAAGAAGTTGGTTGTGGTGTGCGAGGCGCTTCGATCTACAAAAGCTGGGATAATCGTGGGGCATGGAGGGTTTCTCGCACCACGAGTCACATCATCGCTGCGCTCAAGCTTCCTTATTGATATCACTATCGCTCTTCCAGCAGAAACAATAGCAGTGCGCTGGCGCCATACACGACGCATATTAAACGACCAGGAACAACAACAACAACAAAAAATCTCGCAGAAACTCCTCTGGGAGTTAGACTATGCGTAAGCATTGTGCCACTAGCTCACCTCCGCGCAGCCCGGTGTCATTACCAATGTTATGTAACTTGATTAGGCCATTACTAACGACAGCTGAGTGGCGACACGAACTAGTGCCGACGGCGGCGCAAGGAGCATTGATGACGCAAGCAATTAAAGTAGTGCAGGTGGAGGCCCGAGGTGCGCTGATGACCGTTCCGATCATTTTATAGGCCGTTATCGCTCTTCAGCGGATTATTCATCCGCGTGACACAATTTTCTCTTAGCGACAGCTGGGTGAGCAGATTGTGCGCCCAGGCACAACATCTCCCTAGGCCCACCAAGTACCTACAAGGATCTAGGGCGCTCGCCGTGAAGCTTTGGGGAAGAAGTACCTAGAAACGTGGTACACGCGAGCAGCGCATGGCGGCGCAGCGATCGAGCGCTGGGCTTGGGCGTAAATAGAAACACGCGGCCCGAACACACTGCGCGCCCTGGCACAGCCAGGGACGCAAAACCCAATACATCTAGGGCGCGTACCATGGCGCTTCGGCGAAAAAGTACCTAGAGATGTAGTACGTGCGGGCGGCGCATGGCGGCGCAGCGATCGAGCGCTGGGTAAAGCCCCTCAATCTCCCAAAGTAGCGCCATTCGCTTCCCTCCTCCTCCGCTCGGCGCGGCCTCGACGGTGGCGCCGCCGGTGGTGGGCCTGCCGTAGCAGACGACGGCTAACACGCTACGGGAGGAAATCCGCAGAAAAGTTCGTTCGAGCCCTGCGGAGCAGTTTTTTTCAATCGAGATCTTTCTTCGTCAGTCGGAAACTGGCCTTTAGAATTTCGTCTTGGAATTGCGGAAGAAATACAGAAAATTACCATTAGTCAAGGAGTATTTAAGGCGTAAAGCGCGCGACGTTGAGAGTTCGTGTTGCTGAAACACGACGCAAGCACGCGGTGCACTCAAACACGCGCGTAATTACCAAAGTATCAGGTGTTGACAGCGTGAAAGTATGTGTACGTGGTTTCGTAGGTTCATTCACGTACCTGCAGGACACTTCTGTTCGGTCGGCGCGTCAGAGATTCCGGCTGTGTGCGGTCAGCAATGCCTGGCAACAGGGCCGTTTTTTTCATTGCGGGGTGCTTTGGTAATCGTGACAATATGTTGTTTTTTTTAACAAGTACTGCTCCAGTAGGACACATGTAATGGCTAACGGAGGCCTCTGAAGAGCACGTAACATTACACTAATGCAGGCGTCGCAGGGAGTGTTCGCATACAAAATTGGCTGTCCGCGATCTTATACCCCCTTGGCATGCACAGGCTTCGGCGAGCCCCATCCAGCCCTGGTTCTAGCTTTGGTGTTCCCGTTGCCGCTTTGGTGCCCTGGAGGCGCCGTCAATAATACGAAATAATGACAAGTTGTTACAACTAGTAAATAAAATTTATTGAAGAAGTACAATCGCGCCGAGGCGCCAAGTTCTAAAGCAGCACTAGCGCGCGAGTACTATGAAACGCCAACGAGGAATTTACCGGCCCACGTACGACTCTACGATCAAAGTGCACGTTAAACATCCCCAGTCGAGCTAGATAAGTTATCCGGAGCCATCCACTACGGCCTCTTAGCTTTAGTCGCTTCGGAACGTTAAAAACGTTAATCACCACAAACCAAATCAATACATGCGGGCGTACATTCGAAGCTAAGACTGCGTCGTAAGTCATAGCGGGCCTTGCAAAAGCGTCGAGAATGTGCTAACTTCTGATGGAGCTCAAAACACACCCTGAATAAAGTCGCTTTTATGTCACAGGCCAGCTGCAGATGCGTGCATTTCACCGCAAGACGAAACTACATGAAACAAAGAGAGCAACGAAACTACATGAAACAAAGAGAGCACATTCGAAAAAAAAGTCAAACAACGCGCTAAAAACCACGTAGAGCATGAACACACACTTTTTCGAAGCGGAAGGCGTGAACTAGGCTCAAAATAAGAGGTTGTGAGTAGCCGTGGCCCTTACTTCACTAAGCCGTGCGTTCTTTGCCACTTCCTCGAAGTCATCCCGCCCGATCCTGCGACTCCACACTTATTTTTGCGTAGCGCCCGCCGAACGGCAAAGCAAAAAACTTTTTGCCCTCGCTGTGTCTGTTGCGGCAACCGAAGGCGCAGCATCATGGCATCGCAATTATGTTCTCGGCGCTGCACATTCTATTACGCTAACGCACTCCGTCAGTCCGCCTGCCGTACTTTCGTCGCGCAGGCCCAACAATGGAGGTCGGCGCGCGCTGGAAAGAAAAAAATATACAAAAGCGTGGCTCTGGCTTCCACGTGACACAGATTGGCCAATGGGGGAGCGGAGGAGTTCGGGCAGACAGGAGGCGTGGAGGAGGACGCGCCAGGGTGAGCGGGGTGTCGGAAAGATCTAAGAATGGCGCTACTTTTGAAAAATTGAGGGGCTTTAGCGCTGGGCTTGGGCGTAAATAGAAACACGCCTCCCCGGCTTCAAAGCAGTGCGTGGCGCGCTCCGCCATCTGAGCACACTGCCCCTATTCTAGTACACTGTACCATGGGGTAAGGCGGGTAGGGCACGGAGGAAGGAAACTGTTTCCGTGCGGGTAGGGCCTCTCCCACCTCAGTTTCCTTCCTCCATGGTTGCCTCCCTGTCGCCAAAGCGAACGCGGACCTATGCCTGACCCTGGACCTGGGAGAGCTGGCCAGCGTAGCTGCGCAGCATTACGCCCGAAGCCGCGACGGACACGCCGGGCAAAGTACCGTATTTACACGATTGTAAGTCGACCACTTTATTTAAAATTTGAAAATCTGAAGTGGGGAGGTCGACTTACAATGGAAACCAAAACATGGCACCGTCAAAAAAAAAGCGAAACCAACGGGAGCTACAACGTAGTTACAATATTATGGTTTCTCTATGGCCCTACCCGTAGCTTTTCGCTATCCCGCGTATTTTTTCGCTTTTTGGAAGGGTTTTTCAACATTTTGAAAATTTTACAGTGCACGCAACACTTATGTGGGGGAGGGTCGATAGTTGATGGAAGCGCCGCTATTCCCATTCGCGGCGGCGCTTGCGCCATAGAGTTAGGATTTAGATTTTGTGGCGGATGGACGTGCTTTTCAGGGCTCCGTGGCGACGACGAAATCATAAGTTTTTGTGCGTGCTTTGAGCTTGCTTCTTTTATTTGCTGTTTTTTTTTTTGCATTTAAATAGTAATTGGGGGGTTTTCCTTTTCTTTCCTTTTTTTTGTCTCTCGTATTTGGGGTGCGCGGGTGTGCTTCGTGTACATTTGTTTTGCAGGATGATCAGAGCGTCCTTTCGTGCCATGTGTCCCAGCACGCGCAGCTGAGTGGGACATTGAATGTTTGTAGTCTTTAAATAGAAGCTTGGAAGTGGCAAGACAAATTAGTGGTTTTACTGTGCGTGTTTGGTAGAAACGTTAGAGCGTGGCCGCGTGGTTGAGCGCGTGCGAGAAGTGTCATACCTTCGGTCTCCGCGACATTGATTGTTTTTGAAACAGTGGTGAGAGTTGCTTTGCGGCATTTTGAGGATTGGATTCTGTGCGTATCGGTTTTTTCTAAAAGGCACGTGCTCTGCATTGATATAGTATTATTGTATTTGCAAAAAGCCGTGCAATACATGGCGAGAAAGCCGATAAAGCAGGCAGTACGGGGGGGTCCTTCAAGGCAGATGAGGAGACGGCTGAGATTGGAGAGGGCGTCGAAAGAACCGGCACACAATGTGATGTCGATACTAGGCTGCAGAAAATGGAGGCTTTCCAGGAAGAGCTTCTCAAAGAGGTGCAAGAGCTCAAAAGTGAGCTAAACAGGGAGCGTGAGGCACGGAAGGTAGTTCAAAAGAGACTTGCAGCAGCCGAGGAAAAGCTGTACAGGGCCGCCATTGTGAACGAGAATTTGCGTGACAATGGAACGCAGACCCACGACGCGACACGCGAGGGAGGGTCAGAGAAATACGTGGAACGCAGGCAGGGTGATTAAGGGTTAGCTGGAAAGAGCAGCACCTACCTTGAGGCCGCTACGCGGAAAAAGCAGGAGCCCAGGGGACAATGCCCCTTGTCGAGTCCGAATCACGCGGAAAATGACAAAGGGAAGCAGGGAGAGGTAGGAGAAAGTGAAAGGGTGATTATCGCTGGCGATTCAAACCCTGGCTGGGTGCTCGAAAGCAATTGTGGAGAGGGTGAAAGGCGACAGAAGAGTGGTGGTAGGGACATTTCCAGGGCGCACACTGGGTGCTGTCATGGAGCGAGCAAAAGAAAAGCTCGCGGAAAATGCCCACGTGCGCAGCCTCGTCACAGTAGCAGGTGGGCTAAATGACGTCCTAAACAGGAAGGGGCCAGGACTAGCCCAGCGCTTGGCGAAGGGGGTGGACGACTTGCGCGAGCTATCCCCTCAAGTGCAGATCGTAGTGTGCTCGGTGCCGGAGGTGCCTGCGCGTGACAGTCACGTACAAAGAGCCGTAGTGGCTGCTAATGAGGAAATATGGAAAATTAGCCGAGAGAATTATAGGGTTCGAGGTTGTCGAAGTAAACAGGGAAGTCAGAAGTTGTGGTGGTTTTAAACGAGACGGGATCCACTTCAATTAGAGGTTAGCACGAGAAGTGGGCTCGCGAATTGGTGGTCGCGTTGTTGCTTCTTTAGTGGGCCCGCGGGCGCTCAGGTGGTCAGAGCAGATAGTAATGAAGAAGGTCCCCTAGGGGAACATCAGAAGAGCATCGCCGTCGATAATAGAAAAAGGAGGAAAACAAGAAAAAGAGCTCGCCATGCAATAGGCTACATAAACATGCAGGGCGGCAGAAGAAAGGAAAAATGGGCAGAGATTAAGGAGCAGTTACACAGAACAAATAGGGGTATATGCGGTTATAGAAACGCACCTCAGAGACTCAGAAGAGCCGCCAGTTATTGAGAATTGTGTTTGGGAAGGGTGCAACAGAACTAAGTCGGAAAGAAAGGGAGGGGGAGTCGGAACGCTCATCCATCAGGGAGCCAAATGGAAAAGAGTAAATTCACAATGTCAAGAGCATCTTTGTTTATTAGGTACAATGAGTGGGAAAGAAACTTGGCTGGGCGTTACGTATTTGTGGATCGGAAAAAATTGCACAGAGAAGAATAAAGAGTTAGTGGAATGCATAAGCGCTGATATTAAGGGATTCGGGAGTGGTGCTGAAATTGTACTATTAGGTGACAATGCCCACATACAGGATTTAGATGGCTATACCGACAATAACGGGAAGTCAATGCTGGACCTTTGTGAGCAACATAACCTCGTGATCGTGAATACAGGGCCTCAGTGTGAAGGACAGATCGCGTGGGAAGTGGGAAACTGGCAATCGAACATTGATTACTGTCTGATGACAGAAGGAATTCATGATAAGTTGAGAGAAATGGTCATCGATGAGGAAGGGTTTAACAGCATAGGGAGTGACCATAAACGCATCATATTGAAAATAGGATATGTAGTTGGGAACGAGAGCAAGGATATCAAAATGGCCAGTCCAAATTTGAAAGCTGAACAAATAGCAAATACAGTCACTAGAGTTGAGAAAGAACTTGGCAAATGGCCAAGTAAAAAGTGGGAATATAATGAGCTTCTATGTTTAATAACGACAGAAGTACGGAAAGAGAAAGAACATGTTCGTTGGAAAGGAAAAAAGAAACCGAAAAGCTGGTGGAACAAGGAGATACGAGAAGCGATCGCCGAACGACAGAAAGCATCTCGAGAGCACAGGCAAGCAAAGAAGGCGCAGTTGCCACAGGATGAAGTAACTAGTAAATGGGAAATATACCAGGAGAAAAAGTCTATGCTTCAAATACTGGTGCAAGCAAAATTAAAAGGTGAAAGTGAACGTTGGTTGTCAGAAATACGTGAGAAAAAGAAGGCCGCACCTAGAATATTTTGGAACCACATAAAATTATTAGGCAGGAAGTGAAGAACAATACAACAACATATCCTAGACGAAGATGAAAACAGACTGGAAGGAGAAGCGCCAAAAAATTACATCCGAAAAGTAACAGCCGAATCTTTCCAAGGCAATGACGAGGTTATACTTGATGAAAAAAAGAGCATGAAAGAGACCCAAGGGGAAAAACAGCTGGTGCTGACAAATTTAAACTGGAAGAAAGCGGAAGAGAAAATTCCTATGCGCACAGCCACAAGGTTCCCGTTAGGCTGATAAATGAACTAGGACCAAAAAGTAAGGAAGCTTTGGTGAAAGCAGTGGAAAAAACTTTAAAAGATAGACGAATACCAGACAGTTGGCGACAAAGTAGAATCAATTTAATTTATAAAGGTAAGGGGGAGAAAGACAGAATTCACTCGTATAGACCGTTGACCATTACATAGGTAATATACAGGCTAGCAATGCAGGCGATCAAATTAAAGCTTCAAGCATGGACAGAGAATAATGGCATTTTGGGAGAGCTTCAGAATGGCTTCAGAATAGGTAGGCGTTTGGATGATAACTTGTTTGTTCTTACTCAGTATATTGAAATATCAAAAGCAGAAAGCAGACCATTGTATGTGGCCTTTTTAGACATTACAGGAGCCTACGACAACGTAAACCGCTACATTTTGTGGGATATTCTGGAAGGGGAAGGCTTAGGTAACGATTGTATACAGCTTTTGAGCGAGATATACCTAGAAAATACCGTTTGCGTTGAATCGCAAGGGATGAGGAGCGCGGATAAAGTTCATATCAACAAGGGACTGAGGCAGGGGTGCCCTTTATCCCCGCTGCTGTTTATGATGTACATGGTGAGGATGGAGAGGGCGCTAGAAGGAAGTAATATCGGGTTTAATCTCTCATACAAACAGATGGGTACAGTAATAGAGCAGCAACTCCCAGGTTTATTTTATGCGCACGACATTGTGTTGCTAGCTAACAATCAAAGTGATTTGCAACGTCTGGCTGATATCTGTGGCCAGGAAGGCAACAATTTAGGTTTGAAATTTAGTGCTAGAAAATCAGGTGTTATGGTATTCAATGAAAATAGTGAATAGACAGTGGAGATACAGGGCCAAGGAATACCTCGGGTAACAGAATATAAATACCTTGGTATATGGATAAACGAAGGTAATGGATATATGGAAACACAGGAAAAAACCACAGCAGTAAAGGGGAAGAGAAATGCAGCCATAATGGAAGCACAGAGCGCTATGGGGATACAATAGGTACGAGGTCCTCCGAGGTATGTGGAAAGGTGTAAGGTTCCAGGACTTACTTTTGGAAATACGGTTGTTTGCTATAAACCAGGCGTACAATCAGGACTCGACGGGAACCAAAGGTCAGTGGGTCGCCTCGCATTGGGCGCTCACGGGAAGACTACAAATGAAGGTGTGGAGGGTGATATGGGCTGGACTAGTTTTGAAGTGAGAGAAGCTCGCAGTAAAATTGAGTATGAAGAACAGCTGAGGAATATGGAAGAAAGTAAATGGGCTGGGAGAGTGTTCAGGTATCTGTACAGGAAAAACATTGATTCACAGTGGAGGAAAAGAACT
Organism: Dermacentor variabilis; assembly: GCF_050947875.1. Taxonomy (NCBI): domain Eukaryota; kingdom Metazoa; phylum Arthropoda; class Arachnida; order Ixodida; family Ixodidae; genus Dermacentor; species Dermacentor variabilis. The sequence continues at coordinate 13,798,484 of NC_134573.1, read as the reverse complement.
AGGAAGCTTACCAGCAAGTATGCGGCCTGTAGGGTGGACAACACAGTAACAAAGACGGTCAAGCGGAAAGTCAGAGAGGTTGAATTAATCTCATGGGTGGCGGCAATGGAAAAAAATAAACCTGCCATGAGTAACAACTTAAAGGAAAAAACGAAATCAGGAAAGAAACCATTTATGATAACTCAAAGGGAAGCTCATTACTTTTCGAAGCGAGATCGGCATGTCTTAGAACACGCACCAATAAAGCGAGATATAAGAAGGAAGAAGAAGCATGTGCTTGCTGTGGTAAAGCTAGGGAAACTACGGAGCATGTTTTATTAGAATCTGAAGACGTCTACCCAGTGGTCCATTTAGGCACCACTGGTGTCCTTGAAGGCCTTGGGTTCAGAGGGAGCAGTGGTAAAGCAAACATGCCCGCAATAGACATTAGTAAGAGGCGATCGGAGGATTGGTGGAAGAAAAGTAGGGAAACGACAAAAGACGGAGACGTACAAAAGCACAGTTCGCAATAGGGGATCAGAAAATTTGGGCGTGGTTGTTCATAGTGTTTTTTTTTTCATTGTTTAACCTAGGTAGGATATTAGGAAGTATAGTAGCAAGAGCTTGGTGGCGCAACCCACCGCCCCGTTCCAAAGGGGACGCTCATAATATCCATCCATCCATAGTATACCAACTCTAGAGGAAAAGCTTGCCCGAAAAAGTGGGAACCTCTAGGGCGCCGCCCTGTTGCTAATGCTCAATGTGGCCAGCGCAGTTACTATTAAAAAAGCTGAAAGCAAGTACAGGTCACCTTATGCTTTGTCTTTTAAAATCGCATACTTTATGGCTTTATGAAGGTGATGCGTTAATATTAAGTGTACAGAATGTGCTTGCTAAGTGCGTGACTTATGTAAACCACGATGTACGCATTCATGCAATAAAGGTTGACACGAATTTCGGTTTCAACTCTTTGTTTTTTGGATTCATGGTAGTTTCGTAGAGTTTAGGTTTGACGTGCGATCGTGCGTCAACATCGGACACCATGGTACATTCGTGCCTTTTGTGCCACCAAAGCCCCGAAGTGCTCTGGCATATACCATCACATGTAAGTAAACGAATATATCTTCTTGTTCAGAACATCAGGCGAGTAGACAGCTCTTGTGATGCATCACAATCGTTTGAGAAGCGTCAGAGTAGAGCATTTTTTTACATGCGGAGCGGTGTTTTTATTTGCATGTTTCCCTTCAGTGGGAAATTGCTGGACAGGCGGACCAGCGCACCGGAACTGTACTGGCGAGTCCACAAGCAAGTCGTAGAATCTGGTTAATGGTTGCACTTTGAACAATCATGTTTTTACAAAGGCCACAGCTGAAAAACAGCCTGATGCCGAGTATCTCTGTGCCACGAAGCAATCAAGAGGCGAGTGCTTAATACGGACGAAATCGAGTGCATGAACCCACATATTAAGAGTGTAGGCGTTTTAATAACTGTGCAATATTTTCAACACTTACTTGCATGCCATTTGATGTATCTTTTCTGGTCACAAATTCGTGCAGCAAATCTATTTGCATGATGGGCTCCGGGCCTGTGGGACCGTTCACTTGTACTTGATGCCGAGTCTTTTACATGCATCCACAAACTGCAGATATGCACATCAGATCCCTACGAGCATTTTCAAAATTCAATTATTTTAGGTAACACGCACATATATGCAATACTGACATAATCTCAAATGCCACTTAGTAGCTGGGGCACATTTTTATTGAGTATACTCGCAGGTAAAATAAGTAGATCGCGTGGACAGCTCCAGCTCAGTTTCCTTAAATCAGTGTGTACAAGGGGTATGCAAAAATAACTTTTTTCTCGCGCACCGATTATTTTGTTGTATAAGCAAGAGAACCAACCACGTTAGTGTAACATACTGACACGTGTACTTGTCTTTATCGGGCGACACGTTTCACCGCCTAACAAATGTTATGGCACAGCGCAGGACGCGCTTGCATGTGTGGGGAGTTTCTGGAATGTTATCGATAGTTCCATGCACTGTCTGTGACCGAAACTTGTGTAATCTGATTTCATGTGGGCGTGACGCGAATAATGTAGAATTTTGTGGAAGGCGCGCGGGTCCCAGCGATTAGTCTGGAACATTCGACGACTGATCTATAAAAGCCGAAGTGTTTGACCCGCTGATCAGATTTTCGACGATCGCCAACCGTGTTCGCCGCTATCGTCTTGTGGGCACAGGTTCGCCCAATAAAAGTTAGTTTTGTCGTTCACAGTATTGCTACTGTGTTCTTCTACGTCACACCACGTGACATCTGGTGGAGGTGTTTGTGCGTTCATGTACCAAACGCCCCCGCAAAGCCGCGATCCAAGCCCGAAGCCCGAGGACAAAACCAACATCGCCCAAGACCAGCGTGCTATCCGCAGACTGCAAGGACTGCCCCCAGAGCACAGATTTCTACCTGAGACGACAAAGAAGATTGTGGTAAAGACAACCCCAATGGCTGCCCCAGCGTCCCCCGTTATCCTACAACAAACTCGGGACCCACCGACCTTCCATGGAGCAGCGACTGAAGACCCGGAATCCTGGCTGGAGACGTATACGAACGAATTGCGACATTCAACAACTGGGACGCCGACGACAAGCAGCGGCATGTCTACTTCGCCTTAGAAGACGCCGTCAGAACGTGGTTTGAGAACAGGGAGTCGACCTTGATAACGTGGGACCTGTTCCGTAGCGGCTTCCTGCGCACCTTTACAAGCCTCGTGCGCAAGGAAAGGGCCGAAGCTATGCTGGACGCCCAAGTGCAGCTACCAAACGAGAACCTTGCCATCTTTACGGAAGAAATGAGCCGTCTATTTCGCCATGCCGACCCTGAAACCCCTGAGGAGAAGAAACTCCGCCTACTCATGCGTGGTGTGAAGGAGGAACTTTTTGCCGAAATGGTACGAAGCCCACCGAAAACCGTCGACGAGTTTCTTCGCGAGGCCACCAGCGTCGAGAAGACACTCGAGATGCGAAACCGGCAATTCGACCGCCGCCCGAACTCGACAAGCTACGCGGGAGTTCAGTCACTGCCCACCGACGACCTGCGCGAGGCTATCCGAGCGGTCGTGCGGGAGGAGCTACAGAAGCTATTCCCGTCATCACAGCCTCAAGTGACTTCGATTGCCGATGCCGTGCGTGAGGAGCTCCAACAACAACTCGGAGTAGCCCCTGAATCGCCGCAGCCTCAGCCGCAAGCGATGACATACGCCGCTGTAGCCCGCCGTCACGTTCCCCCTCCGCGCCCACAGCCGGGCCCAGTGACGACACAATTTCGTCGTCCACCACCACCCCCGCCGCCAGCACGCCAACCCGTCAACCCACGCGGCATTCCAAGAAAGACTGACGTTTGGCGCCCCCCCCCCCCTACCACCGCCCGCTCTGCTACCACTGCGGAGAAGCCGGCCATGTGTACAGCCTATGCCCATACCTGGAGATGGGACTGCGAGGTTTCGCTGTTAAGGCGCCGCGGCCACAGATTGGCGAACGACCTCGCGATATCGCCGACTACCTCGCCGTCACCAAATAGAGCCCTCGGCGACCTTCCCGTTCGCCGTCACCAGGCCGCTACCTGTCGCCGCAGCGCCGACCATACACTGGCCCAGTCCGGGGCCGGTCCGTCAGCTCATATCTGGAAGGCTAGGGGCGGCAGCCGATGGAGGTGCGGTTGCTGTTCGTCGAACTGACGAGGATCCTCCGCCGCCGACGAAGACGACGGGGAGACCATCAAGACGACATGATGGCGACACGCCACCGTCCCGACGGGGTCCGGAAGCCAAGACTACACCGACGGGGGACGACTTGAGGACGCGACGTTCCAACTTCAGTTCAACACGACGCAGCCGTGATCCGACGCCAAGATCTAACTGTAACGCAGGACAAAGAGCCACCGACCTCGACGTGCTTCTCGACGGCCACGCAGTCACCGCCTTAGTGGACACAGGGGCCGATTACTCCGTCATGGGTGGACCCATCGCCACCCAGTTGGGGAGAGTTGGGACTGCATGGGAAGGCCCTCAAATTCGGACCGCTGGGGGACACCTGATTACGCCGAATGGGATCTGCACGGCGGGAATTACCGTTCATGACCCGACTTGCCCTGCCACCTTCGTTGTCCTCCAGCGGTGTTCACGAGACGTCATTCTCGTTATGGACTTCCTGAACCAACACGGCGCAATCATTGACCTGAAGTCGAAGTCAATAACGCTGTCGGAAGATAAAGCGATAGCGCCGGAGAGCCCTCGTAGTCACCACGCCTTGAGTGTGCTCGAAAATCAAGTGAGCATCCCGCCTCGCTCCAGCATTGTTATTTCGGTCGGCACCAAAACATCCGATCATGTAGAAGGCGTCATCGAAGGCGACCAGTGTCTACTGCTAGACCGTGAAATTTGCGTCGCAAGAGGGATCGCTCGGCTGCATGGAGGGAAAAATGAAGTGTTGCTGACAAACTTCAGCCAGGAGTTCAAGCACATCAACAAGGGCACGACGATCGCGTACATCGAGGAAATTCTGGAAACCAGTAATGCGTTTGTCCTCTCGGATTCCACCGCATCTAGGCCGACGACCATGGTTCTCGAACCAGAATACGAAATTAATCCAAGTCTCCCCGTGATTAAGCAACAGCAGCTCAGAAGTCTGCTCCGACGATACAAAGGCTGTTTTTCGACATCATCGAGGATACGACAAACACCAGTCGCCAAGCATCGCATAATCACCGAGGAGTGCGCTCAACGACTCCGCCAGAGCCCTTACCGAGTTTCCCCGCGAGAACGTGAAGCCATTAGAGAACAAGTCGACGAAATGCTGCGCGACGACATCATCCAGCCGTCGAAAAGCCCGTGGGCATCCCCTGTTGTAATGGTAAAGAAAAAGAACGGAACCGTACGTTTCTGCGTCGATTATCGTCGACTGAACAAGATCACGAAGAAGGACGTATACCCCCTCCCACGGATAGACGACGCATTGGGTCGGCTCTGCAACGCTAAGTACTTCTCGTCGATGGACCTCAAGTCTGGCAATTGGCAAATAGAAGTCGACGAAAGAGATCGCGAGAAGACCGCCTTCATCACCTCAGACGGCCTCTACGATTTCAAGGTTATGCCATTCGGACTGTGCTCGGCTCCTGCAACGTTCCAGCGCGTGATGGACACGGTTTTAGCAGGATTGAAGTGGCAGACCTGTCTCGTTTACTTGGATGACGTCGTTGTCTCCGCCGGAAATTTCGACGATCACCTTAGGCGGCTTGCAACAGTACTCGAGGCCATCAAGTCATCAGGGCTCACTCTGAAGCCAGAAAAGTGCCGCTTCGCTTACGATGAGCTTCTGTTCCTAGGCCACTTCATCAGCAAGTCTGGAGTCCGCCCCGACCCGCAGAAGAAGTTGCCATCGCAAAGTTCCCGCAGCCCATCGACAAGAAGGCAGTGCGTAGATTTCTTGGCATGTGTGCCTACTACAGGCGATTTGTCAAGGACTTTTCAAGCATCGCTGAGCCGCTGATACAGCTAACTAAATGTGACATCGAGTTCAAGTGGGAAACGCCGCAGGCCGACGCATTTCAAGAACTCAAACGACGCATGCAGTCGCCGCCCGTACTTGCGCACTTCGACGACCACGGCGATACCGAAATCCACACTGACGCCAGTAGCCTAGGCCTCGGTGCCATCCTAGTCCAGAGAAAAGATGGACATGAAAACGTGGTAGCTTATGCTAGCCGGTCGTTGTCAAAAGCGGAAGGCAATTATTCTACAACGGAAAAGGAATGCCTCGCCACCGTTTGGGCTACAGCGATATTTCGCCCTTATCTATGTGGCAGGCCAGTCAAAGTGGTCAGCGACTATCACGCGTTGTGTTGGCTAGCTAACTTAAAGGACCCTTCAAGACGGCTGGCACGGTGGAGCCTCAGACTACAAGAATACGACATCACTGTAACATACAAGCCCGGACGAAAACACTCAGATGCCGATTGCCTATCACGCGCCCCCATTGACCCACCGCCGCAAGATGACGAGGATGACGACGCCTTCCTTGGAATAATAAGCGCGGAAGACTTCGCCGAACAACAACGAGGGGACCCGGAGGTAAAAGCTCTAGTCGAGTATTTGGAAGGGCACACCGACGTTGTCCCTAGGGCATTTAAGCGTGGATTGTCTTCGTTCACGCTTCAAAACAACCTACTCGTGAAGAAAAACTTCTCACCAGTCCGCGCCAACTACCTTCTTGTTGTTCCGTCGGCGCTGCGTCCAGAAGTACTACACGCCCTACATGACGATCCGACCGCTGGGCACCTCGGTTTCTCCCGGACGCTATCGAGGATACAAGAAAGGTATTACTGGCCGCATCTAACCGCCGATGTCACCCGTCACGTCAGGACATGCCGAGACTGTCAGCGACGCAAGACACCACCGACAAGGCCAGCGGGATTACTACAGCCGATCAAGCCTCCTTACCGACCCTTTCAGCAGATCGGGATGGACTTGCTGGGACCGTTTCCGACATTAACTTGCGGAAATAAGTGGATCGTCGTGGTGACGGAGTATCTCACCCGCTTCGCTGAAACTAAAGCTCTAGCGAAAGGCAGCGCAGCCGACGTGGCGAAATTTTTCGTCGAGAACATCCTGCTGCGACATGGTGCTCCAGAAGTCCTCATCACCGACAGAGGAACGGCTTTTACAGCTGAGCTCATGCAAGCCATTCTGTAATACAGCCAGACAAGTCACAGGAGGGCAACTGCCTACCATCCGCAGACGAATGGTCTCACGGAGCGCCTGAACCAGACCCTCGCCAACATGCTAGCAATGTGCGTCGACGTCGAGCACAAGACGTGGGATGCAGTCCTGCCGTACGTAACATACGCTTACAACACGGCGGTGCAAGAAACAACACAGATCACAACATTTAATCTGGTCTACGGCAGGAACCCGACGACGACGCTCGACGCCATGCTGCCGCACGTCACTGACGAGGACAATCTTGACGTCGCTACCTATCTCCAGCGCGCCGAAGAAGCCCGACAGCTCGCCCGCCTGCGGATCAAGAACCAGCAGAGGACCGACAGCCGACACTACAACCTCCGACGACGCTTCGTCGAGTACCAGCCCGGCGACCGGGTTTGGGTATGGACCCCGGTACGCCGACGAGGACTCAGTGAGAAACTACTCCGACGCTATTTCGGACCCTACAAGGTCATCCGACGCATTGGCGCTCTGCACTATGAAGTCGCGCCAGACGGCATTTCGCATTCACCGAGGCGCCGCGCACGATCTGAAGTGGTCCACGTGGTGCGCCTTAAAGCCTTTTACGGAAGCTGACGAACTTCCTATTTTTGTTGTTTTCTTTGCTACGAGTGCTTTTGTTTATTACTTTCGTTTGTTTGCAGCATCGGGTCGATGCTTTTTAAGACGGGTGTATTGACACGTGTACTTGTCTTTATCGGGCGACACGTTTAAGCGCCTAACAAATGTTATGGCACAGCGCAGGACGCGCTTGCATGTGTGGGAAGATTCTGGAATGTTATCGATAGTTCCATGCACTCTCTGTGACCGAAACTTGTGTAATCTGATTGCATGTGTGCGCGACGCGAATAATGTAGAACTTTGTGGAAGGCGCGCGGGTTCCAGCGATTAGTCTGGAACATTCGACGACTGATCTATAAAAGCCGACGCGCTTGACCCGCTGATCAGATTTTCGACGATTGCCGACCGTGTTCGCCGCTATCATTGTGCTATAAGTGTAGCCTGTCTTGTGGGCACAGGTTCGGCCAATAAAACTTAGTTAAAGAAGACATCTTTAGTCAGAAACAACAAGAATGGTGAATGCATAGTATCAGAAGCCCAAGGTACACAAATTATGAGAAGTGTCGAATGATTTTAAGGAAAGAATGGTATTTGAAAAAGCAAGACTTTAGTGGAGGTCAAGCAAGTCAATATAGGTGGAATACCCTGCAAAATTATGCGAGTGATGGGATGGCAAACAATGGGTCAGGAAATGCTTTGTTTTTCTGCAAAACAAAAGCTGATGATTGTCATTACATTAGTCACTTTAGCATCATGAGACTGCTGCTTGATAAATTCAGAAACAAACCAGGACACGCAAAAATAAAAAAAACAATTTAATGATGCTGTCTCCACACTGGGATAAATAAAAAGAAACGGATCACATCTAATGTGGACACATCAGACGCCTTGTGAAACACTAAAGGAAAAATTCAGTTTCGAGCTATGGCAGTTGGCACATAGATGTGGAGGGCCTTGCACCAACAGTGATAGTTACCACTGCATTTAAAAATTGAAAGCAGTAATGCAGACAAGGATGATTTTTAATAATTTTGGATACCACTTCAAATGCCTCCACCAAGTGTTACAATGCTGCACGCAGCCATACTAAGGATTTCACAGCAACACCTACAGGTAAAAAGAAAAAGAAGTCAAAGTGCTGGTGTATTATGGACGCTATGTTTGAAAACTTTTAGGCAAAAAGAGTTCAAGAAGCAGACATAAGAACTGCATTTATTTCCATAATTCTCCATTTGAATGACCCTTTCTTTTTGCTTAGACAATGCCTACGCCTAGCCACAGTAGCTCCCTCATGCAGACTCCACAAGCCAAGAGGCCATGGAGGCAAATGCAGGTAAGAGGCTAGAAGCAATAGCACCGGTATTGACATTCATCTAATTTCTTTTTTCTTACATTTAGGCAGCCAGCACTCCTCGAACAGCCACCTTGACTGCGGGTGTGTCACCCTAGTCTGCAAGGGAGCATTTGAGGGAAAGCGACAGGCAATGTGAACAGCCACTTCACCATGCAAACGATACTCTTTCTCTCGGATGACTCCTACGCCTCGCCACGTCAGCTAATCTGTGCAGACTCCCAACAAAGATGCCGCGGAGGCATGTGCAGGTCAGAGGCAAGAAGCAGTGGCACTGGTGTTGACATTCACCCAATTTCTTTCTTTTTCTTACACTGAGGCACTCAGCACACCTCGAACAGCCACCTTGACTGCGGGTGTGTCCGCAGATTCCTGTTGTACATATGCACATAATAAACTCCAGTAAACTTGAACTTGATAATAAACTTGTAGGCAAATGGAACATTGATGCACTGCTTTTTTGAACATTTATTGTACACGTACAATATGTTATACTTTGCAGCACTAAAGGGCATATTTTGAAGCTTCCCTCTATATTTTGCGCCTTTAATTACGTATGTGTTGTGTGGCCCTCAATGCAGTTCATGTTGTAGCAGCTGCTTTGTCTGTGTATTGCACACTGGATTAAGCTTGCGATACCCATATGTGCAAAAGGCCTATAGTTCTCTCACATATACAAAATAAGGTTCTAGGTAGTTCTCAGTGTTAAAATAAAAAAAATAAAAGTAAGTAATCCGATCGTGGAACTGTGTTTGTTTCAGTAATTCCTATGGGTTATTGACAAGTTGACTACTTGAACTGATCAATCCGTCATGGTAAGGAATTGTATGTATTCATATAGGGAAAAAGGGGGTATGTGTGTGTGTTTGTAGGGGGGGGGCATAGGATTAGGGCTGTACGAAAAAACGTACCTACACCGTCGTTTAGACCCATTCCTTTAAGGTACCGTAACAAAGCGTATTATGCATAAAGTTCATACATAACTCTGATATTACTACCCACGCCAGGCGACGCGAGCTACATTTGGCATGACTCGCATTCGCGACTGCACCGGATGCCCTACATATTATTCTGGTTAATCTTGCTCACTGCGCCGCGGCAAAAGGAAGATCATGGGCGCACGTGCCTTAATGTATCTCGACCTTGCGAGGCACCGCTGCGCGTGCCAGGGGAGCTGTCCGTGCGAACACTCCCTGGCACACACCTGCCTCGGCGGCCCCAACCTACGTATCGCTCTGCTTCGAGCTTTGATCCCCCCACTGTCCCTTGGGTGCCCGGGAGTTCCTGCGCCGCCTGCTTTATTATAATCTTAGGTGCTCTTCTGAGACTTCCGTCTGTCGGTTACATGCACCCTAGAGCTGGATCACTACTTGTAATAAAAAAAAACGATCTATCGTCGCGACGATAGATCGCGGCAGCAGCTTCTGCAACATACCGCGCCCGTGCGAAGAGAATTATGGAGCGCCACCGAGGAGTCTGACCACAGCTTCGAGCTCCTAACTCGTAAGCTCGTCGAGTGACACTCCTGCCAGTGGCGTAGCTAGGTCGTCTGGCACCCGGGGCCCATAGGTCTTCTGTCACCCCCCCCCCCCGGGTGTAGTCGAGGAAGGCGAGGATATAGACAATTTCCGGGTGTCTTCAGACGTATATGACACCCCCCCCCCCACTGGCCCCTTGCACCCGGGGCCCACGGCCCCCCGGCCCCCCCGGTTGCTACGCCACTGACTCCTGCAACAGGTGTGACCGCTGAAAACCGGATACCACCGGAAACTTCAACAGGATCATCCTTCACTTGCATAACTGCCACCTGCACGGCCAACATGGACCACACCCACACCATTCCGCAGCATACAATTAAAGGGACCCTGAAACGCTTTTGACAATTTTCTACAAACGTACTGAGTCGTTAGAGTAGGTCCTTCTGTTCATTAATTGACACATCTAAGTGCCGCGCGTAAAGCGTATAATTTATTATAAGGTTTTAAAAATGCACATCGCTGCCGATCGCAGCGCACTGCTCGGCGGAATTTTAAGCCGCCCCTACCCATATGACCGAAATCACCCATACGACGTCAGTGGGGCGAGCTATTCGATTGGCTGACAAGGGCGCGTGATCGATAATTTTTCCAACTTTATGGTAAACAAATGATCTTCGTAATAGTTGGAATGTTAGTTAATTTGTTTTTATGGAAAGAAAGTACATAAAGAGAATACACAAGAATAATTTTTCAGTACACTTAAGCACTTCCGGCACACAGCAAGTGTCGTCTGCTTGTGTTACAACGTACTCCATTTTGACGAGAGCTCCGCGGTCAGAGTCGGTCTCAGTCTTTTCGCGAGCACTATGATTCGACTTTGTTGCCTTGCGGATTGCAAACGTAGCGATTGGCAATATGTCAAGCTGCTACATCGTGTCCCTCTGCAAGGCAGCGTACGAGCGAACTGGCTGCTGCGCATCGGACTGCCGCGATCCGATCGGCGCCAGGATTTGCGCGTTTGTGGCCGTCACTTTACACCGGAAGATTACTAACGCAATAGCGTTTCGCGAGTCCGGTATTAGGGCAAACGCAAGCGCAAGGGGACAGAGTCTGGCCGTTTAATTGTGCCGTAACGGGATGAGCCGTGAGATGAGCAGAAGGGCAAATGTGAATGGTCTAAGGTCCCTCTATAACAAGGTAGCGACATCTGCCGCGCGCGCCACCTAGGAAGTTCCTGTAGCAGACGGCGCCCAAGCTAAACCGCGCCGCTGCGGCATTCGTGAGGTGAAAAAATATCTGCACACGCGCGGAAATAAAACGCCACTGGTGCCTGACTGTGGTGAAAAACGAAAGAAGGGCCCGAATTGCTAAACCTAGTCCTTTAATTTCAAATGAGCGCTGAAATAAAAACGCTCAAGAGAGCGGAATGAGTGCTTGATCGCCTCGCGATTCCGCATGTTTACGTTTCGTTCGTTTGCGCTCAATCACCGCGCGAGCCTTGGTGATTTTTTGCGCTTAATCCTGTTTGCTCTGTGAATTCTTTTGCTCGTAACTGTGCTGCGTACACATAGCGGTTACTTTGAAAGAAGAATTCGGGTAAGAAAAGAAGGCTGACAGTGGCTTGGACCGAAAAGATTCGACATAACATCGCTGAAACGTGCGACCCTCACGGCAACTAAACAACATCTTGTATGCGTGTGGAAACGAGTGCGCCAACAGTCTTCTCGCCGCTGAATGTGTTTCTCGTGTAGCGATTACACGGCGACTGTTTTGTTTTGTGGTTCAGTGCTACGAGCCAGTGCAACTGTCGTGACATTCTAAACCGGCGGTATGGATCATGTCAGCGAGTGTCCTCGATCGTGTTCGGGCTGCTAGCGCGATCTAAGTCGCGGCACACCAACATCGAGCGTAGTGTGTGCGCGTGTGTGAATGCGGTTGACTGTTCGCGTGAACCGTGCGACATCGCCACCTAAACTTGAATCATGACGCGCATTGTTGCGTTTATGCCTTTTCGCCTGCGTGCACGGCTAAAGCCGCGTAAGAATGGCGCCCTTATACGAAACGCACGCGGATTGGCCTAGCTATTACTGCACTGTGTTTTGCTGGCGATCCGTGTATCGCTTCTGGCGTTTTTCTTAGGCTAATTTGCAGTTGTGTGTTTTTCATCAGTAAAATGGAACCGCCGATTACTGAAACTTCTTCGAGTGTAAGGGAAACTTGTAAGGAACGAGGTCGCAGCTGTATGCAATGCGCTTTGATAAATTGTATTATACTATTACACTTGATTATTTGATGACCAGTAGCGGTGGCTATGCAGTATTTGTTTTTAAAAGCAGAGTAATGCAGGCACTTAGGAATATATTTATTCACATATGCAATGGAAAAAAAAACTATTAGTATATGCACAGTTGGAAATGACTTTTTGGACATATTGTAAAGCGCAGTTAACAACGCGCGCAAACACAGGAAACTGTGAAAGTAGAATTCGCTGCTGAAATTTATTTTTTATCGCACGTAACGCAATGCGGATATTTGTCAGCGAGTTAATGCGTTTCTGCTCCACTATTTACTTGCATGCTAGGTCATACTGCACTTGCTAAGTGAACGGGCTCATAATGCACTAAAATCAATAATCTCCACAAACTTCGGCCGTCAACATTCATGCGCGTGAATGAAATGCTATCGCAGCTCTGCACGCGCACGCGTGTATACTTTCTCTCGCACCTTCGTATCGCTCTACGTTACTTTCCTCGCATAGTCGTGCAGTTACCGACGGTTCTGTCTTTCTGGCCGATTCTATGCGACCACATTTATCTTCTGGTCAGGTTTTGTTTGCCGCGCGGAATGCAAAATAACTTCTTGCCGTCCTCCGTCTGATCTTGGCACTCACCCGCACAGCGACAAGGCATTTCGGTCCTTTACATCTTAGATCATACTGAGCTATTCAGCGGGCTTATAACGAACTAAAATAAATAATATCCACAAACTTCGGCCGTGAACATTCATGCGCGCTAGTGAAATACTATCACAGCTCGACGCATGCACGTGTATACATTCTATCGCACCTTTGTATCGTTCTGTGTTTCTTGCGTCGCATAACCGTGCAGTTACCGGCAGTCCAAAGTCTTTCCGTCCGATTCTGTGCAAGCATACTTTTCTTCTGGTTAGGTTCTGGTTGCCGCGCGGGATGCAAAATAACTTCTTGCCATCGTTCTTGCGGTTTCGGCACCCACCCGCAAAGCAACAAGGTCATTCGGCCCTCCCGGAACGAAATTATCGCAGCAATGTGCATAGCACAACAGGCGAAACGCGCGCACACGGCCGGCACGCAGGAACTTTCATGGCGGCAAAGGGGCGGAGCAAGGTCACATGTCACCGATCAGCCTATCGCTGGCGTCGTCGGCTGGATCAAAGCCTGTCTGTACATTGGAATTATTGAGGGATTTTAGAATGGTCTGCATGGTGCAGCCACCTGGTGGCACAAAGCTCAACCATACACAGTAGCAGCAACGAACTGTATTCTTCTTTGCTGCTGGTGTGTATTTTTCGCTGGAGTGTAATCATCAACACGTTGTTTTTATAAATGTTTAAAATGTTTTACACTTGGTTAGAGCAATATTAGCGCTTTGTTTGGCTGGTTAAGCGCTGCGCCAACAAGTGTATGGACCGTGCAGACCGGTCAGGCCGCTCACGTACGTCTACGCTAAAGTTCCTTCATCAGCTTGAGTTTATGCCTCCAGTCATTTTCCGAAATGACCAGCTTGCCTGTGGTTACCGGAATACAAAACACGTTCGGCGCTACGACAGAATGCTCGCAACGCACGTTGCTTCGATAGCTCTCGCTTGGGGTCGACAGCCAAGCGGCTAGCGGAGAGGTATCGCGCCGGCGGGGGCGGGCTCCAAAACAACCGGAAGTGGACGATGTGACGTCGCATCGTGACGCTGAACCAGTGAAGGCGGAGCTTAGCCCTGCTCGCTCGGCGAACGAGTTGAGGAGGAAAAGCATGGCTAGGGAGGAGGGTAACTTCTAATCGCTTGTAGCTCCATTAATACATAACGCTTCACTTAAATTGTGGTGCGAATGTTCTACTTAAGCTGTACCCTACGCGTCTACAAAATTTGTCCGAGCCGTTTCAGGGGCCCTTTAAGAACCAACTTATAAAGCCCCAAACACAAAGCTGCATGCACACCGTGGGTGCGATCGCGCAAACAGCTCACTTTTCCGTTCGTTCGGTCTGGCTGCGACGTCACAAAGTAGGCCGTCCGCAAGATTTGTGAGAACGGGAGGGAGAGCACAGCCAATAAACGAGCGAGCCCAGCCCCGGAAGTTTGCGTCACCAGTTTGAGCTTCGATCGGGGACGATACATTAAGTGCAGAATGTTTGTGATGCTTTAATAATTAAACACGTAATATAAGAAAAAAATTCTTACTGTTGCAACATATAATCTACCTCGGAAATCTCATGCGAGAGCAGAAAACTAATTTAAGCGGCATATATTTTGGTTTAGTCCGCTAGGTGGTATCGCACACGCCAAAACAAATTGGCGGGAGCGCGCAGTTCAATTGCAAAATCGCTGTTCGTCGGTTGCAAAATGTCGTCTCACAAGAACGTCAGGCTTGGCCCTCACGTGTCGCCACACCAACGTGAACTGTTGGTGGCGTTCATGGAGGGCCATCCGTACCTTGTGCGGACATCGTGCGCACTCACACAGGAGTGCACGGTGGAACGGAGGCGGCAGCTTTGGAGTGAGCTCGCCGCCCTGCTGAACACAGAGGGCCCGGCCGCCAAGACAGCCGAACAGTGGCAGGTGTTTTGGCGGAAGGAAGTATTTCTTTCCCGCCAAGATGCCGCCGCAGCTTCCGCAAGTCAACGGTGAGTGCGAGGAGCGGTTCTGTTGCTCGCGATATTTACAATGCTGTCCGTAATTGCAGCGGCACGGGTGGAGGCCGTCTGCCCGGCCTTCGTGGCCGTGTCATCGCCTTAGTGGGCACCTCCACGGTGACCGGAGTGTGCGAGCCCTTCTACCAACCGCTCGACGAGGTAAGCCATTGACAAACGCACCAAAAAACGGGAGGACGCGGCAGTAATTTACAGTAGTTGCGCCGTGTATACTGCATCGCGTAAGAAGTGTTATACCCCAGTCACGCAGGCTGCTTCATTCGCGATCGCGCCCAGTTTAGATAGAATTTCTCGACAGCCACTGGCTCCTTTCTTCATTCCGCGAAGGGAGGCAATAGAAATAGAGAAATTTTGCCCCGATCGGGATCGATTCAGATCAAAAGTGCCTGCGTGACACTGGTATAACAGATATAGTTTTTCTTCCTTTATGTGCACGTGTTTGCTGCTGGCATGCACAAGATGGTTTACTACTGGGATTTCAAGATATTTTTTTCTGCTGTCATAACTCTACGTTAGTGCATATTGGGAGGAGCAGATTACGCAAACTTGACAAAACTGCTTCTTCGCATCTTATACATAATGCAGCCCGCCATGGAGGTGACCGTGCAATCTGTGGGCACCACCGCTGGAACAAGCGGCCTTTCACGTACGTGAAGGTAAGCTTTTGCTCTTCCCTGTTGCCTTCCTGTTTGTGGAATCTGTTTCGTATATAAGGAACGCAAACTATTTCTACTCTAACCGTTGAGTGAATGTACCCTCTATAACCAATATAGGAGCACTGCAGCAGCCAGGAGTGGTCCCTGTTGAGCCACTGCCCCGAAGCCCTCCAGCCACTGCACAGCCTGCAGCTGGCCCTGGCGGAGTGAGAACCAGTAAGTGAAAAGGAAATATCCTGCAATGTCACAGCTTGAATGCACTGGACGTAACGTAGGTGTGCGTTTAGTTCATTAAAAAGTGGTACTTTTTCCAGGCTACGAACCCCGGGTGCAGCGCCGGTCTCGAGGCCCTCGTCGGGTATCCCACCGGGACGCCTTGGTTGAACGGCTCGCGGACGACTACGCCAGAACCGTCGTACAGAACGACGAGACAAACGAAGTGCGTGTGCCCTTGCCTGCTTTATATGGTGAAGCGTAATAGAATGACAGTAGACAGGTGTAACATTTTTTAGCAATTTGATGAGCTGCACAGGTCACTAACTCACATACATGGCTAACACGTGTTTCAATAGCTGAACTGAAAAAAAAAGACTAAGGGAGACGGACGAGAACATATTCATACATTACGTACATGGTCATAAACACGGTCACTTGCAATCATTAACACGATGTAACAGCTTCAAACACAGTAATCACTGCCATTAGCGTTTCTGTAACAGGCAATAACTGGATGGACTAGACAACAGGGACACTTGCAATCAATCACACAATAACAGCTTCATACATTCCTATTTCCACTAAAGCTCTTTCTTTTGAGCAGTTTCATAAACATGGCAAGTTGCCTGTAATTAAATCACTCGTTTTAAAACACTGCCTCATATGACTTACTCGTTTCAAACCTTGGCCGCCCACTTTCAAGTATTAGCTAATGAATTTTTCCGCATATGCTGTAATTGCACCACACACATCGGATTGCGCATGCTGATTGTGATAGTTCTCCCCCATCACACAAAAATATTCATGTCTGAAACATTTTTCCCAAGGTAGCGGGGTAAATTGAGTGGCATATCTAAAACACCTAAAATGCTCTGGGCCCTTCATCTTCATAATTATTTGCAAAGGCGGTAGCTAACTCACAGTTCAAATTTAGCCTGCACATCGCCGTAAAGTTTCCTTTATTTTGACGCACTTAGAAACACTATAGCTTGCATAGTTCATTGAGGACGATGGAGAACACAAACCTCAATAAACTATTGAAACATAAAAAAGGAGAACACTGTTGATTAATGAGTTACAATGGTTGTAATTAAGGCAGTAAGAGGAAAACTTTGCCACAGAATACACTCAGGACTGTGGCTATTTCCACAAAGTTTGAAGTTGCTAACTTAATTGTTCTGGAAGGCTGGGAAACATCACATATAATGGCAGTGCGACAGCTTGCAATGCTTGAATAACAATTTATATACAGGGTCCAATACGTGCTTTTGCAACAAAATGCAACATAGGGCCTAGCATTCTTTGCTACAGTGATACATGTCATGGTCGCTTGCTCATTTGCAATCCCAAACTTATTGCTATGCCATCTGTTAACTTTCCGGCGGCTCGACAGCATAAAAGTACATATGGTATTGATATTTCTTTGCACAACTACATGAAAAGCAACAACAAAAAACAGATACAATAGTGCAGACAGACAACAACATAGAAAGTGTTTGTCCTTGTCCCCATAACTAATGAACATATGGTAATCTGAATGAGCATACATGCAATTGAGCGCCTTTATACCTAAAGTGCTTGGGACCACCAAAATCATCCGTTTTACAACTCACTTTGTAAACATTGTGCACAGCACGCCTCACACTAGGAACCGACGGAACATAATTACTCTTTCGTTATGCAGGTCACTTTGCTGTAGAGGTGCTTGACCGATTGTGCGGGAATGGATGCTGATGTAATGATTTCTTTCTAGCTCCTTCGTGGTATCCGCCAGGGCGTAGACCGGTTGGCTGCAGCTACTGAGCGGGTCGTGGCTGCTGTGGAGCGGCAGGCTGACCAAGTAGCGGAGGCACTGCGGCCAGTGGGGCAGCTTTCGCAGCTCTTGGGCCAGCTAATGCAGGAGGCAGTGGCTGCAATGAGGGAATAGACAATTTGAAGTTTTATTATTTATTACTTGTATTTTTTTGTACTATTCATTATTATTTGTTCATTATAACTTTGACCTTGTTTTGTACATTTAAATATTTTTTTAGTGATCTCTAAACTTTGAGATGTTACTCGAAGGTAGCAGAAATTAAATAGTTACCTTATTTCCGTTATGTGCACAAGAAATTGCATACTATTTTTGTAACTTTATCGTTAGTATGTTTTAGTATTTTTTAGCAAGTATCATTAATATGTTTAGGGTGTTTCAGTCATATGAGTTAGGTGGCAGTCATGCTAGCGTTGCTCTCTCTGTACTCTCTGTTGTTGCACTGAGGTCCAATTATTTTTCTTGCAAGGTTCCATATCCAGTGTCTACCTGAAATCACTAGATGGCTGCTTTAGAATTGTGTTACACATTACATATAGTGAAGCTAACTCTTGATTTGGCGCCTGACGGGGATTCTCCAGCTAACAGCTGATGCCTTGTACGCGGAGAAAAACAGTATTAGTGATATTGTTTTCAACTAGGTCATGTTATTCCTGCCATTTATTTCGAAGTACAGAATGCTAGTCAGGCTTGCATGATGCTTTTTATTTGTATGCTTACCACTTTTATAATGAGAGGGTAATAAGTGTTACCCTCTCATAATATAAGCAAAAGAAAAAATATTGCCTGTAAAATGGACTGCACGTGGTGTACCGTGTACTATACATTTTTTTATACTTGGTAAATACGTGCAGATTTCTTTTTATGTCAGATATACGTGAACAAAAATAAGAAACAGATCTTTCATTAAAGTGTAACAAAAATTTTATTTATGCGTAACAACAGTCCATCGCAGGCATATAAGACAGCTCTAGATGAGATAATGCACACAAACATGAAGAAAATAGATCGCGCAGTGACGCAGTTTAAGGAGCTTCTGCCGTTGCCTTTGCGCTTCCCTCTCTTTGTTGATGCCTTTTACAAAAAAAAAACCGAAACCTCAAGAAAATAAAGAAGTTTGCAAGCGCTGTCAAAGCTGGCTTTTCATGCTCTGGGCACCCTACTTGGGGAAAGGCCAGCTGTCTGCAGCTGACCTGAAAAATCAGCTACACTCGCTACATGTAACTTGTTTCTGCTGAGAACACAGTAAAAGCATCTTCCACGGCCTTCACAGCGGTTGACAACGTCTGGCTAAGATAGACAAGCAAGGCCTCCATTGTCAAAATGGGAAGTGCAATAATGAAGCAGCGTCGTTACTAGCTTCAGCTTTACTTACGCAAAGGAAGCCTGCACAATTTGGTCAAGAATTTTGGGCAGTGATCTTTCGTGCAACATAACCTGCAGTATAGTAGATCAAAGCACTACTGCTCGTTTTTTCTTGTTTTTTTCCCCCTGGTACTCAGGAAAAGTAAGCTGAATGCTTAGCATACTCAGGGAATATCGTAGGTATAGCTAAGGGTTTCAGGCGTGGTCACGATGGAAGAATACTTCCACCGTGGGCGTGTTTTATCGCGGGGAATCTCGTGGACAACGTCATTCACGGTGATAGAGAACGCGCGCTCGACTAAGCTGTTTTCGAAATGTTTTTCACAAACCGCAGCAGTTGGTGCCAGCCTTCTGTCCATTCTCCTGATCATTCTTGCCCATTCTGCTGCCGGTTCGTATCAGATGGTAGAGTGAACAAGGACACACGCCCTTTGTTCGAGCGGTAACCGCTTCTACACAACGGCACAAAGCAGGTCCTCTCCTTGCACTGTTTCTATAGCTTCGGCATTTTTTCACCGCCGCCGCATAGTTCTCGCAATGACAGGCACACGAACATAACAGCCACGCACTCACTCTTTGACAACACCAAGAACAAGCACGCAACACTGCTATAACACTGAAAACGCAAACACAGAAACCGACGCAACAGCTGCGAAACTGATATGCGAAGCAGACGACACGCGCAGTCTGCACCCACCCGTGTGGCAGCGACCTCTGCCGGCCATAGTGGGCATTCATTGCAGGCGGCGCCACGCTCGTCCATTGAAAAGAGCTGGTGCACGGCACACTAGCCAGTATATTCTAGGCACTATAGCACTGCCGTCCTAGAATCACAGAGCACAGTCGTGCACTCGGAGTCGGCGTTGGCCAGGGCAATGGCCACCACCTCGGCTGGATGCGCCCCTCGAGTCCGCGCACTCGCCGCTGTTCTCGTTGCACCGGTCGATGCCCGGACGACTGCAGCGGCGAATGCCTTTCAGTCATGTGGATACTCTGCCGCGTCCACAAACACGGCACCCCTGTCTTTGGCATAGATATATAAGTGAAAACTTTCCCACGTGTAGAAGTCTGGACGCTTTCCGGAGCTGTAGGCTAAGCTTGCGGCGTACGTCGCTGAAATGCGTGATCGGTCCCTGCCAGTGAAGTGCGACATGGTCATGAAACAAGACCGGACCTTCGCCTTTTAAGGACCTGCTCCGCCGCGAGTACGAGTGGCTGGCGGCAGAAGACCGCGAAATTACGCCAACCGGACCTGTGAAAAGAGCCTCCGTGACGGCTGCGTGTGGTTGGGTGCGTACGGCGTGGGCTGCTGTTCCACAAGATGTCGTGGTGCAGTCCTTTGCCAAATGTGAAATATCGCTGGACGACGACGCGCTGTGGGACCGTAGCAACGATGACGATGGCAACACTAGTGAAGACGAGTAGTCCAGTGATTTCCAGTGACCATGTCAGTTACTAATAAATTTTCGTTATCGAATGCGCCCTCGGGCATGCTTTTTTATTTTTTTCCTGTCGCGCGATATGGGGTACATTCGAGTCGACTTACAGTCGTGTAAATACGGTACGCTTGGAGAGTTTCCCGGCCATTACTAACACGCTGGCCCCTGGGTCCAACTCCAGCTTAATGGGGTGCCCGCAGATTTGACGATCAGCTTGTACGGCGGCACAGACGACGGTACAAAGCCTGTGTGCCACATGTCGAAAACCGGCGGGTCCTCGGCCACGACGTGGAGCCTGGCCGCGGAAAAACTTGAGCCTGCTGCCGCACGCCGCCGCCATGGCGTACCCTTGGGACGGCTACCCTGGCCGCGGGCTTGTGTGGTACCTGGGCTTGAACCAGGCTGCTTCTGCTGTCGTCGTCCCCCTTCAGCATACCCGTGCCAGCCCAAGCAATAGAAAGTCCCCGTTACAAAATCGGCCCGACGTTTCTGGCCGACTGCAAAACGGTGGCCCGACCTCGGCGCCCGATGGAGGACCGGTATTGGGGATTGACACTGGCCTCACGTCCGCCGACCATCGGCAAGTGACTTAGGCCCGACCGCTGTAGCCGACGTGGCCGAGTGCACACTGCATGACTGCGGCCCAATATTTCGTAAGCACCGGTTTGCCGTAGGCCATCGGTCGGGCGCGGACGTTTTTTTGTTTTTTTATATTAAAAACACATCAGGTTTTTTTTCTTTTTTTGCTGTGTGTTGTGTTTTCAGGTCAAGGACATACAGTTTATTAGAGGCATTTAACTCGCACTGCCAATTAATATACGCGATGTGCGCGTAATTCACAAGTGAAACATTATTCAACGCCTCTAATTCTCTGTACTCGTTAGTGTAAATACGCAACACGCAACAAAAGAAACGCGAACGCAACGTTTTCTCTTTTTAGGTGTTTATTTTGCAATCATAACATACATTAATATTTTCGTGCGGCAGTGTTAACAATTTGCAAGTAGTCTTTGTTCCCCGAAATAGTATGATGCAGCTAAAGGACAGAGCTGGTCTGCTGTGTTCCCCATACTACAGTGTACTAGAAGAGCCCATATTCTAGTGCACTGTACCCATACTGCCCGGGAGGCTCTCTTTCAGCCGTTCCCATGTTATTGGCTCTGAACGGTATTGCATTGGGCATTTCTCTGTCACCGTCGAGAGTGAAGCTTGGATAGTTACAGTGCTCATAAAAACTGGAACAAATGAACAAACAAATAATGTAGTAACGAATAACTCTGTGAACCATGCAGATGATTTATAGTGGACTTCTTTCACAGTCGTGTGCAAGAAATCCTGACACAGCCACACACAAAATAATTATTTTGTCGTTGCACATGCATGTAATGAACATATACATAGTATGCACGTACGTCATTCAACGATACTCCGCGACTTCCGGTTTACGGCAGCGCCATCTTGGAGAACCTATAGGCCTATGCGCGCGCCTGTTTATAAGGTACCTCAAGATGGCGGAAGGTAGCGAAAGCAGACAACAGCAGCGGATGTGACGTCACGTGCATATATGTATACTGTACACTTTCAGTGAAAATTAGTGCGTTCAACTTCTGCCATGTGATTCACGCTTTAGAGCCGCCCAAGGAAACATGAGGACAGGAAGGACAGATTTACTGGCTTGGCTCAGAATATCATTACAAAAAACATCCAGGCGGCGCGATAAATGAATATATCACGAAGAAGTATGGTGAATATAACACGAAGAAATGACTGGAAAATGTAGAGAGGTCGGCCGGATAATGGAGCATCTGGCCTGCTACTCTACGTAAGGTAAGGGGAAGAGGGGAAGAAAAAGGGTCACAATGGGGGATGATAATGGGAGGAACGAGGTGAAGGACACATTACACAACTGGTATCACAGGCGTGATTCTAGGCCCGTATCACCTAGGAAACTTGAAAGAGCACGCATTGTCTCTGTCGTCTGCCAACTCTGTGGCCATGCGCCTAGCAAGAGGTCCTTCGACAGTTGTCCATTGTGTAAGTGTCTCAAGGTATCTGCCATTGTCAGCCTTTCGCGCGCATACTCAGGGCACACCACGAGCACATGGTATATAGTTTCTACAGCGCCACAAACTGAACAGTCCGGGGAGTTTGTTCGTCCAATAATGTGCAAATATTTGCGCGTGAAGGCGTCGCCTAATCGCAGTCTGTGTATCAGGCATGTATGAGGGCGTGGAATTCCACGCAGAATAGGAAATTTCATATCGGGATCCAGCCTTTTAAGGCGGACGTGACGAGCGTCTGGCTGGACCCAGTACCTTCTCGTCGCACTCCTCATTAATTCCGACAGGAGGCATGTGATGTCCGGTCTGGAGAATGGCATTACAGTTCGCAGGCCATTGCTGAGGGCGCGCCTTGCTGCAGCATCGGCCATCTCATTACCGTTGAGCCCACAGTGTTCCGGGATCCATTGGAACACTATGCGGTGGTGTTTTTCTTGAGCGCATGAAAGTAGCTCGGTGATCTGCAGTGCCAGAACCTGATATGCGGTGTGGCGCAGGAAGCATCCCAAAATTTGCAGCGCGGGTTTTGAGTCCGTGAAAATGCACCACTCTTGAGGTCTTTCCTCGCAGATGTGGCGAATCGCTTCCCGAATAGCCACAATCTCTGCTGCGGTTGATGTAGAACTATGATCTAGTATAAAACCTCGAGTCATCTGTTGGGCTGGTATCACCACAGCTGCTGTCGATGCCTTTAGTGACGCGGAGCCGTCTGTGTAAACATGAACATATGTCTGGTATTCTGACCAGATGTACGCGAGAGCAAGTTGTAGTAGTCCACTGACGGGAACCAATGATTTCTTTAGTATGCCGGGGACATGTACGCATACGGAAGGTTGAACCACCACCCACAGTGGTTTGACAGGGTGATATGGAAGGGCATAGCCTGATGTTATGTGGGGTAGATGGCAGCGGAGTGCACTTGTGAAACTGCTGTGCGCCCGCTCATGTAGAACCGACGTCAATGGATGGCAATGGTGTCGTGTCAGTAAGCGTAAATACACACTAAGTGGTTCGTGGGACAGGTATATCGATAATGGGCATACGCGGGCATCCTCAATTGTGCCTTTGTTGGAGGCACGCCGTGGCAACCCGAGGCATACTTTGAGTGCCTGCGCTTGAACGCTATCTAATGTCCGTAAGCAGGAAATGCTCAAGTTCGAGAGTATCGGAAGGCTGTATCGAATGTAGCCTACGAAAAGAGGCTGATAAAGTCTTAGTAATAAGCCTTCCGTGGGGCCCCATTTCATGCCTGCTACGAAGCGAAGAACATGGCAAAACAGATTAAGTTTTTGCTTCAACATATTAACATGCCTCGACCAAAGCAAACCACGGTCGATGATAATGCCCAAGAATCTGTGGTGGGAGACATAAGGTATGTGTGAATACAACACATTGTTGCACAAACAAAGTAGCACGCAGACTGCCACGGGACAAATGTATAGGTATACATAACGTCGAGAACGCGGTGACAAATGATTACACGTAAACTATGAAAATGCGACAACAAACCAATTGAGGAACAACTTGCATATCGGTTGTCCGCAGTGTTTCAGGTACGTGTATTTTTGTCTGATGTTCCCACATCTACTGAAGTCCATATGCGGAGAAGCGCCACTCACAATCCATTTTTACCTGCAATGCACCCGACGTATATCGTACAGTACAGGGTATTTACAGTTTTGTTTTTCATCTGTGGGAAGGAGCGAAAGCAATTTCTAATTAATTATGACTTTTCCGCAATGACAACCAGACAAGCAAGCGTCTTACCTGATTTCTTCCCGAATGGTGATAACAGTTCCGAGCGTAGCAGGTTATTCGCACACTGTGCTTCAATTTAAGCAGTGTCGTTCCAGTGTTTCCTAGAGAAAAATTAAGGAAAATACGTCACGCTTACAAGTCGAAAAAATAATATTAGAAATGTATACATGAAAGTACGTCTCGCATTTCCCTGCCCCAACTCTCGAGCGCTTGATCTGTTCTCATATAAAGCCTCTTTTCTTTTTCTTCCTGTCAGAAAAAATAAACACAAAAAACAAGGAGTTTATAATACGTTGCAAAACCATTTACGCAATACAAAGCGAGTTTTGTTTACTTGAAAAAGACGGTCATGGATCTTGAACGGCGAGATACGGCGGCTCTACTGCATGGAAAGGGCTTGCACTGTTCTTGTCCATGTCACTTTTGGGTAGTTTGCGTTTATATGCGCAGTCCACTATAACAGAAATCCACCAACTAGTCTACCAAGAGACGCGGAACGAGCTGGCATCCAGAGCTAGCATTTGGCGGCAACTCACGCCATTGACTGCGTCCCCGCGCCATTCGGCGGGAACTCACCTGCGCCCCTGCGAGCAGGCGGCGTTGCGCCTGACGAAGAAAAAATAGACAACAAAGAAAGTCCCGCTTCGCTTTCTCGCCCCGTCCTCGCTGGTGCGAGCTGATGCTGAAGGAGAGAATCGCCCGTCCCTGCTTTCCAAGAACCTCTTCATTCCTTCTGAGAGAGGGAGATGCGACCGCGTAAGACTAAAGAAAAAGCTTGGAGGACGCTTAAAGGGACACTAAAGCTTACTATTAACAGAGTCCTTCCATGTTTTTTGGAAGGACTCTGCTGTTAAGTTAACGTGGACTGTTGAAATACTATCCCAGAAACCTCGAAACGCTTGTTTCGTGCCAAGGAGAGACTTATTTTAAGAGAAAATGCGTTCTGAAGCGTCCGCGTACCTCTAGCGCAGTTCAAATCACCCGCCCTCCGATCGAGGAGTACAGACATCATGGTCTCATAGTGACGTTGCGCCGTCGGTGAGTAAAACGGCGTCCGCAGACGGCGCTACGGCTTTTCTGCGCAAAACGCAAACGCGCGGCCAGAAACAGAGCCAAGACAGAGCCGACAGCAGAGCGAACGCGGGAGTATGGTGGCTAGCGGAAGGAGAAACGTGCGACCATAAGCTGGTACTTCATTCTATGACGCAAACTTCGACGCTCGTCGCAATGGACCCTGACAACGACAGATTGGCTCGCGATGCTGGGCTCAACTTCAGCGATTTGAGCACTGACGAGCGCGACCTGCTGCTGAGGGCTCGCGCTGCCGGCGTCGTTGCGTACTACGACGGCGGCCTCGACACCGGCTCTCCGGAGCGGGAAAGCAACGAGGGCTTCCCACGACATCACATAGACGTGGCATTCTCGCTGCTTCTTCCAAATGAAAGTTTCGCGAACCAGCAGGACAACCGCAGCACGACGCGATAACGAAACTACTGAAACTCCAAAGCGTGCGCGGCGCAGAGTCGAGTGCGCATTCGAGCGGAAACGAAACCTTTCGACCACTCATATTACTGAAGGGTAACGTCAAAATGTTATTTTTTCTTAGAATCGAATAGACATAGTCAAGTAGCATTTTCTTCCGTCTTATCATGGAATGAAATATTTTTAATACGAGTAGTTGAGTATTAGTAACACAAATTATGAGGAATGCTTTCGTCATCGGGCTAGCAGGCCCCGCACACTCTCAAGTTCAACAAATGGCCACAGAGGGCGAAAAATCAATCGAGGCGCGTTTCAGCGTAAGCGCACAAGTGGAGCTACTGTAATTTGGTCGAATACTTTAATTGGTGCTTTCTCTGCTAGGGGCGCTGAACATGCTGATTTTTTTAATTTACACAAACCATTGACATGAACAATCGAGGTGTCTAAGGATGTTTTTTTACCTCAGGCAAATAGGCAGTTGATTTTTTTTAAAATTTGATTGTTGAAGCTGCTTTTTAGTCGTAGCGTCAAGGTTTTTGTACTTGATTAACCACCGACAGCCGACAGCCTATTGGTATCGATGTGTTTCCTGGCCGTTGGCGTTCGAATACTACGGCGGCAAAACATTTTCGAAAGCATGCTGGTTTCGTCTGCGAGTCATTACACAGACTTGCTGTAAAGAGGTCTACTCTTGGCAGAAAATAGTGCCTCATTTTGTTTAGGCGTTGATTATCATAATGAATGCGGCGGAGGTTGACGGAATACGCTTGAAGGTACGTTCTTATGCCGTTGATCTCCATAACACCGTAAGTACGCAAACAGATGTCACAGAAGACCCGATGCATCATTGTGTGTTCTCCGTCATCGCTTGTTTGCTGTACGCCTACTAATTCTTCACTTCTTCTTCAAGTGTTGCATCCTCCTTTTGTCCTTGTTCTCTTGTGCTTCACTTACAGTATGTCGTTCCGTCAGCTGTAATGCGCATTTGCAAAACCAATACGTTTGATCAGACGCAGTGGTTATCATAATTTCACTACACATGTATTAAGCTGGCACATGTGGTTCAGATACAGATACCTGTATGCGGACTTGCACGACGTTGATGCGGAGATTAGGATAATTATGACACCCGTAAGGAAGAGGCAGCTGACGGCCGTAAGCTGTTGCGTTCTTTCCGCCAAATTACCCGGCGTGGTAGTGCTCTAAAGATGCTGTATAAAAGTGACACGCGGTGACAGGGAAATTATTATGTTTAGCAGCCGACTGTACGTTTTGTAGCTTAGGTCTTCTTCCTTGTGCGTTTGTGCTACCCTTATTAATGAGCCATTTCTTGACTATGTTCTTGACTATGTAACCGCGTTTGTGTGGATCCGTAGACGTGTGCTTTTTGTTGTACTTGTAAAATGCAAATAAAATATTTTCAAGCTTACTCAATCTTTGGTGTGTGCGTTTATTCCAGTCGAGGCCATCGTGCCACCTGGTAACCGCACTCTGTCAGTAGCCCTACACGAAATGCAACAGCTGGAGCGCGGCGGCACAACTCGGGGTAACGGCGGCGTAATAAACGAAAAACCGCTCGGGATGCCCTTAAAAGTCAGTTCAGAGTGTGCCTTAACTCGATATGACTCAGCGCTACATATATTCTGCTGCGCCTTGATCGTGCTCCCGCCAGTTTGGTTGCTGTGTGGCAAACGTAGCGCCTACATACACATGTAGGCGCTACGTTTGCCACACAGCAACCAAACTGGCGGGAGCACGATGGCACGATCGATGCGCATCAGCCAGAACCCAGTAGGTACAGCGACCATACTGTGCAAAACCCCGTTTCCGTTTCCTGTTGTACAGCGCCACCCGTGGTCACATACTTTAGTTCACGACGCCACCGCTACGCTTATTTCCGTAGCACTGTGGAAGGTACAGTTTCCCTTCTCTAAGTTTGTATAGGTGTTCTGTGGGGCTAGTACCGGAATGTCGCTGGAGGGTCTCAAATAGTGCCATGCATTTACCTCAATTTCTCGGTTACTAAAGCTCTGTTCGCGATTATATTGACGCCTTAGACGTTCTAGAACATTGCTCTACCACTTTAACTTGACTTTCTCGTAACCTTTGGTGTCCCTTTAAGCTTCGCCTTCAAGAGTGGAACGCGCGTTATCGCACCCCGTTAGCACCGCCCGCTCATTTACTCGGCATGCTCTCGAGTCACACGCAGCGTTCGGCGCGGCAACGAAACGTGCGCCTAAGCAAGCGGAACGAACCAAAGAACTCGGTGTCTCGGAGGGAGAAACGATCTACATGAGCCAAACGTCGTGATCGGCAAGGACAGCCGGGCCTCAACGCGCCATGAAGGCGGACGCGATCATGGCGCTGACGCCCCGATGGGATCGTCCTCTGTCTCGCTTGGGAGCACCACGCAGACACATGACTCCTTGGAAGTAGCTCGGCACACATCGCAGGGGACGCTTTCCCATCAGACGCGCTACGGCGCAGCGATCACGTCATAGTCGTCCCGCATCGGACGCTGCACCTAGGAATCGCGCTGTGAGCCGAAAGAGGAGCGGCGTCACCTAAACACGAGGGTTCGAGTGACGCACGCTGGAAGTTGGAAGGGGAGAGAGCGAGAAAACTTATCATACGCAAGGGTATTGGGACATCCTCACACCGGTCTCCGCTAAGTCTCCGCACGCTTCGCACGACCCGAAGGTATGGTGGCTAGAGGGGGAGGTGTAGGCACAGAACACCTATACAAACTTAGAGAAGGGAAACTGTACCTTCCACAGTGCTACGGAAACAAGCGTAGCGGTGGCGTCGTGAACTAAAGTATGTGACCACGGGTGGCGCTGTACAACAGGAAACGGAAACGGGGTTTTGCACAGTATGGTCGCTTTACCTACTGGGTTCTGGCTGATGCGCATCGATCGTGCTCCCGCCAGTTAGGTTGGTGTGTGGCAAACGCAGCGCCTACATATGTATGTAGGCGCTACGTTTGCCACACAGCAACCAAACTGGCGGGAGCACGATCAAGGCGCAGCAGAATATATGTAGCGCTGAGTCATATCGAGTTAAAGCACACTCTGAACTGACTTTTAAGGGCATCCCGAGCGGTTTTTCGTTTATTACGCCGCCGTTACTCAGAGTTGTGCCGCCGCGCTCCAGCTGTTGCATTTCGTGTAGGGCTACTGACAGAGTGCGGTTTCCAGGTGGCACGATGGCCTCGACTGGAATAAACGCACACACCAAAGATTGAGTAAGCTTGAAAATATTTTATTTGCATTTTACAAGTACAACAAAAAGCACACGTCTACGGATCCACACAAACGCGGTTACATAGTCAAGAACATAGTCAAGAAATGGCTCATTAATAAGGGTAGCACAGACGCACAAGAAAGAAGACCTAAGCTACAAAACGTACAGTCGGCTGCTAAACATAACTTCCCTGTCACCGCGTGTCACTTTTATACAGCATCTTTAGAGCACTACCAGGCCGGGTAATTTGGCGAAAAGAATGCAACAGCTTACGGCCGTCAGCTGCCTCTTCCTTACGGGTGTCATAATTATCCTAATCTCCGCATCAACGTCGTGCAAGTCCGCATACAGGTATCTGTATCTGAACCACATGTGCCAGCTTAATACATGTGTAGTGAAATTATGATAACCACTGCGTCTTATCAAACATATTGGTTTTGCAAATGCGCATTACAGCTGACGGAACGACATACTGTAAGTGAAGCACAAGAGAACAAGGACAAAAGGAGGATGCAACACTTGAAGAAGAAGTGAAGAATTAGTAGGCGTACAGCAAACAAGCGATGACGGAGAACACACAATGATGCATCGGGTGTTCTGTGACATCGGTTTGCGTACTTACGGTGTTATGGAGATCAACGGCATAAAAACGTACCTTCAAGCGTATTCCGTCAACCTCCGCCGCATTCATTATGATAATCAACGCCTAAACAAAATGAGGCACTATTTTTTGCCAAGAGTAGACCTCTTTACAGCAAGTCTGTGTAATGACTCGCAGACGAAACCAGCATGCTTTCGAAAATGTTTTACCGCCGTAGTATTCGAACGCCAACGGCCAGGAAACACATCGATACCAATAGGCTGTCGGCTGTCGGTGGTTAATCAAGTACA
Organism: Dermacentor variabilis; assembly: GCF_050947875.1. Taxonomy (NCBI): domain Eukaryota; kingdom Metazoa; phylum Arthropoda; class Arachnida; order Ixodida; family Ixodidae; genus Dermacentor; species Dermacentor variabilis. The sequence goes on along the minus strand of NC_134573.1, from coordinate 13,768,511 downwards.
AAAACCTTGACGCTATGACTAAAAAGCAGCTTCAACAATCAAATTTAAAAAAAAAATCAACTGCATATTTGCCTGATGTAAAAAAACATCCTTAGACGCCTCGATTGTTCATGTCAATGGTTTGTGTAAATTAAAAAAATCAGCATGTTCAGCGCCCCTAGCAGAGAAAGCACCAATTAAAGTATTCGACCAAATTACAGTAGCTCCACTTGCGCGCTTACGCTGAAAGGCGCCTCGATTGATTTTTCGCCCTCTGTGGCCATTTGTTGAACTTGAGAGTGTGCGGGGCCTGGTGTAGGCATCGGAGCGCCCGAGAAGCAGCATTTATTCAGGACGATGCGGCGGCGCTGCTGTCGGCTCCGAGATGCCTCCCGTACGCTGGCTAAGGTCCGCTGCGAAGTGCTTTCTCGCTCCGCGGCTTCTTGGGGCGCAATACGCGTATCAGAAAATAATTTTAAAGGCTAGGCGACTTTATCACTGCAGCTGGCCCAACGTACTACTAAATTTTGGTCATTTTATCGCCGTGCTTTAGATTCGCGCTCAGTGTAACAATTACGAAACTCATAATTGCACCAAACAGAGAAAGCTTCCGCAGTAGGCGGTCATTTGCGGTTTGCCAGTGCCGCTTTTACATTTTAAGGGACTATTATGGGGTGCCGTATGCAGTTCTGTCTGGCGTGACTTTATTAGTGCCTTGAGCTACAGGCGCTTGTCCTAATAGTCCACTGGATGGTGAGCGCCTCAGCACTTGAAACGGGCTGCTCGGGTGAACCAGGATTATTTTAATTTTATTTAATTTTGCAATGAAAGGTAGAACTGTAGGCACCAATGGTCAAAACTGAGCATAATGAGAGCGCAAAGGGAAATTCGGTTTCCAACATTAGAAACCTGCAAAGAACTAAGTGCGTGTATGTAGTACCGCTCAGATAATGCCAAGAACGCCTTAGAAAAAATGACTATTTATTGTTAATGAAATAATGCACACGACTGTATATGCATAGTTGTTAGCGCTCAAACAAACAATATGACACGAAATGGAGCGCAAATCCAATATATAATGGAGGTATATACCCAGAAACAGTGAACAAGGTGCAGTGCAAACAATAATAATTTGTTGAGCGCGAAGTTATGTTCAGATATGCAGATATTTCTGGTCATACAATGTGATGTGAACAATTCCTCTTCTATATACATATACAGGCGCTTTGTGTTGGTCTTGCTGATATAAACGTTTCAGTTATGCATTTTATATGGTGTGTGCCTCAGCTTGAGGTACTTCATTTTATCTCGCTTCCCTTGCTTCGATGCGTTCTCTCCTGCAACAAGGAAGTGCAACTTCATGATGACAAAAAGCCGTATCACTTGGTTGGTGATTTCTATGCTATGTTGCGCACAGCCAACCATATCCAGCTTATTTATTGACAGGCAAGTAATAAGGTCCATGATGCTGTCAGCCTTCAACTTGTCAAAGCTGAAACAATGCGTGAAGGCATCTTCCATTGCAGCAGCCAAAACTTTTAGTGCCTGAGATGGGTAAAGTAGGCCACCTCTATCCATGTGGTTGGTAAGGCACGACTCTTCCGGAAGCAAGCGCGAGTCTTTTGCTTGAAGCAACAGCTGAGCGCACTCTTCGCACTTTGTTCTCATTAGCATTTTCCTGGCCACATACCCACTAACGTAGTAGGTTATGAGCGAGTCGCTATTTGATCCCACCATTTCACTATGACCTGGTATCGCATCGCATACCATTACCATCTTGTTAACTTCATTTAGGTGGCCCACATCCAGGAGATCATCCAGCTTACTCTGCATATCGACCAAACTTTTGCAGTAGCGTGTGTCAAGAAGGCTATTCAGAACTTGTGACAAGCAAACAAAAGCGAGGCAGGCGAAACTAACTTCACGACGCGCGCTTAGAGCTGGAGAGATTGCTCAAACGCAACCTCGCGCTGGGCATCTCGGAGACAACGAGCGCGCCGCCTGTCGTTGTCATGAAAAAAATGCCGCACCGCCATACGCGGCGCAGCCCAGCCGATGCTGACACATCCCCTTCTAGCCACCATACCGAAGGGTAGAAGCGGTAAGGTCCCTGAGTATTCTAGCCACTGTACCCTGAGCATCCCTGAGGGACTTTAACAAGCGGGCGAGTGGCGCGCCAATGGTCGGGGCAGCGCCGCACATTGCGAGAAGAGGGTCTTCTGTGTTTGCCGCAAGATGGCTCTGCGTGTGCGCAGAGCGCAGAAGAAATGTAGCGGAAACGAACTTCGCTACTCGTGTAACTGCGACTTCTGTAATTTATATCCTCATAATTACCCATATAAACCGCAGTATAACTTTCTACGGCACGTTTCTAAGGCAACACCGCATTCACTAGAGGCGCTTTTATCGCGCTATACTCCTCGTGCGCTCAGTTGGTGGCGCCACCGCTCTCCAAGTGCGCAGCGCCAATGCGGCCACATCACGCATTTTGTCCCTGTTCCCTTCCCGGCGCGCAGCACGAAGTTGTGTCACGTTGTGTGCGGTGAACGTCGGTGCGTGAAAGTGGCAACGCAAAACGAGCCCCGCTTGCTGTTTTTTTTTTGTTGCTACAGACGAATAACAAATGTTCAGAAATACTTCAAACGAAGTAGTTTGCTTCGTGGTGTTCTTGTACGCCGCTAATCACGTTTACTTTACGTTCACGTTAGATCAATAGGCACCCTTGAATTCACTATGCCAAACACTTTCAGACTCTGTATTGCTCTTTCAACGTGTATACGCACTTGTGCGACATGATAGGTTTGCTCCAGCTCTTCGTGGGTGAACTGAACATTTTCTTTCAAAAATGGCGGTAGCACAAGAATTCCCTTCTGGCTTTCAGTGGGTGCTTTAATTCCAGGGAAACCCTTGTCCGCTAATATAACATCTCCTGGTTCTATACAATCAAGAAACCCCGACTCCAGCGTAATGTGAGTGTCTGAGGTGCGGCCACCATACGCCTGTGACACAAAGGTGACTGTACCATTTGGCAATATACCTATCAAAAACTTCAACGTGTAATGCGTTGTAATGCGAAAACAGGGCACGTTTCTGTTTTGTGGTGGGTGGTTCTTCTGTGCGAAGCTCTGTGCAATCAATTATGTAGCGGCAGCGTGGAAAGTGCAGCTTAAAACATGAGGGCCCCCATCGTGGCTTGTACTGCTCCAAGCGATGGCTCCAGTATCCTTTTCTGCATTGTATTTAACAGTTTAGTTAATACGAAGTAGAATATGCGGCTAACTGTCGTGCGATGAAGGCCAAAAAGCACTGCAATGCCGGCAAATGAAACGCCCAACTTTATCTTCATCAGGAATATGGACAACTTCTGGGAAATCGGCACGTCCACTTCTCTCACAGCAATGGGTGAAAACACAGACAATAACAGAGAAAATACGTTTGCGCTAACGCCACACAGTTCACGAAAGGCATCCTTTCTCTGGATCAGAGAATTGTAGCCAAGAAATGCACAGCTGCGTCCGTTCGGTCCAATAGCTGTCGATCTCACAGAGGCACTTGCTTGTACACCTTTCTCAACAATGTTGGTATGGCAAACTTGTGTAGATGCGGTGCCTTCTGCTGTCACAGAGAGGAACAGAGTGCAAACACCTCCGTTAAAATCAGCATTTGTCTGGGTCATCTGAAAAGTTGTAGGAGAGCATCTTGTCAAGCTTTGTTTTAAGTGCTTGGAACGAACTTGAACGCATTGAAATGTTGCGTTAATCTCAAGCAAAAGAATAATGTCTTGGTTGACAGGAACAATTGAGTAATGAGATATTAGTTAAATGAAGTCGCGATCGACTGCATGTTCCCTGCCATTAGGACCACTTATGATCATTGGTGCATGAAATGAAATGCCTCGAAAGACTGCTTGAATTCAGACATAACACAGTGCTTTCAGCAAACAACTGGGGTGTCGCCTGAGGGTGGTACATCAGGGCAAGTGTCACTCCCAAATAATTTTTTTTCTGTTTACTATGGGACACCGAGCACGAGAGGTAAACACCTGTCTACCCAGCACCTATTCCGTGTCAAGGGCGTGCCTCATTAGAAATTTCTGGCTAGGCCACTGATGCAAACGAAACACGCCTGAAGGCTAGTCTCCCATGATAATAATAAATATATAACACTTTTGCTCACCACGGATGCGGATGTGCCCGTTTCTTCTGGTGATGCAATAGATTTCGTCGGCGAAGTCAGTCGAGGAGTTCTCAAAGGAATCCGCAGTCGCCGTGATCGCGCTCTTGGATGTCGGCGCTTGAAGCACTGCGCGACGTCGCTGAACCCTATATAAAAAACAGCTGTAAGCACGCTTAATGAATACTGCAACACATTTTCAGTTTTCATGGAGGCGCAACAATTTCTTTGAACTATCGGTTCAGCCGCGCTTCAAAGTCGTAAAGAACTGTAGCATCGCAGCAATTTTTTCTCACAGCCGACTCTAACCACTTCACGGGTAACCTTTCTACTAATAACACTCACCTCTCATACCTGTCGAGCTTTTATGCCGGTAGTACTGCATCACTTCTGTAACGCGGCGGAAACACAGTTGGCACATAGGCGGGATGGCCGGCAATCGTGCTCCCTTTGTTAGCGACAAAGTGAGCACTGCAGATGACTGTCTTGCGTTGCACTGGTTGCCACAAATCTCCATTCGGGCTAAAAATAATAAAAGAAAACAAGGGAACCAACAATATGTTAATATTACCTGGAGAGAAAGCGATAGAAACCGCGCGAAGACAGGACGCGCTGGCTTACCGGGTGCGCCGAACGGCAGCGATCCAACGTTGTCGCCGATCAGCCTCGTACGATTTCCAAGGAAAATGATAAAACTGCACCTTCGGCAGTTTCCTGGCCGTGTTCTTGTAGCTGTTATGACATCCGCACACGCAACAGTAGATAGAGGTCGACTGTTTTCGCCGCGTACACACACTTGCGTTGCTTGGGGCCATCGTCCACCTGCTGCGGCTAGGCGCGGCTGTGTGGATGGCACAGGGACATTTCGCCAGCCGCCGCCGCAGTGGCGCTGCAGGTCTGACTTGAAACAGCAGCGCTCGAGGCCTATTCTGGACGCGTGCGTCTACAGACCGTTTCATCGGGCGAGGAGGATAGGGCGCGCGGAGAGCCTTTCCTCCTCTCTGGCTTGGGCGATCCGGCGTGGCGCTGCTTGAAAGTATTGCTGTCGCGTGCTGCGGAGCGATTTTGAGATGTTTTAGATGGTATTTTGTGAAATTTACGCCGTGTCCGTTCAAGGTCGTCAGGGAAGCCTTTCGGTGCATCGGTAACTACAGTAGGCGGAAATATCTTTTGGGAGCGCAGAAATGTGACGCGTTTTATAAGCCGCGGTGTACGCACATTATCAGTCGCGGTGTGTGTATGTGTTGTGAACTATTTTACTTATATCGGTTTTAATTCAACAAAGAAACCCAGTGTCTCTGTATTAGCAGCATGAAATGGTAAATCTGCTCAATATCTGATCGCTTGGCGTAGGGAGCAAAGCATAAACATAAGAGCGCATGCTCGTGCACGGCCAACCTAACTAAGGCAACCACAAAACATCTAAGCGGCAGGCGCAATCAAATATTTGTGATGCACCGGCATCGTTCTCGCGCATTTCAAGTCTAGTAGGCTTCAAATTACCATATGTCTATGCTGGCCTTCCTGCATGAGGCCGATGGCGCTGCTCAACGCAGCGATCACTGCGGTTTGCGAACCAGCACGGTACATATGTAAGCTGTGCGCTTCGGCATTGCCTTTTTTGTCTGCATACAGCCATAATATATGAAGGATCGCATAAAAAGAATGCGATGCCTATTTTTGAGGACAAAATTTCCGTAATGCGTGTGAGTGCGTCGTAGTGAACGGAACAAACACAACCGAAAAAGAAATTCGGTGATTATCCTCTCTCTCGAAAAAGCAAGAGAAAACGGGCTAACGCCGCAATAGGGCCTCGCATAGTCACGCCGCACAACGTTTATAAATATATAACCGCTGATGCCGTATGCTTGGACCATGCGGTGTATAGAACAAAGATATATGTAATCCAGCACTTACCACTGCTTAGGACGCTGGCGCAGTTCGTAAACAGTCCCTTTGCTGGACAAGCGTAATTCAGACTGTAAGGTATGCTGCTATCACTTGCCAAAACTATTTTATTCAGGTGCGGAAACCTCACCCATCGAACCAAGTAGTCACGCAATGTAACCTGCAGCGAACAGTTTGAACGCTTGCCAAAGTATAACATCACAGCTCCTATCGTAGCAGAACGGTACCCACGATGACGCTGTTATGATCGCCGCGTATGTTTCCGCAGCTTAGAAATAGAGGATAATACTGCAATAAGGTCACATTAGTGACTGGAACATTCAGAAATACACAATTCATCTCCGAGGCTGATTGCAGACTCGAATATGCGCGCACACATAGCGTTGCGTGTTCTGTTCACCTCAACGCCAAAGAAAATTCCGGCCATGATGCCTTAAACCACTTCAGCAAGTCTCACAGAACCGTTTACTACGTAGAAGACGCACGTCATACTAAACAGACCGCACGACCGCGAAAACAAACGCTAGAAACTGCCGCCAAGCGTATACCTGCCATGCAAAAGACCGCTTTCACCCAAGCCAATATGGCGCTGCTCATAGGCGGCGCCACTGCTTCGCAATATGGCGGCGCCTACGAAAAAACGGTCTACAAAAATCCCTCACGTGACATGATCCTAGGTGCCTAGGGACAGCATCGTTTAGGGCCGATTTACGCTCAAACCGCCCATCGCCGCACGCCGCACCGCATGCATGCGGTTCGTGAAAAACGGGCGGTCGTCGCGATCGGTCACAAAATTGCATTTACGCTGAAACCGCATGATGCGGTGCGGTTCGCATGCGCCCTCTGGTTGTCCAAATAGGTAACCAGCAACTGGCAACATGCATCAGCGAGTTGGCAGCCTCGTGTGCTGGCGACCAGCAATATTTCGCATCGTGCCAGGATATTGTTATTACATTTGCTGTGTTATTAGTTATTTTTTTATTAGTTAGCTCGAGCGGTTCGAATGAGCCTGCATCCGCACTTCGGTTTGGGGACGCGACGTCTGTTGAAAGCTGGCAAACATTCGGCAGTGCGCAGAGCAACACTGTTCGAAGTCGGCAACTATCGCCAACAGCAGACGACACTGTCATATTTTTGTCGATGCAGGTTGAAGCTTTCGCGTCATGGTGAAAACGCGACTCTTGCACTGTCATATTCTGTGCTGCATGTGTGGCATTGACGTGGTGACCCACCTTTGGAACACTGTGCAGTCGTCTTACCTGTGCCGCTTTTTTATTATTTATTTATTGCTACCGCGTAATGTTGCGACAACATACGTCACTATGTGCTCGGTTATGTACGGCGCGATGGCGCACTTTTTGTAGCTGTGCTAGGGAAAGCTTGTGTTGTGGAGAAGCGACGCACCATCGCTCCTCGGCTGGACGAAGCACCAGCGCGGAGAAACGGGAAGCGACTCCATCCCGAGTCGAGTTCTGAGAATCCTCCGTCGCCCTCAGCGTCTCGGCTACCGGACAGGGACCGAGAGTTTGCCTCCTCGAACACATGCAGCTCTCGCCTGCGTCTTTTGTAGAAAATAAACGCAGTCTGTTTTCTGCCACCAACCGATGCGCACTCCTTTCACGGATGGGGCCAGACCCCGTACGTAACACTGGCGATGAGGCAGGAGTTGCGAAGCGGATCTATAAGTTTTCAAAGTTAAGGCCATGGCTACAGGACGAATGCACGGCGCTGTCGAGTCTTTCTCGGCCAAATCATGGGAATCGTGGATCCAGCGCCTCGACTTTTACTTCGTGGGGAGCGACGTCAGCGAAGAAGCGGGCACTTCGCCATAGGCTTTGTGGAGCCGACACTTTCGAACACCGTGTGCGCGCTGATATACGCCGAAGATCCCGGCAGAAGTCAACTTAAATGATTTAGTGACACTTCTTAGGCGGCATTTCGACACCAGGACATCCGAGCTTTAGAGCCGGTACGTGTTTCAAAGACCCGACCAACGGCCAGACGAGTCGATCAGCAGCTAAGCTGCGGCCCTCGGAACGTTGACAGCCGACTGCAACTTCGGAGCGCTGCCTTCGGCTACAATATCGACGACGTCACCTGGCACCCAAACGACCACTTCAGCGGCGAACCCAACTATGCCGCCCCAAGATGTGATGCTGCGGGACAAGTTCGTCCGCGGCATCTGCTGGGACGAACGTCTTCCGTAGACACTGTTCGCAGAAAAAGCCTGACATTTCAATGCGCTGTGGCCTTAGCCTTGTCAGCGGAAAGTGCGTCAAGGCATCAGCGAGATATCAAGGGAGTGGCAAACTCGGAGGAAATTAACAGGACGTCGCAAATCAAGCCAGGAGGCAAGCATACGTCAGCGTGAAATTGCTATCGATGCGACGGCTTGCACGACCCTGAAACATGCAAATTCAAGACAGCCGAGTGCCGTTTCTGCTCCAAGGAAGGTCACATCGAGCATGCCTGCATCTCAAAGAAAAAGAAAAACACGGAACCACGCTCCGACAATTAACAGCTATGGGCACACAGTGTCAAACCACCACCTGTCAGCAAATCCTGCTGCAAGCTGCACACAGATAGCGTACGTACACACTGCCCCAAGTTGCTCGTGGACTTGATAGTGGAGGGAAAGCCAGCCCAGTTTGAGGTGGACACAGGTACAGCATGCTCCCTGATAAGTGAAGACACGGACTACAAAAGGTGGAAGAAAAACACTCCGTGGCTTTCATGCGAGCCGCTCGATTTGTGCACATGGTCAGGTAATCAATTACATGTCCTGGGCTCCACACAAGTTCATGTGATGTTGAGATCAAAGGACTATCTGCTGCCGTTGTTGGTTATGACGGGCACCGGGTGCAGCCTCCTAGGCAGAGATTGGTTTTTGGCACTTCAAATTCAGGTGAAAGGGATCAACCACGTTGGAGAGCCAGCACTAGAAATTACAGAGGTCGTGGAATGACACCTAGATGTCTTCAAGGAAGACATTGGAAGCTATACAGGTCCTTTAGTTCACCTGGAACTCGAAGACGGTGCGACAGCAATGTTTTGCAAGGCTCGTCCGATTTCAGTGGCGCTGCAGGCGCTTATGGAACATAAGCTTGACCATCTACAGCGCCAAGGCATTCTAAAACCAACGCAGCGTACCAAATGGGCAACCCCATTAGTACTTGTTCAGAAGACCGACGGTACACTCAATGTCTGTGGTGACTACAGGAGTACTGTTAAAACTGTTACTGTTAATGCAGCAGCGAAGAAGGCATCTTACCCGCTACCAACTATAGATGAAGTGTTTGCAAACCTGAATGGTGGAACCCTCCTCTCAATGTTGGATCTTTATCAAGCATATCAACAACTGAAAGTTGATGAAAAAACAGCAGCACTGCTCACAGTGAACACCACAAAACGACTATTCAGGGTGGAATGCCTCCCGTTCTGAATTTCCGCTGCACCAGCTATCTTCCAGTGCGTGAGGGTGACAAAGATACCTGGAATTCCAGGGGTGAGTGTTCCCCTTGACGACATCATTGTCAACAGGAAGAGTGCAAATGAGCACGCACAGCGTCTGAATCAGGTTCTGTCGAGACTGAGAAAGGCTTACGCCTCAAGAAAGAAAAGTGCAGGTTCGGAATTACGTCAGTTTAGTTTCTGAGACATCGAATTGATGGCAATGGTGTTTGCAACACCGAGAAAAAGGTTGAGGCTATACTTCAAGCACCCAAACTATCTGACATGACATCCCTAAGGGCTTTTCTGGGCCTTATTTCATTTGACGACTGCGTTTTGGAGAACAGAGCAATGGTCGTGGTGGAATTGTATAGGCTCCTAGAGAAAAACACGCACTGGAAGTGGAAGAGCAAGCATTAAGCCAATTTCGAGGCACTTAAGGAGATGATTCATGCATCTACAGTGCTCGCTCACTACGACAGGACGAATCCCCTTCTTTTGTCTGTGGACGCATCGCCGTACAGCGTTGATGCCGTCCTCGCTCGGGAAGATGCTATTTGCCGAGAGGCGCCCATTGCATTCAGTTCATGAACACTGGGAAGTGCCGAAAAGAGCTACTTCCAGCTCAACAAAGAAAGTGCAGCAGTAATCTACAGCATCAGTCATTTTCACAAGTACGTAGCTGGCCGGCATGTGACCATAACAGATCACCAGGCATTGATTGTAATCGTGAGTGAAACAAAGCAAGTCATCATCATCATCATCATCAGCCTGGTTACGCCCACTGCAGGGCAAAGGCCTCTCCCATGCTTCTCCAACAACCCCGGTCATGTACTAATTGTGGCCATGCCGTCCCTGCAAACTTCTTAATCTCATCCGCCCACCTAACTTTCTGCCGCCCCCTGCTACGCTTCCCTTCCCTTGGGATCCAGTCCGTAACCCTTAATGACCATCGGTTATCTTCCCTCCTCATTACATGTCCTGCCCATGCCCATTTCTTTTTCTTGATTTCAACTAAGATGTCATTAACTCGCGTTTGTTCCCTCACCCAATCCGCCGCGGTGGCGCCGCGGTGGCGTAGAGGTAGAACACCCGCCTCGCGTGCAAGAGGTCCGTGGTTCGAATCCCGGTGCCGGCAATTTTCCACCGGATTTAAAAAAAAAAAAGAAAAAAATCCGCGTGTTGATAAAATTGCACAAACAGGCCTGGAGTGTGGCCTGATCCCGGTGACCAGAACCGGTAACGCACTCCCTCACCAGAGCAGGATTGGCCACCCTGGTGCAGTACTTGGCCACAACCTCCTATGAACACAACAATCAAAAAGCAAGTACCCCGGGTCTTTTCATCAAAGATTATGCAATGGTGCCTTAAGCTAGCAATGTACGATTACAAGTTGCTGTACAGGCCTGGCCTACTGCACCAAAATGCAGACACTCTAAGCTGACTTCCACTACCGGCACAAGATAAACCTTATCCCCTAAGAGACGTGCTCATGTTGGCTACCATTCCCAGCTTCGAGCTTTCACCGCGTCAACTAGCACGAATGACTCGAGAAGACTCAGTTCTGTCCCAAGTGCTGGAGGCTGTTTCAAATGGTGAAGTTCATAAACTGCCAAAAGAACAGTTTTCATCGTGCCGGAAACTGAAGACTGAGCTTTCAGCGCAGGAAGGGTGCCTTGTTAGAGGCTTCCGGATGGAAACTCCAACAAAGGCAAGAAACTACCTTCTTAAACTCACACCTGCAAACCACCATATAATTGTGGTCATGAAGGCATGTGCATGAAGGTACTTTTGTTGGGCAGGCATTGACTTTTGTTGGGCAGGCAGGCATAATGGGCCATTCTTCGTTTCAGTAGAAGTTGAGAGCTTCCTAAAGAAGAATGGGGTGGTCCATGTAACAAGCACACCGTACCATCCTACAACAAATGGCCAAGCAGAAAGGATGGCTTTTGAAACAAAACGAGCATTAGCCAAAAACAAGCACGAAACATTCGCATGTAGGCTGGCCCACTTTTTCTAAAGCAACACACCACAATCTGCACATCAACGGGTGAAATGCCAGCTGCACTTGTGTTTGGGCGTGAGCTGGATACAGCTCTCACGTGCATTCAGCCCCAAGCAAACGCGAACAAAATCCATACCAACTGCAACAGGGACACAAAGTTGAGAGTACTCGCTATAGGACAAGCAGTTTTGTTTTGAAACTTCGGATGGAATCTGATCTGGACAGAGGGAACGGTTTTGGGAAAGCTAGGCCACAGATTGTGGCTCGTTAAAGGCCCCAACAGGTTAGTGCGATAACAATGTGACCACATCAAGCCTGGTATTTTGAGACACCCCACAGAAGATTCGGCGACACAGGATAAGGGCTGTACGCTAACCGCGAGCAGTGTCCCGCTCCCATTTATGCTTGGGATAAAAGCAGATAACTCCACGTCGTCAGAGGCCACTCTCAGGAATGCTGGAGCCTTCGCAATCATCGGTGACCAAACCAGAGATTGGCACTGCCCCTGAGACCGTTCCAAACACAACTGCAGAGTCATGCCCGCAGCGAGAACGACACCCTCTGGATCACTACGGCGACTCCATCTGAGAAGGGAGGCCAGTGTTTTGTACAAGCGATGCACCACCACTCCTCGGCTGGATAAGGCACCAGTGCAGACGAAACAGGAAGCCACCCCGCCCCGAGTCGAGTTCCAAGAATTCTCCATCACCCTCAGCGTCTCGGCCACTAGACAGGGACCGAGAGTTTGCCCCCTCGAACACATGCGGCTCTCTTCTGCATCCGTTGTAGAAAATAAACTCTGTCTGTTTTCTGCCACCAACCAATGCGAATTCCTTTCACGGATGGGGCCAGACCCTGTACGTAACAGCTTGGAAGAACACGCATACACGAACACACAGGTGTATCTAAGCCAATGAGCAAGGGATCTGTCACAGCAACAGCGTAGCACGCTGAAGCGCCGCAGCATTATCTATTAACATACTCCTATACAGATGTTCTATTATCACGGAATACAGCTGTGTTGATTGACAAGTCACTTCATCACCGAGCACGCATGTGAATCATCAACAGTGGCTTGTTGATTTAGTTGCACTTTGCTGCTGAGGTCTCTTTAGTAGCTGTAAAGTTAATAGTGAGCCTACAATTGCTTACATGATGTAATATGGCATTGCACTTCTGAACAATGATGTTACACCGAACGAACGCACAGGGGCGCACAGAGCTAGCATTTGTTAAATCTATGTTACATCATTATTTCAAAGTGCACTGCCATGTTAAGTCATGACTAAACAACTAGCCATCAATACGTCTTGAGCAATTGGTTACAATTATGACATACATAAAAGTGATATGTACATATCACAGTTACTTCTTCAGGCAGAGATGCTTGTCAGATATGTTTTCAAGAGAAGAACGTTTGCATGAAAACAAACATTAATTCATATTGTTGAAAAGACACCACATATAGGCGTGAATTAACCTAATGTTTACATTTCTTGTTGGTGCTAAAAATGTCCCTCCCAATAGAAGTAGTGTTATGCAATTCATGCCTTAAGAGATGACAGAGCTTTACAGCGCACACAAGGCAGCAATGCCCATGCATAGAGGCCTGGGTGGCCAATCTGCTGCCCCTTCACTATTTATCCATACTTCTATCAGCATTTAAACAATGTACAGCCTGTGGTCAAAGTGAATACAGGCATGCTTGCTCTCTCAGCAATGGCGACAATCAAGGATGATTGCCTTGAGACCGTTTGCTGCTGTCAACATCATTTATGCATGCATTCTCTTTTTATTCTTTTCCCTAGACAAAAAAGAAGCTTGCACAGTCAGTGAGCTATAGCAAAGTAATGTTACTTGATTGCGTTGGGCTTGGCCCAAACGTCATTCATGTAGTGACAACCTAGCTAGCTGATGCACAGCCACATTAAAAAGAAAGAGAAGTGCATAGGCTAACAAACAGGTGCACAGTACGTGTACTTCATCTCAAAGCAAAGCAAGATTATCAAGCGACTATATAGAGATCTAGATTAAGGGGACGCAAGCATTGAGGCCCCCTAGTACTTCGAGCCTCAACGATTGCATCCCCCTGATCTAAAACTCTCTAATAAGCATTGCAATGAGTGCAAGGATCTTGCATGCAAAATGGTTGACTTATTAAGTCATTTTATATTTGCCTTTCTGAATCAGTAACAGCTTAAACAGGTACATGACAATGAAATGAAATGCTGGCTCATATGGTGCACAAGACACAAGTAGGGGAGAACATTTGCCATGCCTGCTGTAACACCGATTCCAACATACAGTAGCTTGTGGGCAATGAATGCATGTTCATTGTGTCAGGGCAACTTGCACCTTCCCCTAATGAAAGAACAGAATGTCTGCATTGTAGACATTAGTTAATTAGCAGCATGTGCGGGGCAGCACAAGAAAGTAAGGGAATGTTTGTTGCCATTTTTTATTTTCATAACCAACAGACAGTTTCTTGGGTGGAGCTTTATGATGAATTCATATTATGTTCTGTGTAAATCTGTAATGTGGGCATGTTCTATTATGCAATCACTTCATAAGTTGTCAAATGAATGCAGATAGCCCCATAAACACTGTGAAACGGAACGAAGAAATTTCCAGTTAAGAAGCCATAGTAACTCACACTTTGTGCTGAACATAAAATAGAAAAAATGCGTAGTGGCAAATTGGGTGCACATTCTCATCTGCCATACAAATCCATATATTACAAGTAATCTTTTACTCGTTCTCGTATTACTTACAGTTGCACGAACCTTACTGCAGCATCCTCTGTGGAGTAAAATAAGCTTGCCAGTCACAGCTACTTGTTCACTCTATTAACATATATTAGCCCTCAGGCTCTCCTGTATCCCTTCATGCATGCTACAATACCATGGCTGTGCTCAATCACCTCTTTCCGTTCCACTGGAATGAAGATGGCATATATTTGTTACCGAAATATGCTGTAAAGCATAACTGTTCATCATTCTTTAAGCCTCTGAGAAGCAAGGATGGATGTTCAGCCTTGCTGTTGTGGGATTTCATAGGTTCTAACCCACCGTCGTATTTCTAAACAAGCAATGATGAAATTATATAATCAAGCCATACCATCAGTACAACTGAGGTATTGCTTCCCCAGGGAGTCTCACTGCTACCCAAATTTCGTAAATACTTAGACATGTTAACAACCTAGACATGCTGAATTTAACTTCACAGCCTGTGTTTTAACACGGCAAATAAACCAGATTAACCCAACAGCCCTTATATCATTCTCTTAATCACTTGAAATACTAACTAGCACAAGGCATTATAGTCATATTATATTCTGTTTGTATGTTTGGTGAATTGCACAAATAATTTTTGTCGCCCTTACAGCCTAGCTGATGCTGCCTTTCTTTATAACAATTAAGCAACAACCTTACTTGGTGCATTGCGGTGAGAACTATAACTAGCTTCACAGTAGCACTGCACATGTACCCTCACACCACACCGTAGACATGCTTCTATAGATGCTATAGGCTGGCCACAATCAGCATAATTTTGAAATCTAGATGAACAGGGTGCGAATTCATGTGTATCAAATAAATGTCTGTTCCATTGAGAGGCTGTGTATTTGTGTAAACATAGTTATTAATTCACTATACTTATGGTAGAAGAACAGAATACACAGAACAACAAAATCAAGTTCTCTCTGAAAAGCTGCTTTTTGCCACTATTATATGCAGCAAAGTAAGACTTCAGAAAGCGCAAATATGGCTTAGAACGACAGAAAGCTGAGCTAGTTGGTAAGGATTCATTATGCAAAAAAGAGGTGAGGTGTGCAGACAGGAAACAAGAGTAGAGAAGTCCACTTCTCTACTATTGTGTCCTGCCTGCATGCCTCATATCTTTTTTGCATCACAAATATGGCTTGGGGGCCTCTTCATGCATTGTGAGGTGGGCGAATGTTAATTTTTTTCAAACAGAAATTGAACAAAAATAGTAAGTGTTAAATATTGAATAGTGACACGACGACGTGAGTACTTGTAGTAGCAATATTTATTTCCGTATATTTAGGTACTACACCTTAACCAACTAGTGCGAAATAGAGCTAACTATTGGGGACAAAGGATAAGTTTTAAATGCAAGGCTACTAATGTTATATATAAAAAAAAAGATACTTGAATAGTGTATCAAAAACTTTAGAGCCTCGTTGCAAAGAAGCTTTCCAAGAAATAATGGCTGCTGTATGAAGAGCTTCCAAAAATGCAAAATAAGTTGTTTCCAAAAAAACATGAAAGTTGTAGAAAAAACAAACATAACGAAGGGCCAATGTTTTGCGGACACATGTAAAAGGACTTGTTGCAAGGAAAAGCAGAGACTTTTCACATAAAAGATAAATCTGCTAGATCGAGATGGGTGGTTGGCTTTAGGCAAAAAAAAGCCTATGGAAAAGTTTTGTGCCAATATGGCTAAAAGATACATTCGTTACCGTGCTTGCCTTCGGAAGGCTGCATAGGCTTGTTCACATGCAAGTACTTGTCACATATTCGTTGTTATAAAACTTCCAATTTATATATTGACACAAAAGCCTGCTCTGATCACGGAAAAAGAATAGAATTGTCATATAGTATACATAACATTTAGAACATCAGGGTACTATTTTTCACATTACACAAATACTCGTGAAAGACAAAACTGCAAGAAACAGCATAACACTGGCATAATCCATAACTGATTATGTCAATGAGTTTCCCATTTAATGTGGCAAAGTTGCATAGGGCAGATGGGATGTGACATCTGTGATTCGGAGATGCGTTATTGTATCTGAGTACAAGATTTATACAATTGATCATTCTGGGAGTAAAGAAATAACAGGCATTGATTACCAGTATGTCATCATGTCACTTCTATCTGAAAAGTGACTATCATTTCAAGTCAAAGTTGCATTGAGCACCATGTTTATGTGCCCGTATATGTGTATCGCGTGAACCGTTGCTTTAAGTTATGGCCAGTGTCATGTTATTCGTGTATGTAAATGTGGTTTTGCACTATACAACTATAAAATTTTTTATCAGCATCCTAGTACATTTCCTTGAATTTGCACCACAGGCTTCCTGTCGCAACACCCTCTTCGCACCCATGATAAATGCTGCAGTCAGTAAAATAGAGCTTTAGATTATTTCCTAAACTGCTTTCATTCCAGCAAGTAGACGCCGAGCAGACGCTGCGCCGCAAGTGAACATTTATGAGGGCGTTCATACTTCCTGTTTATTAAGGTGGCTACAAGGTAAATGGAGGGAAAGTGTACAGGTGAAGCGAAGCTCTGCTGTCGCATGCACGTAAACAAAGCTTCTGGTTATGGCATCAAAACATTTTTTCATCAATCCTCCAACAATGGAGCATGTACTGACAGGATGGAAAGCAGACACCAAGCAGACGGTGCGGTGCAATGAAGACACCTTGAGGGGCATTCAGCCTTCCTATTAACTAAGGAGCCCTGCAGCTTCCCCAGTGCGGCAAGGAACTACTGAGATGGAGTGCAGCTCACAGAACACATTGTTAGCGTGAAAGGTTGGTGTCGTGTTCCAGGGCTTCCGTGAACGAAGAGGCAGACTGAACTTGAAACATGTTTTATTGCATGGCAGCAACTTAACGTGGCAGAATGACAGCCAAGGAATATAAGGACAAAAAGTACACCACAGCTTGGCGGCCAATGATTACATACACATAGTGAGCGAGGTTGATGTGATCGTAATATGGCCCGCATGACAGAAAGGGAAACGCTATCACACACGTACACGTGTACAGATATGCAACAGTTGGGCAGTGGCAGAGAGGGTGTTTTGCTGTGTCACCACATGTGCGAAAAATTGCATAAGGAGCATTTGCATAGCTTACATTACAGCACATGACACCTAGCACAAAATGAATAATTGCAATACGTGGAGCAGTGCTATAACTTCTAAGCTGTTCCCTAGCCTCCCCTCTTCATAAAGTGTAAAATGTTCAGAGACAGCTCTGGAAACAAACATGTGCAAAGCAAGGAATCTGCTTTGATACAATACCTATATTGAGAGGCATAAGAGCATAAACGATCAGTGATGCTTCTGCAATGTTTATTACTGCAGAGCACATGCAATTGACAGAAAAAAATCACAGATGATTACGATACTCCCTAATACGAAATTTGAGTGCAGCTCTACATGTGTTGTCATTTCGTTGGCAAGGACAATCGGTCTCGTGTCGCATGTTGCAAACGGAGCGAAGTATGGCGCCACTGCCTTGCCAATCTGGAGATCGCGTGAGCCAGCGCATGGGTGACGCATGGGCATGGTTCACAGAAGCCACCGCCAACAAACCTCCCAGACATTGCGTGCTACTCTGGCACCATCTCGTTGCTACCGTCACTGCATTTCGCTTTTATTTGCACACTTTTACCATACACTCCTCTCCTTTCTGCCTCATGGTATGCTGCACCTTCCTATCCACTTTCCTCCTCATGCCTCTTCTCACTTGCTGATTTTTTAATCTCCCACTGCATGCTGCCTTCGCTCTCATCTTTTGCTGAACTCGTTCGCTCAGTTTAGCCGAGCGAACGAGTGGTCCTCACAGCACGACAAAAGCTAAAGGAAATGCGTTCAAAAGTAAATGGAATGACCAGCGAAAGGAATACCCTGAATGCATGCACTATAAACCACGTTAAAGGATTGACTCAATGCACGATAGACATGGTCTACAAGATACCTTTGACACGTGGGGCTGATTACATGGGCCAAACAGGCAGGTACGTAAACCATTGATTGTGCAACCACCTATACAACTGCAGTCTGATACAAGCACCCAGAGACCTTGCCATACACTGCGCTTCATGCCGTATCTTCCACAGGATGGGGATCTTGCTCAAATGTAGTAACCAAAGAAAAAGAAGTCATGGAAGCCTACAACATCAAGATGACCCCATGTGCCATCTATATCAGTCAGCAAAGAGATTAGCATAATGACTGACAATAGATGGCATGGTTAGACTGGGAAGAACATCCTTGAACATGCGAGTAGGCTATATGAAGGTCTCATTGTCCGAAAAATAAAACAGTTGTTAGTTTGCACTTGGGTGTCGTGCATTGTTTTTCTCTCTTAAGTCCTGTCCCTTCGTCACTTTGTGCAACAGTGTTATGCCTCAAGGATTTCCCGAGTTAGCCTATCGTCGTTCCTTTTCAGGACTTGTACTTCATGAAATTACGAGTTACGACAAGAAAAGTTTGCCAAAGTCTGGTGCCTACTGTCAGTGGCCTGTGTTCGTGTAGTGTCTGCGTTTCTCGTTGGACGGGGTGAAGCAATGGACCAAGACCATTCTCAGGAGAAATGAGAAAAGCGTGCGCGCATGAAACAAACTTACGAGCGTCTCAACAGAAAATATTTGCAACAGAAGCCTCCAACGCAAAGATTTCTCGCCATCAACTTAGCGTGAACGATCATTGTCAGCAGAGATAGCCGAGCGTCTAACGGTGGTGTTCGAGCATTGTGTAGCACCGTCGATTGATTGCTTTCCACCAGTGCTCACCACACGCGCAAGCTGTAGAATGTGTGCTGTGGCACAGTCACGCATAAGTTGTGTTGCCAGCGCTCGATATGGTTTCCCGCAACATAGCTTCACGCTGCTTTTCGATTCTTGTGATATGTTGCAATTAAAAATTCCTAAGACAGTGTTAAGAGAGCGGTTAAAAAAACATACAAGAAGTTAGGTAAAGCAGCTTGTGAACCCACTCCTATAATACCTCTACCTGCGACTGTTTGTAAATGTGTGTTTTCTTGCGTTTGTCGATTTTTTTTAATTTCCCACATTTCTTTCTATTCGAGTTTTTCTTAGTTTTCGCATTTGTGTGCGAACACGTGCCTGCTACCATGCGTATTTGCGCTTACTCTTATTTCTGTCCTTTTATTTTATATTAGCATTTGTTTTTGCTAGTTTTCTTTTAGCAAAGTCTTTACACATTTTCATTAACCAATCTCATTCAAAGCACTAATTCCTGTACACTGCAGGGCTGGCCTCTTCCATCTTATTAAAACCTGTCTCGCTGGTCTACCTCGTCTTTTCAATCTGCCTACTCGCTGTGTTTTCTGTCCTTGCTTCTTGTGTTGTTGCTGCAATGTGATTAACCAACTTGCTCAAAACAAATTTTGGTCGCCTATGAAAACAGAAAGGTTTAGAGATACATTTTCTTCAAAGCGTCATGTGGGTTGCACAGTACTTTGCCTCTTACCTCTGTTCATGCTTATGCATCAGTGCATGTGGCAGCTCGCCAAAAGTGCACATGAAAGGCTGAATATTGCAAAACAACACCTTGCTATGCTGTTGCATTTTTCATGCATTCAGTCTTAGTTAACAGACGGTTTCACTGCCCATCAGATATGATGGTAAAAATATTCAACATGAATAACATTGTGCAGTGGGGTATCATTTCCTGTCTGATGCTTTCGTCGTTGCAAAGACATTTTTCAGTGAATGGAGCCCGGCGAAGCAGTGCACTGAGAGCTTATGCAACTTTCACCAATTATTACTTCACAAATGTCATTGTCTGAACCTGGCTGTCCATCACTATGCCGATGACTTGTGAATTAAATAATTGCCTCAATAAAACGCATTCAACTTCACTCAGCACTTTTAGTACAAACAATGCTAGCAGAGCTATTCAGGTTGAATAATTGTGCTTACATTGGTGTTACTTGCCCGGTCAGATAAACAAATACAACAATGGCTGCGGCATGACTGTGATTTGAAGTGCAGACTGCAAATGGTGCCTTTCAAGCGTGCCCTCGACTACTGCTATTAATAGCTACCCGACTGAGTATTTTGGGCCTAACTAAGCTAATGATGTTTGATAATTGTTCTCTTATTCGCATTACTTGCCTGGGCCAGGTAGCCAAAATAAACAATGCCACCACATTAATGTGTGTTTGCATGCAAGCTGCCAACAGTAGCTGTCCTTTTTGCGTTGATTGCTGCCATTTCACTGACAGTGGCGACAGCTTGACTGTGCTCTGACATGCAGACTGCTAATGGTGCCTTTCAAGCGTGCCCTCCACTACTGCTATTAATAGTTACCCAAATGAGTATCTTGGTCCTCACTAAGCTAATGATGTTTGATAATTGTTCTCTTGTCCATATTACTTGCCTGAGCCATATAACCAAAATAAAGAATGCGACCACATGAATGTGCTTTTTCATGCAAACTGCTAAAGTGACGGTCAATTTCGCGTTGACTGCTGCTGCTTCACCTACAATGTCTACGACATGGTTGCGCTTTGAAGTGCAGATGCTAAAGGTGCCTTTCAAGCATGCCCTGACGACTGTTATCTCATCACAGAGCCCGTCATGCTCGTAGGTGGCTGCCCAATAGAGTATTTTGGGCCTTCTGACATTGGCATTGGTCATCTCAATGGGCTGGAAATAACAGTAGGGGCAGCACAACTGCACGCAAAGCACAATGTGCTTTGGCGTGCACATTGGTGTGGCTGTCACTTTCACGTTGACTACTGCTTTTTCGTGTGAAGCTGGATAGTGGCTGCCCGAATGAGCATTTTGGGCTGCGCATAGTTATTCAGGGTTAACAACTGTATTTGCATTCAGATTTTCCAGCATTTCAGCACGTTTCCATGCCAATACTTATATTGAGCACGATCTGTGCAGGACGTTGCTTTTTCAGAATTGGGCTTCCATTAAAAGGAATATGTCACCAAATGAACTGCTTATTTATTTGAGAGGTCACGGCAGAATGCTTGGCTGCTGCGAATCCACTGGCAATATTTTGGTCGCCCTAATAAGAGCTGTTCTTTCATTAAAAAGAAGCCGTTATGCTTCATCGAGTGGCTCAATGCCGGACAGCTCGCAGTCGGAGTCGCTTTCTTCACTGTCATTTTCACCCAGTTGGATGATGATGGATTGCATGTGGTCACTTCCAGACATACCAAGCCTGAACATTGCCTCCAGGTCCATCACATGGTGAAGTTTTTTCCTCCAGTCTTCCGCTGTTACGTGCTTGATTTTTTCCCTCAAAACGTCTCTGACCATGGACAGCTTGACGCCTCTGTTGTCCTCAGCTATGCCATTTTTTACCTTTGCCCACACGAGCTCGATAGGATTAAATTCGCAGTGGTACGGTGGGAGCCCGAGTACGATGCAACCGGCCCTTTCAGCTGCATTGTCTACGATGTAGCTAAGAAAGCGTGGCTTTACAGATGCTACCAACTCAAGCAGCTGCTTTTTAACCACCCTTTGGCTGTAGGTGGGGTTTTTGCTTTTGAGTCACTACTGTATTTTTTTCTTCTTCCAAGCTGTTGACGGCAATTTCTCTTCTTGCCGGGAATGGTAAGGTGCATTGCCCAAAATAATGACGCTACCAGCAGGCAACTTCTGCAGAACGTCATTAAACCATCCCTCGAAGTGATTGCCGTCCATTTCTTCATGGTAGTCGCTTGTTTTTTGGCCTCAGAATATAACTAAGCAGCCATCGACGAAGCCATCCTCGCTGCCAATGTGCGTCACAATCAGGCGCTGGCCTTTTCCAGAAGGTTGTTTCAGACCCGTTGACAGGCCATTTGCTCGAGCGTATAGGTGTCCGCGCTTCTGCACCACGATGTCTGTCCACACGATCGATCCAGTGTGTACTGCCGTCACCCATGTCTCGTCCAGGAAAAAGATCTTTCGGCCTTCTGCCCGTAGCGCTCCACGTCACAAAGGTAGTGATTCTGCCATTCAGCGATGTCATCCTGATCGGTCAGCAGCGAATTGTGGCTCCTCTTCTCGTGCTTGAATCAGATCTCAACAAGCAGGCAACGCACAGTACACCGCTTCAGTGATGGGAGATCCATTGTTGCATGTGTCTAGGTATGTGTGGCTGGCAGGAGGTCTGGACCCCACTTCACGCAGAGTCAGAGACGAGGAGAGCTTTCTCGGTGAAGAATTCTTTATATAATGTTTACATGTTGTCGTCGTTATCAGGAGAGAGACCAACAGAGTAGCTGCAAGCTGCTTAAATAACATCCCTCAGTCCACAGATTCGCCAGACAGTCCCTAAGGACAAAACAAGGTCGAGAGAGAGAGGGTCTGGGCAGCCTCCGTGGTCCTAACGCCGCTCTCGGTGGCCGGCACTTCCTCAAACCGCGCTGCGGCGTCGGGCCGATCTGGCGGTCGGTCAGAATGGTGCGCCGGGGAAGTTTTATGGCCTGCATAGGACAAAGGGACAACGGTAAGGCACAGGGTCGAAACACAGGCCTCCTTTGGAAACCGTCCCAAACACAGTGGGAGTCGTTCGTGGTGCGGGCACTGCTGGACAAAGGAGGGGGGGTTGCATTGCTGCCGGCACGGGGAGGGGCCGAATAGCAGTCCGTGATCCGGTGGCCGCTTCCGTCGTGGACGCCGTGCAGCCACGGGGAAACCCGAGCCGTGCACGTAGTCGTGTGCCCGAAGCAGGGACCATGCGGGGATGAATGCTGCCTCCACAGTCGACACACCATAGCACTGGCCTTCCGTCAGACAAATTCCAGGGCACAAACATAACACCATATACGCTTCGAGAACTCGTTAGTGATCTTCTCGACCGTCGATATCTCGTTGCGGCGAAAGAAATCGTGCACACGACCTCGGTGTGCACAATGTGTCATACTTGCTGCTGTGTCTTCTTTTCTCTGCATTTCGTGGGCATTTTCGCGAGTGTGTCGATAGTTTGCCACCCGAAATATTCAAAGCTTTGACCTCCCTCCTCACCTTGAACACTGTGCTTTTGCTGACACCGAGCATCTTGAGTTTGTAATGGTTGCGATAAATGCATTGTTTTATATAAGTACTTGTTCAATAGCAACTGATTCATTTGAAGCTCGGAACAGGAGTAGTAAGTGTGCCATGTACATGCAAACAAGCACAAAAGCCAGAGCTGCTCTTTCTACTTTTGTCACTTGCATGAAGCTAAAGAGCAGACGATGGGCAGCATTGTGGAAGGCAAGGGGTTATTTTTCGGTCGCGATCCGGCATGTGCTGTAGCACGAGAGCTCTACTAAACCAGTTATCAAAATACGAAAGTCTTTATTTATACCTAGAATTGCGCGTTTTAGAAGCACAATTTTTTGAGTGGAATTATTTTAGTCACGGAGGCAATCGGACATCGCGCTTTGGTCATCTGGGCGAGGCCTCCCCTTTTTTCTAAAGTTGTATCCGACTATAGTTGTTCCTTCTGTGCCCGCATTCTTTAAGTTTTTCAGCTACAATCCTCGAACCAGTTGTGTTGTCATCTTCATGCTTTGTTAAAACATGCATATAGCTTTTTATCAAAAAATGCAAATTGTCAAGAATCAAAATGAAGTATCTAGTTTTCACATTATATGCTTATCATGCTGTGCCACTGGTGTTGGCACTAACAGTGTGTACTCAGACACAAGAAACAACCAGCTGAATTTCTTGCACATGCAAGGCGCTCAAATCTCTCAGTATAAAAATGTATACTTTGCTTAATCTAGAAATACGCCTCAGGATTTCTGCTGTTTACACCAATGTCCCTATAACAAAAATGAAGAGTGCCCGAAATTTGCGTTCATGAGAACAGTGCACACGCGCGTCCACATTTCACGATAGCGCGCATGTACTTATGTAACTTTTAAGCTGTTCCTTATATTGCCCTCAGCGACTATAAACACCTTCATAGCACAGAAATAACTTCTGAAAAACCCACAAGATACGTGAACGAGACAGAAAGGGCCGGAACCAAAACTCGCCCGCAACGCTTATGCACTGTTCACTTCAGCACATATGCATATTGCATGAAACGAACACTTATACGCCTAGTACCACTGCGACACATTGCACGTGCATATCACAGTACACTTACGCTTCGTAAAAGTAAGAACCCTAGCGCTCGAACATTCTGTACGTGTTCGCGGTCACCAATGCGCATCGCAGCCGGCAAAACAGCTCACACGAAGCAAGACACAAACAGCACATTACGAATGCCTGCAATGAGACGACAATGAAGCTCATCGCTACACATCGTGCCATCACTTCTGAAACACAAGCCAGCACTGCATAAACGTGCAATCTTCATATCGATGAAGCGCGCACACACAACACCTACGAACACTACATGCTGATTTGGGCGATCGCAAATCTTTTCATTTTGGCGCGTACCGAACTAGTGTCATGCTTAGAATGCAGGTGTGTGCGATGGCCTTCACGTTTGTAATGCACATGCAAAAAACGGCCTAAAACACACGAAATCGGCGGCTTCATTCCTTCCGATCCTCGCGTAAACACAACGCACATACGTCTGTTTCCTTTGGCGATCGCACGTACTGAAGACTGTCAGGAAGAGTACAGCTGCTTGTAACGTTAGACAAATAGCTTTGCAGGTGCTGAATAGCTCTTGCAATCATCACAATAAACCACACAAAAAACAAACGGCCGCTGAAGCCTAGGGGTCTAGGGCTTGCGCCCCGCTTCGCTTCGAACCAGCGCCATGTTTGTGCGGGCGCCGCACGGATATGGCACGGAGGCAAAAGTTCACGACCGCCTCTCGTGACGTCACATCGGCCATTACTGGCGGACCGCTGGCTTGCGGTGCGGCGTGCGGCCATGGGCGGTTTGAGCGTAAATCGGCCCTTAAGGATTTTTGAGAAGGCGCGATGCTGGCGCCGAGCGACGCCGTGGCGTGTTCGTCCTCGGCGTGATCGTTCTCTGGACCGCGCATTGTTCAACATTGCTCATGTGATTGTACGTGCGTTGCTTGTGTGTTGGTTGTAGGTTCTGCGTTACTTGGCGGAAAGCCGCGAGTAGTGGTGGTGCGGCAGTGCGGCAGTGCGGCTTTCGCCTCGGTGAGCTCTGGCAGTAGAGAATCTGCGTTGTGTGACCCGTGGTTCCTTGACAACTGAAATGTCGAAGTGGCCTAGCGCCTCGGCAGCGAAGTTCTGCGAACCGCGATGTGGCGTCGCCGTGTCCGACTTTGCTTAACGGACATCGATGGATGCACTGCTCGCTACAAGTCATGTAAATGCGACTGCGTCGACCACCCACTGTTCAGTGCTGAATGTGTGTTAGGTGTGCTGTGCTTGAAACGAGTGGTTCAGCCGTGCAGCGGGGGGTGGTGGAGGAGCAGAGTGGCTTAGGATCTCCATTTCCACGTTCACAGATATGTGCTCCCGTTTTGGTCTCATTAGCGGCTGTCGCGGGATTGTGGTGTGCTCCTTGCCTAGTATGAAGTTTACGATGCTAGCACACAGCATGTTCACGTTTTTCCGTGCTATATGTCATTTGCATGACGACCGAGTTGAAAACAAGGCAGATGTCTCAGTTGTTTGCGTTTGTGTGTTGTAAATTACTTCCTATTGTGGAAGTTCTGGAAGTCTTATTACGCAAGGAGTACGAACGTAAACATATAAACATATTTCTGTGTGTGTGAAATTTTGAATTACCCATAATAGCCTTTACGACTGATAAGTGGGCTACACAGCCTGTGTGAATCAGCTACGTTTTGTTGCGACGCTCTTCCATGTGGTAGACTGATGCATGGTGCGCTTTTATTTCTGTACTGTTGTAAAAACCATTTGTTTATTCACTCAATACAAATGTACTGCTTCTTCGCCGCAGTACATTTTAGTTACCCGGTAAAGGATACTAAAAGTGGGAGGGGGCCGCTATTACCCAGCATAGTATGTCCACTCAGGCGACCTGAGGGGCGGCGGTTGCACGAGTGTATAATCATAGGGTATAATTAAAGAACTCTTTTTATGTCCAGTGACAGTGGCCTCTTTCCACTTTTAGTATGCTTCACCGCAGTACATTTCTTAGACTTCACCGGAGAACATAGGTCTATTGCAAAAAAGGTAATCTTAAAAAGCTCAATTATGCAACGTTTCTTTCATACCTTGCTACACCGCAATACAGAGGTGGAAATAAGCATCGTGCAGTAAAGCATACTAAGAGTGGAAAGGGCACATAGGTTTACACTGTGCTCATTATATTCAATTGTGATATAATTTGTAAGTGCATCTGTGCTCTTGGTAAGCTTAATTGACAATTCTTTGTACATTACAAATTCATATTGCAGGGAAGCTTACTAAGGCACATTCGCCATTTTGTAACGCATTATTCACCTTCAATGCAGGAGCACAATGCGGATTCACGCCTATGCTTCTGGCTGGACTGCACATGCTCTTTGAGAATTGATTCGTTGTTCATAAGTGCACTGGTACTTTACTCTAAACTGGAGGGCTGAACTTTATACGGAAGCACAATTTTATTAAGGGGACAAGATGTTGCCAAGATGGCTGCAGCACAGCTTTTTTTTCTTCCAGGCACCTTTGCTATTAGAAGCTTCTATTGCAGTGTTTCGAGCCTCTTTGGGCCAGGACATAGTGTATATAAAAATCGGACACTGATTGGGAACATCACCCATGCTCTCTGCAGTAAGCTGTGCACAGGATAAGTTCATGCCTATCTATAGAAAAAAAATGTAGCATGACCAGACAAAATAAAAGCGGGTGGGCTGCGGCAATACTAGGTGTTAAATGGTGCCTTTTTCTTTCCCTTCAGTTTTCTGTTTTGTGCTTTTCATTATGGATCCTCCACAGTAGCCACACGAGTGCTGAACTTGAGCTTGTTGGTTTCAGATCCGATAGTTGTTACTAACAGAACAGTGTGATAAACGAACAAGGGCTTGGAGGCATCCGGTCACCTTGCTTGTCTCATGGTGTCGCTTCGTGAGCACCATGAGCCTCCAGAGCAACTCGGAAGAGAGGTTTCTTGCAATCGCTTCTGAACTATATTGCCACCAAACCAACAGTGCTCTCAATGACAACTTTTGGACAGTAGAATGCTTGCACCCAGCAAAGTCGAAGAAGGAAGCATTCAGGATGTGCCAAGTGGGCCTTTTGAAGCTGGCAGCATTGCTGAAGGGGCTTTGCCTATCCGCCCTCTTTATGGATGCACAAGGATGATTTCTTCTTTCAGAAGGATTGTTTCAGTGGTGTCACATGGCACCAGTGTTGGGTGTTTAGTAGCAGATAAGCTTGCCTTTGGCCACTGTCAATAATCTGTTTCTTCTCCAGTGCCCCTGTGAAGTGCCTACTTTTTCGACACAATGTGCTCTCCATGCATGCCTATTACCCCTTGCCTCAAGCCGGCCCTTGCTGATGTCAACCAAGAAGGCAGTGGGGAGTATGGCGATGCATACTTACAAATCACTGCTGATACCAGTGAAACCAGATTAGTGGAACTGCCTTTTTTTTTGTCCACTCCATCTCCATCAGTTACAATGAGCAGTTCTTTGTCCAAACAGAAGGCATATGTAGTTGGTCATGCATAGCCTGCGCACTAAGATTTGTTGGCGTGTTACAAGAGACATACCTGAGCACCTTAGCAGTGTCTGTACGCAAAAACCTTCTGATGTGTTGATTACTTCCTTCTCTTTATCGCAGTTTGCCTGATGAAGCCAGCAACTTGGTCAATTAGATGTTCAACAGGCTTCCCACTAGTATTCCCAGCGTCTCCTTTACCAGTGTGCTGCTCATAGATATGTTTTCTTGGCCTTGCACTGCACTTCAACCATGGCCACACCTGCTGAACCTATAGTATGCGATCAGGAAAGTGCTATACATCACGTTGCTCCAAACTCATGACGTGCTAGAAGGCCTTGAGGAACACACTCATTAATTTCCGTCCTCATCATACTGTATGAAGCTTCGCATGACAAGTGCGACAATTAACATCTGCTGGTTTTTCAGTGCTATTCCTGTCCAGCTTGCTGAAAGCTATCCTGACTGTTTCAAAAGCAAAACTGCTGCCGGACAAAAAGTGCATAAAGCAAGGGTAGCTATAACCATATATGTCACACAAAATGAAGGCCACCGAGTGTACAGGCGGTTTAATTCATATCCAACAAGCTTTGTTGTCTCTTTGGAAGTGAGTAAACCCAACTTGCCCCAAAGACATGGCCTGTGACAAACTGTGCCAGATGCTGTGTCCTCTGCAAAGCTGAAGATGTGTACAAGATCCTGACACCCGCAGTGGCTTCTACACTGGGCAAACAGGCTACTATAAGAACGACTGCCTCCACTAATATGCTAATAACATGAAAACGGGCAGAAATTCGGCTATTCATTGGGCTCAACTGCAGGTGCAAGCCACTCTTCTGCCAGATGCGTGTTGTTCACAGGAACTGGAGCTATACAAATGCAGATAAAAACAATGATGCTTGAAAGTAGTAGAGTTTAACTATATTCTGCACAAACAGTGCTACTTGCAGTGCTGGTAACTTATAGCTACAATTCATGGCTGCCCCACCATGCAAAGGCACTATTCTTGAATAATTAACTTCTATTTATGGTGGCCATATATTGCAAGTACATATCATCCACATTGTGTGTAATATGGTTAAATGATGTCAAATGTGATAGCCATTCCTAATCTGAGATACAACAAAAGAACTAATATAGGCAACAAATTGTAATTCACAAATACAACCAGTGCACAGGATAAGTGACAGACTTCCTTTTATTCAACAAAAGTCACATGTGTGGCACATGTCAACAGCAGAGGGTAGCAAACTTGCAAGCTTGGGTGACAGAGTCAAAACTTAGCGAAATGCTACACTCATACTCAAATGTAAAACGGCCTACGACACAAAAAATGACATTATATTGTACTGAATGAAAAGGCAAGATTCCATCCAAGAATACACTATGGCACCACATAATTGACATGGTGTAAAAGATGTTAACATGCCCCCTCCATAAAAAAAGAAACACTTAAAACACGCCTTAAAAGGCAATGTGCAGAGTCTGAAAGCAATGAGAAACAACCCAAAAAAGGTTTCGCCAAGTCTTTCAATGATTAAAATTGTCAAACTGTTTTGTCACTTCTTAATGACAAAAGCGTGGCAGTTTGGGCGAGTTGGTATGTCATAACTGTTTAAGGCTATTAGCGCAGCTCAGGACGAGCTCGTCCTGAGCTGCGCTAATAGCCTTAAACTTCTTAATGAATCTGCACAGCTGAAAAGGATGAAAAGAAAGCCCAATAGCTGGGCCACAGAAAATGGCACCAAATAAGTAAAGCTTGCTTACCAAGGATACTGGTTTAGTTGTCTGACTCTGCACAATAATTATGTATGAGCTTTTCTTGTTTAGAATGGTTTTGCAGATAGCGAAAAAATGGACATGAGAGCACCAGGTGCATGCATAGTCGATGCGCAAAAAGCCACTGTTTTCTTACTTTTTTTCTCTACTACTGTTCACGAATATTTAAGTGCCTTAATAGCACTGCTAACATCCTACTGCAAAACACAAGATTGGGCAAGTTGTGGCATAACGAAAATTGGAGTTTCACTCATACTGTGAAAGTGATGCAATAAATGGTGAAATATGCGCAGGAAGCTTGCTTCATTGGGTGTTTGTTGAAGTGAACACTTGCCAGTGCAAGTCAGTAATCACCTTTAAAGAAGTAAAATAAGTAAGCGTCGTACTTATTTGTGGGAGTTGTGCCTCCTAGTGTTGAAGTGGAAAGACTAGTTTTCTTCCTCCTCTTTCACATCCAGACTTTTTCACTGGTCTCCAGAAAAACAACCCTTTAGCTTCTTACTGCTGAAATTATTTGGTTTTCTCAAATCTATATTTGAGCTACCCATTGCTAGGTCTCGCGCTCTGCCCCATCAACCAGCCCTATCGAGTAAATCTGAGAAGCCAAGCACTAGAAGATTAATAAAGCAGATGCACCCAATCACTGTCATTACATGTAAGAAGAAAAATTAACATAGGACTGCCTTCACAAGCGGGGAAAGTGATGAGTAAGAATTTGAAGGCGTGGACGCCAGCTCTATATACAGTACGCAGACATTGAACGGGTGTTAGCCAATCGTGGCACCTGTTGGCTAGATCGCACTCTCCAGGATCAGTATTCGCCACGACTGTACCTTCAGCAGAGTGGCTGAAATGTAGAATTGTGGACTGCCAATCTTTTGAACATACGTTTGAATCCACGCATCACAATGAGAACTTTATCTGCAATATTCTGCAATAAATTTGGGAATTAGAGTGACAACACCAGTAGACATCAGAACCAGGGGAGTTGGCCCATAGCAGCTATTGGAGTAAAAAAGAAGACTGGCATAAGAATTGAGATGTGCACGCTACATGCCTTTGTTCGGTAGTGTTCCACTACTTTGGTGCTACAGTTAATGATCTCAAATGAGTTCAAGGAGCAAGAATTTAGTCCATAAAAAATATTACGCTTAAGAGCTGTATCTAGTTGTATCATTTGCCTATGCCGCTTTATATAACCCTGTCCACACTGCTAGGAAGGGAAGCGTAGCAGAGGGCGGCAGAAAGTTGGGTGGGCGGATGAGACTAAGAAATTTGCAGGGACAACATGGCCACAATTAGTACATGACCGGGGTAGTTGGAGAAGTATGGGAGAGGCCTTTGCGCTGCAGTGGGCGTAACCAGACTGATGATGATGATGTCCACACTTACCTAAAGCACATGAGTGGCATCCTAAAAAAAATTGAGCTTTTGGTATTGCTTTGGAGAAAATTATTCTGTTTCAGCCTAACAGTATGTATACATACTGCGCATACCTGCATTCGGTGTACCTTATCACCAACTATTAAGTCACCTTCTTACCTCCATCAGCGAATCACTCCTGCAACCAAGTGTGCTGGTTCGGTTCCTACCTGCATTTCCGCCTGTGCAGTTGGTAAAAGTTCTTTGGCTGTTTACTGTAACTTAATATTTCAAACATTTGGTCGCATAAGAGGCTTTGGCAATACTGGCAACCCTAATGCGTGGGCATGCTTCATGAAAGGCCACCAGTACCTTCTCATTAAGACTGTGCTCAACATTATCCTTGGTTCGACTACGACTAAAAAAACCCACATATCTTTCCTCCGAAGCGGCTAGTATTGGTGATGCTTTGATGCAGAAAGAGGCTATTGTCACACGTGTCAACTTTAGGCCAGAAACCAATCTGGCACAGGTGGAAATTATTTCCTCGCGAGGAGCATTCCTTCAGTCAATATGTACACTGTCAATGTGAGTGAAAATGATCAAAGATTGTCTATGGTGTCAGGTTTCTTGCCTGGTTTCGGTAGTGGCATCATGACCAAGTGTTTCCACTCTGTGGGGAATTCCAATATTCCAGATTTCATTGATTACAAGCAACAGTGCTTGCTTCCTTGTTTCGGCAAGATTCCTCAACATCTGAAAAATGACTCCATCTTTGCCATGTGCACTTTAAGTGTTGACATGCTCGAGAGGAACAACAGGTTCTGCCATCGTATATAGAGGCTTTCCATTCCTTCCTTGGCAAGTGGTCATTAAGGTGCGTACAACTCAGGTGACGGTCAGTCACTATGAGGTGGTCGGGAAAAGCATCTGCAGCTTGTTCCTCAAATTTCTCAGATGTGCACTGAAAATCGAGCAGCGTGTTTTCAATAGTATTAGAGTATTTGGTGCATCCTGTTATAGCCGAGAATGTGTTACAGCTTACTGAGGCCTATATGTTTAAATGACGCGCCCAGTAAGCTCTAGTTAGCATGTCGCTTTGCAGTGTGTAAAAGATGCGTGTTGCTAGCGATTCTTCAACACCTCCACATTCTGCACACTCAAGTGCATCACGGAAATGGTCCCAGCCTGAAACCCCGATTTTGTGAATGTGGCACATTTTCACCCCTACATCAAGTATTATATCATATAATGGTCGCTGCCTCTTGGGGCAGAGTCGCACTGACACTCTGGATGAAGGCCCTAGTTGCCCATACTAGGTAAGTGTACTGCCCTTCTGGTTTTGAATGGAGTGTATACCAGTTGGGATAGTTGGTGTCATTTGTTAATTCGAGGTCTCTGGTGTCTGCTTCGTCAAGGTGGCATCCTCTTGGCCGTATGTCTTTGCATCCCCAATGTGGGTGATGTGCATTGAGCTCACCTCGACTGAGTATTACGTGCTTGTGAAAGCGAATTTGAAGCTGTAAAAGCCAAGTGAAGTCGCCTTGGCTGTGGTGCCTGGTTTTGGGATAGAGGTAGACCAATGCCAAAACGGCTTTTAGCCTGCAGCACACCACCGCAACTTTCTGATGAGACATACGTTTATTCAAGCCGTTTCTTCCTTGCCCTAATTCAATAATAGCCAATTTTCGCAGCTGCAAATCAAGCTGACTTCAGAAGACTGCTGATTTTTTAGCCACTTCTAGTAGATTATTGCGTGGTTAATTTTTTAGTAGGGCATGACATGCTTCGTGCTTAAAAAATGAACTGTTTAAAGAATTATTGGAGTAATATTAGGACAGGCAACTGTGACTGAATCGTCACTGCTTTTGTCGCAAAATGTGGCAATGAGCTAGGCAGATGCTGTCACGAAACCGTAGGTTGTACAAGTACAGAAGAAACGAAATTGGAGTTGTGAAATTCAAAGCCATATTTTTACAGCCTCTCTTTATACTGCTGACATTAGAGAGCTTTAGATTAGTGGACGCAAGCAGCATGTGTAAACAAGCACCATGTTTGGGTATTGCTGGCACCCATGTGGTTTGCATAACCAAGCAGCACACGAGTCGCTTGCGTCCTCTTATGCAGTACTATTATTTTCATTGTAAAACAACCAATATCAAAGTAAGTCTGATCAGCCTGCATCAATATGCTAGAAATATTTAAGCACTTAAGGTGTGTTCGTTGAATGTTTAAAGCACTTCACCACACCCTTGGCCACTAGACTTGTACTTTCCAGTATTACTTGCTAATCAACTCTTGAGGTGTTTACGTTGTTTTTCTGTGCTGTAAGATTAGTTTGACAGTCCTAATAGAATTGTTAAAGTGAAGGTGTGAGCTGTTGTATTGGCCATGTCATTCTATAACTGTTAGATCTGACACTGTCAAAGCATTTGGCAACATTAATAAGCTTCACCTAACCATATATATGTATTGCGGTAGGACCACTCAGCATGTGAAAATAAAGATACCGGCAGATAGAGAGTTCGAGAGCACCTGAGATTATAGTAAAGCGGGCGGGGCAGTATCTTCCGGGAAACAAATGAAGTTATTGCAGACGTATATACACATTCATTTGTTCCAACTTTGCACCGAACCCTGCGTCCCATTTCTAAAACTAAGAGCGCGAAAAACGGGCAGAAATGCAGCTGAACATCACAGGGCACAGTATTAAGCTCCACCTCACTGTGCTTATCGCGCCCTTAGTACGAATAACATTAAACATCTACTCTGCATTTCGTGGAATTCTGGCAGATCATGTGACGTCACTAAAGCTCCGTTATGTTCACAGCACTACGCGATAATTGTCGTAAAGCCCACGATAAAAGTAAATCGCATGAAGTCACGGATAGTGCACTAGCGCTGAACACGATTGAAAGCATGCGCTGCCCTATTTCAAGGACGCGTTAACAGTTGTGAGCAAACACCACCTTAAGCATTATATTACTTACGGAAGTCGTGGCGAAAAACACGTGCAATACCTCCGCCTACGAGTCCTGTCAAGTAAAGGTGCATGTGCGATGTGATGACGCTGCCGAAAAGGGGCGAACAAGACGAAGCTGCTGCACAGCGCCGGTTCGCAAATTGCATTGCCGAGGCGCTACGCCACTTCAATATTTCAATCGTCAGCACCACTGAATTCTTCAGAAATACGGATCTCACACCACCAGACTTCACCGAGACTTAAATCCGACAAGCCACACCACTACTACTGCACGACTTTTAGCCAACAAATACTGAACCCACTGCGGAGACAAACGACCAGCGGTCGGCGTGGGCCGGAGATTCAACGCACGCCACGGCATCGCGGTTCGCAGAACTTCGCTGCCGAGGCGCTAGGCCACTTCGACATTTCAATTGTCAAGGAAGCACGGGTCACACAACGCAGATTCTGTACTGCCAGAGCTCACCGAGGCGAAAGCACAGATGGCGAAAGTCGCACTGTCGCATCACTACTCGCGGCTTTCCCGCCAAGTACCTACAACCAACACACAAGCAACGCAAGCCCAATCACATAAGCAACGTTGAACAACGCGCGGTCCGCGCGAGCCGGTGAACGATCACGCCGAGAACGAACACGCCACGGCGTCGCTCGGCGCCACCATCATGCCTTCTCAAAAGTCCCTAAACGATCCTGTCCCTAGGCACCTAGGATCAGGTCACGTGAGGGATTTTTGCACGACAATTAGACGCACGCATTCTGGACACGCATGGCTATAGTGTACTAGAATAATGTGTACTAGAATAACATTATTCTAGTACACTATACGCATGGCAGCTGCGCGGCCGCCATTATCCGCCATGTTTACTCTCTGATTGGCTGTCGAGAGGTCACGTGCTTTGAAATTTGTGCCGTGAAGCGCAAGATCTGCGAAATGTCATTTTGCGTTTTCATCAAGGTGACGAAACGTGACGTGAAGCTGCAAATTTTATGGACTAATACATTTTTTTGGTCCTTGGCAGATATATTGTGATGTTAGTGCTTCAAAAATAATGTGAGCGGTAGCGTGCAGAAGCCAGTATAGTGCATCTGCAATTGCGCGAATATGTGGTGGCGATCCAAGATATGCACAATGCCAGCTTGCTGATTGGCTGAAGGAATATCTCGTGAGGAGCGTCACAGTAAGGGCTGTTTCGTAAACGTCATTTTGACGATGCGTGACGTTGCGCTGGGCCGCCATTGCTGAGATTTTCCGCCATAATTTTTGCTGCGACGAGCCGCGCGAATTATGCTAATGAGCAGCCATATGCAATGGCAGCCGAGAGGAATGCGTATCGCCACATTTTCCCCGTCGTTTGGCGCCTCGAAAATCTTTTGTTCATAACGCGTGCTCATAGTATTTGCATCGCTCTCAGGTGGTGTTGACATTTGTGTTTGGGGCCACCGTTTTTTAGAAGAACGCGTTTATACGAAATAATATTGGTTGAACACAGCAAACTTTCGGCAATTTCCACTTTTCACTGCTGCATTTGTATTGTAATCAAGATTAATGCCTTTTCGCACAATCAGAAGTTATGACAACGGCCTCTTTCTAATTTATAAAAAGAAATGTACGCAAGGCGGCGCCTTGAAGTTTCCTCCCGCAGTGCGAGTAACCAGCGAAATGAACAAGAGATGGCAGCGCCGGCGCTTGCGTCGCGCTAGTGGATATCGCTGGCGCGCGCAACGCTATCGGTGATATTCGGCCGTTTTTCAGCCAGCCGAGTCGGGCTGAGTCACTTGCGTTTCACGAGATAGCGATAACGTTGCCTAGAACGTGCGCGCATTACCACTGGTAGGTCGAGTATGTTGTCTCAAGCAAGAAAACAAGTGCGTTGGCGCCAACATGCGATGACTCATTCCATTTTCCGGGGACACGCATCCTAGCTATTGAAGCAGACGACGTCTTGTACGCAGCAGACGACGGAAGCGAGAAGCGTTTTCGACGGAATAATCATACGCTTTGAGATAGCTGCTTTATTTTTACTGCGGAGCAAAACTGTTTTGCTTTACCGATAACGCAACATTCCGTGCCTTCATTTCAGTTTCCTAGGCGAAACGTCAAGTTGGCGGCACGTTACTAGCGCGGCTAGAATTGGGAGGTGTGAAGACCGCGGCGCCGCCGCCATTGCCTAGGGAGGCCCCGCTACGCGTTCCTCCCACTGGGGTAACATTTGGCGCTTCCGTCGGGGGCGCAGTTAGGGTGGCTAGCGCGGGAGCGCCGTGAGCATGTCAGTCTCGTAGGCTACGGTGCAGTGCAAAGTAACTCTCGTGGTCGGTATAGTGCAGCTGTATTTTTCTCGCGTTTCCTAAATTTCGGTCGCTTCACAACACAGCGAATCTAAGTGGCACAGAATGGGATGACGTGAAGGTCAGAGTGCGTGAGTGCGTCAGGTCTTGGGGCAAGGCCGCTATAACGTAAAACTATTCCAAACTTTCCTATTCCAATTCTGCTATCAGCCCTCCGCGATTGGTCAAAAACTTTTTTTGACTACTCCCACTTCACCTGTCTGTCACGCGACGTCACGAAAACCGCAATACCTCCCCATCTGATATGATGTGTTTATGCATGATTATGCATGACACACTGATTATGCATGATTTGACAGAAAAAAAGAAAGAACAGTTATTTCTGATTCCACCCCTTTCCGCCATTAGCGCTCGGCTATTGGTAAAAAGTTTTCGGGCTGCACCCGCTTCACCTGCCTGTCGCGCGACGTCACAAAACCGCACAAACTCTCCACGTCAAAGTGACGTGTACGCGATAAAGATGCATTAATATGCCGAACAAAACTGAATTTTTTTCGGAATAGCCGCAGGCTGCCCCGTTCCGGAAGGAATAAAAGATGGCTGCCGCCGATCGCTGAGACGCTGGCTACTCGCACCTGCCGGAGAGCATGGGTGTATTTGCGTATAATAAAACTTCTTGCGTGACCATGTAACGTTTTCAAGCACTTTCGGCACGTTTACTACCTCCTTCTGCCAACTCTTCTTTGCTGAGGGTCAGTTTTAGCGTCATTCTTAAGCTTTCGTTGCATGCCGCCGCGATTTTCGACCAGCCACCACAAGCTAAGTAAGGGAATGCCGACCAATCGCAGACGCCGGCACCACCCTCTTCATCCGGTTATCAATTTTTGTGCACTGGCTCTGCCCCAGTGAATCCCTCTCTACTTGAGCGTTCTCCTCGCCTCTTGTCAGCCAATTAGACACGACAAGCCGCTCAGTGTAAGCAATGTTATTCGTTTTTCAAGCAAACAAAAGTGACCTCCTATGAACGAGGAGAGCGTTTGATTGGTCCGTTCAGACAACCCTGCGGGTGACCGCCCGGTGCTTGCGTCGGTGGTTACGCAAATTTGACGTCATGAAATTGGAATAGAAACATATTGGAATAGTTTTACGTTATAGGGCCCCAAGCTTCAAGCGCACGAGGAGCGTGGGGAGATTAAAATCGTCTCCGACGCGATCCTCCTGCTCTCGAGGCCACTGTCCGGCGGGCCTGGTGTTGCTTCGGCTCTGGCCTCACTCCGAAAGGAACTGCGGATTCTCCTGCAGCGACGCTGGGACGGCTTGAGGGCCACAGCCTGAGCAGAGCTGTGGGAAATGGAAGCGTGGTGCAGCAGAAACGACCTACGTAAGCATCTTTCAAGGAAGAACACAACTCTCTTTTCCCTAATAGATCCAAGTGATGGTAGCATAGTCGACTCACCAGATGGAATTCTTGCACTGGCGAGGCAGTTTTACATGACCTTGTGTGCCTCTCCAGTTGCCTCTCCAGCTGTCTTTCCGTTTGCTTCGCCAGCTGAGCCGCCACAAGCATGCGACTCAGCCATAGATGAGCACGAGCTATTTTCGGCCTTGAAGTCTATGAAGCGTAATCGCAGTCCAGGATCCGATGGTCTGACAGTCGAACTTTATGTTAAATTTTGGACACTGTTAGCGAAGCCGTTCATATCACTGGTGAACAGGCTACTCGGTGAAGGGACTTAGCGTCTCAACAAAGGGGCTAATCACTCTCCTTTGTAAGGACGAGTCGAGGAGCTCCGATCTGAGAGCATGGCGTCCAATCACGCTTCTGAACTGCGATTATAAGCTCATAGCAAAGTGCATGTGTACGCGACTCACAGCAGTGCTCAGCACTGTTTTGGGTCCATACCGGGCATGTAGAGTTCAGGGGCGCTCTACTGAGCTTCACGGTTTAGCAGTGAGGGACCTTCTCCTGGAGGGAAATACCAGGAAACTTCCGGTATTCTTTGCTCCTTCGATCAGGAGAAGGCTTTCGGTATCATTAGCCATACGTACCTTTTCCGTGTTCTGTAAGGGGCTGGTTTTAGTGTGGGTTTTCGGCAGATGGGGTCCAAGCTTTGTATTCTCGACCGACTTCTGCTGTTGTCATACGGGACCGCGTCTCGGGGGCTTCTGTATCCCTCAGCATGTCTATACAACCTCATTCAGGCACTCGAGGACAGGTTCACTCGTGCATTTAGCACTACGCGACTGCACGCAAAAGTTGTGAAGAATTTCTTGTTTTTAGCAGCCAATGTGCCACAGATTGGCTGCAGGAGGCATTCCGCTGATCTAACAGGATCGGTGTCTAGGTTTTATTGTATAACACGTATTCACTTTTCCTCAAAAGCTTAAATCAGTGTGTCATCCACAACAAAGCCAAGAAGGTTAAGCCCTGCGTTTTGTAAGAATGTGATGTTATGCAATAACTGTGTTATTTCCAATAAACATGTATTAAGTCGCAAGCGCTTTGTACTTTCTAGAATTTCTTCACCACAATGTTGATATATTGCATGAACTTCCTCCATTTAAAGTAATGTTGCAATGCCAAGTATGTGACTTATGTGCGGGCAACACATTCAAGGTTATTCCAATGCGCTCGCCTTGCGCGGCAATTCCTATGAACTATATTTTCGGTAAGGCATAAGCGCGCTAATCTCGGCAAGAGGTGGTCGCAAAAACCGTTGCTGTGTCGGCTGCGTAGTCTATGCTCGCTGTTCCCATGTGGAATGAGAGCAGCGAAACATCATTAAGCTCTCTCAGCATCTACAATGTAGAGAAAAAAGTCTGGTCACATTTTAACGCATTCGAACGCAAAAACTAAGCGCTACCAAATCATTTTCCCGCTCGGAGGTATGCAGACGCCCCGAGAAACTACGGCGCCCTAAACGGCGCCCCGGCCGGCAGCGCCGTCACGTGGCAGGAACGCGTTTTGGGACCAGCTTCCGGAGGCCGGTCTTAACACCTCCCCATTCTAGCCATAGAGTTTCCTACAAAATTACTAGAGGGAACTCTGGCGCTAGTGTCTACGGGAGCTGCAATGCGAGCGGTTGTCCCAGCATGGGAATTATGGGAAGTACATGGATTTGCCTAAACTTCGTCCTTTTGGCTTCAAACGGCTTTGTGACTTTGTAAACTCGTCATTTTCAGCATTATGTTGCGCAAGAAATAATTAAATAAACATCATTAAAATTACCCGACGGCAGGATTCGAACACAGGGACTCTAGCACAGTAGCCTGATATTGAAACCATGAAGCCACGGGCTCATGTATCGACAAACGAATGAGATGCCCTTATGAATTTATCGCGGGCATGCCAGTGCCTTGAGACGCTTGGCGCGTTTCGATTTGGCCACCTGGACAAGCTCAATCGTTGCAATTAATAGCAATTGTACGCGTTCCCGTCGTCTTCTGCACTTCGAAGAATATAGATTGCGCCGAAATATACGACAATAAGGTTTATATAGCGTAATATACAAAGCCACAAGAACGTTTGAATGCACAAGCACGAAGATCAGACAAATCCATGTACTTCCCATCATTCCCATGATAGGACAACGACTGCAGCGCCAGAGTTCCCTCTAGTAATTTTGTAGGAAACTCTATGATTCTAGCCACCCTAACGTTACGTAAGCAAAACGGGGCCACCAGCGCCATTTTGTTTGCGTCGCGCCTACGTCACGCATCGAAGAAAACGGCGGAATGTCCAGAATAGTGCCCCTAGTGCATAGAGAAAGGAATAGAACAAGAGCGGACACTCGGCGAAAATTGGAAACAGGAAACACGTCACGCTATCGTATTAACGCCGACGAATTGCGGCCTCGAGCATAGAAAAAAAAAGTGAAATGAGATTAACAGAAATTGTTTTATTTTTTTAAAAATTCTTTCCCGGTGCCAAGGTGGCCATCCCGAGAGAGACGAAGGGACGATTGGTAATGCGGCTCCTGCATTGCCCAGGGGACGCTGCGAAAGAAGGTGCTAAAAAGCGCCCTCTGTCCCAAAATGGGTCGTACCAAGCTCGGTCGTCTGCTTCGGAAAGCACGTTTGCAATATGGACCCGCCTCTTTCGGTTGTGTTGTATCACGGCCTGCAGCGAATATCGGGCGCCGAAGATTTTTTCAGGGGTGGCACGCTGCGTAAAAGCAAGAAATTATGGAGTGCCGAATACGTGTACGCCGTTCAAGAATTAAGCGGCGAAGTTTTAGCGCGGTGTCAATCGCAAATGAAGCAAGTCGCGTACGAAGGGAAACTTCAGGTAAGGTTTGCACGCTGCTTGATTCAGGCGTACAAACGCGAGGAAATGCTTCCTATATATGAATCCACAGCAGCGATAAGGAGACATCATGTGTACGGAACTGTTCGAGCACACGACGGTGCAAGCCGCGATGTACGAACTGCTCGAGCGCACGATCGTACGCGCCGCGACGGCAGCGGTCTTTCGACATGCCGCGAAACGGCGGGCCTCCTGCAATCTTTGTTGACTCTATGCCGCTGAACAAGTAGTTATGCCTGCGTTGTAGTAGCGGCCATCTGTCCCTTTTAGTAACTGGTAATAACTGATGCAATGCATATGAGCTCGCACGTACGTGCGAATCGTGCTGCAGCGCGAGCTCGGGCGCTGCTCGCCTGATGTAGCTTTTAATGACAGCGCTCGAACATCGATCTGCTGTAATCAATACTACCTTGCTGCGCTGCCTCAATATGCTGGCTTGAGGTCAAGTATGAGCACATTTAACTATCTAACCGGTGCGTCTCGTAGTGGGGTACTGAATTGTCACCGAATCGTCCCGGCCATTTGTGGTCATTTGCACATACCTGGTCACTTCACCACTTCGCATCGATCGAATTTTTAATTGTCGCTGTGGCCGAGTCTCGAATCGTGAATTACCAGCGATGCCTGCTGCTATGTCGGTCTGCTGTCGGGACTGTAGGTGCAAAAGACCGAAATTTTGAAGGCAGATAATCAAGCAAGCTTCAAGACAGGCGAAGCAGTCAGCATGGCGCGAAGTTTCGCTTACTCAGCGCGACGAACTGCAGCTAAGCAGCGCGCCCGACGCTCCACTTCGTGAGGCCTTGAAGGAAAACGGTAGAATCTGATGTTGGGATTCAGGCCTTCTTGTTCATGGCAGCCCACGACGCAGAAGTAATGACGGTGACGCCTTTTCGAGGCTGGGCTAGGTCTCTCCGGATCGGCGTCACAGATTCCTTCTGCTCCCAGCATTACGTCCCACGGCACACGGAGAGTCCGTTTTCGTTAAACTATAGGCTGCAGCGAGGTCGCAGCGTGGTCGGCATGGTCTGTGAGAATTGACGAGCCTTTTCGCGCTCGCAACAGGGCAGAAAAAAGTGGGAATCGACGCAAAACTCGGCCTAGAAACGCGCTTCGCCACAGCCAGGGCTCGATACGACCCAAGCTTGTACGACCCAGATGTCGTTTCCCGCGCCGCCACCAGGCGCCGCTACTATACCTCAAACTCCAGCGCAAGACACCCATACCTCCCATACCAAAGAACATGCACCCAGAACACAATAAGGACAGAAGAGAGAACAGAGCGAAGCAAATACAGAAGAAATTCGGCAGCGACAAGGACGCAGTGTTCGTAGACGCGGCTCGATACAGTCGCAGACGGGGGTTTACGGCAGCCGTAATCGATAGGGAGAAACGGTGCAAGACGTCCGCGACGATACGCACCACAAGTAACGAGATAACTGAAGAAGTAGCCATAGCGCTGGCAGTAGCTCAGACTAACGCAACCGTGATAGCGACTCTCAGACGGCAATAAGAAGCTTTGCCAACGGCCGAATCTCTCCGGAGGCACTACGCATTCTTCTTGCAGGAGGCCAAAATTACAAAAGAAAGATATACATCACCTGGACACCCGCTCACACCCTCGCGGGGGACGGCAACAACGAGGCGGCACACGACGCGGCTCGAGGGCTTACGGACCGAGCCGCAGTCGCAAGTGACGCCCCGACACCCTCCGGACGTGACGGTGCGGTAAATAAGTGGGAGTGGGAGGACGGAATGACAACATATAATGACATTACGAAACACTATAGGTCACAGAGGCGCATATTCCCGCGACCTCACGCAAAATTGACAAAAAAGCAGTCTGTCGCATGGCGCGAGTTACAGACTAGGACGTATCTGAATCCTGCGCTCTCGCATATCATGTATATCCAGATGTATATGCTACCGACAAATGCAAAACATGTGAATCCAGAGCCACTCTGGAGCATATATTATGGGAATGGCGAGGGATAAATAACAATAAAGAAAACGCGACCTCTAGCAGCAGCCTTCGCACGCGCTGGCAAGCCGCGCTGCTCAGCCCCGCCCTCGAGGATCAACTATGGGCCGTCCAGCAGGCCGAGGATGCCGCCAGGACCCACGAACTCCTGGCCGTCGCCTAGGCGGGGCCTTTGACCCTCCCCACCAACTCGCAGGGCACACGATAAAGTTCTTTCCTCCTCCTCCCGGAAAAAGTAAAAATATCTGCGTATAAATTAAATTAAACTTTGCGGCTTACTTCCGTTGCCTAGCGACAGGTGAATCGGCGAATGACGAGCCAGCTGTTTGCGTCATTCGTCAGACACACCGCCGAAGCGAGAGAGACCGGCCGCGCCTCTGATCGTTGGACTGTTCGGGCACCCGTCTGCCTGTTTTTCTATTTTGGGATTTAGCCTGGTTTGGTGGCCTCCCGGCGAATTATTGCGTTCCTTCGGAACTTCGGCATGGCACCACTGCACTACTGGACTACGGGAAGGTGAGAAACTTTGTTGGCCAGTCTGCGACGCACTTCAAGCAATTAGGCTTACTGCCCGGCACCTAGGCTAGACTTGTGACGCAGTTAACGAAAAACAGCGTGGCCGTCGTGGAGCAGTTAATTTGAATTAATGAATCGTACTGGAGATGTTTGTGACGCTTTCTATGAGCCCCAATATTATTTTAACTAATTTCGGTAGTTTTTGGGCACGCTAGTCGCACAGGGTGCTGTGACGCAGTTTTGCGTGTACTGAATTTTATTGCGACAAGTTTTGGTGCTTTCTCTGACTGCCAAGATTATTGAAACTGATTTCATTACTTTTTGGGGTACCTTTCGAGCGCAGTGAGGTACCATTACTTATGGGGTACCTGGCGCTGTAACGCATTAGCGAAAATCAGCTCAGCCGTGGTGCGCCGTTTCACGCTTTAATGCACTGACAAGTTCATGGCGCTTTCTCTGACGCCCAACATTACTGAAAATTATTTTCGGTACTTTTATCTAATGAGGCCCGCTCGCCGCGCCTGTTGTGACGCAGCGAAAAGCAGCTCGGCCGTGGTGACAAAGTTAGTTTCGCGCGTACTGAATCTTACTGCGACAAGTTTGTGGCAATTTAAAGCTTCTTTCGGTACCCACGCTTGTCGAAAACGCGACGAGCAATCGTAAAGAGTGATAACACCGGAGTGCGTTGCTTGCGCCTGCAGAACGCACACGGGATAAGCCAAGGAGCTCAAACGCCTGGAACTAGTAACGCGAAAATTCGGTCTTCTGAACGGCACCCACGCATTTGTCTTGAGTGCGAGTAGTAGGAATTCTGCGAGCGTCCAGCATGCCCTGGTTGAGAGCCTGTGTTGTCGCCACCTCTGTGTATTCGTATCGTGCTATCGCGTCGGTTGTAGCCAAGTTCGAAGGAATTCTTCGAGCGTCCAGCATGGTCTGGTTGAAAGCCTATGTTGTGGCCACCTCTGTGTGTTCGTAGCGTACTATCGCATTGGTTGTACTCAAGTTCGCGAAACGCGCTGTAGCCCGCGCATTCGTGCTATTAAAGTACAGGAAATAAGTCTTGGGAAGAGGGGAATGCTTGGAATTAGAATGTGTTTGTGGTATGTCCGGTATTGCTCGGGATGAGTCGGGTATTTTCTACGCCTTGTGTGTGAATACGAACTGCTTTTGTTTGTAATGCCGCCCTTTCACCACTTTCGCACATTTCGCCTCTACAAGCATTATTCTTACATGTTAATACCAAAATAACACTTGCTTGTCATTTTTTCAGCTCACGTCGTCTGGTGGAGCTTCCTGCGGAAACTACTGCTGCTTACCTGGTGCCACAACGTTGGATGAATGCGCAAAATGCCCGCGACGAGCATTTATAAAGAATAAAATAAACATTTCCTAATTTCACAAGGTGTCTTGCGTCTTTATGAAATTGCACGTGTCACATATTCAATGGAGGCTTGTGAAGATCGTTCGCAAGCAATTTTACTTATTAAGATGATTTGCAAATAAATATTTAATAAATAGAAAATAAATATATTACTAAATATTT
This sequence comes from Dermacentor variabilis, assembly GCF_050947875.1. Classification (NCBI taxonomy): domain Eukaryota; kingdom Metazoa; phylum Arthropoda; class Arachnida; order Ixodida; family Ixodidae; genus Dermacentor; species Dermacentor variabilis. The sequence continues at coordinate 13,723,917 of NC_134573.1, read as the reverse complement.
GCTGCAAAACCAAAAAAAAAAAACGGAGCCGGAGTGACGCGCCCCAGCTGGTATTCAAAACGCGCGCGCACAAAACCGAAACCGGAAGTGTGCTTCAGGTATTAACGCCCACGGCTTGGTGCGCTGTAGCACGGCCGCTCGATGCAAAGCAAGGTGCGGCCAGCTACGTCGCGCTGCGGACAATAGGCGGGCGCGTCTCGGCCGAGTTTACAGTTGCGACCGCTTTTCTAAGGGCGCCACCCGTCGGGGATGCTTTCGCGACTTCGCGCCGGGGCGAAGCGGGCGTTGGTTCTCGCGTCAGAAGGTGTTTGCCTCGTGCTCTACGCACTAATCTCGTGCTTTTTGGCGTGCGTGTGTGTGAGCAAGTTGGTTCACGTCAGAACGTGTTTGCCTCGTGCGATATGCATTAATCTCGTGCTTTTTCGCGTGCGTGTGTGTGAGCAAGTCGGTTCGCGTCGGAACGTGTTTGCCTCGTGCGATATGCATTAATCTCGTGCTTTTTCGCGTGCGTGTGTGTGAGCAAGTCGGTTCGCGTCGGAACGTGTTTGCCTCGTGCGATATGCATTAATCTCGTGCTTTTTCGCGCGCGTGTGTGTGAGCAAGTTTGCCTGTGCTTGCTGTGCTTTGTCAAGGCTTTTCGTTGTGCTTGTGTGCCGTAGCCAGTCTCGTTCATGTGGCGCGATGACGCGCAACTGTTGTGTGCCACACTGCGACACAAATGCCAAAAAGGACCCGACTGTGAAACATCACGAGTTCCCATGCGACTTGGAGCGTCGAGAAGCGTGGCTAAAAATATCTCTCGCCAAGGAGTGTCGGGAAAATGAAGCAAGTGGAAACTGAGCGATAGATCTCCGGTATGTTCCCTGCACTTTACACAAAGTGACTATAAAACGAACACGGAACTTAGGCTCCTGCTTCCGAATGCGGTACCGACCGTGTTTTGCAAATATCCACAGTACCTGCAAAAAGGGAATGTGCAGCCCAAAAAACGTCATCGAGGAAACTTTACTGATCATACAGTAGTTGAGGCAAGCGATAATTGCGGCAGCTCAGGAGAAAGCCCCAACATCGAAAGTGCCTTGCAGTTTCTCAGCGACGAGGTGGAAGCTCTAGTTCCAGAGGCTGCCTTAGAATCATGCTCTGAACGTTGTTTTTCTGTTGACCAGGCCTGCCAAACTACATTAGATATTGTGGACGTCCTAGAACAGTCAAAGCAAGCAGTCAAGAGATTGAAAAAAAAAAGTTGCCCGTCAAGGAGAAGAGTTGAAAAAATTGCAGTCCGAACGGGACGAAATGAAAAACCGCCTCTTAGGTTATGAAAACAACAACGAAATTCAGTCCTTTGTTCAGGTATTACAAAGAGCGGAAAAAGGAGACAAAGCTGCTGTTTTTATCAGCAACAAAGTGGCCACTTCAGGGGAAAAAAACCTGCCTACAATGAAAGAATACTGCGGGAATGTGTTTTATGGAAAGCGTGCTCAAATAAAGGGCATGAGCATGTTCGAAGCAGAGGCCTTTTGAAGCTTCGTTAAAAGGGACGCACTCCTTAGATAACCTCTAGCATCACTAAATATGCTTCGTTTTCATGAGAAACAATCTACTGATGATTATTCGCAATGATAAGCGTTTTTATTTCATCTAAGTTAGTTTGAATTACTTGGGAAACTCGTACAAGTTCTCCCTATGTAAAGTTTTTACTTCGCGTACGTGTTCACGAGAAGTGAATAAAAGTACTGATAGATTGCTTCAAGCAGAACCTCTCGATGGAAGTGCACCAACCAGTCGTGCATCGTACGGGCAACGGTCACGGATAGTGTTCAGGCGTATTCTAGAACAGATTTTCACCCCTGTGACAATCTGTTGGCGTTTGTGGCGTAATCAGCACTTCCATCGACGACTTAAAAGATTTTGTCTGCAATTTCCAAATATAAAACGCATTATTTACGCCTTGACTGGAGTGGAGATCGCGCGTGCCGACGCAGCTGTGAAGGCGCTCTCTATCAGCAGCCATCCCCGAGCGGTGGCGCCGCAGCGGGCGCACGGAGAACTAGGCCCGAGACGCCGTTCAGGCGCGACGAAGCGGGCCGCACCTTGTGCTTTTGGATCGAGCGGCCGTGGCTGTGGTCAATTAGGCCGCTGGGCTCTATGGGAGTGTCCGCTCTTGTTGTATTCCTTTCTCTATGACTCGTGGCTCAGTCATTCCTTCGTCGGCTCTCGTGCGCGTCGGACGCTGGGATCATGTGCTCTCTCCGAGCGGCGTCAGCGGCTTCGGAACGTGGTTCTACTGTATCTGCCGAGGACTACAAGGTAATTCTGCCCCAACTGCCAACTGGAAACGTTTCCCTGAACACTGTATTTCTTCCTTGTGATGTGACTGCCAGGCCCTACCGAATCAACGATTTCGAAGAAGAAATTGAGCGCCTACAAGTAGTCAAGGATGTAGCGTCGAGCGGTGCCTACTAGATGAATCATGTCTGGGCGCTAACGACATGGCCGCAAAACAAGTGCTCGTAGATGCAAAGGAACTTCGCATCAAAGGTAAAAGATGCGTTGTCATTGATACCTACGACAGTCAGGTGAGAGTCAAACTTCACTGGCTTCCTTACCATATCAGTGGCGACGCCGTACGAAAAGCGTTGGAACCATATGGGAAAATTTAAGAACTGAGTAGAGAAACTTGGCTGACCAGAAAATTCAAGGGAGCGCGAACCTCATCTGGGTCGGTGATTTTGAGACTGAAACACGGATTTACTGTCGAATCGCTCCCGCATCAGATCCGTATTCAGGGCAGCAACACTCTTTTAATTGTGCCTGGACGACCACCGCTGTGTCTGAGATGTAAAAAATCTGGCCATATAAGAAAGGATTGTCGTATCCTGCGGTGTTCTGCATGCCGCAAATTTGGTCATGAAGCTGACGACTGCAGGAAAACTTACGCTACCATGACACGGGAAGACGGCGAGAACGACGACACAGATGCGCTCATGGACGAGGATGAAGCTGTAGAAACATTGCCGCCTCGTAATATTAATCTTTCCTCGTGGGTGCCGGAAGGCAGGAAGGAAGGAAATAAACTTTATTTCAAAAAGTAGGCGAGCGTGGTTGGGCCCTTAGTACAGGGCTCCATGGCGCGAGCGGCTCGCTGTGCTTGGTCCAGAAGAGCCACTTGGCTCTCCTTTCCCTCGTCCGCAAGCCATGCCTCCCATTGCCTATGTAACATGAGTGGATGAGTGGGCTAGTAATATGTGAAGGCCTTTCCAGGCACTCCCATGTGATATGCTGTAGTGTGGGTTTATTAGAACACCATGATCTAGTTGGGTTTATTTTACTGAGTTGATGCAGGTTGGGGAAGCTGAATTTGTTTGGATGCGTCGCCAGTCCCTACTCTGATGTCGGTGAAGGGTCTTGTGTGGATGACCGTACTCTCTGCGTTCCTCCCGCTGTTGAAGAATATCACGAGTGCTTGGAAGGAGTCCCGCGCTGGGCTCGGCCGCAGCTCGGTTGTTGAATCCTCGAGCTATACGGTCTGCCGCAACGTTGCCCTCCAAGCCCTCGTGAGCCGGACACCAAATAATGTCGTGGTGTTCTGTCAGGGTTCGTCCCATAATTATACGTACCATTTTGGGTACCGTCCCTTTGAGAAACAGGTGACACGCTGTCTGCGAGTCAGAGAGTATGACTGCCGATTCGTTTCTGTGTTCCGCGTCTGCAATGGCCCCGGCCATTGCAGCCGCTTCGGCCGCACACGTAGACCGAGTTATGACTGTGGCCTTTACGACACGTTGTTTTTGAGTGACTGCTAGCGTGTGAGTCTCTCTACTGGCTGTGCTAGGCTCCTGTTGGTCGCACCTCGTCCGCACGCCCATTCCGATTCTTCGTCCTCCGAGGAGAACCAGCGAGGTGCTGGCTTGTGTGGTTTCCTGGGTGGTTTCGCTGCCTGGTTTCGTACAGGCTTGAGGCGTTTTGGGCAACTGCGGTCTCCAGTTAGATGGTACCCAGAGCAAATTGCGCATGTCGGGGTACAATTGTGAGTTACTTCTGGGTTGCGCACTCCGCAGGTACGGCACGTGGGCATATCTGGTTGCGGGCACACGTCGGTGCGGTGGCCAACTTCCCCACACGCTCGGCAGAATTGGACAGTGTTATGAAAAGGAATGCACGCCTTCTCACCTCCTCTGTAGTAAATGTATCTCGGTAGGACGTCTCCGAGGAACGTAAGGAGAGCACTCTGAGAGTCTCCCAACATCCGAGCCTCTACCAGCTCCACGCCCTGGGTGCCAAATTGGATTCTCGCTTTGAGAGTCTCACACGGAGTGTGCGGCTCTATACCGTGGATAACACCTCTCCTGGTTCCTTCGCCTGGTGTGACGTAGACATTGACTAGGTGTGGTCTTCCGTTGATCTTCAAAGACGTGACGCCGCTCATCGCCATTGCGACGGTCGCGTCCGGAGTGGACGCTAGTGCTATGTTGGAGCCCGACCGGATGCGGAGAATGAAGTGGTCCCACTTGATTTTTCCTTGACAGGCCTCCACTATTGCGTCGGAAAGCGCTTCGGTGGTTACATTCCTCAGTGGCAGTCCCTGGTGAGGTCGAAAGACCACTTTCAGGTCGTCCTTGGGTAGCGGTGGCCGCCTGCGTCTCGTGGGCCGACCCCGGCGTTTTGGTTGGTTGTCCGCTGTACGCTTACTGTCCGCGGAGAAGTCTCCTCCTCGCCGTAAGCTCCGCTCCTTTGCCTGCTTCTTCCGTGCTCTGAGCGATTGGGATATCTGCAAACTGTTGGCCAGAGACGCCCTGAAGTCAAGCATTTATTCTGATAGCAATACGAACATAACAGACAGCAACGATTAAGTGGCTTCGCCTTATAAAGGGAGCATGGGTGCAGCCGAGGCATGCGATTGGCTAGCGATACAATAGCACATGTGAACAGTGACCGCGTGCACCAGATACGCGGCGCACAGTGACAAGAGACAATACGCTTGATAAACAGCACAGATACAACACTTCCCCTCCAACAAGATCAGAATCTGTCATACGTCAGATGATCCGGCTTCGGCTTATCACGAGCGCGTAGCACAGGTGAACCGACATCGTTCTGTTCAAACGTTGATGCACATTGACGTTGTTGCACATCATTCTGTTGACGTTGATGCACAGATATGCGCCATCTAGCTTCCGATACAAATGCACTGCTATTCCACTTTTTATGAAAAAGGTATTTTATGCGTTGAAACACAAAAGTAACTGCAGTGGCAGTTCATTTCGTCGGACACTTGCAAAAATTTGTCTCTTGAAACTGGTATAGTCCTGAGAATTCATTCCAAGTGGATGTACCTAGCAAACTCACTAGCCACAATTAGACAAGTGAAATATGTGCAGCCAGCCAGCCAGCCAGCCAGCCAGCCAGCCAGCCAGCCAGCCAGCCAGCCAGCCAGCCAGCCAGCCAGCCAGCCAGCCAGCCAGCCAGCCAGCCAGCCAGCCAGCCAGCCAGCCAGCCAGCCAGCCAGCCAGCCAGCCAGCCAGCCAGCCAGCCAGCCAGCCAGCCAGCCAGCCAGCCAGCCAGCCAGCCAGCCAGCCAGCCAGCCAGCCAGCCAGCCAGCCAGCCAGCCAGCCAGCCAGCCAGCCAGCCAGCCAGCCAGCCAGCCAGCCAGCCAGCCAGCCAGCCAGCCAGCCAGCCAGCCAGCCAGCCAGCCAGCCAGCCAGCCAGCCAGCCAGCCAGCCAGCCAGCCAGCCAGCCAGCCAGCCAGCCAGCCAGCCAGCCAGCCAGCCAGCCAGCCAGCCAGCCAGCCAGCCAGCCAGCCAGCCAGCCAGCCAGCCAGCCAGCCAGCCAGCCAGCCAGCCAGCCAGCCAGCCAGCCAGCCAGCCAGCCAGCCAGCCAGCCAGCCAGCCAGCCAGCCAGCCAGCCAGCCAGCCAGCCAGCCAGCCAGCCAGCCAGCCAGCCAGCCAGCCAGCCAGCCAGCCAGCCAGCCAGCCAGCCAGCCAGCCAGCCAGCCAGCCAGCCAGCCAGCCAGCCAGCCAGCCAGCCAGCCAGCCAGCCAGCCAGCCAGCCAGCCAGCCAGCCAGCCAGCCAGCCAGCCAGCCAGCCAGCCAGCCAGCCAGCCAGCCAGCCAGCCAGCCAGCCAGCCAGCCAGCCAGCCAGCCAGCCAGCCAGCCAGCCAGCCAGCCAGCCAGCCAGCCAGCCAGCCAGCCAGCCAGCCAGCCAGCCAGCCAGCCAGCCAGCCAGCCAGCCAGCCAGCCAGCCAGCCAGCCAGCCAGCCAGCCAGCCAGCCAGCCAGCCAGCCAGCCAGCCAGCCAGCCAGCCAGCCAGCCAGCCAGCCAGCCAGCCAGCCAGCCAGCCAGCCAGCCAGCCAGCCAGCCAGCCAGCCAGCCAGCCAGCCAGCCAGCCAGCCAGCCAGCCAGCCAGCCAGCCAGCCAGCCAGCCAGCCAGCCAGCCAGCCAGCCAGCCAGCCAGCCAGCCAGCCAGCCAGCCAGCCAGCCAGCCAGCCAGCCAGCCAGCCAGCCAGCCAGCCAGCCAGCCAGCCAGCCAGCCAGCCAGCCAGCCAGCCAGCCAGCCAGCCAGCCAGCCAGCCAGCCAGCCAGCCAGCCAGCCAGCCAGCCAGCCAGCCAGCCAGCCAGCCAGCCAGCCAGCCAGCCAGCCAGCCAGCCAGCCAGCCAGCCAGCCAGCCAGCCAGCCAGCCAGCCAGCCAGCCAGCCAGCCAGCCAGCCAGCCAGCCAGCCAGCCAGCCAGCCAGCCAGCCAGCCAGCCAGCCAGCCAGCCAGCCAGCCAGCCAGCCAGCCAGCCAGCCAGCCAGCCAGCCAGCCAGCCAGCCAGCCAGCCAGCCAGCCAGCCAGCCAGCCAGCCAGCCAGCCAGCCAGCCAGCCAGCCAGCCAGCCAGCCAGCCAGCCAGCCAGCCAGCCAGCCAGCCAGCCAGCCAGCCAGCCAGCCAGCCAGCCAGCCAGCCAGCCAGCCAGCCAGCCAGCCAGCCAGCCAGCCAGCCAGCCAGCCAGCCAGCCAGCCAGCCAGCCAGCCAGCCAGCCAGCCAGCCAGCCAGCCAGCCAGCCAGCCAGCCAGCCAGCCAGCCAGCCAGCCAGCCAGCCAGCCAGCCAGCCAGCCAGCCAGCCAGCCAGCCAGCCAGCCAGCCAGCCAGCCAGCCAGCCAGCCAGCCAGCCAGCCAGCCAGCCAGCCAGCCAGCCAGCCAGCCAGCCAGCCAGCCAGCCAGCCAGCCAGCCAGCCAGCCAGCCAGCCAGCCAGCCAGCCAGCCAGCCAGCCAGCCAGCCAGCCAGCCAGCCAGCCAGCCAGCCAGCCAGCCAGCCAGCCAGCCAGCCAGCCAGCCAGCCAGCCAGCCAGCCAGCCAGCCAGCCAGCCAGCCAGCCAGCCAGCCAGCCAGCCAGCCAGCCAGCCAGCCAGCCAGCCAGCCAGCCAGCCAGCCAGCCAGCCAGCCAGCCAGCCAGCCAGCCAGCCAGCCAGCCAGCCAGCCAGCCAGCCAGCCAGCCAGCCAGCCAGCCAGCCAGCCAGCCAGCCAGCCAGCCAGCCAGCCAGCCAGCCAGCCAGCCAGCCAGCCAGCCAGCCAGCCAGCCAGCCAGCCAGCCAGCCAGCCAGCCAGCCAGCCAGCCAGCCAGCCAGCCAGCCAGCCAGCCAGCCAGCCAGCCAGCCAGCCAGCCAGCCAGCCAGCCAGCCAGCCAGCCAGCCAGCCAGCCAGCCAGCCAGCCAGCCAGCCAGCCAGCCAGCCAGCCAGCCAGCCAGCCAGCCAGCCAGCCAGCCAGCCAGCCAGCCAGCCAGCCAGCCAGCCAGCCAGCCAGCCAGCCAGCCAGCCAGCCAGCCAGCCAGCCAGCCAGCCAGCCAGCCAGCCAGCCAGCCAGCCAGCCAGCCAGCCAGCCAGCCAGCCAGCCAGCCAGCCAGCCAGCCAGCCAGCCAGCCAGCCAGCCAGCCAGCCAGCCAGCCAGCCAGCCAGCCAGCCAGCCAGCCAGCCAGCCAGCCAGCCAGCCAGCCAGCCAGCCAGCCAGCAGCCAGCCAGCCAGCCAGCCAGCCAGCCAGCCAGCCAGCCAGCCAGCCAGCCAGCCAGCCAGCCAGCCAGCCAGCCAGCCAGCCAGCCAGCCAGCCAGCCAGCCAGCCAGCCAGCCAGCCAGCCAGCCAGCCAGCCAGCCAGCCAGCCAGCCAGCCAGCCAGCCAGCCAGCCAGCCAGCCAGCCAGCCAGCCAGCCAGCCAGCCAGCCAGCCAGCCAGCCAGCCAGCCAGCCAGCCAGCCAGCCAGCCAGCCAGCCAGCCAGCCAGCCAGCCAGCCAGCCAGCCAGCCAGCCAGCCAGCCAGCCAGCCAGCCAGCCAGCCAGCCAGCCAGCCAGCCAGCCAGCCAGCCAGCCAGCCAGCCAGCCAGCCAGCCAGCCAGCCAGCCAGCCAGCCAGAGAACTTCATTAAGGTCCTGAGGAGTTTTAAGCCGTTGGAGATCCCATGCGAGGAGCTCCTCGGGCCGAAACCGTAGGCAATGCCCAAGTCGGGACGGGAACGTGGTGACGCTTCGCCAGTTCTTGGGCCCTCACGACGGCCTTGAGCTGGAGTTTGAGGTCCGGGCTTTTGAGGGCTTCTTCCCATTCGAGCTCACTGGAGAGAAGGCCCTTTGGTGACGCGGTACATTGCCATAGCATGTACCAGAGTGAGCAATAGAGTTCTTGGCAGTCTGGGCAATTTGCCGGGATGTCTGAGATATAGTGACTCAGTAGGCCTCGTGACGGATACGAGTCCGTTTGTAGCATTCGAAACGCGCGCCCGCCTGCGCGCGTTCAAGTTTGGAGTGCGGGAGCGGGTATTTTATTCTGCCTTTTCGATAGTGTGAGGTGATTTCCTGATAAGTGAGTAGCGGGTCATTAAGCTGCATGTCCAGCCCCTCGGAGGCCGTGGGACCGTCGCGGCGGACTAGTTCTTGTGCACGGTCGTGGGCCGTTTCATTGAGGTTTGGTTTTCTCGAGTGAATGTCTTTCCCCATTGAGCGGGGAACCAGGAGAGGCGTCATTTGCTCTCCTTTGAGCTCGCTAGTATTATATGTGCTACTTCTTTACATACATTGCCACTTTCGTAGGCACTAATTGCGGCACGCGGGTCCGTGAGAACATGGGTAAATGTGGGGTCTGCCACGGCGATGGCTACGGCTGTCTGTTCTGCTTTAGGGCTGGTGGTCGTTTTAACCAGTGCGGATGATCCTAAGGTTCCGTTGCCGTCCACGACTGCTATCGCGAAAGCGGATGTGTTGCCGTACTGGGCCGCGTCCACAAATGCGGTGGCTTCACGATCTGTGTCGGTGCGGTCGAGAATCGCGCGGGCCCGCCTGCCCACGTTGTGTTGTGGGTGGACGTTTCTAGGAAACGGTGAGACTTTGTAGTTGTCTCTAATTTCGCTCGGTAGGGTAACCGCGTGCTCGAGATAGGGAGATGTGGAGACATTAGCTTTGTTTAGGATTAGTCGACCGGCTTTGGACGAGGATAGGCGGAGTATTTGCGCCATAGTCTGAGCCTCGATCACTTCGTCGATGTTGTTGTGCATGCCTAGCTGGTCAACCTTTGCTGTACTTGCTCTTTGTGGAATGCCCAAGACCTGTTTGATGCTCTTGCGCATGAGTGTGTTTAGTTTCGTCTATTTTCGTCCAGTTGTGGGCAGAGGCGACGTAATTAATGTGGCTCATAAGGAACGCGTGGTATACGCGCAAAAGGTTATCTTCGCAGAGACCCTCCTGCGCCCCGAGACTCTGTGGCTGAGTCTGATCATGCTATTGGTTTTGGCGGTTAAGTGTTTGATCGTGTGTCCGTGGCATCCGGTGGCTTCGATTAGGAGTCCAAGAATGCGTATGTGGTCGACTTGCGGAATCTGTTGTCCGTCTCTTGTGTGTAGTGTGATCGGAAGTTCGTCTAGAGGGATTAGGTAGCGGACTCCTTGGCAAGACTTACGAAATAGTAAGAGTTCAAATTTCTTGGAGGATAGTTTCATTCCTGTGTCTAGTAGGTAGTCTTCCGTGGCATCTAGGGCAGGCTGTAATGCCTGCTCCATGTCTGCCAGGGAGCCTCGCGGGCTCCAGATGGTGATGTCATCTGCGTATAAAGCGCAGTTTACGTTCGGGATGTCTCGTAGTTTGTCTGCGAGTCCCTTCATCACTATGTTAAATAGCAATGGATAGATGACTGAGCCTTGCGGTGTTCCGACGGAACCCAGTGTGTAAGGGTCCGACTTAAGTTGCGAGACTAAGGTAATCAATTACAAATATGATTTGTGTAATTATGTTATAAATTATTATTTTTATTATTATAACTCACGCGCTTGATATGCGCCTTACGGTAGTTATTTAAAAGGTTAATTAGTGCAGTTATGTTAATTATTGAATTTTGCATTTTGATTTCTCGTAGAAGTAGTGGCCGCCTCATCGTGTAACTCAGCTCAAGGGTTAGAATTGCGCTCTCCCGCAGGCATTGTTTAAAATTTTCCAGCAGCTAAAAGAACACCTGGTATAAAAATAATAAATTAATGACCCACTAAATTTCGCTAATTATCACCTGGCAAGCGTGGTCCTACCGTAACTACCCCTTGGCCAGGTCGGCCATTCACGTCGGCCAACGGGAGGCCAGTGTCAATCTCACCATGGGCCGAGTTCGCCGTTGTACCGAGCACTTTAAGTATGGCAGATGTCGTGCAGAAAAAGGCAGTACATGCTCAGCGGCCACCTTGCGCCGATGCTCGTCAGATGCTTCGTTTTGAGCAACCATAGGGGAACACACTAGCCTCCCGCATTGTGCTGAACACACGAGCGCTGGCATCGCGCGGCTCCTGCGTCCCTCGAGGGCGTAACGCGATGCTCGGCGCCTGCCGTGTGAGACACGTGGCACTGCGGTAGGGCCCCGTGACAAGTGGCGCGCGCCGCTGCGGCCTTGTTGCAATAATAATAATAATAATAATAATAATAATAATAATAATAATAATAATAATAATAATAATAATAATAATAATAGTAATAATAATAATAATAATCAGCCTGGTTACGCCCACTGCAGGGCAAAGGCCTCTCCCATACTTCTCCAACTACCCTGGTCATGTACTTATTGTGGCCATGTTATCCCTGCAAACTTCTTAATGTCACACGCCTACCTAACTTTCTGCCGTCCCCTGCTACGCTTCCCTTCCCTTGGAATCCAGTCCGTAACCCTTAATGACCATCGGTTGTCTTCCCTCCTCATTACATGTCCTGCCCATACCCATTGCTTTTTTCTTGATTTCAACTAAGATGCCATTAACCTGCGTTTGTTCTCTCACCCAATCTGCTCTTTTATTATCCCTTAACGTTACACCCATCATTCTTCTTTCCATGGCTCGTTGCGTCGGCCTCAATTTAAGTAGAACCCTTCCCGTAAGCCTCCAGGTTTCTGCCCCGTACGTGAGTACTGGTAAGACACAGCTGTTATACACTTTTCTCTTGAGGTATAGTGGCAACCTGCTGTTCATGATCTGAGAATGCCTGCCAAACGCACCCCAGCCCACTCTTATTCTTCTGGTTATTTCAGTCTCATGATCCGGATCCGCGGTCACTACCTGCCCTAAGTAGACGTATTTCCTTACCACTTCCAGTGCCTCGCTACCTATCGTAAACTGCTGTTCTCTTCCGAGACTGTTAAACATTACTTTCTGCAGATTAATTTTCAGACCCACTCTTCTGCTTTGCCTCTCCAGCTCAGCGAGCATGCATTGGTGAAAGCGATAGGTGAAGCAGAAAACCCGGCGTCGACCGTCTTTGGACGAAAAATCATTCCCAACCTAGCATACCCAACGACGCAGGCCCTCGGTGTAGCGCAATGACTTTGCTGAACTAACTGAATTTACTTTCCGAAATTGTTTCGGAAAAGTGGTGCCCCTCTGGCGAGTTTTCTTCGGCGCCAGAACACTTGCTCTGCGTCTCGAAGCTTAAAACGCCTGGTATTCTCGAACGTCACCCAACACATGACATGACAAAAATTTCTTTGAGTCCTGTGGGACTGAGATCTTGGGGAGCTAAAACCGAAGGCTCCCGAAGATCAAGTCGGTGGTGCCACCCACGATGGGACCGGGAGATGAAGTTCTGCCACAATGTCGTGGGCCCTCTGGACAGCCTGGAGTTGCATGTGGAGATTGCTGCTCTTGAGAGATTCCTGCCATTGTTCTTTCGTGATGGGTGGAGAGGCGTTAAGGGCTGGGCACAGCCAGAGCATGTGTTCAAAAGAGCATGAGTCATGACCACATTTGGGGCACGACTGTGAGTGGGCAGGATCTATCCTGTTAAGAGACCGAGGAGTGGGATACGAACGGGTTTGCAGAAGTCTGAGTGTGCTAGCCTGAGGTTTGTTCAATTTAGGGTGATGGGGTGGAAATGTCCTCCTGGCCAGTCGATAATGGGAAACAATTTCGTGGAAAGTACATAATGGATCTTTGCGGATGTTGACTTCGTTACAAGCCTGGCTACCCGCGACAGCGCGGTACGTGAAATCGTGCGCTCTCCGGTGGGCCTGCTCGTTAGGATTACATCCAAGCGGGTTAATTGAGCTATTTAAATGGGCTGGGAACCACGAGGTGTGGTATCCTCCTTCGCTTCTCTCCGTAGTCCTTTCAAGTGCTTTAAGCAAAATACTGTTCGCCTGTTCAGATACGAGAGCGGACGAGAAGGATCTAACCGCTGTGCGCGAGTCCGAGAAGACGATAGGGAGCATCTTTGAGCTGTGAAAAGCCAGATCGATCACCGCTTTCTCCGCCACATGGGCAGACTTTGTACAGACAGATGCTACATTAACAAGGTTGCCCCCCGCGTCTACAACTGAGACAGCGAACTTATCCCCACTGTCACATCTGGCAGAATCGACAAAGAGGGCATCTAGTTTCTGCTGATTGATCTTTTTAAAGGTGGACTTGGCTCTGGCGAATCTCCTACCCTCGTTAAGCACTGGGTGGATGTTTCACGGGACGGGGTCAACCATGATGCGAGTTCTGGTTTCCCGGGACAAGCTAACTTTGGTCGCCGGTTCATGTCTTGGTGGGATTCCCGCTTGATCTAAAATCTTGATCCCTGGCTTAGTGGATGAAAGCCCCTTTATTTGACCCGCTGTGTGAGCTTCTATTAGCTCATCGATGGTGTTATGGAGTCCTAGCTGCAGCAGCTTCTCAGTGCTTGTGGACTGCGGAAGGCCGAGCACGCGCTTGAGGCCGGTTCTGATTAGGGAGTCGAGCTTGGCCTTTTCCGCTTTACGCCAATTAAGGCACGGCGCTACGTAGATAACATGACTCAGGAAAAATGCTTGATAAGCTCTGAGCAAATTGTCCTATTTGAGACCGCCTCTTCGATTTGAGACGCGGGCTACCAGTCTTAGGACATTACTAGCCTGTCCGGTGAGCCTGTTGAGGGCCGTCGAGTTACAGCCCTTGGCATATATGAGGAGACCTAGAATTTTGACCGAGTCCATCCTCGGTATAGGATGCCCATTTTTAGCTCGAATTTCTATCGGCAGAGTTTCCAGAGGCGCAAGGTTTCTGACCCCCCGTCTGGACTTGCGGTATAACAATAGCTCTGATTTAGCGGGGGGAGTTCAAGGCCCGTGTTTGAAACAAAGTCTTCAGTAGCCTCCAACGCACTTTGTAACGAGTGTTCGAGCATGGCTAGCGATCCGCCCGGCGCCCAGATCGTGATATCATCCGCATAAATGGCGTGACCAACGTTTGGGATTGCAGCGAGGCGAGTGGAGAACTTGTGCATGGCTATATTAAATAAGAGTAGGGACAGGACCGAGCCCTGCGGGGTGCCGCAGGTGCCTAGTTCGTACGGTCCTCCTGTGACCATGCCTAATTGGAGGTGTGCCTTGCGATTCGCGAGGAAATATCTGGTGTAATCATGAAACCGCTGGCCCAGGTTGAGAGACGAAATCACCGTCAGTATGTGTTTATGCGCGACTCTGTCGAAGGCCTTGGAGAGGTCCAGTGCGAGGATCCCTCTCACGTCGCGAGTAGGGTTATCAACATCACCCAAAGCTCCTGAAATGTCTATGTGAATTGTAGGAGAACTATCGTGACTGTGAGCGCAGTACACCGCGCAGTGTGCGTGTTGTCAGACGATATAAATGAGCGCTTTTGAAGATTCCTCAATGCAGCACGAAACCTCGTACATTTATGCTCTCTCTAAACATAATTTAATAATTTCATTTCAGGTTTTGCTGGGAAAAGCAATTATTTTATATATGACAGGTGCATAATAAGAATAACAAGACTCAGTATTGCAGCCGACGCACGTTTTGCGACAGCCCTCGGACCACAGCGCCACTCCCTCTGCCTCGGAGAAGCAGTGAACTACGCCGGTGGGCACGCCTACGCACCTGGCCGCCGCCCATAGGCTAGGCGACGACGCAAATGCCGACTTATTGGCGGCCCCCTTTGTAACGTGGCGGTGACACATAGCCGCCTGCCCTGCTTGATGTTTGCAGCCAATGTGCATGTTTTTCATTCTCGCATTTTATTGCGATGGCAATTATAGGACACTCCAGGCGCATTTCTGCCATCGACGTAGGCGTAGCCCTCACGTTCCGCATTAAGTCTAGGGGCGATAGAATGGTCGCCGCACGGGCGAGTGAAAGAGGGCGAGCCGGCGCTCAATTTCGCGCGTGCGAGCGATTCTCCTGCGAGGCTGAGGCGAGGGAGGTTGTTCTCTGGCGGCTTAGCCTCATTTCTCCCGGGCGCATATTTTAGTGCGAGCAAAATAAATTGACGTGTTGTTAGTCAGCACTCGTCCTGTCTGGTCTTTCTTCTCCCGTGTTTTTCTGGCGCTGTATGTTTAAGCCATGGATCAATACCAGCAAGCTGAGTTTCAGGCACTTTCAAGTACGAATTCCATGTTTCAGCGCTGTAGAGATTCAGCAGAATATAGCGCTGTGTCGTACATGCTTCTCGAACACCTACGCTAGATGTCTCAACACAAAAAGCATATCAAACGGGGCGTTCTCAGTTGCGCAGCAGCACTGTGCGCAGAAAGGCGCGTGCACGCAGCGCCGCTGTCCGAGATTTGTGGAGCAAGTGGAGTAGACTTGCGACAAGCGGCGCAGTCTTCTTGCAGATGGCCAACAAAGAGATGGGCGCGTCGAAACTAGAACGCCTGGATCCATACTCACTGGATGACTTTAGCCATACGCCTTGATGCAGATAATTTTTCTTTTACGCGGCAGCTTGAGCATGCGCTTTGCAACATGACCGAGAACTCCGACGCGTTTTATTGCGCGCACACTCAGCAAAATCCTCACAGCTGCGCGGCTGCCATTTTTTTTTCAGTCTGGTCAGTCTTCGTGCTCCGGACCGACGAGATTCTTGTAGTCCTTGTGGCAATCCTGCACAGACATTTTGCATTGCAAGAAGGGAAGCATATTAGGCATTAGATTGTAGCAAGGAGTCTGATTAACTAATAAAAACAAAATGAGACATACACTCAATCGTAGCAATTGCTACAAAGGAAGCACATACTGGTTCCTCGTTAGAAAACCCTTGCAGTTGAAGGAAAGATCGTCCTGTTCTGGGACTCCAGCCCAGAACCATCGCATTTTTAGGGCTGCCATGCTCCCATCTGGGCTAACCAGGTGGTTAGCAGATGGCAGGGCCAAGTCCAACTTATCAACAACTCGAAGGCAAGAGTTTGTCGTAATCGCTCAGCGAAAACCCGAAAGGTGGAGAGAAGTAATTAATAAAGGGAAAATGAGACATCCACCCAATCGTAGCAATTGCTAAGAAGGTTTCTCGAATGAGGAACCCGTGTCGGTAGTGGTGCCGTTTCGTATCGGCTTCCTATGTAGCACTTAGCTACGATTGGGTGGATGTCTCACTTTCGCTTTATTAATTACTTCTTTCCACTTTGCGGGTTTCCGCACAGCTATCACGCCAGTCTAATTAACCATTGGGGCCAGTTTGAATAGCAGTAGCAGAAAACAGTGCTGTTTACGAGACACGCAACTGGATCAGTGGCACACGGGCCAATCACAGGCTTGGGTGAATACATTTAGAAGCTTACGCTATGCTTTCGGCAACGCACAGTAACTGCGTAAGCTCGCCACCAAAATCTGAAGCATGTGTACGTTAGCATTCTCAGTTCCGACAGTGGAATCCGAGGCTACGATTAAAGCTCGCACGTGATATGAAGAAGACCGTCATTTATATAGTGCTTTAGCGCGGAAACGTTTTTTCACACGGACGCAGGAAGGACAAACAGAAGCGCTAACTTACAACAGAATATTTATTAGAATCAGGATCACTATTTACGTGCCGTGCAACAACTCAGGCACGCGCAGACATACATCGAGATACGACATTCTTTTCCTTGCTAAACATAATGGGCGCGTTAAGTTAGCGCGCTCCGAACTCCACAGGAGCACGCCCGAGTGCGCTCGAGTGCGACGCCTTCGGAGCTTAACGGTCATTTTCGCCGACTGTTTTCGGGTGCACGAACGCCGTAACTGGCGAATGCTATGTTGCTTCCGCATCCGCTATCGCACTTCGCGCGCTTTTCGAAAATGGCGCCACCGACCGTACTCCTGCAGTTTTTATTAGACGATGAAGAGGTAGAAGAATTTGACGCGCGGCGACGGAGGCAGCAGCAGCGTCTTACGTATGCGATGCAAGCTCAACGTTCGCGCCAAGCTCAAAGCGCGCCAACACGTTTCCGATCTTGCTTGAGAGCAGCTTCAGACGCCCGGCTGCGCGGCGGCGGGAGGAACGAGTGGTCAAGAAGAACGGACTACGCAAGTGGAAAGAGTAGGAAACACGTCATCTTTCCGGAAGCCGTAGCAGGCGCGCGCTCTCGCGCACCGTTTCCAGGATGGGGCGCGTAGAGCGCGCTCCGCAATCACGCACCGGAAGTCGCTTTTTAGCCGGTAAGTTTAGAAGAGCGCACTCTGCTGGCTAGAGCGTGCTCGAGCGCCTTAACGTGCCCAATGAAGGCGTGCCAGCACACTCTTCGCCTAGCTTCTCAACAGTTTCAATTTCACTTATCAGTCTCGTTCTTTCTTCTTTGTGCTCGCGCATATCGGAAACGTAACTTTCTCGGAAAAAAGGCGAGCAACCGCACAGGCTGCAGTTGGCCAGCCGTCAGCGCCTTTCTTTACATTGTTGCAGCAATGTGTATCGTTTAGACACCGCCTGGTATGCCCGACGCAGCGTCCACCACACAAGAGTGGGGTCTCGTGTACGACGCCTTCTTGACATGCTATCAACCACGTTCTATGGCTCCATTCATAGCTTACCCTCTTTTTAGAAAGTGGGTTGCTGCTTTTGCATAGCTTTCTCAGATTATTCGAGGCCATGAAATCTACCTAACGTTTGCCAGAGCACCCACCTTTTTTACAGCGGAGTGGTATATGGCTAGGGTACTACACAATTTTCGTGTCCACAAATAAAAACATTCATCATTAATGGCTCAAACCCCCGCAAGCACTCGTAGCAGGCCTGATTAAAGTCCTGCAACTGTTAACGTGAGGAGAACCAGCAGCCAACTTTTTTTCTGGAAATACAGTTTCTGAATTGCTTTTGCACCCATATTATCAATATTTTCTCCTTTAATGAATGAGTGAATGCAGCCCCAGATATTTTACAGCTTTGATGCTATTTAGAGAGGAACGGAAAAGCTGAGCACTGAGCTTGAACAACACCTTCAACAGCCTTCGTGTCTTGAGTGGCACTAAAACTGCTCTTGTGTTTTGCGTGTATATAAAGCAACCTATGTGTTTTCCCGATATTATAGAAATAGTGACTGAACATGAAGAAGTCCTAAGGAAGTAGCAAAAAGTGAAATAGATTTTATACAGTGTGGTGACGCAGGCATACTACAGGACACAGTAGCAGTAGGTAAAGTTTAGCGATCGTAGGTTAGTAAGAGCGAAAATTGCCCTCAACCTGAAGAGAAGAAGAACTGAACTAATCGCAAAAAATGGGATAACCTCGATCTAGTAAGGTAACAACAAGAATTTAATATTGCCCTTGAGTAGCAATATGATTCCGTAGAACACGAATAAAACGATGACATAGAAGAAATGAACGAAACTTTAACTAGACTGGTTTCCTAAGCAGCAATTAAAGTCGGTAAAGGTGAAGGTAAAACATCAAGACAAGAAGTAAGCAAGCTCTCTTAAAGCACAATAGCGTTAATAAAGAAACGACAACTGATGAAAGTACATACTTTAAGAGATAAAGTAGAATCTGCTGAGCCATCTAAGCTGCTCAGCAAGGAGAAAGTCGGTGACATACCACGCAATTAATTATGTCAGAGAGATTGAGGCAGCAATAAAGAAAGGGAGCCAGCATAAAAGCGGCCCAAAAGAAAATGTGTACAGCTATGGCGCACGCAGTAAATAAGAAACATCATCATCATAATCATCATCAGCCTGGTTACGCCCACTGCAGGGCAAAGGCCTTTCCCATACTTCTCCAACTACCCAGGTCATGTACTTATTGTGGCTATGTTGTCCCTGCAAACTTCTTAATGTCATCCGCCCACCCAACTATCTGCCGCTCCCTGGTACGCTTCCCTTCCCTTGGAATCCAGTCCGTAGCCCTTAATGACTATCGGTTATCTTCCCTCCTCATTACATGTCCTGCGCATGCCCATTTCTTTTTCTCGATTTCAACTAAGATGTTATTAACTCGCGCTTGTTCCCTCACCCAATCTGCTCTTTTCTTATCCCTTAATGTTGCACCTATCATTCTTCTTTCCATAGCTCGTTGCGTCGTCCTCAATTTATGTAGAACCCTTTTTGTAAGCCTCCAGGTTTCTGTCCCGTACGTAAGTACTGCTAAGACACGGAAAATAACAAACAAGGCAACCTTATTACCATATTCAGTAACATATTGACTCACCGTGGTTGTTTAGTGACTATGGTGTTGGGCTACTAAGTACGAGGTCGCGGGATTTGATCCCGGCCACGGCAGCCGTATTACAATGGGGGCGAAATGCGAAAACACCCGTGTACTTAGATTTAAGCGCACGTTAAAGAAACTAAGGTGGTCCAAATTATTCCGGAGTCACCCACGTACTACTGTGTGCCTCATAATCACATCGTCATTTTGGCACGTAAAACCCCATAATTTTTTTAGTAGCATAGGGAAGGTGGCAGAAGACTTCTATTATGAACCGTACAATTTGCAGATAAGCCATCCAACTTTGTAGCCGAAAAAGACGGTATAACAGTCGACTTGGCAAGATGGGGAAATTTTAAAGCGAACCTTTCCTTGCCTTTTCCTTTCCCACTGCTGCTGTGGCTACTGCTGTCAGGCGCACCGCGTCGCGGGGTGATTCAGAGCGTGCTTCGAAAGAGCGTCGTAGAGAAGAAAAGAGAAGCGAGGACATTGCTTGGACTGCACCGCGTCGAATGTGCGCAATGCCCTGTGTAGCTCCCGGGTCGTCGCCACATTAGCCTCGTGACCGCTGTAATTATCCGTGACCCCCGCAAGCGCTTACCTTTCTATCGACGTGCTAGTCCAGAGGTAAGCTAGATAGAATGGAAGACAGGAGACGGAAGAGGAGGCAGAGAATGGGCAGAACTGACGCTGCGCGAAACGAGTGCATAACAGCCAAGCCATTCTTCGCTCGCAGTTACCATACAACTACAAGGGAGGGTGGATAGGAAGAAGGTGACGTGAAAATGCAAGGAAACGCAGAATAAACTTAAATTCGAGGTACTACACGGTTCACTTCTGATATTTCTGGAAGTCGCACGTCAAATAAACACTTCTGTGCCCGCCGTGGTAGCTTTGAGGCTATGGAATTGCTCGAGGTCGCGGATAAAAAACGCTCGCGCACTTTGATTTAGGGACACGTTAAAGAACACAACGGTGACAAAATTAAGGAGGAGTGCGCCCTTATACGACCTGCCTCATAATCCGATTGTGGTCCTTGCACGTTTTCGAGTTTTCCTGCTGGTTGATGTACATTGACTTCATTAAAAAATTTAAATTATGGGGTTTTACGTGCCAAAACCATTTTCTGATTATGAGGCACGCCGTAGTGGAGGACTCTGGAAATTTCGTCCACCTGGGGTTCTTTAACGTGCACATAAATCTAATCACACGGGTGTTTTCGCATTTCGCCCCCATCGAAATGCGGCCGCCGTGGCCGGGATTCGATTCCGCGACCTCGTGCTCAGCAGCCCAACACCATAGCCACTGAGCAACCACGGCGGGTCTCTTTTTGGCTTCGTTGCCTGTATTATTATGTATGAATGTACTACTGCTATTCTTGTATAGTCTCCAATCATTATGTGCTCTTTTTCTATATAACGTTTTAGTACCGTTCATTGATGAGTTGTGACATGTTGTTCACCCTTGTAATAATCCCTCCCCATCGGGGATTGACAGTATTCTATAAATAAATAAATAAATAAATAAGCAAATAAAATATTTCAATTCAAATTTAATGCTTCTGCCACGAGGCAATGTGCCATGTGAGGCAGTGAAAATTCCCAAACCTCTCATAGGTTATGAAACATAGCGCACAACTACGCCTCAAGGAAATACCTGTCTCAAGGAAATACCTCTCTGTGTGTTTTACTGCGCTGCACTTTGCCCCAACCTTTCCTTCCCATATTCAAGAATCTCCTTCTCTCTCTGTGTTTTGTGTACAACGCAAACAAACAGCAGTGGTGCACGCAAGGTAGCGTTTAATGTCAACTCACCATTCTCGTGTTGGACAAAACGTTGAAGAAATTAAACATTCGCCGTCAACATCATCACTAATTATCGTCAATCAACGCAAACAGCACAAAATTTCGCTTACATCGATTCCCACAATGCGAGGGATCTGCACAATTTTCATATTGAAGCTTGCAGCGCGAGACACAATGTCTTGAGACCTCAACTGTACCAGAGAGTTGGAAGAACGCCATTATTATTTTGTGCCAGAAGAAGGGCGATGTAAAAAAAATTGAAAAATTTAGACACATCAGCTTACTTTCAGCATAACACAAAACACTCACGAAGGTAATTTCTGATAGGCTGAGAGAAGCACTTGACTGTAATCAACACCAAGAACAAGCCGGCTTCAGGAAGGGGTACTATATGATGAATCGTTGCCATGTAATCAATCAGGTAATTGGGAAATGTGCTGAGTACAACAAAACTCTTTATACGGTTTTCATGGACTGTGAAAACGCATTACATTTTGTAGAGATACCAGCAGTCTTGGGCGCATTGCGTCGTCAATGTGTACTTGAAACATATGTGAATACCGTCACCAACATATACAAATACTCCACAGCTGCCTTGCTGCTACACAAGAAAAGCAAAGATTCCGATAAAGAAAGGGGTCAGGCAAGGATATAGAATCTCTCCAATGCTCTTCACTGCCTGCTTAGAAGTATTCAAACGACTAGGTTGGGAAGAAATGGGAATTGTGTTGAATTGAGGATATCTCAAAAACTTAAGGTTTAGAGATGACATTTGCTCTTCAGCAATGATGGCGAAATATTGCCACAAATGATAGATCTCAACCAAAAGAGTATTAAAGTGGGGGCTGAAGATGAGTAAATATGCGAAAGAGGAAAATGATGCTAGGTGGTCCGGCGAGATACTGGAGATTCACGATGGGCAACCGGACCCTAGAATATGCGCAAAAGTATGCACATCTATGTCAAATAGTAACAGGGGAGCCAACTCATGTAAAGGAAATTCACCGTAGAATAAGGGTGGGCTGGTGCGCATATGGAAGGCATTCCCGACTCATGATCGGCAACTTGCCCGCTGTACAACTATTGCATTTTGCCTGTACTAACATATGGTGCAGAAACAAGGGGGATAGCAAGGAAACTCGACAAGAAACCAAGAGCCGTGGAGCGTGCGATGGAACGAAAAATTATAGGCGTAACATTAATAGCACGACAGCAGAGCTGATCACAGGACAAACAAATGAAACAGACATTCCAGTCTACATTAGGAGACAGAAATGGACTTGGGCAGATCATGTAATGCGAAGGATGGATAACCCGTGGTCAGTTAGAGCGACAGAGTGGATACCAAGGTAAGGGAAACGCATCAAGGTATGGAAAAGTCATCTGTGTACTCGGAAAAATATAATAAAACATGTTGCATGCATACTAACAAATAAACGTGGAGGGTGTTAAGTAATAATTAGGGAATCTGTTTAAATAATTCAATATGACATTGGAAGAAATGAAAGCGGTAGGAGACTACTCCCTATATTTTGTGGCATTAGCTGTTATGGTGACTGAGCCGCTGTAGCAGTCTACAACTGAGTGCCAGGCAACGGCTTAATTTCCAAGAGTAGTGACAGCATAAGAATTCTTGTGGTTGGAATGCGAGAACTTCTAATTTCAGCGCACAAGTAAAAAGCCCTGCCTATAAAACATGAACAGTTTTTATTAAAAATGCCAATATGAGAACTTTGAATTCATAACTCAGTGTTTAATTATTTCTGCAAAAGCTTGACTGTCAAGTTTTAGACCTCCCAACAATGATGAACACAGGCCTGACACAGACATGTAGAAGGTGTTGCATCATTATATAATACAAGGCCTAATGCTTTATTGAATGGCCCATAATTTCGCTGCTGTTTTTTTATTAAAATAATGAAGGATATAAAGCAAGATCTGCATAGCCTCAGCTGCGAGTTCAGTAATCTGTCAATTTAAATATATTTACATTGCTCATGCCAAGCTACTCATTTGCAACAAGACCACTTTCAGTTGCAGCATGTGTATAGCCTTCGAGTATTTCTTGCCCAGTCTGCACATGCGTGGATCAGCCCTTAGAGAATTCATTTGCTTATGTGTTTGTTCCATCTACTGGTCTGGTAGTGCATGCGTTCCGGTTTCATATGCACATCCAGTAGTAGTGGAATTCCTGTTTATTTGAGCCTAATTTGGTACCAAGCCATATTAGGTATCAAACTGACATGTAATATAAATCTGAATAAGAATGGGTTGTCAGTTTTCGTTCAGGGTATACAGCACACATGTTTTTGTTGTTATGCAAACTTTAAGCGCTAAAGTGTGTATATCAATAAAAGTGGCATTCTCATGAAAAATGCATAAGGTGGCTATCTAATAACTCATTTTTGTGTCTGTCGCAGAACCAACCACCGTATCCTGAGTCCGGAGCCACAGTGGCTGAAAGCCTTCTTCTGGTTATGGGACACAGCCTTCATCATGATGCGTCAAGGGAGGCTACAGAAAGCCTGCTGAACTTACTAAATGCTTACCTTCCAGAAGGAACAGCCTTGCCAACATCAAAGTACGTGTTCTTCAGGCATTTATGCAGCGTAGACCGCAAGATCAGGCGCTTTTACTGCAGTGGCTATTGCAACTATCTGGAACTCCTAGAGAATGTTACAAATCTTGTTCCCAGCAAGTGCAACATCGAGCATCATGTAGCTAATCTTTTGAAAACATTATCATTTTTTGTAATTGACTTAGAAGGTCAAATACGTAATGTGCTGAAATCGGGGCATGCTAAGCCTTTTCAACAGTCTGATTCATATGACATTAGTGACATAACATACAGTGTTTGTTACAGGAAACTGCCTTTTGGTTCTGATTATTTAGCGTGAACTTTTAATACTGATGGCCTGACTCCTTTTGGGAGAAGTGCATTTGGCATTTGGCCGTTTCTTGTCCAAATTAATGAGCTGCCATACAAAGAAAGCGTGCAGAAACTCCTCCCTGCTTTGTGGTGTGACCTACATAAGCATGCCATGAACAGTTTTCTTTTGCCTTTTGCGAAAATAGCGAATGAGATGTCGGCTAGTGGTTTAACATGGCAATACTAAAGGTAGTTGGAAGGCAACAAAAGTGTACCCAGGACCGTGTACTGTAGATAGTGTGGCTAGGTGTGAACTGATGGGCATGACACAGTTCAATGGTAAGCATGGGTGCAGCTGGTGTGAGATGGTAGGGCAGGCTGTTGCCCATATGGCAATGGGCACTGCCGTATCTATCATACACCTAAATCCTTTCCAAAGATGCGCACACAGGAATAATTCCACCAGCATGCTTTAAAGGCCCGAACACACAATAAAGGAGCAAGCTGTGAAGTAAAAGGCACAAGTGTTCTTACTCACATGACTTTTTTCCAGCTTCAGTTCTGGCTTTGCAGTAGATTGGATGCACGCTGTTTGTTCTCGCTTTAAAAAGGCCTAATTTGGCTTAAGTCAAAGCAGAAGCATAGCTTTTACCTCCGTCATCGCCTTCAGGAAGCTGATGAAAGCTAAAACGATTGTGTCCAGTACGGGAAATTTCAAGACCGCCACGGTCACTGAAAGGGGGAAAGTACTGGAAGTTAGCAGAATGGCGCGACTGGCAATTATTGTATGCACCAGCTGTGCTGGCTGGCTACATTCCGTCAAAGAACTTCAAGCATTGGTTGTCATTCGTTGACGTGATCCATTACATGTTGGGTGAGTGCACTGCACTTGAAAAGTTCCATGCTATGAAGGCACGAATGGGGAAATTTTTGAAGGAATATGAGAAGCTATATGGGATCAAGTAATATGACATTAAATTCCCACTTGCTCTTACACATTGTAGACATCGTGAAATACTGGGTTCCTCTGTGAGCTTATTCAGTGTTTCCTTTTGAAGCAATGAACCGCAAGCCTGTCAAAACGGCGAGGGGTAAACGCTACCCCGAAAAGCAAATACTTGAGAAGTTTGTCTGGTGCAAGCGCTCCCCAGGCACCATGGCATCTAGTGACAAAAGTAAGGGCTGGTGCTGATGTTGACAAACTGTTCAAAAGTCTTGTGAAGTGCTATGCGCTGAGGAAACAGTTCACTCAAAATAGTGATGTCACATTCTACGCCAAGTCAGTATACAGGACTGATGGGTTGCATTATAAGTAGGTGAGTATTGGTTCATGTTTTGCATTGCCAAGCTCGACAAGGCCCGCAGAATGAATTCCTTTATTGAGATGGATGGCTTCTTTTGCCGTCTAACGGATATCATTTTGGTTTGCCTTGAGCGACGTGTTGAATGTACATAAATGAAAAAGGCCATGCTAACTGTTCAAATATACAGGGTATGCCGCAGGCTGGTGACTACATGTTGTAAAAATAGTTCCATTCAATTTCTTCAGGCTGAGTGCACAAGAGAATATACCACAATACTGACGACCCAACTGAACAAATGTGTCGGGCTGATTTGAGGCGGCAGCACGTATTTGTGTACATTGAATGCCCACTATGGTATCGGACCTACTTAATGACCATAAAACAGTGCTGAGAGAAAATTTGTGTCGTCAGCACCATTATCAGCCTGGTTACGCCCACTGCAGAGCAAAGGCCTATCCCATACTTTTCCAACTACCCCGCTCATGTACCAATTGTGGCCATGTTGTCCCTGAAAACTTCTTAATCTCATCCGCCCACCTAACTTTCTGCCGCCCCCTGCTGCGCTTCCCTTCCCTTGGAATGCACTCCGTAACCCTTAATGGCCATCGGTTATCTTCCCTTCTCAATACATGTCCTGCCAATGTTCATTTCTTTTTGTTGATTTCAACTAAGATGTCATTAACTCGCGTTTGTTCCCTCAACCAATCTGCTCTTTTCTTATCCCTTAACGTTACACCCATCATTCTTCTTTCCATAGCTCGTTGCGTCGTCCTCAATTTAAGTAGAACCCTTTTCGTAAGCCTCCAGGTTTCTGCCCCGTACGTGAGTACTGGTAAGACACAGCTGGTTACATACTTCTTTCTTGAGGGATAATGGCAACCTGCTGTCCATGATTTAAGAATGCCTGCCAAACACCCTCCAGCCCTGTATTATTGTGTAATACATCTTTCATAATCCATTCTTTGTGTAATACATCATAAACAATGAAATTGAGGCTTTAAAGTTCATGACAGTGTTAGGGGACCGAATCGCCCCGGCGGCTCGACAGCTTCCCAACTACAGTCGTCTTGCCACAAAGCAATAGACGCACTCGACATTGTACAGTTTGTAGCGCAGTACGCCACGTTGCGCTTGAGAATAGGTGTAGCCAGGGCGCAGTGTATGCTTGGCTTACAGCATCGCGAACGATTGTGTGTAGTCCTCACTGGCTGTGCGGCGCTTTTCCAGCAACGGTGTATACCGCTGAGAGAGCAAGTGGTGTGTATGTACTTTGTTTACCTTTCATGATGTTTTGTTTAAAATGTGTCATTTTTTTGTCAGAAAGAAAACTATTCATTAAAATCTGTTCAAGTACTTTCTATTAGAACTGTATCGTTCTAAACGGAACGTTCGGATCGTTCGGAACGCACGGAAGCACCTTCTCGCTTTTGCTAAAGAAAAATCTGGTCCTTTTCTTTTACGATATAAAACATTATTTATGGGCTCCAAACGCTACGTATTCGACAATGCAACCGAAACTATCGAAGAAAAATCATAGCAACCCCCTCCCCGCCCCAAATCATTAAATGGTTCCGTTTCTGGTCACAAAGCTAATCTCTCTATTTCGATTATTTTCACAAACATTCGCAGCTTTCTTTCTAAACGCCACCACGTGTCAAGCCTTGTATCTTCATCCAGTAGCAACTTACTTATTCTAACTGAAACGTGGTTGACCTCTGACGTCACCGATGGCGAAGTTTTATCCGACTTGCCCAACTTTAATCTTTTTAGAAAGGATCGTCTCGGCACACGTGGCGGTGGCGTCCTCATTGCTGCAAACAAACAGCTTTCGTGTTCTGTTATCAAAATATCCTCCGACCTTGAAATATTATGGTTAATCTGTCGTTCCGCACCACAGTCTGTGCTCTTGGGAGTTTGCTACAGGCCTCCTAGACACACTCCAGATTTTTCACGCGAACTTAATAATATTTTAACCAAACTTTCGACTAAATACCCTAATGCTCGCGTCGTTCTCTTTGGAGACTTTAACTTTCCGAATATCGACTGGATGACCCTAACCTCGTCAGCACCCAATGCGAAAGAAGCTAACGAATTTCTTGACGTTTGCCTAAACTTTAATCTTACTCAGCTAGTATCACAACCTACACGAGTCACTTCCGATACCGCCAATATTCTTGACATAATCTTAACAACAGATCCAGGGAGCCTATCTTCTATAACATTTCTAAAAGAAATAAGTGACCACAAAGTAATTCATGCTAATTTTGCCTTTGTCCCCGAAATACGCCACGCTTGCAGGAAAACAATTCGACTATATGACAAGGGGAACTATGGGGCCATCATTAGTGAACTTAATGCCTTTTTTCCCTCGTTTCAAGATGGTTTTTGGGAACGACCTATTAACGAAAACTGGTCACTCTTCAAGAACAAAATGAACCGATTAGCTGATGGCTTCATCCCTAAGGTAACTTTCCGTCCTACCCGCCAAAAACCTTGGTTTACTAAATCATTAAAATCGCTTGAAAACAAGAAGAAACGTCTTTTTCGTATCGCCAAGACTAGAAACAGTGTTTGCGCATGGGACAAGTACAACATTGCAGAAAAAGCATACTTAACAGAAGTGCGCAACGCTAAATACTCATTCTTTCACACTGAGCTATCAAAAATCCTTGCTGATTCACCCAAACGTTTCTGGCAAATTCTAAACCCACATGACACCCCTCCCGTTATCCTTACTAATCAATCTGGTCAAGAAGCAAGTTGTTCAGAAAGTGCCAATATATTTAATACAGCCTTTTCGTCTGTCTTTACAAATGAACCTAACCCTACTGAAACAGAACCGTTTTCCGCTAGTTTACCAGAAATGCCACCCATAAGCATTAGTTTCGCTGGTATCCTGTCCTTAATTGAAAAAATGAAATTGTCATCTTCTACTGGTACGGACGAAATAAATTCCAAGCTCTTGAAAAACACTAAGCACATATCTGCCGAATTTTTACTGTTACTGTTTTCCCAGTCACTTTCCTCAGGAATTCTCCCTTACGACTGGAAGTGTGGGAAGGTCATTCCAGTTCACAAAGCAGGCAACAGAGACTGTCCGTTAAATTACCGCCCCATATCTCTAACCAGTGTGTGCTGCAAACTCATGGAACATATCATATACTCTCAGGTCATGCATTTCCTTGATTCTAACAGCTTTTTTAATCCCTCTCAACACGGATTTCGAAAAGGCCTCTCATGCGAATCCCAACTAGCCCTTTTTCTTCACGACCTGAATGCTAACCTCGACACTAACCTACAAACAGATGCCATTTTTCTTGACTTCACCAAGGCTTTTGATAAAGTACCACACAAGCGTCTGCTAATGAAGCTCTCTCAACTCAATCTGCCACACGACGTTCTAAACTGGATCGCCCAATTTCTGACTAACCGCTCTCAGTTTGTTTCCCTTAACAATGTCAAGTCTGACTCGCTCCCTGTAACGTCCGGCGTGCCGCAGGGATCTGTCCTCGGCCCACTTTTATTTCTAATATATATCAACGACTTGCCTAATAATTTATCATGTAACATCCGCATGTTCGCTGACGACTGTGTTATCTACCGCAAAATAACTAACATATCTGACCAAACAGCCCTACAAAATGATCTTAATAAAGTGTTAGACTGGTGTAACCGCTGGCTAATGACCCTTAATCCTAACAAATGTAAATTAGTTTCCTTCCACCGCCGCAAAAACCCACTCCAATTTCCTTATAAAATCGCTAACATACCAGTTGGAACAAGTGAATCCTATAAATACCTTGGTGTAACATTAACCCCTGATCTTTCCTGGCGCACCCATGTCACGAATATCATTTCATCGGCTAACCGATCATTAGGATTTCTAAAACGTCATCTGCGTCACTCACCCTACCACGTAAGACTTTTGGCTTACCAATCATTAATTCGACCCAAACTTGAATACGCATCACCAATCTGGAGCCCTCACCAAGTTTATTTGATTAACGCTATCGAAGCAGTGCAAAATCGTGCTGCTCGCTTCATTCATTCTTCTTATTCATATGATATCAGTGTGTCATCCCTTAAGAATGACTCTGGTCTGCCCACTCTTTCGTCTCGCCGCAGGATCGCCACACTATCACTTTACCACAAGTTTTATCACAGTTCTTTCAGCCATCCACCTTACATCGCTCCCGCCGCTCGCACATCCCCCCGCACGGGCCATCCACTTCAAGTCACCCGACCCCGTTCTGGCACCACTACTTTTTCTGCATCATTTTTTTGCCGCGCAGCTTCAGAATGGAATGGCCTTCCCCACGACATTGTTTCAATCACCTGTCCATCACGTTTTATTCAAAGTGTATCCATATACCTGTCTTGTTAAATACCTGTGGCATTTGTAACATCTCTGTACAACCCACCCCTTATGTAACACCCCCTTGTGGGGTCTTTAAGGAAATAAAGTGAAGTGAAGTGAAGTTATTTTTATTGCAGAAGTCAGATAATTATAGAACTGAGGGGCATTTTAAATAAATACTGTTCATGAATACCCCCATCTGCTATATGTCACATGAAAAATTTACTAGAAATAGAGTCAGGCATAAAGGAGCAGGCCACATTGGGAGTTACTAATTACAACAGAGCAGGCCAAGTTTGAATCAGCATGTTGAACTTTGCATTGTATGCTTGTTATTCTCACTACTGAAAAGTGCGTGCAATACAAAAAAAAAAGACGAAAACAAACCCTTTTGTGGCCTTCCTAATTCACGAAATTGTTTTATAGTTTAAACAACAGAAGGGCATTACGTGTTACATGCTCCAGGGTTTGTGCATGTGCCCATTGACCATGTTTATCAATGGCCATGATTTACATATATCAATATAGCTCACTGCAAATTTTAGGTTAAATCACACGTTGCCAAAGTGTGTCAGGTTTATATATTATACACCATAAGGTTTATTTTTCCTACGAAAAGCATCATTTAAGGGTGCGATGGAATGCATTATTCTAGGTTTACTAAAGCAAAAAGCTGTGCTGTCGTTCTGGAACTCTGATTTTAGTGTAAAAAAAAAGCACATTTTCTGTTCAAGTTTTTGTGATGTACTTTGACATTACGAACTACATGAATAGTCTGATGACTTCCGTCAGCAGAAATCCCCAGGTACATTGTCATTTGAGTTCCTGATGTACCCGTGATGCTAAAGGACATTGGCATTGCATCCTTAATACCTAACTAATACTTAATGCATACTTAACACCAAAGGTCGCGGTTTCGACTCCCACCAAAGGTCTTGAGTTCGAGTGGCTTAACTAACTATATCCTAATTAAATGTGCCATAATTAGTATAGCATTGACTAGTACCACATGTGGCAGGTTCGACTGCCACGAAAGGTCGTGTGTTCGAGTGCCCTAATTAACTCTATGGTAATTAACTGTGGCTTAATTAACATCACAATCCTTAACATGACATGTCACGGGTTTGGCTCCCGCCAAAGATCGTGGGTACGAGTGTCATGATTCACTCCACCTTAATTAATTGTGCATTAATTGCCACATTCATTACCACCACAGATGACGGGTCCCAGTCCCACCAAAGGTCGTGGGGTCGAGTGCCTTAATTAACTCCATCTTAATTAACT
Source organism: Dermacentor variabilis (assembly GCF_050947875.1). NCBI lineage: Eukaryota > Metazoa > Arthropoda > Arachnida > Ixodida > Ixodidae > Dermacentor > Dermacentor variabilis. Next base: position 13,693,447 of record NC_134573.1, on the reverse strand, counting down.
GTGCCCTCATCAACTTCGCCTTAATAACACCAAAAGTCGAAGGTTCGTAGCCTTTTGTATCATCGTGTGGTCACGCCGACAACACCGAATTATCCACCTCAGCCATTTAATACTTCCGCATTAAAAAAACTTTCACGTCATACTCGAGCAGAGTGTTGGGAGGCTAGTTGGTAAGACATTTCTTTGTGAACTTAAACTGCGATAAGGAGGAGGCACCGAGGAAAAAGACAGGACGAACGCAGACTAACAACTCAGCAGTTGTTAATCTGCGTTTGTCTTGTCGTCTTCTACGTCGGTGTCTCGTCCCTGGAGCTGTTTAGGTTCAGAAAGAAATTGGCGTCATACACATTATTGTGTGATCTCCTTCGACATTAGCAATAACAAAAAAAGGCTGTCTACGCCTCTCATCAGAAAGCTTAAGGTGCATTGTCATTTCAGTCACTGATGTACTTGTGATGCTAAACAACATGAAATGATGCATTTCTGATGCCTGTCTCATGCTCCATTAGGAATGCATAACGTCCTCATCAGAAACTCATCGTTCGTTTCCGTAAGGGCAGCTCACCCTCGCACGCTTTAACTCGTACATAAAGCATACGGCGCGCGGCGACGATTTCATCGCCGTTGGACTTTATACGCAACCTCACGGCGATGGCGACGCCGACGGTAGAAATGCGACCGGAGTGCCCATATAATTATTATCGCAATAAAACAAAAAAATAACACATAGTGGAGTGGTCTCATGAGTGGTATATCGCCATCCATCCTCGCTTATAAATGTTTCGCACAGGATTGCTGCGAGCACCAAACGGAATCGATTAGAAAACTAACCAGGGACCTCGTGGCGATCGTTTCTCTTTGGCACCAGTATTGCGTTGTACGAAGCGTGCCGCAGCGATTGGAAACGCGGCCCGACAGTTGATACGGGAATACGAGGAAATCAAGACTGGACAAAACTCAATGACTGGAAAGCGAATGAAACTTAAAAAACGCACCTCGTAAGACCGGATGTACTCACGCGGCGTGATCTTCAGCTTTGACAGGGCGCAGTAGAATGTGGATCCAGCTCTGTACGGCACCACCTGCGTAAAAATATGTGAGCGACGCTTCAGTTCAACTGGGTTTTCGAAGTTTTCCTTGCCAAGCTTTGCGGAAGTTAGCCTTCCTGAGTGAGCTAGAGAACCAAATTAGGTAAGCTTTTGGGCCTATTTGCCTACCTGTTTGCACATTTACGCTTTCAATCACCCTGTACTTGACTGCCAACTTTCTTTACTTCACACGCCAATCCGTGTTCACTCTTTTGAGATAGATGTGTGTGTTAACGTTAGGCAATTTCCTTTCTTTTATGTTTATTAGTCCTTCTTTAAAACAATTCTTGCTCTGCGCTTCTTTGGCTTAAAGAAACGTCCAACCGATGCCTGCCCTGCACGGTCTTATTTCTGGTTATGTGGTGCGGCCTCCCTGGCCTACTGTCTTTCGGTGAACTTCCAACCGCGGCACAAAGTCTGATTTTAAGCAGGAAATGGCATTTACGAATGACAGCGCAGGCACCTTCACTCTTTTCCAGATTCCGCGCCTCATTTCAGATTTATTGTAGCCACGAACGTGTTCTAAGGTTTAAGATTGCTGCATTCTACTGCGAGACGTTGGTAAATCTCGACGGCACATTTAACAGGTCTCGCGCTGAAGAAAATGACGCTGGCCATTATGATGAATACATACAGATGAAAAAGGTGAAGGAGTAATATAGTACACAATTTCCCCCGTGCGTGGAAGCGGCCAACCTGGCCGTTGGTTATTGCGGCGAACGCCGTATAAAAGGCTTTTAAACGCGAGACATGCACAATCTCTGTGTCATGGCAGCGGCCATTTAAAGGCGCAACAACGGGAGTGACACGGTAGTTACCTGGCGAAGTCCGTTCCCGAACAGTATAGGGCCCGATAAAACGGGACTGAAATTTCTCGCATAAGCCAGGCGGGCGAATTGGTGTCCACAACAACTCTTCGTCTCCAGGCCGGAAGGAAACGATAGGGTGGGATGCATCATAACTAGTTTTGCGATCTTGTTGAATGGCGTCGGTGTTGAGGCTGGCAAGTTGGCGACACCGGGCAATGCGCGAAACGAACTGCTCACAGATTGATGGGGACGAGGGCACGGGGACACCAAAGAAAGAAACGTCGAGGATAGTGATCGGTTGACGACCATATACAAGGAAAAAGGGCGAGTACCCGGTAGTGCGTTAGACGGCTGTGTTGCTTGCGAAAGTGACGAATGGCAGAATGACATCCTAATTTGTGTGGTAAGGGTTGACGCACATGGATGTCGTGTCGGACAGCGTGCAATGAAAGCGCTCTGTGAGGCGACCAGTTACAGGGAGGCAGCTGCAAGTCGTTTTATGGATGGCATTGGACGCATGGAGAACATCGCCGGGAAGTTTAGACGGAAAGGTCCTGCCGTGGTCACTCAAAAGGACACGCGGGGCTCCATGCCGTAAAAATATGGCTTCCAAGATAAAGGCCGCAACCGACTCTGCGGGTCCCGAAGATAGTGCGGCTGTTTCAGCATACCGTGTCAAGTGGTCTACAGCTGTGACGATCCATCATTTACCGCCAGTGGTTAAGGGTAGCGGTCCATATAGGTCGATTCCAATGGCTGCGAAAGGAGTTTCAGGACACGGGACAGGTTGGAGCAGTACAGCTGGAGGTGAGGTCAGTCGTTAGCGGAGTTGGCAGAGTGAACAGGAAGCGACGTATTTCGCTACGATGGTTGCAAGTCCAGGCCAAGAGAAGCGGCTGCGAATTCGCTCGTAGGTTTTTGAATACCAAAGTGACCGGCAGTGGGATCGTCGTGAAAGGTCTCCAGTATCTGGGCCCGAAGTGATCGGGGAACGACAGGAACCCAACGATGTCCTTCGGGATGAAACACGTACCAGTATAGCACAGAATTTTCGATCTTGAAGTTCAACTGCCAACGGAGCCGAGCGTCAGGTGTGCGAGATCTGCGAATACGTTCCATAACGGAGTGGCAGTAGGAGTCAGTACGTTGGCAAGATGCGATCGTATGAGAATGTCTGGATGGGAGCCGGTCGAGAGCTGCGAGCGAAGGAAATGCAGAAGACGCGTGCTGTGGTTTGCTTATGGAAGGTAGTAAGCAAGCAGCGGTTGAAGACGGTGGCAGGGGACAACGAGAGAGATCATCGACATCCTAGTGTTTCTTTCCAGACTTGTAGGTGACGTCGAAGCGGTATTCTTGTAAACGAAGTATCCAACGGCCGAAACGTCGCGTTAAATTCTTTAGCGTCGCCAACCAGCACAAGGTGTGGTGATCAATAATGACCGTAAAGTGGGAGCCGTGCAGATGAGGCTGAAATTTTTGGACGGACCAAACAACGGCGAGACACTGTCGCTCGATAATCGTATAATTTTTCTCCGCGGCTGTTATTTGCGGCTTGCGTATGCAACCATACTTTCTTCGGAATTTTGCTGACGTTGCAGAAGAACAGCGCCGATATTGTGGCCGCTGGCGTCAGTATGTAGAAGAGTAGGTGCGGTTTTGTCGAAATGACAAAGCGCAAGTTCGGACGTGAGGGCATGCTTGAAAGCGCCAAAAGCAGTTTGGCATTCGTCCAACGATATGTAGCGAGGTCCAGAAGGAAGCGATGACGCGGCGCGGCAATGGTGGCAAATTTAGGTTTGAAGCGCCGGAAATCCGAAGCTAGGCCAAGGAAGCTACGCAAGTCTTTTGCGCGCTGGGGCCTGGGGAAGCGGAGGACAGCGGTAATCTTATCGGGGTCAGGTCAAAGGCCCTCTTTGCTGACAAGGTGTCTGAGTACTTTAACCGTTTTGCTCTCGAAGTGGAATATTTTTGTATTCAACTGAAGGCCAGCAGCGGAGAGGCATGTCAGGACTTGGTCGAGGCACTGCAAGTGCTGATGGAAGGTCGATGAAATTATGATTATGTCTTCAAGGTAGCATAAGCAAGTCTTCCACTTTAGGCCCCGTAGTACGGTGTCAATCGTCCGCTCAAATGTGACGCGAGCATTACGCAGGCCGAAAGGCAAAACGTTAAATTCGTAAAGTCCATCGCGTGTGGCAAAGACAGTTTCTTCCATGTCTGATTCGTGCATGGGGATCTGCCAGTAGCCGGAGCGTAGATCATGGCTGGAGAAATATTCCGCGCCAATGGATCTAATGTATCGTCGATTCGGTGCAGTGGAGATACATCTTTGCGGGTTATCCTGTTAAGGTAGTCTACGCAAGATCACAATGAGCCGTCTTTCATACGCGTGAAAACGACAGGTGACGACCAAGGGCTTGAGGATGGGAGGATTATGCTTCGTTTCAACATGTCAGCAAAGTAGGTACCGATGATCTGGCGTTCGGCGGAAGAAACGCGATATGGCCGCCGGCGCACGATGGAAGTTCCATCTGTGTGTATGCGATAAACCGTCGCAGAAGTCTGTCTCAGAAGAGGAGAGTGCACGCCGAAGGAGTCTTTATGCTTGGATAACAACGCCAGTAACTCCTCCGTCTGCTGTGGCGTTAGTTCGGTGCTGATGGTATTAATGAGACCAGAAGCAGGGACCGCATCTGCGCAGCTGCGGGTTGTTGTGAAACAGCTGTAGTCGAGGTAAGCACAGAGGCAGGCTGAGTGTCCAATTCGCACATTACAACAGCGCATTTACGAAACATGACTGGCTCAGTGGTTGTGTTGATCCTGCGTCGAGCGCAGGCGGGATCGCTTGCGCATCCTGTACTAATGAACCGCATGTACCCTGCGGATTATAATATGCTCTGTCCGTAAAAATTTGTTGAATATGAATTTTCCGCTTACCTGTCTGTCGGGAAGGAACAACGTCCGCATTGAACTTGCCTTTAAATGCAAACGTGTCCAAGTGGCGTCCGCGCCCTGCAGAAGTTCCGGACCATAACGGAAGGCATTACGTGCGAAGTGCCTACCGCAAACGCCAACGTTTTTCGCGTCTCCGTGGAAGGAAGGCCAATGCGCTGTAGCCAAGCACACCGCAAGGAGTCATCCTGAGGAAGCAAATACCGAGACTTAACGGATTTTCTGTTGCTGGCTTTGTACCCGATGACATGGGAAGATGCATCTCGCTTACTCATTGCTCCCAGAAATAGCTGTGGGCGCTTAGCGCGCTAGGTTGGCGATGCAATCTCCGGGCTAAAATTCACTTCTGTCGAATTGAGCCGAGCGGAAGAAACCGAAGATAAAGTCAGCTCTAGAGAACCTGCAGCTACTGCGCTGCAACGTCCGGAGTTAGGTATTGCATTGCGGAGCCTCGCCAGGCTGTGCATTTAGTACTGTATGGCTGCTGGAGCTCCCAGTGGCAACCCCACTTCAAGGTCAACTAGGGAGAGAAGATCGCTCCTCTTAACCTTGGCGGGTCCCTGCCACTGGCCTTAGGAGGTCGCGTTTGGCACTTTTGCCGCTGCGCGAGAACGACAGCGATCGAAGCGGCGACAGGAGAGCCGTAGTGCCAACAACCTTAACTCTGTCGGGATGGAAGGTCGTGCGCGTCTGCGTGCGCTCGTGATATACAGACGTTTTCGTGTACTTAGAACATTACTGGAAAGAAAAGTGCGCCTAACGAGTTGACAGTCGACTTCGGGTTGTAGTTCCGACCTTACCGTTGGATCCACGAATTCACAAGCGCAACGCTGACCGAAATGTGTTATTTTAGGTTTAAATAGTTTGCCAAAAAGTATGTTGCCCTAATATTCCTGTTTTATTAGGCGCCGTTCACAGGCCTTGGTCACCAACGGACTCGCTTGCATATATATATATATATATATATATATATATAATACTCATGCACACTGACCAGCACGGGATCCGCCGCGTTGGAATTAAGCGGCAGTGCCGCATCATAAGCTTCGTATGGTTAGACACTACTTCTGGCGTTCAAAACCACTCGAAACAAACGAGGCATAAAGGCGGCGATGCCGAAAAGGCAGTGCGGTCAAAAATTGTTCCGACGTACGCGGGCGTGCTGGCTCTGGGCACCGCTGAGCGTTGGGTGAGCGTCAGAAGACGACAGTTGGTTTCGCCCCGAAGTGCGTTATCCATATCAAAATCCAAAGCGACGTTCTAGGCGCATGACCACAGAGTTGGCAGACGACAAAGACAATGCGTGCATTTTCACGTTTCCTAGGTGACACGGGCCTGGACTCACGCCTGTGATACCAGTTGTGTAATGTGGCCTTCACTTCGTTCCTCCCATTATCATCCCCCATTGTGACCCTTTTTCTTCCCCTCTTCCCCTTCCGTTACGTAGAGTAGCAGGCCAGATGCTCCAATATCCGGCCGACCTCTCTACATTTTCCAATCATCAAAATACTCCTCCTAAAGCGAAGTTTTCGCTCACTTCAGCTATACTTCAGCCCATTTAGTTAAGTGTGTCAATTATTATGCACGGTAACGCAGGAACAAGTACACTGATCCAAACACCCTTCTTGATTGACGTCAGCGATCGGGCCAATAGCAGCCGTCTAAGGAAATGTCCTTTGCAAATTCTGAGGGTCCGCGGTTCGTGTTAACAAACTATTCGTCTTCAAACTAACCCATTGCACTGAAATCTTTTCCTTATGTTGTCCACTTTAGCGCCAGCAATACTCCCAGTAATCTCTTACTGTCTCTTCGCAGACTAGTTACATTTTCTTTAGCTACCCCTAAATCCCGTCGCCGCGGGCAGAATTACCGATTGACATCTAGATGCATACTCCGACACTCATTCCACATGTGGTTAACGCGCTATCTCTCCTATAACATCTTGTTCTCAGGCATCCTAATCTGGCTTCTATTAGCACTGCAGTGTTCCCTGGTCTTTGAATTATGGTAAATATTTTCTATCCTGATTTCATTCTTCACTATCTCATATATTTCTATCGCTGACTTCTTCGCCATCGCGCTTATGCAGTATACTGTTACTGCCTCTTTACATTTTGTCCTTTTTTCTTTGCCACTATCCCCGCCCTTAATTTGGTATTTACTGGTTAGTTGCTTGTTAAAAACTAACGTACAGCGCGCAGGACAAGGACTGCGAGAGACGACATACACAGCGCTGACTTGCAACAATATTTCATTGCGTTTCCACATCGTGTGTATATATATACAAGGGGGCAGGCGCAGAACATGAAAGGCAGTCACAAGGGGTGTTCTTACAGCAAGCCACTGTACTAAGAACATGGTCACTTGAAAAAAACGAACATTACGATTTCTATCTGCTTAGATACGTGACTTCACTAGGAGTCAGCGTGATAGAGGGGGCACTTACGCACATACTACCCAATTTTCTGATGAAATCAGCTTCCACAATTTCCCGGGTGAGCTGTGAGCTGTGTCTCGCTAAAACTTCCGTATCTTCAAAAAGGGGCACGCAGCCGCAGCCCTGGCAATGGATGCCCAAGTTGCCTTGAACAGTGTTATGGACGTTGTTACAGTGCTCTCTTAGACGATCGTTTAAGCACCTGCCAGTCTGTCCAACTTATTTACTGCCACAAGACAGGGGACTTTGGTAAACCTAATTCGTTGTGCACGCCACAAAACGTTTTCTGTGACCTACAGAGCAACAACTCTGACGTGTTTAGGCGCGTTTAAACGCTTACAAAGCCTTTCCAGCTTTTCCGGGGCTGAGAAAACGACTGCGATTCCTGCAAGCTGTCCAATCTTCTTTAGCCTATGGGAGACATCATGCACATACGGTAGCACTGCAAACCAGCGTCTTTCAGCCGGCTGGTTCCTTGACTGAGCGTCACCCAACGACAGGACAGCGAAACCACCTTCTTTGTCAGAGGGTAACAGTGATAACGCGTTCGCTTTCATCATGTTTTGTGCGCCTCAGAACCTGTTCCGCTATGGCTGAAATTAAGGCCAAAGGGTAGCCAGCCCAAGAAAGGCGATCAACCTGTGCAGCAAGACTATGTTGCATCTCGTGTGGGCAAGATTTATTGAGGCTGTTAACGAGGCATAACTTTATAATACCTCGTTTAACGAGCTCTGAGTGTTTGTAGTTAAAGGGCAAGAGTGGCTTTTTACTTATCTGTTATCAGCCGCAGCACACATGTTTTTTAGCAAGGCACAGCCTGAAATCTAGAAAGCTCAAGGAATCATCAATGGGGACCTCATGCGTAAGTTGTAGAGGCTGCAGCTCTTTCTTAAAGATCTCCAAAACTTCCGAAACAGCAGGCTCGAATGCGTGATCAGTGCACTAAATAAATATCAGGTAGTCGTGCACAAACCTGCCCACTTTGAAAACAGGGGACGCGGTTGGTGACCATGAATATTGCGATCATGATGATCTAGAGAAATATCACTTAGTGTCGGCGCCAGGCATGATCATATACAAACACCGTTCCTTTGTATGTAATTTCGTTCATTCCATGAGGTGAAACTTGATTTCAAATAGAAGGTGGCCAGTTCAAGAAAGCCGCCAACGGAAATACCTGCAGTATTCTGAAAGCCAACTGATCCAAAATCATCAATGCATTCTTCAACAACCAGTAGCAACTTGTCATGGGGAAGTGAATAGTACACATCTTTAACGTCGATCGAGAACATCTTGAGTACCATTTTATTCTCTTTAAAAAAAAACTAATAACTTCTCCAGAATCTCTAACAAGGAAAGGATCGTCAACGATTAGAAGGTTTAGTTTATCTTGCTAAAACAAGCCAACAGCTTTCTGCCGAGTCGCTGCTTCAGTTACGATAACCCGTCGAGGGCAGTAAATATTATGTGTCCTAGCTGAAAAGAAAATATCTAAGCTTATCTGTTTAGTTTTTTCTATCACTTTTGCTAGCTTGGTCAAGGCTAAGGGATTCGCATAGATTTTTTTGCTTTCAATTTCACGTTTGCAAAGGAAACACTGTCATCACGCTTAAAAACTGAATCAATGGCAAAGGTGGCCTTCGAATTGAAGTCACCCAATGACAGGACAGCGAAACCACCTTCTTTGTCAGAGGGTAACAGTGATAACGCGTTCGCTTTCAGAAACGATGTAACATATCCGATCGGGAGTACCTTTGTGGAAGGTTTGTAACGCGTCAAAACATCCACACCTTCTGCAACACACCTTTCAGATTCGTTATCCAAGGCACGTCTTGCAACTTGCCTGACAAGGGTGAGAAGTTTGTGTGGCGACTTTCGAGGTTCCACGGCGAACTTAGGCCCAAGGGCTAACACATGCTGCGCCTTTTCTGGAAGCGTCACATCTCCAACACGGTGCACATCGTTCCTCGGCAGTGGTTGCTTCTTTGGAGTGATGGTACGTAGTTGCAGAAGCGCATGCTGCCAGAGATATTCAGCAGTTCTGTCGACGATAGCAGTCAACTCACGCCACTTTTTCTTTGCCGTAGACGGTCTCTCAGAACTGTGAAGTTGAAAAAGCGGGCCTGGCGGTGCCCTTCCGAGCGTAGAACCTTGCAGATCCTCATGCTATGCCCACAAGAGGGTTTGAACCCACCACACAAGGCTGCCACTTCTGGAAGTAGGATCTTGACTCGAATGCAGTAAGCGAATGAACGAGCTCGGCACACGGCAAGAGCAATCAAGCTGTCCAAGGCACTAGGACTTGCTGAGGAACAGGAATAAGACGAAGAGAAAGGGCCCATTGTACTAGAACTGAAGTGAACTAGGGTGGTTGCTTGGGCTAGTTGGTAATTCACGAAAAAAAAAAAATAACGAACAGCGCGAAGGACAATGAGTGCGAGAGACGACATACACAGCGCTGACTTCCAACAATTTTTTATTGCGTTGCCACATCGTGCGTATATATACAAGGTGGGCATGCGTAGAAAATGAAAGGCAGTCACAAGGGCTGTTCTAACAGCAAGTCACTGTACTAAGAACATGATCACTTGGAAAAAAACAAATATTGTTGGAAGTCAGCGCTGTGTATGTCGTCTCTCGCAGTCCTTGTCCGTCGCGCTGTACGTTATTTTTTATCATGAATTACCAACTAGCCCAAGCAACCACCCTAATTTCTTGTTTTTTACTTCCAGTGTGAGTCGACATTGTTTTGATGTAGTAAGTACGTATAAACCTTAACCTCCCATTGATTTTTCTTAATATCCCTCGATCATTCTCAAAAGGAGATCTTGCTTTGGGCCTCCCATACTTCGCGCGCCCACCCCATGCCTCCCTGCAATTCCCTATTTGGAGGTTTAACAAAAATGAAACAAAACACGTGCTGTACATTTTTGTCTGACCAATCTAAGGTGTGCGCGTCTTTTAAAACTGCAAATACGAACCGAATAGCCCAGGACCAGGTCCTGAAAATTCCTTATTTGTTGTTTTCCCGGGCGCCGCTAAAACCAACAGATCATCAGTTAATCTCTAGTTTTGCGCAGATTACCTACCAAGCTTTAACCTGTTGCTAAACATGTGCAGTTCCCCGCGGGCATTTGTGCTCCAAGTTTTACATATTATCGTGGCAGTGAAAAGCTGGCCTGACGACGACGTTACACTTACGTCGGCGCAGCAGAAAAGGACAAAGTGGCAAGTTCATTACTGATGTCGCAGTCAAATTAAGTCATTGAGGGGCATCGTTTCCATTTATTGTCAACTGAAGCTGTTGAGGTTTATATACGCGGTGTAAATTATGTTGTGAAATATTTTCGCTGTGAACCATTTGTAACCCATGAGAGCAGGTTTTACGCAAAGGCTAGGAGAAAATAACACGAGAACTTACTGCTCACTTACCTGGGGCTCCACAACCAATTGATATGAACTAGAGCTGTTGGTGCTCTGGAACGCATCGCTTCAATGATACCATATTTCCGTAAAAAATTAGGTATAGATTAGTTCCAACAAACCTTCTTTATAAAAAGGAGCGCTCACTCTATATTCTTTAAGCAAAATAAAGAACACTGGGCGAATTTTGAGTCTGATCGTGAAAGAAGGTAAGACGTGCAGATACGGCCACAAAAGACAACACAAACGCCCTGTTGTTTTGTGTCCTTGTCTGCACGCCTTTCACGATGAATCAACATTCTGTAGTTTTGAGTCTATTTATTTTCAAACGACCACAGACCGAAACTTTCGCGTGATTACCTGTAATCTACCTACTATTAGATCTAATTATGTAGTGCAGAGCTTGAGGTATGGAATTCGTAAGCTGTTAAATGAAAACGACGAACCTTTAGACCTAAGAAAACTATGTCTTTCAATAAAACTGTATAAAAGAATATACGTATCTGAAGATAGTTCGTTGGTGGGATGTCGGTTCTCATGCTAATTCTGCTAGTTCTTGCGTTGCGAATGCTTAGTCATGCCAGTTTGAGCACAATGAATGCTGTAGTGCTTTTACACGTAAGACAGTAATGATATATCTCTGCTTTCTTTCCTGACTCCTATGTTTGGTCCCGAATGTTGTAAATTGTTACTTTAAAAAATTGGAGGACGCTTAAGCTTCGCCTTCAAGAGTGGAACGCGATAGCGTTATCGCACCCCGTTCGCACCGCCCACTCATTCGCTGGGCATGCTCTTGAGTCACATAAAGACGAAACGTGCGCCTGAGCAAGCGGAACGAACCAAAGAACTTGGTGTCTCGGAGGGAGAAATGATCTACGCGAGCCAAACGTCGTGACCGGCACGGACAGCCGGGCCGCGACGTGCCATGAAGGCGGACGCGATCATGGGGCTGACGCCTCGATGGGATCGTCCTCTAGAAGCGGGCGAGTGGTGCGGCAGCTGTCGAGGCAGCGCCGTACATTGCGAGGAGGGGGCCTTCTGTGTTTGCCGCAAGATGGCTCTGCGTGCGCACCAAGTGCAGAAGAAATGTAGCGGCAACGTACTTCGCTATGCGTTTAACTGCGACTTTTGTAATTTACATGCTCATAATTACCGATATACACCGCAGTATAACTTTGTACGGCATCTTTCTAATGCAACATCGTATTCGCTAGAGACGCTTTTGTCCCGCTTTGAAGCATCGAACTCATTGCTGAGTGGCAGCGTCTCCGTCTCACACTCTGGAGACCCTGGTTCGATTCCCACCCAGCCCATCTTGCAAGTCGTTTTTATTTATAAATTGCCCTCCGCCGTTCTTCGCTCACGCTCAACGCTGCCGACGACACCGGCCTTTCTGCGACACGAGCTCCTCCACGCTATCGCGTTAGAAATGAAAGTCTTAAGCTGCTCGAGGCCGGCGAGCTTCCGCGCCCGTGGGCAGAACGAGAGCAGTCAGGCTACGGGCCCGAGCTCAACGCCCAGCTGCCTGGTCAGAACGCCGCCGCCAACTGATCGTGCCGCCAAGCCGCCTGCCTTCCCTTTCCAAGCCGGAGCTGTCGCGCTCTGGTCGCCCGATCAGTGGTCCAACACCCCGACCTTGGGTGAGACCGGCGCCACTTCTCTCGTCATCTTGTCGCCGCTTCTCCACGTCGACAGTAGAGAGCTTTAGTTTAGGGGACGCAAGCGGCTTGCGTACGCGAGAACTAGGGGCGGCGGTACTGCGCATGCGCAGACCGAGACGTAAAGGTCTGAGCATGTGCGGGTAACGTCGCCCCCGTTCTTGCGTACGCAAGCTGCTTGCGTCCCCTAAATTAAAACTCTATTAATATGCGTCCTTGCGGTTGTGGTCAGCCTGGACTCGCCTACTGTTAACATCATCCTAGCCCTTAGTGCGTTTCTTGCCGTGATGTCTATTTGAGTGTTTATCTTATGTTTTATCCTCTTTCCGGTTTTATTAAAATTTTGTGTGTGTGTTTTTGAAACAAACAGCTTTGTCTTCAATTGGGCTCTCTCAGGCGGAGCCTGAGAGAACCGTCTGAACCTTTGAATAAAAGAACCTGATTCACAAGTAGTAATCGACATGTCACGCATTTCATATACTTTTGTGCAGGTTTACAAGTTGTTGTTTTTGTTGGTATGGCTGTCACTAAAACAATCTTACCATCTTATTCTATGTTTAGGTATTTTTCATGTCATTGTTCTTGCCATTACCAGTGAATTTTCCTTTTCTTTAGCTGTCATGACTCTGTCATACGCGTCGTCCAGTTTTGTACAATATCTCAGGGAGTATAAGAAGCTCTCAGTGCGCATACCGGAAGCTGTCCTCCACTTTGGTGTTTAGGGCATTATATAAAATATCGTTTATATGTGTGTACATGAAACGGCCATCGCGTATTCTTCAGTTTTATTTATTTTTGTTTTTTCACTGTCTGTGAATTTTTGTGTCCTTTATTAGACATGTACATTTCATGCATTTTTAACTTTTGTTCATTTTCTGAGCGTGTATCATACCAAGTTATGCGAAAATATTTGTTTTCGGAAACGGAAGTCTGTAAAACAAGGCCATACAGCTGTTGTGTTGGAAGTGGGATTTATATATGTCGTGGCATATGCTGGCATACTCAAAGTATGGACTAGACTGCGTGCGTGATGACGCATAAAGAACCCATGATGCACCACGCGCCAGTTCACAAACAATGCCTTGGGTAGCGCACCCACGCTATAAAAAAAAAAAAAGATACCCGCCGCGGACAGGCAAAAAGAAAGCAAAAGCGAAGTTGCGCGGGGCATGGCGAAGGGTGGAGAAGGAGCGCAGCGGTCGTCATGATTAAAACAAAGAAAAAACAAAGAGCGCTAGGGTGAGGCGCCACACGGCTGCGGTTGCTGTTACCATGTCAACGTAAACACGCCGCCATTTTTAAAAAGTATTGCCCTCCTGTTAGGGCCGTAACTGAAGGGGACCTTGGGGCTAGCGTCGAAAGAGCGTCTGCTTAAAAACAGCCCATGGCAGCCATGCTGGGGTGCTGTCACCTTGTCGACGTCGGCGTCTGTGCGCATGCTGCTCGCTGCGGAAATGTTGGTCCACGCGCAGAGCTCTTCGACGGCAGCCGGCGACACTCGGAGGCTGGCTCCGGGATCGTGGCCCGACACGTGTGCCAGCAGGCATTCTCGGAGCGCCACGTGCATGCCCTGCGCCAAGCGAAAGGAGGCCCAGAGGCGCAGCACGTGAACCCAGTGGATGACGCGATTTTAACCCCTGGCTAGAGCTGTCTTTCACATTCGTTTAGGCACGGCCTGTGAGCTGCAAATGAACTTAGATTTACTATATGGAGCGAAATATTGCGGAAATACTGTTTGTCCTAGAAGATAAAAATAAACGCTTTACTCTGGAGTAGACCACTTTCGTGTAGATACATGACCGGAAAGTGTAGGGCCTAGCTTGGCTGAAGATAAATATATAACCGACCAATCGACCGCATCCTTGCACACCCTTTTGCCATTATTTTGGCAATATTACAACCTTTCAGTAGGCTGCTTACATCGTTAGCACGCTTCGAGTGGCAACAAGAATGTTTGTGCTCTAGAAAGGTGTGCATTGCATACACTCGTAAAGATGTATAATAAGTGTGCGCACGAGTCTTTCACAAAGGCTGTAGATAACATAACCCTATAGCATCAGTGATAATAAAGGTACCTAATTCGGCAATGCCCTATTCGACGCAATTAACGCCAGGTGCATGTCCTGGTACTAAACTACATAGTGACACGTGTAGTTATATTTAACGGGGGACCACGCTTCGCCGCCTAACAAATGTTATCGCACAGCGCGGGACGCGCCTGCATGTATCCGAAGTTTCTTGAAAGTTATCGATGCTTCTACCCGGCTGTCTGTTGTCGCCGAAGCTTGTGTTATCTGATTTCATCGCGTGACGCGAATGGTGTAGAACTTTTTGGAAGGCACGCGGGTTCGAACGATTAGTCTGGAACGTTCGACGACTGCTGTATAAAAGCCGACGCGCTTGACCCGCTGATCAGATTTTCGACGATCGCCGACCGTGTTCGCCGCTATCGTTGTGCTATAAGTGTAGCCTGTTTTTTTTTGTTTGTGGGCACAGGTTCGCCCAATAAAAGTTTTGTCTTTCACAGTATTGCTACTGTGTTCTTTGACGTCACGACCACGTGACATCTGGTGGAGGTGCTTTGCGTTCATGTACCGGACGCCCCCACAAAGCCGTGACCCAAGCCCTCACGCGGAAGACACCAACGTCGCCAAGAACCAGCGAGGTAGCCGCAGGCTGCAAGGACTGCCCCCGGAGCACAGACTTTTGCCTGAGACGACTAGGAAGATGGCCACCAAGTCCACCCCAATGGCAGCCCCAGCGTCCCCCGTCGTGCTGCAGCAGCCCAGGGAGCCTTCGACGTTCCGCGGTTCAACTTTCGAGGACCCGGAAAGCTGGCTTGAGACGTAGGAGAGAGTCGCTACGTTTAACAACTGGGACAGCGACGACAAACTCCGATATGTCTTCTTGGCATTGGAAGACGCGGCCAGGACGTGGTTCGAGAACCGAGAAGCCACCATAACGACCTGGGAACTTTTCCATAGCGGCTTTCTGCAAACATTTACAAGCGTCGTGCGAAAAGAGCGAGCCCAAGCTCTACTGGAGACCACAGCACAGCTGCCGAATAAGACGATTGCGATCTTCACTGAGGAAATGAGCCGTCTGTTCCGCCACGCCGACTCAGAAATGTCCGAGGAGAAGAAAGTCCGCCTGCTGATGCGTGGTGTGAAGGAGGAACTTTTTGCCGGAATGGTACGAAGCCCACCGAAGACCGTCGACGAGTTTCTTCGCGAGGCCACCAGCATCGAGAAGACACTCGAGATGCGAAACCGGCAATTCGACCGCCGCACGAACTGGAGAAACTACGCCGGAGTTCAGTCACTGGCCACCGACGACCTACGCGAGACTATTCGAGCTGTCGTGCGGGAGGAGCTACGAAAGCTGTTCCCATCATCACAGCCTCAAGTGGCTTCGATTGCCGACGCCGTGCGTGAGGAGCTCCAACAACAACTTGGAGTGGCCCCTGAATCGCCGCAGCCTGAGCCGCAAGCGATGACCTACGCCGCCATCGCACGCCGTCAAGATCCCCCTCCGCGACCACGCCAGGGCCCTGCAACGACGCAATTCCGTCGTCCGCCGCCGCCAGCTTGCCCACCCGTCGCCCAGCGCACCTACGCGAGGAAGACGGATATTTCACGAGCCCCCGACCACCGCCCGCTCTGCTATCACTGCGGAGAAGCCGGCCATGTGTATCGCGGATTCCCATACCGGTAGATGGGACTGCGAGGTTTCACCGTCAACGCTCCGCGCCCGCAGCAAGGTGAACGCCCTCGTGATATCGCCGACTACCTCGCCGCTACTCAGTGGAACTCTCGACGACCGTCGCGTTCGCCATCACCAGGCCGCTACCTCTCGCCGCAGAGCCGACCATACACTGGCCCAGCCCGGGGCCGGTCAGCGAGCCCATATCAGGAAAACTAAAAGCAGCAACCGATGGAGGTGCGGTTGCTGTTCGTCGAACTGACGAAGATCTTCCGCCGCTGAGGAAGACGACAAAGAAACCATCTCGACGACCTAATGACGACACGCCGCCATCCCGACGAAGTCAGGAAGCCATGGCTACACCGACGAAAGACGGCTTGACGACGCGACGTTCCAGCTTCAGTTCAACACGACGCAGTCGTGATCCGACGCCAAGACGCAACTGCAACGCCAGACAAAGAACCACCGACCTCGACGTACTTCTCGACGGCCACGCAGTCACTGCCTTAGTCGACACAGGGGCCGATTGCTCCGTAATGAGTGGACACATCGCCGCCCAGTTGAAGAAGGTTAAGACTGCATGGGAGGGCCCCCAAATTCGGACCGCTGGAGGACACCTCATTACGCCGACTGGAATCTGCACGGCAAGAATAACCGTTCATGACCGGACTTACCCTGCCACCTTCGTTATCCTCCAACAGTGTTCACGAGACGTCATTCTCGGCATGGACTTCCTGAACCATTACGGCGCAATCATAGACCTGAAGTCAAAATCGATAACGCTGTCGGAAGATCAAGCGATACCGCCGGAGAGCTTTCGCAGTCACCACGCCTTGAGTATTCTCGAGGATCAAGTGAGCATCCCGCCTCGCTCGAGCATTGTTATTTCGGTCGGCACCGAAACACCCGCTGACGTAGAAGGCGTCGTCGAAGGCGACCAAGCTCTACTGCTAGACCGTGAAATTTGCGTCGCAAGAGGGATCGCTCGACTGCATGTAGGGAAATATGAAGTGTTGCTGACAAACTTCAGCCAAGAGTTCAAGCACATCAACAAGGGCGCGACGATTGCGTACATCTAGGAAATTCTGGAAACCAGTAACGCGTTTGTCCTTTTGGATTCCGCCGCATCTACCCGGACGACGATGGTTCCCGAACCAGACTACGACATTAATCCAAGTCTCCCCGTGAGTAAGCAACAGCAGCTCAGAAGTCTGCTCCGACGATACAAAGGCTGCTTTTCGACGTCATCGAGGATTCGACAAACACCAGTCGCCAAGCACCGCATAATCACCGAGGAGTGCGCTCGACCACTCCGTCAGAGCCCTTACCGAGTTTCGCCGCGAGAACATGCAGCTATAAGAGAACAAGTCGACGAAATGCTGCGCAACGACATCATCCAGCCGTCGAAAAGCCCGTGGGCATCCCCTGTTGTCCTTGTAAAGAAAAAGGACGGAACCCTACGTTTCTGCGTCGATTATCGCCGTCTGAACAAGATCACGAAGAAGGACGGATACCCCCTCCCACGAATAAACGACGCATTGGATCGGCTCTGCAACGCTAAATACTTCTCGTCGATGGACCTCAAGTATGGCTATTGGCAAATAGAAGTCGACGACAGAGATCGCGAAAAGACGGCCTTCATCACCCCAGACGGCCTCTACGATTTCAAGGTTATGCCATTCGGACTGTACTCGGCTCCTGCAACGTTCCAGCGCGTCATGGACACGGTGTTAGCAGCATTGAAGTGGCAGACCTGTCTCGTTTATTTGGATGACGTCGTCGTCTTCGCTGGAAATTTCGACGAACACCTCAGGCGGCTTGCGACAGTACTTGAGGCCATCAAGTCGTCAGGGCTTACTCTGAAGCCGGAAAAACGCCGCTTCGCTTACGATGAGCTTCTGTTCTTAGGGCACGTAACCAGCAAATCTGGTGTCCGTCCAGACCAGACTACTGCGACGATATCTCGGACCCTACAAGGTCATCCGACGTATTGGCGCACTGGACTATGAGGTCGTGCCAGACGGCATTTCGCATTCACAGCGACGCCGCGCACGATCTGAAGTGGTCCACGGGGTCCGTCTTAAACCCTTTTACGGACGCTGGCGAACTTCCTTATTTTGTTGTTTTCTTTGCTAGGAGTGCTTTTCTTTTATTACTTTCGTTTGTTTGCAGCATCGGGTCGATGCTTTTTAAGAGGGGGGTATTGACACGTGTAGTTATATTTAACGGGCGACCACGCTTCGCCGCCTAACAAATGTTATCGCACAGTGCGGGACGCGTCTGCATGTATCCGAAGTTTCTGGAAAGTTATCGATGCTTCTATCCGCTGTCTGTTGTCGCCGAACGTTGTGTTATCTGATTTCATCGCGTGACGCGAATGGTGTAGAACTTTGTGGAAGGCACGCGGGTCCGAACGATTAGTCTGGAACATTCGACGAGTACTGTACAAAAGCCGACACGCTTGACCCGCTGATCATATTTTCGACGATCGCCGACTGTGTTCGACGCTCTCGTTGTGCTTTAAGTGTAGCCTGTTTTGTGTGCACAGGTTCGCCCAATAAAAGCTAGTTTTGCGTTTCACCGTATTGCTACTGTGTTCTTTGACGTCACGACCACGTGAACATAGATACTAAATGGAACCAGCTAGCTTTCGTTTTTACTTAAAAGAGCATGCTGTAACTACAAGTCGGCCTGTATGAAAAGTGTACCCAATAAGTGCAAATTCGTTTAGCGGCACAACTTTTAAGTCATTTCTTCTAAAACATCGGGCATGGTATACTTCATGACCTACTATTATCTGTTTTCTAAGAAAATCTTTCTAGTGCATATACCACACATCAGGTGCATGTTAAACTAGCCGTGGTTGCTTAGGGGCTATGGTGTTGGGATGCTAAGCACGAGGTCACGGGATCGAATCTCGGCCACGGCGGCCGCATTTCGATGAGGCCGAAATACGAAAACACACGTGTGCTTAGATTTAGGTGCATGTCAATGAACCCCTGGTGGTCGAAATAGTTTCGGAGGCCAGCACTACGATATGCCTCATAATCAAATAGTGGTTTTGACACGTATAGCCACGTAATTTAATTTAATTTTTAGGTTATATTAGGGCGGAAAACTTAGATGACTCATGGGTAGGAAAATAGTATGTCCAGCGTTATCGTATCAAAATTTATAGTGCCAGCAACAACGGTCTTGGGTTGGAGTGCCTTAATTATCTCTACCTTAAGATATATTTGACCCACTGCATTTAGTGGGAGTCGAACCCATTACCTTTGGTGTCAGGGTGACGTTAATTAAGGCACACTTAATTAGGATGAAGTTAAGTAGGGCACTCGAGCCACGACCTTTGGTCGGAGTTAAACCCGCGTTGTTTGGTGTGAGCAATTGCGAAGATTATTAAGGCACAGTTAATCAAGGTAGATTAAAGGACTCGGACACACGACCCTTGGTGGGATAAAACAATAGGAAGCTACAGCACATTCGAATGAAAATGCCAGGTAATTTATTTAATGTCTCGCGAGCCTACAGACTTCTGCCTTCATCCTGTTTAGGGTATGGTAAAGTGACTGTAAAATTTTTTTTGAGGCTAGTACTGACAGCATTTCTGCCAGATGGGTGAATTCACATATTGTCCGGCTTGAATTTTGGTATAACGATATGCCTTTAAAAGACGCGAATGAAAAATAAGCAGTTTTGTGGATATTAGTAGTCCTAAAATATACCTTTCATAGCCGCGAGCATGAATACCGCAATGGCAAGAAAATGACCTCTTCGTGCGTTGTTTTCTTTTCTCTTTTCCTTAAATCTTCGGTGAAATGCCTGAATGCCTGGTATGTGACATGTACATACCACAAATAGGAGCCGAAACGAAATGGACGTGGCGCCGAGCGTCAATACAGGCCACGTGTGGAAAGGCGCGTGGCTCAGACATCGCCATCCTTGTCACTGAAACGCGTGCAAGCGACGATTACGGTGTTTGGAGAAGGTTGTTACATTCTTTGTGTTTTTCTCTCACAATAACACTAACTGTATTTCTCATTCAGCTTGCCTGTCCTTAATGGAATTCTGCAGAAACATCGCGTTTTATGTTCCGGATCATTTACTGTGACAATTTACACAGTCGACTAAAAATAGAAAGAAAACGAACTTGTCGTTGTTTATGGTGAAAGCAACGCCCTATCGATGCGGCGCTAGCATAACTTCGTTTAGCCGCCTGTTGGCCGCTGCGGAAAGCAGCCATTTTGGTAGAGTTGTCACGTGTTCTAGAGGAGTGGGAAACATGCGCAAACCCGCACGGTACTGCTTTCGCAGCTGCCATTAGGTGGCGAAATACGTCTACGCTGACACTGTCTGAGCAGCAGCTTTATCTTCAATTTTATTGCTTAAGGCCTTCGCAAGTAACTATTCCAACTTTTGCGGTGAACAATCCGGGACACCAGATTCGATCTTTCTGCAAAACTTCGGTGAGCAGGGAGCTGCGGTGACAGCAAAAACATTTTTCTGTGATTGCAAGAGAAAAACGCGTGTCCCTGTACGAGTAGGTCACAATCGGCTAACAAGCAGACGCGGGGACAAGCAGACGCGTCGGGCGGATGATGCTCTCGGTGGGCGCTGAAAGCTTCGCCCTTTTTCGTTTTTACACACAAGTGCTGTTGAAATTCAGCGAAAATATATCGTGTACTTGGGCGCGTTCGAGAGGCGTGCATACGTGAGATTGGGGAAGCAAGAAGTTGGGACCACGGAGAATTGACATTATATCGTGCAACCCGGAAAGAGCGGACATATCAGCGGATCTGTTAGGCATGTAGGGCCCTCTGGGCCGTGCTTCCTTTCAACAGCACGTGACTGGAATTGTCTCTCTGCAAACATTGTAAACTCCAGGACCCGCGAGCAGTTTTCCGCACTTGTGTCCGAATATTTTCAACAACAGGGCATATATCGCCGTATCACTGTATTGTATTGTTTCGTACGCTGCTTGCTGTATGTTCATGTATTGTTACCACTCCTGTCTTGGTCCTGATGTGTACCGGCAGTATTTGTAAATAAATAAATAAATAGGGCAGGATGTAGAAGTCATAGGTAGGGTAACGCGCTGAGATTATAGTATAGTGAGGGTTAGGATTCACCTCAATTTGAAGAGAGAAAGAGCAAAATTGGTCAAGAAGAAACAAGTCAACTTAGAGGCAGTAAGGGTAAAAGCAAACAAATTTACGCTGGTACTTGCAAACATATATGCAGCCTTAGAACAGAGAGATGAAGATGAAATAGAGGTAATGAATGAAATCGTGACTAGGCTAGTTTGAGAGGCAGCAATTAAAGTGGGAGGCAAGGCACCAAGGCCACCAGTAGGCAAGCTCTCCCAAGTAACAAAGGATCTAATAAAGAAACGACAAAGAACGGAAGTGTCCAACTCAAAAGATAAGATAGAATTCGCGGAACTGTCAAAACTGACCAACAAAGCAAAAATAAGTTACATTCCAAATTATAAAGTGAGAAACACTGAAGAAGCCGTAAAAAATGGACGCAGCCTCAGATCAGTGAGAAGGAAACATGGCATAGGACCAACCAAGATGTATGCGTTGATGGATAGCAGGCTAATATCATCAGAAATCTCGAAGCATAGAGTTTCTAAATAAATACCTAGAGGGAAATGTGGCGCTAGTGTCTACGGGGGTTCTCTTGAGCGTTGCCTCAACCTACATGGGAATGACGGGAAGTACAGGCTTAGGATTGACTTCGATCTTTACACTAGCGGCGTTTGGTTGCGGCGCAGTAAACGAAACTTTACTGAAATATTATCGCGTAAAATCTAATTTTATTTCTGCAGTATGTTACATAATGTACAACACGCTACATAAACTTTGTATGACTTTGAGATGGAAGCATGGTTTACTATGGTTTGACACCAGGACACACCAGGGTATTGTTACGTTTCGCCTACGACGCGCGGTTTAGCCGGCGCGATTGCAACAAAGCGGCAGACATTTTGGCCCGTTTGGCGTCGCCGCTACGCTCCCCGCCAGGCGTTTCCAGGCGTTTCCAGGCGTTTCCAGGCATGTTCCGATGCCACGTGTCTTCATGTGCGTGTGTGAGTGTATGTGCCATTGTGCCCGACCGGCGGCGATGCGACAGCAAGAAGTCACCTTCTCCTTCCAGTCATTGTGCCTGACCAGAGGCGCTACGAGAGCCGAGGTTACCTTCTCCTCCCAGTCATTGTGCCCGACCAGAGGCGCTACGAGAGCAGAAGTTACCTTCTCCTCCCAGTCTTTGTGCCCGACCGGCGGCGCTACGACAGTGTGCGTCACCTTAGCCCATTGTACAATCACGTGCTCGTCTATTGAGGGGTTCCTTCTTGCCCTCAACTGCGAGAGTATAAAAACAGCTGCCCCCGGACGCCAAAAGGAGGGCTCCGATTTCTTCTGTTGAGTAAAGTGCTCTCCCGTCTCTCTAC
The DNA here is from genome assembly GCF_050947875.1 of Dermacentor variabilis. Classification (NCBI taxonomy): domain Eukaryota; kingdom Metazoa; phylum Arthropoda; class Arachnida; order Ixodida; family Ixodidae; genus Dermacentor; species Dermacentor variabilis. Next base: position 13,670,924 of record NC_134573.1, on the reverse strand, counting down.
TTCGGTCAACCTGACCGCCAACTCTTTGCGATGTTAAAATAAACAAGTTGTTTTGTTGTTACCAGTCGACTCATGCTTTGCCGGGACCTTCGGATGCTTCCAGTTGTACCCCAGGCCGCCAGGCCAACGCTACCCTTGGGGCTTGCGACCCAGGTGCAACCACGGGCGTCAGCGCCGAGTTCCCAACAAATCGCACCAGCGGTGCGACCACAACAACTCGTACCAGAGGTGCGATTCAAACAGTATGCATTCTTGTGCGCTTCTGTTCCTGATTTAACCCCAGAGAATAATTATTTATTTATTTTTGCAACAGCAATAAAAACCGTACATGTACTTATATATAAATACTCAACAAGTATTTATGGAAATAATAATGTTGTATTGTGAGAAAGTGTTGCGCCCTTGAGCGGAATGTTATAAGTGTCATCTGCTACGACACGTGCTCGCTGTAAACGCAAGACTTTTCTTGCAGACGACCGGCACTTGCGAACTCTCTCGCTCTTTCGATGGGCTGCGTCAGCTGTCATGATTGCTGAACGTCTTCAAGTACTTTTAAGCACATCTGCTGCAGTGCTAGCTAGGACGCTATAGTGGCCTCCTACGAGTATGATTCATCATATGTTATATTGACGTACCGCTTCCGAAGCGCTACGGCGTGGCTTTGCACGTACCCATTTTGCGACACTAGACTACAGCCAGGAAGCAGCAACCTTTCCTACCACAAGTAAGTTTGTGTTCTCAAAGACCTAAAACACCCATTTCAATGAGCACATAAACGAGCAATGCATAACGAAGCATTCAATAAAATGTGATTGTCAAGCCACTAGAAGTACAAATGTATATGTCTTGTCTCAATAGTGCCTTCTTTTTCCTATTCTGAAGTTTCATAAAGCACGTAACACTACTGTGCCAACCTAACCCACTTAACAAACCAAGGTCCAAACGCTCAAAACGTGTTCTTTCAACGTTTACGATGCCGCCGCTTTCTCGTCAGGGCTTCGACGCCACACCGCGACACAAACATCGTCCCAGTCGCTGGCCCAGCGCGCTGTCGCCACTTCGGGCAACAGTACAAAGGCAGAGAGCTTTGCGTTGCACTGTCCCACTGCAGGTTATAGCAATTGCGCTTGGAGCGAAACCAAAACTTCCAAAAAATACTTGTAGGCTAGTTCGCTAGTCAATAGAATGCCAATCCGAAGCCTGTACTTCCCATCATTCCCATGATGGTTGAACGATCGCAGCGCCAGATTTGCCTCTAGGTATACTAATATGAAACTCTATGTCTCGAAGGCATAATAAAAGCAGCGGAAGAACTCTATCCTGCCCTGAACAGTAAGTACCAAGAGGACTCAGGAGTACTGCATTCGAAAAAATAATGAACAGGATACAGAAACTCGTATAACTAGACATGAGGTCAAAAGAGCCTTGCAAGACATGAAGCGGGGAAAAGCGGCAGGAGAAGATGGAATAACATTCAATTTAATCAAAGGTGGAGGAGACGTAACGCTAGAAAAACTATACTCTATACAAACTGTGTACAAAGTGTCTGTCGATTGCAAGGGTGCCACAAAACTGGAAGAATGCAAACGTTATACTAATCCAAAAAAAAAAAAAACGCAGACGTTAAAGAACTGAAAAATTATAGGCGCATTAGCTTACTCCCAGTATTATATAAAAAATTACCAAAATAATTTCGAATAGAATAAGGGCAACACTGGACTTTAGTCAACCATGGGAACAGGCTGGCTTTGGGAAGGGATACTCTACAATCGATCACATCAATTGTATCACGATCAGGTTATCCGGAAATTCGCAGAGTACAATAAGCCTCTTTAAATGGCTTTCACAGATTACTAAAAGGCATTTGATTCAGCAGAGATACTAGCAGTCATAGATGCATTGCGTAATCAGGGAGCACACAGACCGCTTACGTAAATTCCCTGGAAGATGTCTACATAGATTCCACAGCCACCTTAATTCTACAAAGAAAAGTAGAAAGATACCGATGAAGAAAGGGGTCAGACGAGCAGAGACTATCTCTCCAATGCTGTTCACTGCGGGCTTGGAAGAAGTATTCAAGCTATCAAATTGCGAAGGTTTAGTAGTAAGGATCGACGGCGAATACCTCAGCAACGTGCGGTTTGCCGATGACATTGTTTTATTCAGGAACACGGCAGACGAGTTACAACAAATAATTGAGGACCTTAACAGAGAGAGTGTAAGAGTGGAGTTGAAGATTATTATGCAGAAGATGAAGATAATGATGAACAGCCGGGCAAAAAACCAAGAATTCAGGATCGCCAGTTAGGCTCTAGAGTCTGTAAAGGAGTACGTTTACCTAGGTCAATCACTCACAGGGAACCTTGGTCATGAGAAGGAAATTCATAGAAGAATGAAAATAGGTTAGATCACATACGACAGACATTGTAAGCTCCTTACTGGAAGCTTATCATTGTCATTGAAAAGGAAGGTGTACAATCAGTGTGCATTTTACAATTAATTGCTAACTTATGGGGCAGAGACTTGGAGAGTGACAAATCGAGAACAAGTTAAGGACCGCGCAAAGAGCGATGGAATAAAGAATGCTAGGCATAACATTAAAAGACAGAGAGAGAGCGGTTTTCATCAGACAGCAAACGGGTATAGATGATATTCTATTGACATTAAGAGAAAAAATGGCGGTGGGCTGGTCATGTATAGCGCAGATTAGACAACCGCTGGACCATTAGGGTGACAGAACGGCGACCAAGAGAAGGAAAGCGCAGTAGAGGACGACAGAATACTAGGTGGTGGCACGAAATTAGGAAATTTGCGGGTGCTAGTTGAAATCGGTTGGCGCAGGAGAGGGGTAATTGGAGATCGCAGGGAGATTCCTTCGTCCTGCAGTGGACATAAATTAGGCTGCTTCTGATGATAATGATGACACTCCACTCAAGAGTAGCATGAGAACATGTGAGTTTACTTGCGGAAACAGCCGCAGCATAGAGCGAGTGCCATAACAGAAAAGCAAGCATTGCATCATCCATGAATCTCACAACTGCAGACCCCTGGAGGACCGCCCCCCCCCCCCCCCCACCAGCATGCCCCGCTATGGCCACACTGTTGATACGTTCACTTCATTTCTTCTGCTGAGGGACGGATAAAGAGTGTCCTTAAATCTGCAGTTTTAAGCAGTACTCCCCCGTGTTACTGTCCTACATCATATTTCAACGGGCACAACAGGGGTGCACCTTCAGAACTGGGGTGGCCAAAACGTGGTTTGCGAGTGTCGCGGCGTCGTCTGCTCATGTTGCGCGTGCACTAACAAAATAGTGCTGGCAACCACTGATTGCTCGAAGGCTTAATTGAATCGAATCCTCTTTATGGGCATGACGCCGGGTATGTGCAAATTGGTAGCGAAGCTTCCGTTGAAGCCCGCATGTCAAGTAAATGGCTCGATCGATGGTTGGATTTTAGAGCGTCCCCTTTGGAACGGGGCGGTGGGTGGCGCCACCAAGCTCTTGCTATTATACTGCCTAATGCCCTACCTAAGTTTAAAAAAAGAAAAAAAAAGAACACTGTGAACTACCACAACCAACTTTTCTGAACCCCCATTGCGAACTTTGCTCTTGTACATCTCCGTTCTTTGTCGCGGCGACTCGTTGCAACCGTGCTATCTACATACCGAGGGGAGAACTAACAGCAAGCGAAAAAAACTTGACGTCAGAAACGGAATTGGCAGCAACGTCAAGATCTTATGCTACTTCGCGCGAATGTATGAATTTAGTGTCTGGCATTTCGACCACTCCGGCAGCAGTTATTTTTCATTTGAGGCTGAGGCGAGCTTGCGACTCACCTAAGCTGAAGCACCAGCGTGTCATAAAAATTTAGGAGTGGCGTATATCTCAATCTGAAAATATTTCAGCTGCTACTGATGGAAATTGCTCCTGTAGGTTCCTTAGAAAGGTGAACGATTAGGATGCAAATAAACGACAGTACCACAGAGGTTTCAAAAGCAACTTCACTTTTATTCGCCTAGAAGATTGCAGGCAATAAAGATAATCGCCCAAGCACTCCGTACATATGGTTAACCATCAAAGCTGAAAAATAGGGCCCCGGTGTTTCTTACTGGGTTAATCCAGACGGTTCATTAAACCACGTGGCAGGCTGCTGCACGAGCCTGTTCTTGTGCCTGAGCTGCAGCATCGGCATGACGTAGACGACCTCGTTACCGGTTCTGCTCGCGGCTTTGCGGAAAGCTGCCTGCTGCTCAGGAGCTTTCCGCTCCTGAGCAGTCCTTTCCGTCGCCTACCCATCGCGGAGCCGGAGAGAAACTGCAGCGCGCGCTCTCAGCTCAGTGTGGCCAGGTCGGACAAGGCGGCATAGCCCAAAGCTAGAGAAATGGTAGCGAAAACACAGCCAAAGAGAAAAAAGAGCAAGAAAAATTGTAGGCAAATCTAGCCATTTTAGTAACTCAGTGCTTAGTAACTCAGGGGACCAATAGCAATGCATGCTCACTGACCTGGAGATTCAAAGCAGAAGGGTTGGTCTAAAAATTAATCTGCAGAAAACTAAAGTAATGTTTAACAGCCTCGGAAGAGAACAACAGTTTACGATAGGTAGCGCGGCACTGGTAGTGGTAAGGGAATACACCTGCTTAGGGCAGGCAATGACCGCGGATCCGGATCATGAGACTGAAATAATCAGAAGAATAAGAATGTGCTGGGGTGCGTTTGGAAGGCATTCTCAGATCGTTAACAGCAGGTTGCCGTTATCCCTGAAGAGAAAAGTGTATAACAGCTGTGTCTTACCAGTACTCACGTACGGGGCAGAAACCTGGAGGCTTACGGGAAGGGTTCTACTTAAGTTGAGGACGACGCAACGACCCATGGAAAGAAGAATGATGGGTGTAACGTAAAGGAATAAGAAAAGAGCAGATTGGGTGAGGGAACAAACGCGAGTTAACATCTTAGTGGAAATCAAGAAAAAGAAATGGGCATGGGCAGCACATGTAATGAGGAGGGAAGATAACCGATGGTCATTAAGGGTTACGGACTGGATCCCAAGGGAAGGGAAGCGTGGCAGAGGGCGGCAGAACGTTAGGTGGGCGGATGAGATTAAGAAGTTTGCAAGGGCAACATGGCCACAATTAGTACCTGACCGGGGTAGTTGGAGAAGTATGGGAGAGGCCTTTGCCCTGCACTGGGCATAACCAGGCTGATGATGATGATAGCCATTTCTAATTTGCAGTTTTATTTTCATATACATTTTCACATTCGACTACGGCAATCCCTTTTTTGCGCAACCCGTCATAGCAAAAAGTACGTCACGGTCGACCCTTCACATCAGCAACAGCGACATTATGGTTGCACACAGAAGGCTTTTTGGATGGCAACAGAAACTGAAGTTCCAAGCAAATCGCTGCATAGGGCGAACGTATCGAGATAAATCTTGAATGGAAACACGAACAAAAACGAAAATGACAACCTTTTCAATCTGTGAAGATGGAATGGCAGCGAAAGCTCAGGACAGTCAAAGCTGTCAAACGAAAAGGAAAGTGCTTTCGCTGCCATTCTACCTTCACAGAAAGGAATGGTTGTCATTTCTTTTTGTGTTGCGAGTCTGGCATCGTTGTTCGTTCTGAGGTGCCCGGGCTCACGATTGTCGCTTTCGTTCAGCATCGCGGGAACTTTCTTCGTCGGTTGTCGTTTCGTGCCGGCGCCGTTTGTATTCTCGTTACTGTTCTCTGCGGAGCTCCTCGTACACGCATATTGTTCTTCGGGTGTATTATTTATTTATTTATTTATTTATTTATTTATTTATTTATTTATTTATTTATACAATACTGCGGGCCCAAATGGGGGCCCTAGCAGGAGGGCAGGAATACATAAATCTTTACATATGCACGTATATATATATATATATATATACATACACACAAGAAAAGGTAATACAAAAGCAAATCAACGTATGTACTTATCAGAAAAAGAAATGAGAGCGACCACTAAATAAGATTAAGAGGAAGTACACTGAAGGAAGACAACTCGACAAACAGTATCACACGCATATATGAGCACTTGCAACCACTATCGCGAGAGGGAAAGAAAAGAGGAAGTACCAGAAGTTGAACGAGCGACCATTGAAATATGCGGAAAATAATAGAATAAAGAATATATGGAAAGTATCAAACAAAATTAACGTGAAAAAAAAGAAAACAGTTACAAGGCTTGCCGACATGGCAATAACCTTAGTATTAAAGGGACACTAAAGTGAAAAATGATTTCTTCTGCGTCAGTAAATCACCATTCTACAACAGCAAAAACACCACTCTTACAACGATAAGACGTTTGGTAAGTCAGAAAAAGCGCAAGAACGAAACACGGGTGGCGACGCCTACTTAAGTTTCCGCACCTGGTAGCTGTGACGTCTTCGATTTTGATGGCATCTTTTAGGGCCTGCTAATTATATATAGCGGTACAGATTGACTACATTGTGTTCTAAAAGAACCAGATATTAAACATGGCAAGTTTCGGGAACCTTTATTCAGCCAACGCGGCCCAAATGCCGAAACATACTTTGGAATCCCTGACATCACGCTGACGTGCCGGCGCTAGGGTTTCGGCGCGAAATTCAAATACTGATACTTGGACCTTCATTTTCTCATCTAATAATCAAACTAATTTTTTGAAATGACTGCTTGCAGGGTTCTAAAACAATGATTCATTAGTCAAAACTGATTTATTGTTTCACTTTGGTGTCCCTTTAAAGACACATGCGTTCAATAGAATCGGTGTTTATCAATTGTGATAATGGCAGGCTGTTCCAATCTGTTACAGTGCGCGGGAAGAAAGAAAACTTAAATAGGTTAATTCGGGTGTTATAAGGTGTCAAAGAATCAGCGTGAAGATGCCGTGTTTGACGCGCTGTAAGTGGTTTAACGTAAGTCTGTGGGTGGAGGCACAAACAGTTGTTCTTAAGCAAGAAAAGAAATTGCAGTCATTGAATTTTTCTGCGTAGTTGTAGCGCTTGAATATTATGTCGATTCATTCGGCTAGTAGAAGAGTCACTCATTCTATATTTAGAAAAACAAATAAACCTGACAGCTTTACGTTGGACCATCTCTAAAGCGTTAATGTCAATTTTCTGATAGGGACCCCACACAATGTATGCATATTATAGTTTCGGTCGGATGAGTGAAGTGTAAGTCAGTAATCTAGTACCAGAGGGAGCGTGCTTTAGTTTGTGCCTGAGGAGACAAAGCTTTCTGAAAGACGAGTTACATAAGTTAGAAATGTGGCTATTCCAGCTGAGGTCACTGGTTATTGTGATTCCAAGTTATATATATTGGCTGACTTTGATCAGCGGTTCAGAGTCGAGGTTATAGAAAAACATTTTTGTTATGGACATGTAAACAGTTTTTTCTCTGTTCAATTCCATGCCCCACGGACTGCACCAGGAAATAATGTTTTGAAGGTGAGAGTTAAGCATTAATTGATCTTCGTGGCAAGTAACCTCGTTAAACAACACACAATCGTCAGCAAATAGTGTAACTTGAAAAGGATGAGAAATTTCGTCAGTGATGTCACTTATGTATATCAGAAATAGTAAAGGTCCCAGCACGCTACCTTGGGGTACTCCATAGGTTACTGAAAGTTCGTTAGAAGAGTAATTAGAAATTAAAACAAACTCCTTGCGATTAAACAGATAAACCGCCACCCAGTTGATAATATAGGCTGGAAGGTATATCGACTGCAGTTTTTCTATAAGTTTATTGTGAAGGACAAGGTCAAACGCTTTCTTAAAGACTAAAAATATTACTTGAATTTGGCTTGACTTGTCAAGAGCACTTGCAAAGTTGTGAATAATTGTCGTTGATTGTGTCACAGTAGAGAAACCCTTCCGGAAACCATGCTGATGAGGAGACAGTACGTTGTTGTCACTTAGGAATTTGGTTATTTCATTAGCTTTAATATGTTCGATGAACTTGCAATATGATGAAGCTATTGATATCAGACGACAACTAGTTACTAGGGCATTGTCACCTTTTATCGTTATGGGAAAGACACGTGCAGGAAGATTAGCCGAAGATAACGAGGAACAGAAGATAACAACAAGGGGCTAACGTTATATATTTCGTGTACGAAGTATACTTGTACAACCCATCGATAACGCAGGTATCTTTAGCGCCGATACCCCTGCTGTGCACATACTGCGATAACCTTGACGGCACGCCATTGTTCACAGCGACCATTCTGATCTCTTCCGTATTTTCACATCTGCGCCGCCGCACTGCACCCGTGTGGGTTTGCAAGAAATCGCTAAGTCCGTTTCTGTTGCCGGACGCCGAAAAAACTACGAAAGGTTAGTCATACAGAGCTTTCGCTGTAAAAACTAGGACACTTCGCCTTTATGAGTGGAACGCGATAGCATTCAAAGATCCCTGAGCGCTTCTCACGCTTCCTGGCAAGTGCAGCTTATAAAACCGTAATGCTTACCTAACCCTATGCACGAAGGTGGGCTTTCTTTTGTCTTTCCCCCACACGGCGGCGGCCGCGCTGCCGAGGATGCGAGCACCATTGGTGTCGCAAGGAACCGAGCTTCCCACTAGTGGCGCATTCGGCAAATCGCTACACACCGGGCTACCCCAATACGCCGTTTCATCCAATCATCGTCGCCCGATGGCAGCCCGGCGCGATTCGCCAAAGGGTTCGAAAATGGTTCGCTGAAAAGGGTTCGAGTTTCCGGGCAACAAAAATGGGTTTTCTCATCTATTGAAATTACAATCGGACGCTATCATGTGTGTACAAATTTACAAATTTTCTGATGGATTTTACTTTGAGAAATTCAGCTCGTTCGGTAACGCTCCACGCGCGAAGCCTGCATCCTTCGGCCTCATTTTTCTCGCACCGACAACGGCGCCGACACCGGGCGCGAACACCTGATTTTTTGCTGCACGGTGCCCGTAACGCTGTCGTGTTAAAATTACTCTCGCAGGCAAAGGAAAATGGCAGTAAAGCTTACCGTAAGAAACGTGGAGCAAGTCGAAAGCGGTACGCGGCGCAATACTCCACCCAGAAACGGTGGCCATGAACACACTCGAGCCTGTCATCTACCCGTGATACCTTTCTTTGGTGCCGGCGCCACGATCTCTCCCTTTCTGAGCATAACCATGTTAGTACAGTGTACTGTGAAAGATCCTCGACTTCGAGGCTCATCCGGATACCTTGTGATCGGGTGTCTGAAGAGTGAAACAGATAAGACGAAGGTGAGACGACGTTGCTGGCGCAGATGTTTGCACGGTGAAGCGCGGTTTAAATTTAAGGGCATCAAAGACCAAATCCACCGGCTCACACCACGGCGCACTGAGGGGAGTGTGGACATTTCGCACACGCACGCACGCACTGCCGGCTAAGCCATCTAAAACAGAGCCTTCGAGATTTGTATGTGCTAGAGTCACCTCTGAAGCTTGGAATAGGGCGTCCCGTAAAGCCCAAACAAAACCAAGTCGCCGCAGATTTTCAGTAGCCTAAATATAGCCACATAGCCAACTCGGCCAAGCCGATGCCACAGATTTGTTTCTGTAGCCCAATTTGGCTATATATAGCCAAACCTAGTAACACTGGCTCAGCTGCGACGGAGACCATCGACGTCACTACTGGCGCAGCCAATCGCGCACCTCTCTTCCTTTTTTCCGCATGTGCATTCCGTGGCACCGGAGGAGTTTTCGGCGTACAGGCGACAGACGGATGGACGAATTGGATGTCCATAAGCAGCTTCGCTGCAATAATGGACAAAACAAAGCGTGCTTCAGTGAATGAAAATTACTATGGCGAGCGCACTATAGTAATGTTTCGTAACACATGCCAAACATTTTCGCACAATCATTCGCAGTTCTGTGACATTTTGATACACCATGTATTCATCACAACAGTTATCAGGCAAGACAACATTGCCCCACACTATCATTTAGAAAAAAAATTACATACTAATTTTGCTGCACGTCGGACACTCATAGCCTTTGATAGAGAGTGAACGAACAAAGCGACGTTTCTTCGCGGAGCGTTCCGAATTTATCATCACCACGAGACACAGCGCATCAGATGCGGCTGCTTGAACTTGCACGATAAAAAAACCCCTTCTGGCAGTAGCAGCGGGGAGGCCTGGCACGCTGTCTAAATCTGCTGAAAACTTTTTGCAGGTTGGTTGTTTACACTTGCTGATTTATGTAGCAGACACTCATGTTAACCTACTCTGCCGCTGCCACTCTGGTTCTTCTGTATTTTTTATGTTCTAAGTGCTCCTAGCTCTTGTCAGATGCACTTCCGAGAAGTTTTTTCCTCTGTACCAGATAGCCGTGCTCTTAAATTGCAATGAGCGATCTCAGCGATACAACCTGTGCGAACTGCATGGGAGATATTTCGTCTGGTACCCGGTACATGGTGTGCTGTGAATGCTTAGGCCTTTTCCATTTGGGCTCTTGCTCCGGAATCTCAGAGAAGACTTTTAGGTCGAAAGGCGAGGACTATGAGAAATCGTGGAAATGTACACAGTGCCGAAAGTCTGAGCCAAATGTTTCCCGTCCCAAAGATGCTGAAGATACTTCTGTTGCTGCCCTGCTTCTTGAGATCAATAGAAAGCTTGACGAGCTGCTTCCCTTGAAGATGGTTCATGACCTAGAGGCATCGGTCAAGCTTATGTCTGACAAATACGATGCCATTCTTGGTGACGTAACCAGGCATGAAAGCGAGATTAAATGTCTTACCGCTAGGGTTTCAAAGTAGAACTTGTTGCTGGGCGAGTTGGTTGGGATCTAAAAAATACATTGTTGCGCCAAAAAAGGAAAACAAAGACTTGGAAAGGACGAGTACGAAACTGTCGTTTCGTACTCGTCCTTCCCAAGTCTTTATTTTCGTTTTTTTGACGCAACAATGTATTCTTTAGGCTTTCAAAGCTCGAAAAAACGGACGGCTTTGGTGCGGAACTGCAGCGCATTGCTTCTTCTGTAAATGACATTGAGTATCAGAGCAGAAAGCTGAACCTCGAAGTTCATGGTCTTAAGCACGTTCGAGACGAATGCCTGTTTACAGAAATAAACGGTATCGCATCCAAACTCAAGTTAGACATGCTGAATGATCAGTTAGTTTCGGCAATCCACAGGCTGCTAGCTGGAGCGGATAAAATTCCAGGTGTCTTGATACGTTTTGCGAATCAGTCGGTTAGAGATAAGTGGTTAGAGAAAAGAAAATCGTTCCCGGGTCTTCAATCTGGCCTACATGTGATGGAAAACTTGACAACGTATAACAGGGCTCTACTTAAGGAGGCCAAGGAATGGGCGAAAGCGAATGACTTCCGCTTTGTCTGCCACCGTGGCGGCAAGATCTTTATTAGGAAGGAAGGACATAGCGCCCATGTGGTAAAGAATGTAGCTGATCTAAACAGTCTGAAATGACGAGTCAATCTGCATATCGTCAGTTCACCGTGTCAAGTGGGGATTGGGTATCACCTACAGAATTACTCGACTTGATCGGTTCGGAACACTGGCTATCCACTAAATGTTTTCATTTAAACTGCCAGTCTGCTCGAAACAAGCATAATGAGCTAGATGTTTTTGGTAGCCCTAATTTTAAATTCGATTTCGTTATGTTATCTGAGACATGCTACAACCACAATTCTCTTGTTTGGCATCTACCTGGCTATCAATGTTTAAACCAATTTAGGACTACCTCTAATGGTGGAGATGTTAGCTTACTTGTTCGTGACAATATTAATGTCGACTACATCGAAGAATTCTCATGTGTCACAGATGGCTACGAAGTTATATCCATTCTCTGCGGCAGATGCGTTTACTCGGTGTTTTATCGTCCACCTAGAGGCAATATTCCACGTTTCTTTAGTTTTTCTCGAAAATTTCTTCGCATATGTCTGTACGCATAAGTATGACGTCATCTGGGGTGGTAACTTTAACATTGATCTCCTAGCTGACACGTGCTTATCTCGGGAATTTCATATCTTACTTCAGTCGCATGGTTGCTCAAGCGTTATCTCCGTCCCAACACGAGTAACCTATGCCGCGTCAACTTGCCTGGATTTGTTTATCACCAATGCTTCAACGGCTATCATAAAAGCCAGTGTTCTTTCGTGTAACCTGGGCGACCATATGGCCGTTTTTTCTGTCTCAAACGATGCACCGAAAAGAACGGACAGCGTCTTTTCCCCAGCCAAGTGATTACACCAAACCGTCTCGAAACGTTTCGCAGACAGATTCAGTTACTTGACTGGAGCGATGTATATGCCACACAACGTGTCCAATCAGCATATGAGGAATTTCTGCGTATTTTCAGCACGTGTTACCCGGAAAACATTCCTCTGCGAACTAGACGCAAGCGATCATCGCACATTCGCAAACCGTGGATCGCGGACGACCTCTTTCGCAAAATAAAGTTTAAAAACATACTCTATAACAAGTTTGTTAAGTCGCGTAATATAACCGATCTATACATATTTAAGCGCTACCGCAATAAGCTAACAAATGAGCTTCGCAAAGCGAAGACATCTTATGAATATGAATACTTCCTGTTTTGTCAAAATGATAGTCGCAAAACTCGGAAAAAAACTAAATGTTGTGCTGAATCGAGCATCGTTGTCGCACGCCAATATTGAGATTTTTAAAGATGACGTTATCGTCCCGAATGAAGTGCTTCCTGATTGTTTTAATAATTCTTTTTGTTAATGCAGCTGGTTTATGTGTCCATAGAAATGCCATTTGCGATGTTCAGGTCAGGTGCCCCGATAGTATATTCCTATATCCTACTACTGAATCTGAGCTAGTCCATTTATTTTCCATTTATTTTCTGAGTTACGTAATACCACGTCATGTGACATTGACGGCATACGGATTACACATATAAAGCACGTCTTTGACATTACATCGCCTGTTTTAGCATACCTTTACAACCTCTGCCTGACATCTGGGGTATTTTCTACCAACACGCAGACTGCTAAAGTACTTCCACTATTTAAAAAGCGCAATAAAATTGTGATATCTAATTACAGACCTATTTCTACACATCCAGTATATTCAAAAGGACCTGAAAAAATAATATTTCGGCGTATTTCAGATTGCCTTGAATAACATAACCTGTTCGCTGACTGTAAATATGCTTCCCGAAAGGGACGGTCAACCCAGCTCGCGTTACTAACACAAAAGGAACTAATATTGCGAAATCTTGAAAACAAGCTGCTCACGCTCGCTATTCCCGCACAAAAATGACTGTTGATTAACCGCTGATATATTGTTGGGCAATTGTTGAAACAACGGAATTCAACAAATTTTCAAGAGCAATTGAGTTCACTCAACCCTTGCACAACAATATTACCGTTGAGTATTCTCAATAAACAACTTATTGCGTGATTTGTGTTGATTGTTCTCGTTGTCTTTTGTTGTGTAGCAGTTGAGTCCAGTATACAATAATTAGGACTCGCATATGAAGATATTCCGAAAATTTATTGCTAAGCGTTCCAACCTCATTCCTCTCACTTTGCGGCAGGTAGGTTCTTCTTTCGCCTCGCTTTCACTAAAAAATAATGTGTGACCGATGGGTTGGAATCGAACGTCGGCCGTCGAGCCCGGTACTCTAACCAATAGGCCACGAGCACCCGCATACTCATCTCATTCGAAAGCCAGTAAGCTCTGAAATGCTTGGCGCGTGCGCCGCGTGCCACTTCCTCGTGCTGTCGCTACAGCGCCAGTGCCTATCTCCGGGACCGCCCCACTTTCGTAGCCGTTTTCGCTACGTAAAAACGGCAACGTTAGACTAGATTCATGACCGCCCAAGTTCATAACGATTTATTTCTTCGCCATTGTACAAATGATATCGTCGTTTTAACGTACACTAAATGACATAGCCATTGGTACGATCCCAAATGAGCACATTTCGGGGAGCATAAGAATGCGAAATTCACTTGCAAACACGGTGACTACGCGCATGTGGAGTTCCCCAAAAGTAGAAACGGCGGCAGCGCGGCCGGCGATAAGACAGGCGCCAACTCGCGGCGACGCTGCCTTCGAGCATCGAACGCGCTGTGGCAACCGTAGGATGCAAGCGCGCAATAGGCTACAAACATGCACGTGTGAGGTCTTCGAATTTCCTGCGACGTACCCTCTGTCCGTAAAGCAAATATAGTTTTTTTATCCAATGTCCGTGGTGCTGGAGATCAAAGAACGAACGCGCTTTGAGATGGCAGCGCGCAGCCGCTATAACAATTGACTTCAAAGAGCTTCGAATTCAGCAAGAGCCGCAACAGTATCACAGCTAATCGTTGTATCTGCGGCTGCTCCCGACACTCGCCTTGCGAGAAGCACGCGATTTATTTGAGCGCCGCCGAACTGGCGTGCGTCTATTTGTCGTACAAAAATCCCTCACTTGACCTGATCCTAGATGCCTAGGCACAGCATCGTTTAGGGATTTTTGAGAAGGCGCGATGCTGGCGCCGAGCGGCACCGTGGGGTGTTCGTCTATATGTGTGCGTCCTCGGCGTGATCGTTCTCTGGACCGCGCGTTGTACAACATTTCTCGTGTGATTGTTACGTGCGTTTCTTGTGTGTTGGTTGTATGTTCTGTGTTACTTGGCGGAAAGCCGTGAGTAGTGGCGGTGGGGCAGTGCGGCTTTGGCCTCGGTGAGCTCTGGCAGTGCAGAATCTGCGTTGTGTGACCCGTGCTTTCTTGAGAACAAGGCGGTGGCGACAATTGAAATATCGAAGTGACCTTGCGCCTCGGCTGCGAAGTTCTGCGAACCGCGATGTGGCGTCGCCGTGTCCGACTTTGCTTAAAGGACAAGGAGGGGTGTGCTGCTCGCTGCAAGTCATGTAAATGCAACTGCGTCGACCACCCACTGTTCAGCGCCGAATGTTTGTTTGGTGTGCTGCGCTTGAAACGAGTGGTGCAGCCGTGCAGCGGGGGTGGCGGAGGAGCAGAGTGGCTTAGGGGCTCCGTTTGCGCGTTCACAGACATGTGTTCCCGTCTCGGTCTCATTAGCGGCTGTCGCAGGATTGTGGTGTGCTAGCTCCTTGCTTAGTATAAAGTTTACGACGCTAACACACAGCATGTTCACGTTTTTCCGCGCTATATGTCATTAGCATGGCGGCCGAATTGAAAACGAGACATATGTCTGTGTTCTTTGCGTTTGTGTCTTGGAAATTACTTTCTATTGCGGAAGTTCTGGGACTCTTATTACGCAAGGAGTGCGAACGTAAACATACACATATGTGTCTGAAATATTGAATTACCCATAATACCCTTTACGACTAATAAGTGCGCTACACGGCCTGTGTGAATCAGCTACCATATGTTGCGACGCTCTTCCGTGTGGTAGACTGATTTATGGTGCGCGTTTATTTCTGTACTGTATTGAAAACCATTTGTGTATTGACTCAAAACAAATGTACGGCTTCTTCACCGCAGTTCATTAAATTTAGGCGCTGAAGCATACTAAAAGTGGGAGGGGGCCGCTATCAGCCGGCATAGTACGTCCAATTAGGCGACCTGAGAAGTGGCGGGTGCGCGAGTGTATAATTAAAGAACTCTTACTATGTCCAGTGACAATGGCCCCTTTTCACTTTTAGTATGCTTCACCGCAGTACATTGCTTAAGCTTCACAGGGAAATATTAGTGTATTGCGAGAAAGATAATTGTAAAAAGCCTGATTATGCAACGTTTCTTTTGTAGCTTGCTACACCGCAATACAGGGGTTTAAATAAGCATCGTTCAGTAAAGCATACTAAGAGCGGAAAGGGCACATAGGTTTACACTGTGCTCATTACTTTCAATTGTGACATAATTTGCAAGTGCATCTGTGCTCGAGGTAAGCTTTATTGACAATTCTTTGTACATTACAAATTCATATTGTAGGTAAGCTTATTAAAGCACATTCGCCACTATGTACGTGTTATTCACCTTCAATGCAGGAGCACAATGCGGATTCTTGCCCCTGCTGTTTGAGAATTGATTAGTTGTTCATAGTGCACTGGTATTTTATTCTAAACTGGAGGGCTCAAGTTGATGTGGAAGCACAATTTTTATTAAGGGGACAAGATGTTCCCAAGATGCAGCACAGCTTTTTTTTTTTCCAGGCAGCTTTTCTACTTGAAGCTTCCATTGCGGTGTTTCGAGCCTCTTTGAACCAGCACATAGTGTATGTAAATATTGGACACTGATTGGGAACGTCACCTAAGTTCATGCCTATCTATAGTAAAGAGATGTAGCACGACCAGACAAAATAATATTAGAGGGTGGGCTGCAGCAGTATTAAGTGTTAAATGGTGCTTTATCCTTTGAGTTTTCTGTTTTTGTGCTTTTTATGGATCCTCCGCAGTAACCACGCGAGTGCCGAACTTGAGCTTGTTGGTTTCAAGTCTCATGGTTGTTACTAACAGAACAGTGTTATAAACGAACAAGGGCTTGGAGGCATCCGTTCACCTTGCTTGCCTCATGGTGCTGCTTCATAAGCACCGTGAGTATCCTGGCCAACTAGGAAGGGAGGTTTGTTGCAATTGTTTCTGAACTGTATTGCCACCAAACCAACAGTGCTCTCAATGACAGCTTTTGGACAGTAGAATGCTTGCACCCAGCAAAGTCGTAAGAAGGAAGTATTCAGGACGTGCAAAGTGGGCTTTTGAAGCTGCAGCATTACTGAAGGGGCTTTACCCATCTGCGCTCTTTGTGGATACACAAAGATGATTTCTTCTTTAAGAGGGATTGTTTCAGAGGTCGCTACATGGAAACAGTGTTGGGTGTTTAGTAGCTTCGTTTGCCCAGTGTTAATAATCTGTTCCTTCTCCAGTGCCCCTGTGAAGTGCCTACTTTTAGGACACTATGTGCTCTCCATGCATGCATGCATTTTAGGCTTGTAAAGACTTCTATTACCCCTTGCCTCCAGCTGGTCCTTGCTGATGTCACCCAAGAAGGCACTGAGGAGTATGGCAATGTACACTTACAAAACACTGTTGATACTAGTCAAACCAAATTAATCGAGCTGGTGTTTTTGTTGTCCAGTCCATCCTTGTTAGTCACAATGGGCAGTTCTTTGTCAGAACAGAAGGCGTATGTAGTTGGTCGTGCATAGACTGCGCACTAAGACATGGCGTGTTATGACCTTAGCGCAGTGTTTATATGTGAAAACGTTCTGATATGTTCACGACTTCCTTCGCTTTATCATAGTTTGCCTGATGGAGCCAGCAAGTGGGTCAACCAGATGTTCAGCAGGCTTCCCACTAGTTTTCCCAGTCTCCTTTACCAGATTGCCGCTCATAGATATCTGTTTTCTTGACCTTGCACTGCGCTTCAACCATGGCCACACCTTCTATACCTATAGCATGCGGTCAAAAAAGTGTTATACATCATGTTGTTCGAAACTCGTGACATATGCTACAAGGCCTTGAGGAACACCCTCATTTATTTACGCCCTCATCATACTGTACGAACCTTCGCATGATAAGTGCAATGAATAACATGTGCTGGTTTTTCAGTGTTATTCCTGTCCAGTGTGTTGAAAGCTATGCCGAGTGTTTCATACGCAAAAGACTGCTGCCGAACAAGAAGTGCATAAAACAAGGGTCGCTATAACCACTTATGTAACTCAAAATGAAAGAAGGGCACTGAGTGTACAGGCGGTTTACTTCATATCCAACAAGCTTGGTTCTCCCTCTGCAAGTGGGTCAACTCAACTTGCCCAGAGACATGGCCTGTGACAAACTATGTGCCAGATGCTGTGTCCCCTGCAAAGCTGAAGATGTGTACAAGAACCTGACACCCTGCAGTAACTTCTACACTGGGCAAACAGGTCACTATAAAAACGACTGCCTTCACTAACTTGCTAATAAGATGAAAACAGGCAGAAATTTGCCTATTCATTGGCCCCAACTGCAGGTGCAAGCTACTCTTCCCCCAGGTGTGTGTTGTTCACGAGAACTGGAGCTATACAAATGCAGATAAGAACAATGATATTTGAAAGTAGTACAGTTGCACTATATTCCGCACAAGCAGTGCTACCTGCACCGCTGGTACCTTATAGCCACAATTTATGGCTGCACCACCATGCAAAGGCACTATTCTTGAATGAACTTCGATTTATTATGTTTATGGTGGTCATATATTGCAAATGTCACATGTGTCATGTCACCAGCAGTGGGTAGCAATCTTTCAAGCTTGGGTGATAGAGGAAAAACAGCAAAATGATACAATCACACTCAAATGTAAAGCAGCCTTGGACACAAAAAAAAACCGACATCATATTGTACAGGTTGAAAGGGCAAGACTCCATCTAAGAACAGTCTATGGCACCACATACTTGACATGGTGTAAAAAATGTTGACATGACCTACCCATAAAGAAAGAGCAACAAACACAGAAAACACGCCCTAAAATGCAATGTGCAGAGTCTGAAACGAAGAAAAAACAACCCGAAAAAGCTTTCGCTGAGTCTTTCAACGATTAAAATTGTCAAACTGTCTCATCATTTCTTAATAAACCTACACAGCTGGAAACGAAGGACGGAAAGCCCAATAGCAGGGCTGCAGAAAATGTCACCGAATAAATATACTTTGCTTACCCACGATACCTGTGGTTTAGTTGTGGTCTGTGTATAAACTAATTGTGTATAAACTTTTCCTGTTTAGAATGGTTTAGCGGATAGGGAAAAATGACCATAAAGCACCAGGTGTATGCACAGTCTACGCACAAGAAGCCACTGCTTTCTTACTTTAATCTTTTTCTCTCTGTTATTATTCATGAGTGTTTAAGTGCCTTAACAGCACTCCTAACATCCTACTGCAAAACACAAAATTGGGCAAGTTGTGGCATAAACAAAATTGCAGTTTCACTCATAATGTGAAACAATGATGCAGTAGCTAGTGAAATATGCGCAGGAAGCTTACTTCTTGCAGTGTTTGTTGAAGTGAACACTTGCCAATGCAAGTCGCTAATCTCCTTAAAAAAGTCAAGAATCAAGAATCAAGAAGTCTTTATTGAGTAACACAAACAAAATGTATACACAGATATTTGGACCGATAGCCAATGAGGCTAGTAAGCGGTCCAATACAAAATAACATATAGGACAGCAATCACAAACACATTGAAGAAAAACTAACTTTGTAGCCTTGCTTCCATTCCCAAAAAATGTTTCTTGCATGTCAGTTTGAAATTCCTAGCTTGCTTTACTTCAATTGGCAACGAGTTCCAAATTTTCGCTCCTGTAAATTCTATTCGTCTTTCTCCGTACGCATTATGGCAAATAGGAAGGTTAAAATTGCCATTGCTGGCTTGTCTAGTCAGTTGTAAGTAAGAGTCGTATTTATCTGTGGGAGTTGTGCGTCCCTGTGTTCTAGTGGAAGGACTCGACTTTTCTTCCTCCTCTTTCATATGCAGACTTGACCACTGGTCTACACCAAAACAACCCTTTAGCTTCTTACTGCTGAATTCGTTTTGGTTTTCTCAAATCTATATTTGGGCTACCCATTGCTAGGTCTCGCGCTTAATCAAAGAATGAATCAATTCTCAAAGAGCATGTGCAGTCTAGCCAAAAGCAACGGCAAGAATCCGCATTGTGCTCCTGCATTGAAGGTGAATAACACGTACATAGTGGCGAATGTGCTTTAATAAGCTTACCTGCAATATGAATTTGTAATGTACAAAGAATTGTCAACGAAGCTTACCACGAGCACAGATGCACTTGCAAATTATGTCACAATTGAAAATAATGAGCACAGTGTAAACCTATGTGCCCTTTCCACTCTTAGTATGCTTTACTGAACGATGCTTATTTAAACCCCTGTATTGCGGTGTAGCAAGCTACAAAAGAAACGTTGTATAATCAGGCTTTTTTACAATTATCTTTCTCGCAATACACTAATATTTCCCTGTGAAGCTTAAGCAATGTACTGCGGTGAAGCATACTAAAAGTGAAAAGGGGCCATTGTCACTGGACATAGTAAGAGTTCTTTAATTATACACTCGCGCACCCGCCACTTCTCAGGTCGCCTAATTGGACGTACTATGCTGGCTGATAGCGGCCCCCTCCCACTTTTAGTATGCTTCAGCGCCTAAATTTAATGAACTGCGGTGAAGAAGCCGTACATTTGTTTTGAGTCAATACACAAATGGTTTTCAATACAGTACAGAAATAAACGCGCACCATAAATCAGTCTACCACACGGAAGAGCGTCGCAACATATGGTAGCTGATTCACACAGGCTGTGTAGCCCACTTATTAGTCGTAAAGGGTATTATGGGTAATTCAATATTTCAGGCACATATGTGTATGTTTACGTTCGCACTCCTTGCGTAATAAGAGTCCCAGAACTTCCACAATTGAAAGTAATTTCCAGCACACAAACGCAAATAACACAGACATATGTCTCGTTTTCGATTCGGCCGCCATGCAAATGACATATAGCGCGGAAAAACGTGAACATGCTGTGTGTTAGCGTCGTAAACTTTATACTAAGCAAGGAGCTAGCACACCACAATCCTGCGACAGCCGCTAATGAGACCAAGACGGGAACACATGTCTGTGAACGCGCAAACGGAGCCCCTAAGCCACTCTGCTCCTCCGCCACCCCCGCTGCACGGCTGCACCCCTCGTTTCAAGCGCAGCACACCAAACAAACATTCGTCGCTGAACAGTGGGCGGTCGACGCAGTTGCATTTACATGACTTGCAGCGAGCAGCACATCCCTCGATGTCCGTTAAGCAAAGTCGGACACGGCGAAGCCACATCGCGGTTCGCAGAACTTCGCAGCCGAGGCGCTAGGTCACTTCGATAATTCAATTGTCACCACCACCGGGTTCTCAAGAAAGCACGGGTCACACAACGCAGATTCTGTAGTTCCAGAGCTCACCGAGGCCAAAGCCGCACTGCCCCACCGCCCCTACTCACGGCTTTCCGCCAAGTAACACAGAACATACAACCAACACAGAAGAAACGCACGTAACAATCACAGGAGAAATGTTGTACAACGCGCGGTCCAGAGAACGATCACGCCGAGGACGAACACGCCACGGCGTCGCTCGGCGCGAGCATCGCGCCTTCGCAAAAATTCCTAAACGATGCTGTCCCTAGGCACCTAGGATCAGGTCGCGTGAGGGATTTTTGTACGACAAGTAGACGCACGCGCCGAACTGTCGTCCTCTCATCTCCGAAGCCTGCAGGTCTCGTATGTTCAGTTAAATAGCAGAACGCCAAAGGGAAATGAAAGAAATACAGGTAACGGACTTTTATCATACCTTACTTGTCACATCCTCATCTGCAAAGGCTCTACAAACTATTTTGGAAGCGTTACTTTTGTCGAAATAGCAAAATTAGTAGTAATTTTTATTTCTAGGTGACGCTACAAACGTCAAGGTAGCTTTCGGGTGCGTGTGCGAGCGCGCGCACGCGGTTGCAACCGTTGTAGCTTCGTTTTGAGCACACTTTTGCAACAGTACACATGGTTACCGCTAGCTTCGTAGTCGCATTTTTTGGTCGTAGTATTTATTGTTTACGCTACAAATTAGGTTGTGCTGAAAAATTTATGAAGATTGAGTGGGGAGGAAAAAGCGACTACCGTGCGCACGCTTGACAATCTGTTGTGCTTCCTTGCTGTACAGATTCCGGTTCTTCTTGGCACGTGGCTATCTGCACCAGCCCGGGGATATGCCGACATCGCTGCAACATCACTGTGCTCTGTGGCAACAAATTGAACCAAAGATTTTAACGCTCTCCCCAACGTTATACTGCGACCAACGCCATCTTGCGGCCCCGGCACATCAATGACGTCAACCGAGCATATAAAAGTCTGCGGTTCCAATGACTTCTTCAGTGGTGTTGGGCTGCTGAGCACGAGGTCGCGGGATCGAATCCCGGCCACGGCGGCCGCATTTCGATGGGGGCAAAATGCGAAAACACCCGTGTGCTTAGATTTAGGTGCACGTTAAAGAACCCCAGGTGGTCAAAATTTCCGGAGTCCTCCACTACGGCGTGCCTCATAATCAGAAAGTGGTTTTGGCACGTAAAACCCCAAATATTATTATATTATTCTTCAGTGGGCAGGAAAGAGCGACTACCATGCGCGCGCTTGACAATCTGTTCTGCTTCCTTGCTGTACAGGTTGGTGACTGTCCTTCCTTGCACGCTAAACGTACCAGCAACATTTGTACGCTGCTCTTCCCCTGTCCGCTAGTGTTAGTTTCTACAGTATGTGATTGTATTCATGTTAAACTTTTGATGTTAGCAGGCGGCATTGAGTCAAACCCGGGACCAACTGATACTAATCCAAATGCCGATGTGCTAGCTGCTATTGCTGCCCTGTCTGAAAAATCGGATACCCGTCACAGTGAGTTGATGGATGCTTTACCACAGCTTGAGGCGAACCAAGTTGAGCTAGAGCAGAAAGTATGCGACCTTACTAACAGGCTTGCGGCTGTCAAATCCCAGGTACTGTCGCTGGACAGTGAACGTGTTCCTGCGCTCAACGATGCCATATCCGAAGCAGTTCGTGCGGAGTCAGGTGCTATAAATTCACGGCTAGACGATCTTGAGGATCGGTCCCGTCGAGATAACCTGATTTTTTTCGGTATCCCGGACACTAGCTCTGAAACACGGGCAAAGTCTGAAGAACACATTCGAAAAAGCCTTTCAGAAAAGCTGGATCTATCTTTTCCCGACGAAGGTATTCATCGTGCTCACAGACTGGGCTCGTACGTCTCGGAGAAATGTCGACCCATTATAGTTAAATTCGGTCCTTCCAAATTAAGAGACAAGATTATATCGCAACACAGAAAGTTCAAGAATTCCAAAGTATCATTCAGTGAAGACTTCTCTCGCGCCACACGCCAGTCCCGAAGAAAGTTGGCTGATTTCGGTAAGGCTTCGGGAGAGAAGTATCTCTTGCGGTTGAACCGATTGTTCATCAAGAAAAAGTGCTACGTCTATTGTTCATCCACCGATCGTGTTTGTGAAGTAGATATTGCCGAAAATCGTTCCAGCGAGAACAGAGGCATATCTGTTTCGGCTTCCACGAATACTGTCGGGAATGCCTCGCTCGCCGCTAGTACTTCATCACTGTAGCTATCTGCTCGCCCGGTGGCTAAACTAATCTCCTTCCTTTTTACCAATGTGCGCTGTGCGCGTAATAAACGTGATGACCTGTCTTCAGCCATTGACTCGTGTTCAGCTGACGTTGTTATCTTAACTGCACATTGGCTCTCGAGTGATATTGCAGACTATGTAATCTTTGAATGTGAAAGACTTTTCAAATTTTTTCGCTGTGATCGTATCTCGCGTACTGGTGGCGGAGTGTTGATCGCCGTACGTGACGGCTTGAGTTGTGTTATAGATATTGCTACTCGTTTGGAAATCGTGTGTACGCGTGTCACTCTCGGATATCGTGATTTTATTTTTTGTGTGTGCTATCGCCCGCCCAGTTCGCCCTTAACATTTAATTCAGATATACATGACGTATTACATGAGTTAATTGTCTGGTTCCCCTCATGTCCACTCTTCCTTTTTGGTGGTTTCAATTTTCCAGCAATTAACTGGCACGAATATCCTCCCTCATCTGACTGCTCATCTGAGCGCTCTCTCTTCATCAACCTCTGTACGGATTTTAATTTTAAGCAACTTGTGCTTCAACCTACACGAACTACTGACCAATCTGCTAACATTCTTGACCTCCTTCTCACTACTACACCGCAGCTTGTTTCATGTTTAAGATATTTACCTGGTTTGAGTGATCATTGCATCATTTACTTTGAACTGCGCATATCTGTTCCCGCTACGAAAACGACAAAAGTTATCCGAGACTATAAAAACGCTGACTTTGAATCTATAAACTGCGAACTAATGGATTTTGTCACTGACTTCATTCCAAGTGTCCACACGCGCAAGATTGATGAAAATTGGACCTTATTCAAAGATAAAGTCAATTTTTTAACTAATGAACTTATCCCTCAGAAACGCATTATATCCAACTCTCATGCCTCGTGGTTTAACGCGCGTCTGCGGCGCCTACTGAACAAGAAAAAAAGACTATTCCGGCGGGCCAAGGCAACTCAAACGGCCGAACGCTGGCACGCTTACGCCACCGCTAAAACGGATTATAAACAAACTTCGTATGAAGCAAAGCAATATTTCTACCAGCACACGCTCCCGCTCCTTCTTAGAGATAATCCGAGGAAATTTTGGAATGTGGTCAGCGGGAATAAGCCGAATACAATAGATCTTTGCGATGATCACAACACTCCAATACACCAGAGCGATTGCTGCAAAGTGTTAAATGATTTTTTTGCCTCGTGTTTTTCTTTTACCTTGCCGAATGTTTTCCCTCATCCTTGTACACCTGACTTTTTACCCATGGATCTAATACTCATTGATTCGGTTGGTTTGACATGTTTAATTGAAAAACAGAAGATTTCATCTTGTTCAGGCGTCGACGGCATTACAACGAAGTTCTTGAAAAGTACATCTACCTGCTCTTGATTGATTCTTTGTGCAATCTTTGAACAGTCATTACAGAGTTGTAGCATCCCTCCTGATTGGAAGGTGGTTCCACTGCATAAATCAGGCAGTAAAGTTTCAATACTAAACTATCGGCCCATTTCATTAACCAGCGTTCCCTGTAAACTTCTTGAGCACATTATTTATTCTCATCTTATTACCTTCCTTGAATCTAACAGCTTTTTCAATTCATGTCAACATGGCTTCAGAAAATTTTTTTCGCGTGAGACACAGTTCCTGTCTTTCACTAATGATTTATTTCGCGCTATGGATGCTAACGTTATTGTTGATTGCGTTTTTTTCAGACTTTGCTAAGGCGTTCGACACTGTTTCTCATGATCTATTATTAATTAAACTCGGTGCTCTTAATATTAACGATCAGGTATTAGGCTGGATTAAATGTTTTCTTTCCAACCGTAGTCAATATATCTCAGTTAATGATTATGACTCGCCTCTTGTTTCCGTAACTTCTGGAGTGCCTCAAGGTTCTCTGTTAGGTCCTCTACTGTATTTAATTTACATTAATGATCTTCCTGATAACGCTATCTCGCATATAAATCTTTTCGCAGATGACTGTGTGCTTTATCGTTCAATTACTAATCCTTCTGATGAAGCATGTTTGCAATCGGACCATGAAGCAATTTCTTCATGGTGCAGCCAATGGCTCATGACACTTAACACCACTAAGTGCAAACACCTGCGTGTCTCCAGCCGTCCTCCTGAATACACCCCTTGCTATCTTCTTAATAACACTCTGTTATCATCTGTCTCATCGTACAAATACCTGGGTATTCACTTAACACACAATCTGTCCTGGAATATGCACGTCAACTACATATGCAACCAGGCTAACCGCACGCTCGGATTCCTACGGCGCCATTTCATAGCTTCTAACAGCACCATTAAGCTTCATCTATATAGGACGTTAATCAGACCTAAACTAGAATATGCTTGCTCCATTTGGGATCCTAATCAGATAACCTTAATTAACGCTTTAGAGTCTGTTCAAAACCGCACCGCCCGTTTTATTGTTTCAAATTATTCCCTAACAGCGAGCGTATCTGCAATGAAATCTGCACTTGGTCTTCTCGTTCTTTCTCTGCGCCGTAAATATTTTCGCTTATGTCTTTTTCACAGAATTTATTATACCAAGTCTATTCTCAAAGATAAGTTACTCCTCTCTCCAGCCTATATATCTTCACGCACTGACCACAACTTCAAGGTAGGAATACCGCAATGCCGAACTAGCTTTTGTATAAATTCATTTGTTCCTCGAACTGGAACTGACTGAAACCACCTCCCTGCCTTCAGGGCTGCCATCACAGACCTCAACAAATTTAAGAAATCTGCCGCCGATTTTGTATGCCACCCCCTCTCTGTAATGCCTCTGGCCCTGAGAGTACTGAAATAAATAAAGAAATAAATCAATTAGTGGATGAAAACTTACTGATAATTAATTAGCGGTTTTTAAGTGCCGTTATTTTGTGTTTGAAAGGTTTTTATAACTCAATACGATAGTGGAGCTGTGAACGGCTTTCAGACTCAGTTATTTGGTAGCAGTTGTGCGGTGTTTCACGCCTCGTGCTTTTTGATGAAAGTATTTTTTTCTTTTCGGACATCATGACGCACATTTTAGTGAAATGCTTTAACGACGATAAGTGGGACGTTTATGCGTTGAAGTTGTTGGCTCACCCAGCTACTAATCTTCGACTGATGTGCGAGCCTGGTTGTTTTGATGAGTTGCGCTGCAGAGATCATGATGCCTGTTGGAGAGAAGGCACCCCGAAATAGTCGCAGCCGAACTTCTGCAGATAGGTAAGTAATCTCGTTTTCTTGAGCACGTAGCCTTTTTTTCTATTTTGACAATGACAAGCGTGAAATATTAAGCACACCGTTCACTTTCTTCAAGCAAACCAATTGGAACATAAGGATCGGCTTCTCTGCGCAGTGATAATTTTGTACAGTGGCCACGTCATCTTTCATAGGGGCACACGTTGGCCGTCTAAGCGCTTGTTATCGCGTTCCGATATGTGAGAGGCGCGCTGCCTTTCAAGGTATTTAGGCAGGCACTACGAGCATAGGAGAACCGCGACAAATAATTGTGCAGCAGGTGTGCAGCTGTGCTACACTTGTACCACACTCGTACCGGAAGGCAGTGTTGCACTTCACGCTTAGGCATTTCGTAACTATGGCGGCCGCCGTGGCAATTTGGGTCTCGAGGTCGTGGATACGACCCCTGCAGCGGCCGCATTCCAAAGGAGCAGAATGTAACACCGCTCGTGCATTGTGCATTGTATGCAAGTAAAAATTTGCAGGAAGTCAAAATTATTACGGAGTCCCCAACTACGACCTGCCTCATATTCAGATCGTTGGTTTGGCACGTAGGACATCAGAATTATTTTTTTTTAATCCGTAGTGGCTCATCGTGTATCATACGGTTAGTGTGATCACCTTTTGTGCCGTAGCGGTTAAGCGCGCCTCGATTTAGGTTGCGGCTAATGATGCAGCACACCGCAAAAT
This sequence comes from Dermacentor variabilis, assembly GCF_050947875.1. NCBI lineage: Eukaryota > Metazoa > Arthropoda > Arachnida > Ixodida > Ixodidae > Dermacentor > Dermacentor variabilis. The sequence continues at coordinate 13,643,897 of NC_134573.1, read as the reverse complement.
ATATTTAGCCTCTGTGGGATTTGCGGAGAACGGCCAACCGATTAGTAAAAGCTTCCGCGCGGTGACTGCACACGGATACACAGCGCAAATGAACAGAGGTGTGGCATAGAGAAAGGAATAGAACAAGAGCGGACACTCGGCGAAAACTGGAAGCAGGAAACACGTCGCGCTATAGTATTAACGCCGGCGAATCGGAGCCGCGAGCATCGAAAAAAAAATAATGTGAAATGAGAATAACAGAAATTGTTTTATTTTTTATTCTTTCCCGGAAAAAAGTAAATATCCCTGCGCATAAATTAAATTAGACTTTGCGGCTTACTTCCGTTGCCTAGCGACAGGCGAACCCGCGAATGACGAGCCAGATGTTTGCGTCATTCGTCAGACACACCGCCGAAGCGAGAAAGACCGGCCGCACATCTGATCGTCGGACTGTTCGGGCACCCGTCTGCCTGTTTTTCTATTTTGGGATTTAGCCTGGTTTGGTGGCCTCCCGGCGAATTATTGCGTTCCTTCGGAACTTCGGCATGGCACCACTGCACTACTGGACTACGGGAAGGTGAGAAACTTTGTTGGCCAGTCTGCGACGCACTTCAAGCAATTAGGATTACTGCCCGGCACCTAGGCTAGACTTGTGACGAAGTTAACGAAAAACAGCGTGGCCGTCGTGGAGCAGTTAATTTGAATTAATGAATCGTACTGGGAGATGTTTGCGAGGCTTTCTATGAGCCCCAATATTATTTTAACTAATTTCGGTAGTGTTTGGGCACGCTAGTCGCACAGGGTGCTGTGACAGTTTCGCGTGTACTGACTTTTACTGCGACAAGTTTTGGCCCTTTCTCTGACTGCCAACATTATTGACACTAATTTCATTACTTTTTGGGGTACCTTTCGAGCGCAGTGGGCGTGCCTGGCGCTGTGACGCGGTTAGCGAAAATCAGTTTAGGCGTGGTGGGCGGTTTCGCGCTTTAATGCACGGACAAGTTCATGGCGCTTTCTCTGACGCCCAACATTGCAGAAAATTATTTTAGGTACTTTTATGTTATGAGGCCCGCTCGCCGCGCCTGTTGTGACGCAGCGAAAAGCAGCTCGTCCGTGGTGACAAAGATAGTTTGGCGCGTACTGAATTTTACTGCGACAAGTTTGTGGCAATTTTTATGTCCCCGCAACAATTTAAGCCTTCTTTCGGTACAGACGCTTGTCGAAAACGCGACGAGCAATCGTCAAGAGTGATAACACGGGAGTGCGTTGCTTGCGTCTGCAGGGCCGCTATTTTGTAGCGATGCCTTATGCCTTATTCTATGCTATTCTTATCATCCACCACACACGGCCGCCTGATCCCGTTGATAATGTGGGCAGATCGTCGCTCTGACCACTGGCCAAGCGCGAAAAGCCTGAAAAGGCATAGAATCGGAAAAGGCGTCGCTACAAAATACCGGCCCAGAATGCACAAGAGATAAGCCAAGGGGCTCAAACGCAAGGAACTATTAACTCGAAAATTCTTTCTTCTGAATGGCAACCACGCATTTGTCTTTAGTGCGAGTAGAAGGAATTCTGCGAGCGTCCAGCATGCTCTGGTTGAGAGCCTGTGTTGTGGCCACCTCTGTATTCGTAGCGTACTATCGCGTCGGTCGTAGCCAAGTTCGCGAAACGCGCCGTAGCCCGCACATTCGTGGTATTAAAGCGCAGGAAACAAGTCTTGGAAAGAGGGGAATGCTTGGAATTGGAATGTGTTTGTGGTATGTACAGTCGCGATCAATTGGAAGGAGATCGCTCGAGCGGCGACCAAAAACTAGGAGCAGCGCCACGTTACGTCATCACCGTCGGTCGAGAGGGAAACATCAGATAGCTCCCCTCTCTATCTTTCGGTGCTCCCTGAAAAGCTGTCCCTCCCGTCACCGTTCACGGCATAATCTGCGAATTCATTTCGGTTGTGTTATGAGCTGTTGCACAGAGGCGTCATTGTTAGCCAAGATATGCATGAGGAAGCGACGCACACAGATCATTGCCATGAAAGGGAAACAAAAATGTGGCGAGTTGGTCTGGGGGGTGATGGTTGCAGCCTGGAATAGCATAATAGGGGAAGAAGGCAGCGCAATCTTTACCTTCGCAGTTCCGAAATCGGCCGCTATGCTGCATGGAAGGCCCGCCGGTCGATGCTCGCGCGATCACCTTCAAATTGATCGCTACTGTACGGCATTGCTTGGGATGAGTCGGGTATTTTCTACGCCGTGTGTGTAAATACGAACTGCTTTTGTTTGTAATGCCTCCCATTCACCACTCTCGGATGCTTCGCCTCTACAGGCATTATTCTTACATGTTAATAACAAAATAAATCTTGCTTGTAATTTTTCAGCTCACGTCGTCTGGTGGGAGCTTCCTGTGGAAACTATTGCTGCTTACCTGGTGCCACAACGTTGGATGAATGCACAAAAAGCCCGCGACGAGCATTTACAAAGAATAAAATAAACATTTCCTCATTTCACAAGGTGTCTTGCGTCTTTATGAAATTGCACGTGGCACATATTCAATAGAGGCTTGTGAAGATCGTTCGCAATCATTTTTACTTACTAATAAAGTGATTTGCGAATAAATATTTCCTAAATAAAAATAAATAAAATATTTGCTGCTAAAAACAAAAACAGAGCCGGCGTGACGCGCAGCAGCTAGTATTCAAAACGCGCGCGCACAAAACCGAAACCGGAAGTGTGCTTCAGGTATTAACGCCCACGGCTTGGTGCGCTGCAGTCAGTTCGGCCGCTGGGCTCTATGTGAGTTTCCGCTCTTGTATTCCTTTCTCTATGGGTGTGGTGACGATATCGGCAAAGAACACAGCCGCCGACGGGCTCGCCTATCGCCGCCAAAACTACCGCAGTAAGCATCTTTACCTAGCGCGGCGGGTTGCCGCTGAAGGCGTACTGTACTATATTAATAGGCGATAACCGAAACATGCCACCGTTCTCTGCTGCCGCTTTGAGTTGGACCGATCCGAATGTGCGTTGCTTGCAGAAGCGAAAGGAGCGCGAATCGGCGCGTTGTGTCGCACTCGAGCACCGTTTGCGCGGCGAACGCGTGCATAAAGCTAGCTCACTGCGCAGACGCTACCGCGCCAAACGCGCAAGGGCGTGTACGCGACGTTCTGCACACAAATGGCGTGGGATGATCGGAGCCACGCCGGAGCGGCTAGCTTCAAAGAAGCGGTACATGTTCTCACTCGCACAGGCACGCTCGCATCGCTCTCAGTGTATGTTTAGGTCATTCCTTCTGCTGGACTTCCAAAGATTCGATATCTGCTTGGTATCCGCTATGCACCGTCGCGTGGTCCTTCACTCTAAGGACAGTTTACACCCTTTGGCTTGCCCCTTCTGCCACACAAAAATAATCGTCATCTGCCTCGATGCGTTTCCTTTCTTTATCGCTGCAAGCCGGGAACTTTCCAGTGACGAACGGCACGCGCGTTGTCAGAAGGGGCACTCCAAAGGGTGTAAACTGTTCTATGCTGATAACGCGCGTGCCATTCGTTACTGGAAAGTTCCGGGCTCGCAGCGATAAAGAAAGGAAACGCATCAAGGCAGATGACGATTATTTTTGTGTGGCAGAAGGGGCAAGCCAAAGGGTGTAAACTGTTCTTGAGCCGGGAATATTTTTCCGCGCTGTGAAACATCGCTGTGCGTGTTTTAGCTAACATTTACCGTAACAACCCATTTCTTCCTTTTCTCGACGGCACTAGTAAAGAGTCGCAAATTTTTACTTGCCAGTATAGTGTGTACTTCTATTTCGTGCGTAGTTATGTGCAGTGTGTGGCAGATTCTTAATCTGCGTAATCTCATTTTCTGTCCGCATTCCGTTCTCACAGGTTACGCATGCAGCTAATGCCCAGGTGCTAAAGTGTTCTACGTCAAGAGCACATTGGTGTCGTGGAAGTGACAGCCGTTGATATGTGGCTGATTCACTAGCAAGCTCGCATCTCTGTTGCCACTCTCCACCAAGTGGGGTTTTCAACAATTTTTTGTGCTGCTCTGAGGTGTACTAGCTGCCGCATGGACGCTGTGAAGGCTTACTTTCGATTTGCTCTGGCGTTTAGTAGTAAAAGATGGGCTACCTTTTGAGGGGAGACATTTACTTTTGCTTGTGAGAATGTTTACCAGCCTAACCAAGTGATACGTGCGTACTGTAAACAGCAGCACGAACAGAGGCGGACGATGGACGACGAAATAGGTAGGAGCACACACGAGCTGAAGCTCAACTAAAGGTTTACTTTCGATGACAGAGGTAATAAAGACACTGGTCAACTTGACAAAGGTAAAAAGCCGTGCCTACGTGGCAGAAACAGCTACGTGTGACAAGAAAAAAAAATATGAAAAAGCCATGTCATGTAGAATAAACGTGCGTGAATAATGAGAACTATCGGACAAATTTTACGAAAAAGCGAAAGATTTGTCCGATAAGTGATACTGCCCAACGAGAAATACTCTTTTGAGAACTGCAACTTTTTCCCACTAAGGGCAACAGATAACTTGGTTATGCATTTGTTTCGTTTGTGATCAATAAATATTGCTTCTGGAACTCCTTTGGTGTAGCGGTATAGAGCAGAAAGCACGATTGTTTCATCACAAATACCGGAACACAAGAGGAATTATGGAAGCATTATTTATTGATCACGAAAAAAATTCATAAGCAAGATTTTTGTGACCCTTAATGGGAAAGATTTGCTGCAGTACTTCTCGTTAATATCACAAGACAAACCTATCAGTTTTCATGTTTTTGTTATTTTTTGACGCACATGTTTATTCTGCAGGACGTCTTCTGGGCCTTTTTTGCTGTGCCGGGCTGTTTCTGCTGCGCATCCATGGCTTTTTCTTTGTGAAGTTGGCCAGTTTGTTTAAAGTCTTTGTCTTCACGAATAAACTTCTAGTTGAGTCAGCGTTCATGTGTGTTCCCACCTTAATTCATCCTTCTCGTCTCTGTTCGGGTGGTTGTCAAATATAAATGTACACCGAACAGGCGAAGTGTCCATAGAATTGATACATGAAGTTATTTGCGCTGTTTATTTCAGGAAGAACGCTATAGAGTCTTATCGTCTCTTTGTTTTTAACACTGATGTACATTTTTCTGGTTCAACTTCAAGGAGTCCCCTGAGGAAGCCAATAAGAGTGATGGTAACTTCCTTTGTGTGTAAGGTTTATGAATTTCATCCATTCAAGGCATGACATGTCACATGCCTGTTTGTAGGTATGCAAGCATTCGTAGTTTTTAAACATACTAAGCTCTACTTTTCCGTTCTCATGACGCTGATTTGTACTGTGCTGCATTCTCTAGGCGAAGGAACCTTTTTTATGCGGTAAGTGCATGTGTTCCTTTTGTATATCTTGGAGAAAAAATTGCCGTGAGCTTAAATATGCATCTATATCACTTGTAATATTTTTCAACATGGGTGCTGTATCCCCCTCCGTCTTTGTCACTGCTTTGTCCCAATTTTTATGCAACCTTTATATATCTTATGCAATAAAATTCTGGTAACATTTTAATAACATTTTACCTGTGAAATTGAAGTCATTGGTGTTTCGTATACGTATTTATTTCCGTTTTTCACTGTCTCACCAATCTGGCTGTCCAGTCATTGGAACCTTTTCTCATCCTTTATGAGTATTTCTGGGATACTTGATACTACAAGTCCAGGTGACCATTTATTTGGCTGTTTGGAATTGTGTTAGCCGTGTGTTACTACCAATTTTCTGTGCTAATTATTTTTTCTCTTATCGTTCAAAGTATTAGCCTTGCCTTATCTCTTTATTGACTGAGGTACCACCTAGTTACTGGGAATAGCGAAAAAGGCCCCAAAAAGGGCTCTAATTAACTTTGTGCAAGTCCAGAAAGATTACCTGGAAATGAACTCACTATATTGAGGAAATGCCGCCAAAAAACTCTTCTGTACCCCAAATTAACATCCTCAAATGGTGTACTGTTTGTTCTTGACTTGTGCCAGGAAGATAAGCTGCATTAATTACACAAAAGTTTTAGAAGTTTATTTCTGAAGAAAGCAAACCTGCCTCGTCAGAAACATGATCCAGATGTTCACCATGCCCGACAACTTTCTAAATGATGTCTCTTCAATTATTAGCTAAGTTGAGTGATGTTATTTTATAAAATAATTGGGCAACCTGAAGTTATATACATCTCGAAGACAAAAAGCTCAGGGCAGTCTATTTTGGTACTTAATTAAATTTTAATCGCGGTGAAAGACGTGTTCTAAAGCGTGTATATATTTACATAAAGTCATTTATTTCAAGTGTTATTTTGCCTTCTCACAGTCAGCCGTAGCTCTTCCTGTGATGTGTTAGTGTACGAAACTTCTTAATGTAACATATTCAGATGTCTTTTGTGTATTCACACGCAAGCAGCTTCAAGTGTTCATGTGTTCAAAGTTGGTTGTTTCTTGGGTATGCTTAAGCCCTGTCTTTTGAGTCGCTTTGCCTTCTAGTCATAAACTTAAGTCGAAAGTCAAGACCACAATGATCGTTTTGATTGAATTCATATAGATATGTTTTTTTCAGATGTATTTACACTGCTATAGTGCTGTAGGTACAAGCCTATGTCTCCAGGTTCCATTTAGTGGTGGCTTACGTACTGTAATAATGTTTCATGTGCACGCATCTTTAGTGTAAATAGAGGTACTTCAAATTGATCAGTCTCCTTTGCTTTTGTTTGTGTTTGGGAAAGTTATGAGCAGGCACCGGGGCATGCAAGTGTGAACAGCAAAGCAATTTCAATATATGAATAAAAATCCACTAGCCCAACGAAACGTCAATCATATTTCAATGGCATTGCAACTGGGCCACAATGTACTTTTCAGTGCTGTGGCAATAATAACTCAAAGACATGTCAACAGAACTGCCACAACGTCAGTTCAATGCAAAAGCAATGGTAACCCAACAAGCAATCAACAAAACAAACACAACGGCCGTCTAAGCACAATAGATTTTCAATGGTAACTTAACAATTAGTCAACATTGAGGTACCCAAAGGTACCGATCTGCTCCCAGTTCAAGCAAGTAACAGTTGGTGTACCCCAAGGGAGCATATTGGACCCCTTTTTCCAATATATACATAAATGATCTTGTTCTTGTCGATAGTGAACCTAAATACATAATCTATGCAGATGATACTACAATGCTTTTTTCATCGAACAACATTGCAAGGCTGGTTTCAACTGCAAACTCGGTTCTTGAAAAAAATGCAGCGATGGTCACAGGATAATGGCTTAAAAATTAACACTGACAAAACAAAAGCTATTTTATTTCCATCAACAAATAAAGGTGTGAACTTAGAGACTGACATTATAATAGGTTTTTTCAAGAATTGAGCTTGTTCAGTCTGCGAAGACGTCAGGTGTCTTTTTTGACAGCCTCATGTTATGGACTGATCACATCGACTTCCTTGGAGGCAAACTTGCGCAAGTTGCTGGGCGCTCTTCAGTTTAAGACCGCTGCCACGCAAGGTCAAACGTATTTTGTACAACGCTCTCTTCCTGAGTCACGTACACTACTGTTGTCTCGTGTGGAGTACGACGTCTGCTGCAAACACAATACGTAGCATCTGTAATGCTCCAGTAGACGCTCACCATGCACCTCTATTCAAACAGTTGAAATTACTCACACTGCATTCTCTTGAGAAAAAAGAAAAACAATGGAAGTCATACATCACGTTGTTAGCGCAAGTAATTAGAAACAGAACAGAATGCAGTACACGGTCACCTGAACACTGGTATGTGCCGCATCCTCGCACTAACTATGCTCTTCAAATGTTGCACCATCGCTTACCACGACTGTTAAACACCCTTAAACGTAATAACATAGATGTCACTTCTTGTCCTGTATCGCATTTATATGAGCATTTCAGTGATTTTTGAACACGAATTAGTTTCTTGTTTGTGACTATTTCTGAGGTAGACTGTCGTCACACATCGCCGTTTGATACTAGCCTCTGTCAATGCATACTTTTTATTATGGTTTGTAATTTTTTTACATTGCTTTTCTGTTTGCTGGCATACTGTCTAAGGCAACTTCTCATTTCTTTTGCTTGTGTATTTTTATCGGTCCTGAATTAGTGCCTGTGCCTTCTGCTGCTGCCCTCAGACCGGGTTTAAGGCTCGTCAAGTTGCTGGAAGCAACTTTTTTGCTTAACTCTCCCATAAATTGTATGTTTATGGAAATGAAGGCATATTGTATTGTATATTGCACTCACACCTTTCCCCAATGAATGCTGAGCGCTAGGTCACGCAAAATTTTAAGTGCACACCACACTTTGAAAAAAAAAACATGCATGGAAATAAAAAAAACTCCGATGAAACCGCCGCATCGAGTGAGCAACGCCATTCCGCATTACATAACTAGTTTGCACAGGCTTGCCAAGTATTCCGTCAAAATCACGGGTTGGTAGGGGTCCCCGAGGACGAAGTAATAAATTGTGAAATAGAAATAATTAACATTTGTGTTTTAGTACAGCAAAAATATTTGAAGTGAATATTTACCCGTATGACTGTACTGTGATTAAAAAGGTTCGAACATTTTTTTCTACATCGGTTTTCCAGTTTCAGAGTTCGTCCCCCCCCTCACCTATGGCGCTTCAATCGTGCACCACTAACTGATATCCCAGGCGATTGGTGTTGGCACGCTTTTCGTTCCATGCTTCGCGACGTATTTAGGTGGACCTTGCATGATGCGCGAAATCGTGGTCACAACGCAGTGGAGCATTAGTGGAACCAAGGGCCCACGTTCGTTTGCCTCAACGAACGTACCGCTTTGTTGAGCGTTGTATGCCACCTCCACAAGTGTAGTGATATCCTCGATGCGTTGTTTAGTAACCACGCCTTACCTCAGGTTAAAGGCGCCTACAGTCGGCACGCTGGACGCAGTGAAGGCGGCATTTTTTACATGCCCCGTTACGACGACAAGGTCAACCTATCGACCTGCACACTCAAATCGAGTCCCTGCTCATGCCTTTCTGCTTGACTACCCGTCACATGTCGCAATAATACGTGATTTATAAATTGGGAAATCGTCATGGTTTGTCCGCTTAGATCGCGGTGAATCAATGCAGCCTTAATGCTAGGGCTAATGGAAACCTTCGACTCCGTAAGCTTACTCACGCCTTTACTGCTTATTTCTGACAGCGTTATATTGTTGGTGGGGTATACAGTGCTGAACAATTTTTGCGATATATATACTGAAACCGCATGACGGTCATCGGTTTGACGACACTGGAGAGCGCTGGGTGATTGCTTGGAGACCTAATTTAGCCCCAATTAGTCACAAAGGCTCTGTTTTGTTGCATGCCACAGTGTACGAGCTCGATGTTCGCTCAGCGGTGGCGCGAAAAAACGGCTGCAGCCATACGCTCCGGGTATCGCGTTTCACTCGCTGAGCGCTGCGCACACCGTGACAATATTAGTGGGTGTGTGAATAGCACTCGGCGTGTGAATCCTCTGTCAATCCAACTACGCAAGAAGATCCGCTTGACCGCGAAAAAGACGCAATTTTATGGGCCTCCCTCTACCATACTAATAAGTGCACTTGATTAACTTTTCCGGGAAACCGCTTTTTACCGTCTAACAAATGTTATCGCTCAGCGCGAGACGCGCTTGCATGTATCGACAGTTTCTCGAATGTTATCAGTGTTTCTACCCGTTGTCTGTTGTCACCTTAACTTGTGTGATCTGACTGCATGTGCGACGCGAAGTGTGTAGAATTTTCTGGAAGACACGTGGGCATCAGCAATTACCCTGAAACCTTCGATGACCATGTATAAAAGCCGACGCGCTTGACCAGCAGATCAGATTTTCGACGACCGCTGACTGCCTTCGCTGCTGTTGTTGTCCTTTGAGTGTAGCATGCTTTGGAGGGCTCAGGTCCGCCCAATAAAACGCTAGTTTCGTAAATCACATGTTTTGCAATCTTCTTCACCGCCAATACTACGTGACGTCTGGTGGAGGTGCTAGTGCGTTCATGTACCGAACGCGCCCGCAAAGCCGTGATCCAAACCCGAAGACCACCAACGTCTGCAAGACAAGCGAGCTAGCCTCAGAGTGCAAGGACTGACCCCGAAGCACGGACTTCTGCCTGGAACGACCTTGCTAGGAAGTCCGTGCCAGCTCGCCAACCACAATGGCAGCCCCAGCGTCCCCCAGCATGCTTAAAAACCCAGGGAGCCCCCTATCTTCCGTGGAGCTTCGTCCGAGGATCCAACAACCAGGCTCGATACCTTCAAAAGCGTCTCAACCATCAATAACTGCACCTCTTACGATAACCTGCGCCACGTGTACTTCCCCTTGGAAAGTGCTGCTAGGCGCTGGTACGAGAACCGGGAGTCCACTCTTGCAACGTGGAACCTGTTCTGCAGAAACTTCCTAATGACCTTCGCGAGATTTGTCCGTAAAGAAAGGCCCGAAGTTCTGCTGGAAACCCGAGGGCAACTACCCAGTGGGACCATTGCCGTCTTCACGGAAGAGATGACCAGTCTTTTCCAGCACGCGGACCCGGAAATGTCCGAGGAGAAAAAATATGCAGATCCCACGCACTGTGGGAATCGATCTAAGCGAAGCTTTCCTTGCTAAATGCTTTGATTGACGATAATTAGCGGGAATGTTGACGGCTAAAACTTATTTCTTCAACGATTAGGCTAACACGAGAGTGGTGAGTTGATGTTCATCACCTTGCGTGCACCACTGCTGTTTGTCTGCCTAGTACGCAGAACACACAGGGAGAGGTGTTTGCTTGAGGTGTTGTGTGCCATATTTTATAACCTCAGAGAGGATTGAGCGTTGTCATTTACTCACATGGCGCATCGCATAGTGGCAGAAGTACCACACTTGAATTCGATTATGGGCTGTACGTGCCAAAACCACAAACGGATTATGAGGCAGTCCGCGTAGTGGTGCACTCGGGATAAATTCTGACACCGCGATGTTCTTTAACGGGTCCCAAAATGTAAGTGCACGTGCGGTTTCTATTTCGCCCCCATCGAAATACGGCTGCCGCGACTGGGATTAAGTCCACGAACTCTAGCAATGTCATAGCCGCAAATCTTACGCGGCGGGCGCAGAAGTGTTGATTTGACGGTCGACCTCTTCCGTAGTGTCCCCTGGACCCTACGCAGCGCTTTAGTTAATGCGGCTCTGCTTCTGCACGCCCTGCGTAATTTGTCCCCTTGACATTTGCACGGCGCCTATTTTTCAGAAATAGCGGCAACGTGCTGTGCCGTACCTTGAACATAAGGTTATGCTGTTCCCCACAACAGCTGTCGTACTCTTAAGCAAATGTACAGTGCTCGCGGAATCAAACACGTCAATTTAGGCCTAACTAATGCGCATACTTTCATTTCTACCGGCTGCACTTCGTTACACATTGACGCAATTTTGGCCCGTACACTTACATCGGAGTCCGCGTCACCTTTGAAGACCAGATTCCTAGCGACATGACATGGTACTCTCGAGTATTTGCACATATGCAGGTTTCTACTAAATGCTCCCTGTCGTGTTTCATTCCGTGAGCACTGTAGACCCTTTGAGGTGTATATTGTCACGCGGTGGTGACGTTCAAGAACACAGTAGCAATACTGTGAAAGACAAAACTAACTTTTATTGGACGAACCTGTGCCCACAAAAACAGGCTACACTTATAGCACCATGATAGCGGCGAACACGGTCGGCGATCGTCGAAAATCTGATCTGCGGGTCAAGCGCGTCGGCTTTTATACAGCAGTCGTCGAATGTTCCAGACTAATTGTTCGGACCCGCCAGCCTTCCACAAAGTTCTACACCATTCGCGTCACGCGATGAAATCAGATAACACATGGTTCGGCGACAACCGACAGCCGTGTAGAAGCATGGATAACTTTCCAGAAACCTCGGATACATGCAGGCGCGTCCCGTGCTGTGCGATTACATTTGTTAGGTGGCGAAACGTGGTCGCCCGATAAAGATGAGTACACGTGTCAATACCCCCTTCTTAAAAAGCATCGACCCGATGCTGCATACAAACGAAAGAAATAAAGAAAAACACCCGTAGCAAAGAAAACAATTAAATAAGGAAGTTCGTCAGCGTCCGTAAAAGGGATTCAGACGCACCACGTTGACCACTTCAGATCGTGGGCGGCGCTGTGAATGCGAAATTCCGTCTGGCACGACCTCATAGTCCAGTGCGCTAATACGTCGAATGACCTTGTAGGGTCCGAAACAGCGGCGCAATAGTTTCTCACTCAGTCCTCGTCGGCGTATCGGGGTCCAAACCCAAACGCGGTCGCCGGGCTGGTACTCGACGAAGCGTCGTCGGAGGTTGTAGTGTCGGCTGCCGGTCCTCTGTTGGTTCTTTATCCGTAGGCGGGCGAGCTGTCGGGCTTCTTCGGCGCGCTGGAGACGTCAACATTCTCTTCGTCAGTGACGTGGTACAGCATGGCGTCGAGCGTGGTCGTCGGGTTCCTGCCGTAAACCAGCTTAAACGGCGTGATCTGTGTTGTTTCTTCCACCGCCGTGTTGTAAGCGAAGGTTACATACGGCAGGACCGCGTCTCACGTCTTGTGCTTGACGTCGACGTACATTGCTGTCATGTCGGCGAGGGTCTTGTTCAGGCGCTCCGTGAGACCATTCGTCTGCGGATGGTAGGCAGTTGTCCTCCTGTGGCTTGTCTTGCTGTACTGCAGAATGGCTTGGGTGAGCTCTGCTGTAAAAGCCGTTCCTGTGTCGGTGATGAGGACTTCTCGGGCACCATGTCGCAGCAGGATGTTCTCGACGAAAAATGTCGCCACTTCGGCTGCACTGCCTTTTGGTAGAGCTTTAGTTTCAGCAAAGCGGGTGAGATAGTCCGTCGCCACGACGATCCACTTATTTCCGTATGTTGACTTCGGAAACGGCCCCAACAGATCCATCCCAATCTGCTGGAATGGTCGGCGAGGAGGTTCGATCGGCTGTAGTAATCCTGCTGGCCTTGTCGGTGGTGTCTTGCGTCGTTGACAGCCTCGGCATGTCTTGACGTAACGGGCGACGTCGGCGGTCAGACGCGGCCAGTAATTTCTTTCCTGTATTCTCGACAGCGTCCAGGAGAATCTGAGGTGCCCAGCGGTTGGATCATCGTGTAGGGCCTGCAGTATTTCTGGACGCAACGCTGACGGAAGTTATCTGGCGCGGACTGGCGAGAAGTTCTTCTTCACGAGCAGGTTGTTTTGTAGCGTGAACGAAGACAACCCGCGCTTAAATGCCCTAGGGACAACGTCGGTGTTCCCTTCCAAATACTCGACGAGACCTTTTAGCTCCAGGTCTGCTCGTTGCTGTTTAGTGAAGTCTTCTGCGCTTATTATCCCAAGGAAGGCGTCGTCGTCCTCGTCGTCTTCGGGCGGGGGCGCGTGATAAGCAGTCGGCGTCGGAGTGTTTTCTTCCAGACTTGTATATTACCGTGACGTCATATTCTTGCAGTCTGAGGCTACACCGCGCCAGCCGTCCTGAACGGTCCTTCAAGTTAGCTAGCCAACACAACGCCTGATGGTCGCTGACGACTTTGAATGGCCTGCCATAGAGGTAAGGGCGAAATTTAGCTGCAGCCCAAATTATGGCGAGGTATTCCTGTTTAGTCGTAGAATCATTGCTTTCCGCTTTTGACAGCGACCGGGTAGCATACGATATCACCCATTCAAGTCCTTCTTTCCTCTGGACTAGGACGGCACCGAGGCCTAGGCTACTGGCGTCAGTCTGGATTTCGATATCGGCGTCCTCGTCGAAGTGTGCAAGTACTGGTGGCGACTGCATGCGTCGTTTGAGTTCTTGAAATGCGTCCGCCTGCGGCATTTACCTCTTGAACTCGACGTCACATTTATTTAGCTGTGTCAGCGGCTCAGCGATGCGTGAAAACTCGCTGACAAATCGCCTGTAGTAGGGACACATGCCAAGAAATCTACGCACTGCCTTCTTGTCGATGGGCTGTGGGAACTTTGCTATGGCAGCTGTCTTCTGCGGGTCGGGGCGGACTCCAGACTTGCTGATGACGTGGCCTAGGAAGAGAAGCTCATCGTAAGCGAAGCGGCACTTTTCCGGCTTCAGAGTAAGCCCTGATGACCTGATGGCCTTTAGTACCGTTTCAAGGCGCCTAAGGTGATCGTGGAAATTTCCGGCGAGGACAACGACGTCATCCAAGTAAACGAGACAGGTCTTCCACTTCAAGCCTGATAAAACCGTGTCCATGACGCGCTGGAACGTTGCAGGCGCCGAGCACAGTCCAAATGGCATAACCTTGAACTTGTAGAGGCGGCCTGGGGTGATGAAGGCGGTCTTTTCGCGATCTCTTTCGCCGACTTCTATTTGCCAATAGCCAAACTTGAGGTCCATCGACGAGAAGTATTTAGCGTTGCAGTGCCGATACAATGCGTCGTCTATCCGTGGGAGGGAGTATATGTCCTTCTTCGTGATCTTGTTCAGACGACGATAATCGACGCAGAAACGTAGGGTTCCGTCCTTTTTCTTTACCAGGACAACAGGGGATGCCCACGGGCTTTTCGACGGCTGGATGATGTCGTCGCGCAGCATTTCGTCGATATTTTCTCTTATAGCTTCACGTTCTCGCGGCGAAACTCGGTAAGGGCTCTGGCGGAGTGATCGAGCGCACTCTTCGGTTATTATGCGATGCTTTGCAACTGGTGTTTGTCATGACGTCAAAAAGCAGTCTTTGTATCGTCAGAGAACACTTCTGATCTGTTGCTACTTACTCATAGGAAGACTTGGATTCACGTCGAAGTCTGGTTCGGGGACTATGCTGATCGGGCGAGATGCGGCTGAATCCGAGAGGACAAAGGCATTGCTGATTTCCACAATTTCCTCGATGTATGCGATTGTCGTGCCCTTGTTGATGTGCTTGAACTCTTGGCTGAAGTTGGTTAGCATAACTTCCACTTGCTCTCCGTGGAGTCGAGCGATCCCTCTTGCGACACAAATTTCCCGATCGAGCAGTAGATGTTGGTCACCCTCGATGACGCCTTCTACGTCAGCGGGTGTTTCGGTGCCGACGGGAATAATAATGCTGAAGCGCGCCGGGATGCTCACTTGATCTTCCAGCAGGCTCAAGGCGTGGTTACTATGACAGCTCTCCGGCGGTATCGCTTGATCTTGCGATAGCGTTATCGATTTCGACTTCAGGTCGATGACTGCGCCATGTTGATTCAGGATGTCCATGCCAAGAATGACGTCTCGTGAACACTGTTGGAGGATAACGAAGGTGGCAGGGTAAGGTCGGTCAGGAACGGTAATTCTTGCCGTGCAGATCCCAGTCGGCGTAATCAGGTGTCCTCCAGCGGTCTGAATTTGCGGGCCTTCCCATGCAGTCTTAACTTTCCTCAACTGGGCGGCAATGGGTCCACTCATGACGGAGTAATCGTCTCCTGTGTCTGCTAAGGCGGTGACTGCGTGGCCGTCGAGAAGCACGTCGAGGTCGGTGTTCTTTGTCTTGCGTTACAGTTAGGCCTTGGCGTCGGATCACGGCTGCGTCGCGTTGAACTGAAGTTGGAACGTCGCGTCGTTAAGTCGTCTTTCGTCGGTATAATCTTGGCTTCCTGATTTCGTCGGGACGGTGGCGTGTCGTTATTAGGTCGTCTAGATGGTCTCTTCGTCATCTTTGTCGGCGGCGCAGGATCTTCGTCAGTTCGACGAACAGCAACCGTACCTCCATCGGTTGCTGCTTTTAGTTTCCCGGATATGGGCTGACGGACCGGCCCCGGACTGGGCCAGTGTATGATCGGCGCTGCGGCGACAGGTAGAGGCCTGGTGACGGCGAACGGGAAGGTCGTCGAGGGCTCCATTGAGTTGCGGCGAGGTAGTCGGCGATATCGCGAGGTCGTTCGCCACTCTGTGGCCGCGGCGCGTTAACGGCGAAACCTCGCAGTCCCATCTCCCGGTATAGGCATCGGCGGTACACATGGCCGGCTTCTCCGCAGTGGTAGCAGAGCGGGCGCTGGTCGGGGGCGCGCCAAACGTCAGTCTTTCTTGGAATGCCGTGCGGGTTGACGGGTTGGCGTGCTGGCGGCGGGGGTGGCGGTGGACGACGGAACTGTGTCGTCACTGGGCCCGGCTGTGGGCGCGGAGGGGGAACGTGACGGCGGGCTACAGCGGCGTGTGTCATCGCTTGCGGCTGAGGCTGCGGCGATTCAGGGGCTACTCCGAGTTGTTGTTGGAGCTCCTCACGCACGCCGTCGGCAATCGAAGTGACTTGAGGCTGTGATGACGGGAATAGCTTCTGTAACTCCTCCCGCACGACCGCTTGGATAGCCTCGCGCAGGTCGTCGGTGGGCAGTGACTGAACTCCCGCGTAGCTTGTCGAGTTTGGGCGGCGGTCGAATTGCCGGTTTCGCATCTCGACTGTCTTCTCGATGCTGGTGGCCTCGCGAAGAAACTCGTCGACGGTCTTTGGTGGGCTTCACACCATTCCGGCAAGAAGTTCCTCCTTCACACCACGCATGAGTAGGCGGAGTTTCTTCTCCTCGGGCATTTCAGGGTCGGCGTGGCGAAATAGACGGCTCATTTCTTCCGTAAAGATGGCAACGTTCTCGTTTGGTAGCAGCACTCGGGCGTCCAGCATAGCTTCGGCCCTTTCCTTGCGCACGACGCTTGTAAAGGTGCCCAGCAAGTCGCTACGGAACAGGTCCCACGTTGTCAAGGTCGACTCCCTGTTCTCAAACTACGTTCTGTCGGCGTCTTCTAAGGCGAAGTAGACATGCCACAGCTTGTCGTCGGCGTCCCATTTGTTGAATGTCGCAATTCGTTCGTAGGTCTCCAGCCAGGATTCCGGGTCTTCAGTCGCTGCTCCATGGAAGGTCGGTGGGTGCCGAGGTTGTTGTTGGATAACGGGGGACGCTGGGACAGCCATTGGGGTTGTCTTGACCACGATCTTCTTTGTCGTCTCAGGTAGAAGTCCGTGCTCGGGGGGCAGTGCTTGCAGTCTGCGGCTAGCACGCTGGTCTTAGGCGATGTTGGTTTTGTCCTCGAGCGTCGGGCTTGGATCGCGGCTTTGCGGGGGCGTTCTGTACATGAACGCACAAGCACCTCCACCAGATGCCACGTGGTGGTGACGTTCAAGAACAAAGTAGCAATACTGTGAAAGACAAAACTTTTATTGGGCGAACCTGTGCCCACAAAAAAAAAAAAACAGGCTACACTTATAGCACAACGATAGCGGCGAACACGGTCGGCGATCGTCGAAAATCTGATCAGCGGGTCAAGCGCGTCGGCTTTTATACAGCAGTCGTCGAACGTTCCAGACTAATCGTTCGAACCCGCGTGCCTTCCACAAAGTTCTACACCATTCGCGTCACGCGATGAAATCAGATAACACAAGCTTCGGCGACAACAGACAGCCGGGTAGAAGCATCGATAACTTTCCAGAAACTTCGGATACATGCAGGCGCGTCCCGCGCTGTGCGATTACATTTGTTAAGCCGCGAAACGTGGTCGCCCGATAAAGATAAGTACACGTGTCAATATTTGCCACACAACAATAATCGTTATCTGTCTTGCTTGCGTTTGCTCCCTTGAAAACGATGCGCTCGCTACTTTCCTGTCGAGAATGCTCTGTCATACTGATAACGGGCATGCCGTATATAACTTGGAAGTACCGGGTTCGCCGAGTTAAAGAAAGGACATGCGGACAAGATAGATGACGATTATTGTTGTGTGGCAGAAGGGTGTAATGTTGCATAAGAATTTATAGTAGAGGGGTTTCCTTGCCTTCTCACGTCACCTCCCCCCTCTCTTCTATGGGAACTGCCTCTTCTCCTACCTCTCGTTGTTCTTTTTACAGTTTTATGTGCGTCCTCTCTGGCCTCCGACGTTAGTAGAAAAGGAGCGCCGCAGTTTATGAAATGCTACTCACGGATAGCATGCTACTCTCGAGAGTTACGGATAATTACAGCTGTCAAGCGGCTAATGTGGCGACGTCCAGGGAGCTCCAGAGGGCATTGTGGACATTAGACGCGGTGGGGTGAAAACGAGTTTCTCCCTTCGCCTTTCTTCTCTTACTCGCAACTGTCATGTATATACGCGCTCTGAACCATCCCCCGACTAGGTGTCCGCGACTGCAGCAGTGGGAAAGCAGAGGCAGCAGAGGCAGCAGAGGCAAAGAAAGCTTGGCTTTAAAAGTCCGCTTCCTGATGCGGTCTTCGGTGAGTTGCGGACATATCCGGGACCTCCAAGAGATCTTCAGAGCCGTTGTGCGCGATGAACTGCGCAAGATGTTGCCTTCGTCGCAACCTCAGGTGTCCTCGGTCGGCGAATTTCGACAGTCACTGGGCGTGTCCGAAGTGCAGCCCGAATCGTCGCCTCCCACGCCGGAAGCGACGACCTACGCCGCCATCGCTCGCTTTCAAGGTCTCCTTCCGAGCTCACGCCAGGGCCCTTTAACGCAGTAATTCCGCCGTCCGCCGACGCCACCACCAGCTCGTCTGTCTGCTGCCATACACCCCTACCCAAAGAACACAGATGTATGGCACGCCCCTACCACTGCCCGCTGTGCTATCACTGCGGAGAAGCGGGCCACGCCTACCGCCGATGCCCATACCGCGACTTACACATACCCATACCCACCAGTACAGCACCCGTAGGAAGGTGGACGGCCTCGCGATATCGCTTACCACCTAGACGCCTATCAGTGGAGCCCACGACGACAGTCCCGTTCGCCGTCACCCGGCCGCTATCTGTCCCCGCAACGCCGACAATATACTAGCTCAGCCTGGGGCCGGTCTGCAAGCCCATACCCGGAAAACTAAAAGCAGCGACCGATGGAGGTGCGGTTGCTGTTCGTCGAACTGACGAAGATCCTCCGCCGCCAACGAGACGCCACCATCCCGTCAAAATTTGGAAACAAAGAATACGCCGATGAAAGATCACCTGACGGCGCGGCGTTCCAGATTCAGGTCAACTCTACGCAGCCGTGATCCGACGCCGATACTTAACTGCAACGCAAAACGAAGAACAACCGACCTCGACGTGCTTCTCGACTGCCACGCAATCACAGCCTTAGTAGAGACAGGAGCCGACTAGTACGTCATGAATGGACCCATGGCCACCCAGTTGAAGAATGGTAAGACTGCCTGGGAAGGCCCTCAAATTCGGACAGCTGGAGGACACCTAATAACGCCGACTCGAATGTGCACGGCAAAGAATTACTGTTCAAGACTGGACTTACCCTGCCACCGTCGTGGCACCTTCATACCAGCACGTTGCCCAGACAATCCATGGACGCAAGAGTATGCAATTGGCCGCGCAACAGATCCATCTTTATAGTCATCCGTTTGCCACACCAAGGATTCGTATCGACGAAATCTTCTGCTGCCTCTATGAAGAGTTGGCGGAACTCCGGTGCCCTTACTGGGGACGTGAAGAGCACTGCGATGCGACTTATTCATCCGCTCTGCTTCTTCTTCCAATTTAGCCCTATTACATCTATGTACGCAAGAAAATGAATTATGTTTATCTGTTGCTGTTACTATGTCCGGAAGTTTTGTTGTGAGTGTTCGTTGAGTGCTTTGACTTTGCAGCCTAATTGCTTATGCTGTCCGAGGATGTTGTGCTCAACTCTGGTACGAGCACAATATCCCAAACCCCACTGGAAGGCCCTGTGCTTGATTCCCAGTCTAAGCAATTTGATATGTTCTCAATGTTACAAACAGTAAATACGCGAACAAAAAAAAGGAAAAGGAGCAGATGGATTTATTCGATTCTATTGATGACCTCAAGAAAACACGGGAAATTTTCAGGAAAATCTAAGAGCTACTGACAAAAGATTAACGGAGGTTGACTGCAAAACTGTCGCGCTTGAGGAATTCGAGGAGAAAGAACAGCACCTTCGCCAGACGACTGATCAAATTAAAGGTGAAAACGTTCAACTGCGCTCTAAGCAAGCTTAACTTGAAGACATGCAGCAGAGAGGCAACCTTCTATTCTACGGCCTATCCGACACCCAATCAGAGTCCTGGGCTCAGTCGGAGGAAAAGCTGGTCAATGTGCTTACATTCTGGTTGAAAATGTCGCCCTCTGAAGTACTGATCGAGAGAGCGCACAGGCTCGGTGGGTATACTTCGAATAAGTGCAAACCAATTATTGTCAAATTCTCTTCTTTCAAGCTCAAACAGCAAATACTCAATAACTGCAAGCTGAACGAAGTAAACATTAGCGTTAGTGATCACCAATCCCCACCACTCGCCTTGCTAGGAAGAAATTGGTCGAATTGGGCAGAATCCAACCCTAAACTCTCAAGCTGCGCTTCAATAAACTGTACACAAGTAAAAAGCGCTACACCTACAATCGCTCTGAAGAGTGCGTGCGTGAAATTTCTCACGCCTTCGCGCCATCGGTGGAATCTTGTTATGCTTCCGTGCCACCCACCGCTGAATAGCTCTGCGCGAGGGGCAATGAATCAAAGTTACCGATCAGTAACCAGTGTTCCATTTGGCTCAGAAATACTTTCAAGACGTGACGATCTTTGCTCTGCTATTGATGCTTCTGACGCCGACATAATATGTCTCACTGAAACCTGGTTATCTGCGAAGATCGATAGTAGCGAGTTGTTCGAGTGTAAGAAACACTACAACATTTACCGGTGTGGCGGAGGCGTGCTTGTAGCTGTCTATGATGCTGTTATGTCTTTTCCCATCCATCTTACTAACGATTTGGAACTTGTTTTGGTTGAAACACAAACGTGCTTTAGGAAATTCACATTGGGCGTTTGTTATCGTCCGCCGTCCTGTTCACCCACCTTTGCTAACTGCCTTGATGATCTGAAGCATATGATTACAGTGCGGTATCCGAATAGCCCGTTCCTTTAACTAGGTGACATTAATTTCCCTAATATAGTACGGTCTAATGTGCATTCCTATTGTCATCTCTTATCCAGCGAAGGCGAAAGATTCTTGAATTTGTGCAATGATTACAACTTGTCGCAGCTTGTAATGCAGGCCACTCGAATTATATCTACTACCATAACTTCCGCGATTTAGCACTCACCACTACGCCTGACATTTTTCATCTCATATCGTACCTACCGGGGCTAAGCGATAACTTACTGCTTCATTTTTCTTGGACTTCCACTGTGCCTCACAAAAGTAAACACAAAAATATATCCGGGACTCCAAGCACGCAGATTATGATGATATTAACCATGAACTTTCCGCATTTTTACATATTTACTTGCCTAACTTGTACCATCACTCTGTGAATACTAACTGGAAATTATTCAAAGGAAAAGTTTAATTGCTCATCAAGAAATACGTTCCACAGATTGTCATTGCGTCAAACTGGCAATCACCATGGTTCAGTCAATCGTTAAACAGGCTCTTTAACAAGAAAATAGCGCATTTTTCGCTTTACAAAACTAACTGGCACTCAAGAACGTTGGACTACTTTGAGGCCGTTGCTACCGAATACTAAAAAGCTCTCAAACACTCTAAGGATTCATTTCTAAATACTACATTACCATGTATTCTAATTACTAACCAAAGACAGTTTTGGAGAGTAGTCAATAAAAAGGACAACTTAATAATAATAATAATAATAATAATAATAATAATAATAATAATAATAATAATAATAATAATAATACTTTATTGCGCCAAGTATTCCTTTAAAGACTCAAGCGATGAACTAATCCAACTTGGTTAATTGGAAGATGTTCTGAACTCTGTATTTGTTTCCGCTTTTTCCAAAAAAACGTGTGTTCTGTAACTCCTGCCTATCCCGGTAGCGACTTTTTTCCGATGGACCCTATTGTCTTTGATATTGCTGGCATAGAAACAATAATAGATAAATGTTTCGTCATAATATGTCACCGATAACATAAATTCCAAGTCTTTGATCACGACTAAAGTGTACACTGCTATAATACTTTCTAATATATTCAAGCAATTTCTTCAGACAGCCTGCATTCCGGAAGACTGGAAGGTCGGGAAGGTGATTCCCTTGCAATATTTTGGGGATAGCGTTTCGCTATATAATTATCGGACCCTTTCACTTACGTGCATGCCCTGTAAAATGATGGAACATGTCATTTACTCTCACCTTGCATCATTCCTGCTGTCAAACGCATTTTTTACAGATCAGCATGGATTTGCCATGGGATTTTCCTATGAAACTAAACTTTTATCGTTTACGCATGATCTGAATTCCATACTTGACAGGTGTTCCATTGTTGATTCTATGTTCCTAAATTATTAAAAAGCGTTCGGCAGGGTTTCTCAACTGCTTTTTTTAAGACTAAGTAAACTCAACTTTCAACCTAACGTTCTTCAATGGCTGCACTCTTTTCTCACCAATCGTTCACAATTTTTCACAGGTAATAACACTTCCTCTGTCACTTCTGCAGTGTAATCAGGTGTGTCACAAGGCTCTGGGCTGGGACCTTTGCTTTTTCACAAGTTTATTAACGATTTACCTGATAGGTTATGCTCATCAATTATTGTTTTCGCTGATGAATGTGTCGTATACCGTGGAATTAACAGCGACTCCGATATAGGTCTTTAGTCCGATATTAACCATGCTCCTGACTGGGCTAACACGTGGAACATGGAACTGCAGTTCAACAAATGAATGTACATGCGCGTTTCTCGTCGTAATACTAGACTGCCCTCATATCACCTTAATACGAGTAACCTCGAATCTGTGCCCTGTTACAAATATCTAGGCGCATTTATTTCTTCTAATTTTTCTTGCTAGATGCACGTACACCATGTAACCCGACAACGATAATCACATGCAGGGCTACATGCACTGCAATTTTTATCTTTCTTGAAGTTGTGTAAAACTACTACTTTATAAATGGTGAGTTCGTACTAAGCTTGAATATTGTCACGTAGTAGTGACGGTAAAGAACACAGTATCAATACTGTCAATGACGAAACATTTATTGGGCGAAGCTGTGCCCACAAAGATAGGCTGCGCTTAAAGCACAATGACAGCGGCGAACACAGTCGGCGATCTGCCGGTGAAGCGCGCCGGATTTTATGCATGAGCCATCGAAGGTTCCAGAGTAATTACTGGTGGCCGCGTGTCTTCCAGAATGTTATACACAAATTGCGTCACATATGCAATCAGATTACATTAAATTCGGTTACAAAACATAGTAGAAAGAACCATCGGTAACACTCGATAAACTTCCTATACATACGGGCGCGTACCGCGCTGAGCGATAACATTTACACGGGGAAAAGCGGTCATCCCTAAAAAATAAACAAGCACACGTGTCACTATGCTGCATCTGTCCGGGACCCCAGTGAAGAGACGCTCATCTATCAACTTGAATCAGTCCAGAACTGGGCGCCTCGCTTCATTCTGTCACCGTAACTCCAGCATTACTACCGTGAAAGCAAGATTATTATTACCATAGATATCAGAACGTAGAAAAATCTTCCGGCTTTGCCTATTCTATAAGATTTATTATGACAACCTCTTTCTTAAGAATAAATTTGTCACACTTCCTTCTTACGTTCCAGCTCGCATCGACCATCGTCTCCCCGCAGGGGCGTCTGCGCCAGCAGGCGTTTGGTGCGTTGCGACACCACGTACCCCAGCACACGAGGGTTGGACCCTCCCGCGTGTAGCCGTGCGCGACATCGCCGAGTGTCGGGAAAGGGCGATCCTGGAGGTTGAGCCGATGCTGGGTGTTTGGACCTTTAAGGCCCCCCGGTGGAGGCAACACACCTCTTTGGCCTCTGCTTCACATAGACGGCACCCCCGGAATGACCCACCGGGGGAAATCGGCAGTCGCCTTTTCCTGCCCCCTCTTCGATCTTTTTATCTTATATTTTATTTTATCTTTTTATCTTTCCTGTCTTCTATTTACTTCATTTCATTTCCAAGTTTCCGGGCGGCTAGGGTTAACCATGAGGGCGTGGCCTTGTTTGGTCATGGTTATATGGTTATAGTAGTTATGTATCGCTAGTGGTTTTTAAAACACTCCCGCGTTGGGCTCCATGGTGGGCGGCCAGCTTAGCTGCCGAACGTATCTGTAATTTAATGGATAGAATCCCCTCTCCAGCAAAACCTGACCGGAGGCCCAAAGGCACCGGACCGAGGTAATGAACTTGAGTGAACCTAGGGATAGCTTTACAAATTTTTTTTTGTCATCACGTGTGAAACTGAACAAAAAATTCAAGACATGTCCCCTTTCCTCATCGCCAATGCACTTAATGAGTGTATTGGTGAAACCTACAAAGCAAAGAAAATGAATTCTGGAGACCTCTTGCTCGAAGTTATGACGGCTGAGCATAGCAGGCAGATTTAGAAACTTCAGGAGATCGGCGAGGACAGTGTGTCTGTCTCGCCACATCGTACACTGAACTACGCGAAGGGTGTGATTTCAGATACAGAACTCTTAATGTGCAGAGACGAGAAAATCCAAGAAGCCTTGAGAGATCAGGGTGTTCTATCTGCAAGACGAATTAAATTTAGAAAAAAATGACAGTGAAACCCCGACTAAACACATTGTGCTGACCTTCAACTCCATAACGCTTCCAAGTGCCGTTAAGACCGCTTACCTGTACCTTAGAGTAAGACTATATTTGCCCAATTCCCGCCGGTGCTTTAGGTGTCAGAAATGTGGGCGCGGATCCCAGTCAAGTCGTGGATGAGCAGCCTGTGCTAAATCCGGTCAACCAGACCATGGTGATGAAACTTGCACAGACGAGCTTTGCTGTGCAAGCTGCGCGGGTCAGCACGCGGCGTTTTCCAGATCTTGTCCTGAGTTGAAAAAAGAAAAATAAGTGATTGGTTTGAAGGTACGGGAGAACATATCATGCATTGAACCCAAAAAGAGAGTCGCGTTTGCCGATAGAGGTACTTACGCACAGGCTGTGCATAGAGGGCGTGCGCCGCCGACGGCGTCAGTTGGAACCCAGGTGGAGCTGCTGGACAAAGCGTCAGCGCCCCGGCCCTCCTCACCTAGCGAAGAAACAGACGCTCGGCGCAACCCTCTCCCAAAAGGCCCAAAGGCTTCTGCTGGGGCTGACGTCAGTCAGCACGCGGTAGAGGCCACGAAGGTCTCAACATCGGTGCCGAAGGACCGCTTTCTTTCCAAGAAGTCGGCACCTTCACCAAGCACCATCAACGTTGAACGCCCAAAGGGCGATGATATGATGGAAGTGTGTCCACCGGACACGAATCAAACAAAATAGTAGTCAAACCAAAAACTCGGGTATTCCCCCTGGAAAAGAGAAAGGGGGTAGACTTCCGGTCATTGTCCCTGCCAAGGAGACGTGACCTAAAAGCGTTTTAACAAGCTTTTTGCTCATTTACCTATGTCATCTTTGTGACCTTTTACGTAGAATTTCTTCGTGAAGTACTTGATAATCCACATCATCAGATATGGCTACTATTGTGCAGTGGAACTGCCGTGGTTTAAGAACTAATGTTGATGACATTTACGATCTTTTGGGGGATGCTGAGGCTTCTGTTATGTGTTTGCAAGAAGCTCATTTGAAAGGTTGACATAAACAACCTCTGCGTCGATGTAGCATCTTTCGCAAAGACAGGGAACCGTTTTCAGTCGCATCCGAAGGAGTTGCTGTAGTGGTTGCTCAAGGAGTCCCAGTACGTGAAGTGAAGCTTAACACCAACTTAGAAGCTGTTGCTGTAAAGATTCAGATAGAAAAAAACAATAACAGTATGCTCCCTGTACTTACCACCAGGTAAGAATATCCCAAGAAAAGAAAGAGAAAATCTCGTGAAAGAACTTCCAGAACCCTTCCTTTTATTGGGTGATTTTAATGCTCATAACAACATCTGGGGCAGTAGCCACACTGACGCGACGGGGAAGATGGTAGAGGAATTTTTAGACAACTGCAATGTGTACCTTTTTAATGATGGAAAGCCAACATATTTTATTGCGAGATCTGAATCTACGTCAAGCATTGACCTCTCCTGTGGCACGCCGTCACTTGCTAGGTTTCTTACTTGGGACGTGAGGGAAAACCCACGTGGCAGCGACCACTGCCCTATAATACCCAAGCCAATCGACGCGCCTCCAACAATGCCAGCACGGAGACAGATGGAAGCTGGGTAAAGCAGACTGGTCACTTTTTTTGGAAAGCTCTGAAATAAGGATTGATGATGTCATCGCACTTAATATTGACGACGTATGTAATGCGATAACGAAACAAATTTTAGATGCAGCTGAAGACTCCATAGCACTTTCACAAGGGAAGCTTCCACGTAGACCAAAACCGTGGTGGAATGATGCATGTGATAAAGCTCGTAGGAAACAAAACTGCGCATGGTCTCCGCTAAACAGGTACCCAACTTTCGAAAATTTATTGTTTTTTAAACAAAAGCGCAGTGAGGCTAGAAGGGAAAGACGGATAGCAAAAAGAACATCATGGGTGAAATATGTGGGCTCGATAAACAGGCACAGAGCAAGTAAATTAGTCTGGGAGAAAGTGAGAAAGATTGACCGTGTTCACGCAGAAGACACGCTCCCTATATTTGACGAGGAAACGGATCTGAAAGAGCAAGCAAATATACTTGGCGAGTACTTTGCTGGAGTTTCGAGTGACGCTCACTACACTCCCGAGTTTCTTAACATAAAGACCACTGCAGAAAAGAAAGATCTTCGGATATCACTGAATAGCACTAAGCCATATAACTGTCTTTTTTGAAAAAACTGAACCATTCGATGCGATATATTTAGGGAAGAGCCATTCAGCAGGTCCGGACAACATACGCTACGAAATGCTGCGACACCTACACATGAGCACGTACGACACAATACTTCACCTCTTCAGCAGGTTGTGGGTGGAAGGCTATTTTCCAAAGCATGGAAGAAGGCGATAGTTCAACCACTCCTAAAACTTGGAAATGCACGCTCTGACCCTAATAGTTATCGCCCCATTGCCTTAACCAGTTGTTTAGGAAAAACATTCGAAAGAATGGTTAACAAACGGCTTGTACACCTTTTGGAAAGTAACGGGTTACTTGATCAGTACCAGGGGCTTTAGAGTCAATCGCCGTACAATCGACCAATTAGTCCGGTTAGAACCGAAAATCCGTGAATCTTTCGTCCAAAGGCAACATTGCGTCTCCGTTTTCTGTGACTTATCAAAAGCGTATGATACGACGTGGAGACATGGTATTTTAATGGACTTGCACAGATACGGAATAAAAGGGCGCGTGCTTGGTATAATCAAAAGATATCTGGAGAACCGAACTTTTCAGGTGATGTTTGGACCAACTTTCTCCAACTGTTTTATGCAGAAGAATGGAGCGCCGCAGGGTGGAGTATTGAGCGTTACACTAGCTTTAGTGAAACTGAATTCGATAACTACACTTTTTCCTTCTTCCTTAATGTACTCTTTATATGTCGATGACATTCAACTTTGTTTCTCGTCTTGTAATATGACTACTTGCGAATGCCAACTCAAGTTGGATGTAAACTCTATAGTGCGATGGGCAAACGAAAGTGATCTTAAATTTTGCGCAGAAAATACAACATGCGCACCTTTCTGTCAATACCGATGGCTCACACCGGACCCAACATTACATATTAAAGGACAGCAAATTACAGTAAAGAATGAACACAAATTTCTTGGTATAATCTTTGACAAGAAACACAACTTTAAAGCGCACATCGCTTATGCAAAACAGCAATCTCTCAAATCCATAAATTTAATAAAGCTCCTATCCCATCGACCATGGGGTTCAGATAGAATATGTCTGCTACGCATATTGCCACATCCTATATGGTCACCACGGGTATGTGCCAGGCGATGAGAACGACGCTGAAGTAGCGCGTGAGTGGAAAAACAGAGACGACAACGACGTCGCGTTGACTGCTCTGATAAAGTGCTTCCATACGTCCTCTACGCCGGCTTTCCCGTCTTCTACTAGGCTGCGACACTGGTGGAGGTGCGGGGTAGGATTGCCTCATGCTCGGCACCCCTTCGCGGAGCCATACCTCGAAAACGGAATCACCTTCGTTCGTCGAAACTCCTGTTCACCGCTATAGTCGCCGCCTGCTAGGCCTGACGCCCGAGTTCAACCCTTTGCAGGACCCTGCTGGAACGCGTCTACCTCCTTCCGCCATGGCTACTGCAACTCCATCGCAGGTGACGCTGCAGAATCCTAAGATACCAGAAAATTTCCATGGCGACGCTTTTGAAGATGTCCAAGATCGGCTTGACCAATTTGAGCGTGTCGCCAGTTATAATGACTGGGGCTCCCAGCAAAAGCTGTCTAATGTCTATTTCGCGCTTCAAGACAGTGCGCGGACGTGGTTTGTGAACCAGGAGAGAAGCTTGACCACATGGGATACCTTCCGCACCCAGCTGCTAGACACGTTCACTAGTACCGACAGAAGAGACACTGCGCAGCAGCTACTCGAATCCCGTATTCAAAAACCAAACGAGAGCGTAGCCATGTATGCAGAAGATATGACCCGCCTTTTCGCAGAGCAGACCCTGAGATGGCCGAAGAAAAGAAGTTACGCTATCTCTTGCGCAGTGTGAAGGAGGAACTGTTTGCCGGACTCGTGAGGAACCCACCGACGACAGTGGTCGAATTCACCAAGGAGGCTACCGCTATAGAACGGGCACTAAAGCAACGGTACCGCCAATATGATCGCGCGAACTCGCCGGTGAATGCTTCAATTCTACCTGAGAGCTACGGCACGTCTCTGCGTGAAGTCATCCGGGAGATTGTGCGAGAGGAGATCCGGCAGCTTGGGATTTCTCCTATGGCACCAGCGGTGGCTTCTGTCGCTGATATCGTTCGGGAGGAGGTTCGAGAGGCATTTTAGTCCCCCGACCGGCAGGCGGTGCCGCGACGACTGTCTGTCGTCCACCTCCCGCGACTTCGATGCTGCTGACACCGTCGACCACTACGACGCAGCCAGCACCGCCACCCCCGACGCCATATTTTCGCCAGTCACAGCCGCCGCCAGCTATGCCGTATCGCCGCCAGCCGATCGCTGCGCCTCGGTCTTACGGCGAGTCCCCTGTGGGCTACCCGCTTCGAAAGACCGATTTGTGGCGCACCGCTGACCGCCGGCCGCTGTGCTTTCATTGCGGCGAAGCTGGACATGTTTACCGCGCGTGCCACTACCGCGCAGCCGGGTATCCAATGTTTCCCAACTGCAATTACCCTGTGTTTGGTGCTGCACGTACCTGCGACGAAAATTCTACAAACTTTCGGCCGGGGGGTTCAGCGACGCCTCGATCACGTTCCCCTTCTCCGGCTCGTTATACCCCACCGACTCGTCGCGATTTTTCTGACGCCCCTAGGGGCAGGTCCCCTAGCCCGCGCCGGGGAAACTAGAAGTAGCGACCTCCGGGGGTGAGGTTGCAAACCGTCTAGCTGTCCAAGAGCCCCCATCACCGACGACCGACGACTCTAAAACTCCGACGTATCCAACCGCACCCCCTGTAACCGATGCCGTCAGCGTCGATCTTGTCGTTTTCATTGACGGCCACCACGTGGCCGCTCTCGTCGATACTGGTTCGCATTTTTCGATAATAAGTCAAAAGCTGGCCGACAGGTTGAGAAAAGTGAATACGCCGTGGACCGGGCCCAACATCAGAACTGCCGGCGGCCAGTTGATGACGCCGATCAGAAAATGCACAGCCAGGATAGTAATCGCCGGTGAAACCTTCGTCGCCACCGTCGTCATTCTCTTTGAGTGCTGCAAGGAACTTATAATGGGTATGGATTTCTTGAGAGAGTACGGTGCAGTGATTAATGTCCGTGACCTCGTCGTCACATTTTCTACGAGCTCAGACGACGTCAACCCCGCGGAGCACCAGCGACCCCGCTTACGTATCGCCGACGACGGCGTCACGCTTCCGCCGCGAACCTGTGCCCTCGTGCCTGTTATCTGCGACAACTTGAACGCCGGGACTGGTGTCGCTGAACACATCGACGCACTGGTACTGAGTCAAGGCGTTTCCATCGCCAGAGCCGTAATTCACGTACACGACGGACGTGCTGAACTCCTGCTGACGAACTTTACCAGGGAACGTCGACACATTGTTAGAGGCACGGCTGTTGCTTACTTCGACGAATTGACCTCAATACAAGACTGCCTCTCAGTGGAGCACGCGACGGCCACCGTGGCCATGCCTGCCCCTGTGGCTGATATCAGTCCTACCTTGTCACCCGTCGAACGTAACAGCCTTCTTGAGCTCATCGATGAGTTTAAGAGCTGCTTTTCATCTACGTCACGAGTCAGCCAGACGCCGCTCACTAAGCACCGTATTCTCACCGAAGCCGACGCCAGACCAATTCGGCAGAATCCTTATCGTGTGGCACCTAAAGAGCGCGAGGCGATACAAACGCAAGTGAAGACGATGCTTGAGGACGGGGTTATTCGGCCATGTAAGAGTCCTTGGGCATCGCCTGTCGTGTTGGTGAAAAAGAAGGACGGTAGCCTGCGCTTCTGCGTCGACTATCGAAAACTCAACCAGATAACAAAGAAAGACGTTTATCCGCTGCCGCGTATCGACGATTCACTGGACAGGCTACGAAACGCACGTTACTTTTCGTCGATGGACTTGAAAAGCGGCTACTGGCAAATAGAAGTTGATGAGAGAGACCGTGAGAAGACCGCTTTTGTGACGCCCGACGGACTTTAAGAATTTCAGGTGCTCCCCTTCGGTTTGTGTTCTGCGCCAGCAACGTTTCAGCGACTAATGGACACGGTACTCTCAGGCCTCAAATGGCAAACCTGTCTGGTGTACCTCGACGACGTAATTGTTTTCTCCGTCACGTTCGAGGAACACTTACGGAGGCTAAAGACGGTCTTTGAATCAATACGCTCAGCTGGTCTAACTTTGAAACCTGAAAAGTGCCATTTTGGCTTTGAAGAACTTCCATTTCTCGGTCACGTTGTCAGTCGTGAAGGTGTCCGACCTGACCCTGATAAAATCTCTGCCGTTGCTAATTTCCCAACGCCATCAGATAAAAAGGCAGTGCGACGTTTTCTGGGCCTTTGCGCCTACTACCGACGCTTTATTGCGGACTTTTTCGCGCATCGCATGGCCATTAACGCATCTAACCAGAGAAGATGTCCCCTTCGTATGGGGTGAAACCCAGCAACGGGCATTTCACGACCTACGGCAACGGCTGCAGACGCCTCTCATGCTCGCACACTTTGATGACGACGCCCCAACGATTCTTCATACCGACGCTAGTAATGTCGGCCTCGGCGCAGTGCTTGTACAGCGGCAGGACGGCGCCGAAAGAGTGATTGCTTACGCCAGCAGGACGCTATCAAGAACGGAGGCAAACTACTCCACGACAGAAAAAGAATGTCTCGCACTGGTGGGGGCCGTCCTGAAATTTCGATCATATTTGTATGGTCGGCGTTTCACCGTTGTCAGTGATCATCACGCACTTTGCTGGCTGACTAATTTAAAAGATCCAGCTGGTCGGCTAGCGCGCTGGAGTCTTCGTCTCCAAGAGTTCGACTTCACGGTTGTCTACAAATCAGGGAAACGACACACCGACGCCGACTGCCTTTCTCGGTCTCCTGTTCAGACTGCAGTGCACGACGATGATGACACGGCTTTTCTAGGCGTGCTAGATACTGTCGCCGTTTCACGCCACCAACGCGAGGACGCAGAACTGGTTCCTCTTTTTGATTACTTAGAGGGAAGAACAGGCAACGTGCCGCGGTTATTCGCCAGAGGGCTGCCTTCATTCTGCTTACGCCACGACGTTCTGTATAAAAAGAACTTTTCACCTAGTGGCAGCAGCTACCTACTCGTCATTCCCGCATCTCTTCGCGACGAAGTCCTACATGCCTGTCACAACGAGCCGACCGCTGGTCACTTGGGCTACACTCGGACATTAGCAAGAATTAGGCTAAAGTACTATTGGCCGAGACTTGCGTCGATCGTGAAACGTTACACACAGACATGCCTGGATTGCCAGCGCCGCAAAGCCCTACCCGGCAAGCCAGCTGGACTGCTGCATCCTGTTCAGATACCGCAAGCGCCGTTCGAACAAATTGGCATGGACCGTTTAGGTCCGTTTCCACTGTCTACTGCCGGAAATAGATGGATAATCGTCGTCACGGATTATCTTACGCGATACGCCGAAACAGGTGCTGTCGAACGTGGAACAGCAGCCGAAGCAGCACGATTTTTTGTCGAAGCCGTCGTCTTAAGGCATGGCGCTCCCGCAGTGGTCATAACAGACAGAGGATCTGCGTTCACGGCTGCGCTTCTGGATACCGCGTTGCGACTAAGTGGTACCACTCACCGAAAGACCACGGCTTACCATCCCCAAACCAATGGGCTGACAGAACGTCTGAATAAGACTCTGGCAGACATGATGAGTATGTACATCGACGTCGACCGCAAGAACTGGGACGAGATTTTGCCATATGTTACATTTGCATATAACACGGCTCGCCAAGAGACAACACGCGTGACGCCTTTCAACGTGGTTTACGGACGCGAAGTGACAACCATGTTGGACGCAATGCTGCCGCACGAGTGCGGTGACGACGAGACTGGTGCCGAGGAGTTTACGCAACGCGCAGAGGAAGCCAGGCAGCTTGCGCGTTTGCGAATCACACAACAACAGGAATACGATGCCCGACACTACAATCTTCGACACAGACGCGTCACGTACAACGTCGGTGACCAGGTGTGGGTCTGGACTCCGATTCGTCGGCGCGGGCTGTCTGAAAAGCTCCTGCGAAGATACTTCGGCCCGTACACAGTTCTGCGCCGCATCAGCGATGTTAATTATGAAGTTGTCCCCGCCAGCCATAACTGCTCCAACCGCCGGCGGCATCTGCCCGAGGTCGTGCATGTGCTTCGTATGAAGCCATACATTTCCTCATGACCTCAACTTTGCACCGTCTGTGAACAGCCTTCGGACGTTGGTGCATCGGGACGATGCCTCTTTTTTTCAAGGGGGGGGGGGGCAAATGCGACATCCTATATGGTCACCGCGGGTATGTGCCAGGCGATGAGAACGACGCTGAAGTAGCGCGTGAGTGGAAAAACAGAG
Source organism: Dermacentor variabilis (assembly GCF_050947875.1). Lineage (NCBI taxonomy): Eukaryota > Metazoa > Arthropoda > Arachnida > Ixodida > Ixodidae > Dermacentor > Dermacentor variabilis. The sequence goes on along the minus strand of NC_134573.1, from coordinate 13,610,878 downwards.
ACGACAACGACGTCGCGTTGACTGCTCTGATAAAGTGCTTCCATACGTCCTCTACGCCGGCTTTCCCGTCTTCTACTAGGCTGCGACAATATACAATAGCTGTCCGGTCTCAATTAGACTACAGATGTTTTGTGCACGGCTCAGCTCGAAAGTCGGCATTAGAGGTTCTTGATCCGGTGCATCATCTTGGACTACGTTTGTGTACCGGCGCGTTTCGTACGTCTTCCATACAGAGCTTGCATGCAGAAACCAACAGTTGTCTTTGGAACACAGAAGGCTATTTCTTGGAAACATGTACATTATGAGAGTACTGTCCTGTTCAACGCATCCTTGTAGACTACTATTTACAAGGCCGCGCTTTGAAATGAAATGAAATACATTTTAGCACCAAACCGGCAATCACTCCCTCTTTGTTTAACAAGTACCAAAAGCTGAATGCGGACCTATGTTACGACGTAAGAAAAAAATTCTTGCAAGATGAACCTTCTTTTGCTCCTTGGGAGATGAAACATGCGCAATGCGACTTTAGGTTAACAAAAAACATAAAACAATCTTCACCAAGAGAAGCGTTACTAAGTGAATACTTAGAAATAGAATCAGAATATAATTTCTGCATGAAATACTTTACAGATGGATCAAAAAGCAATGACAATGTAGGCGCTGTAGTCACATCAAATCAATTTGAAAAACTAATGAGACTTCCAAGTCGGGCAACTGTATTTACTGCAGAACTCCATGCCATTTCGTTAGCTCTTGAAGACATGCTGAAAAGAGCAAATAATCATCTGTTATATTTAGCGACTCCTTGAGCTCTCTTCAAGCTCTCGCATCCAGGTTATTATCTAGAAATATTCTACTCAACAAAATACAAAATCAATACACGAATTCTCACAAGAGAGATTGTCACTTTCTGCTGGATTCCTAGTCACGTAGGAATTCCCGGGAATGAAAGAGCAGATTTTATGGCAGCCTGTACAAAAGATTTGGAGCTACATGATGTTGGTCTACCTTGGCAAGATTCTAAAACCACTTTAAGAATAGCAGTTGAGAAACACTGGCAGAAAGTGTGGGATCAGCAAAAACTTAACAAGCTTCATTGCATAAAACCTACTTTTACGAGAATGGCGGAGTTGTCGCCGCAGACAAAGATTTTACGAGGTTATTTTATGTCGCCTGAGAATTGGTCACACAAGGCTGACAGATAGTTACTTAATTAATAATAAACCACAACCAACATGCCAATACTGCGGTGAAATTTTAAACGCGCTACACATTTTAATAGCATGTCCTGGCTTCGAAAAATGGAGGAAAAGATATGTTAAGATTTTTTACGAAAAAAGAATTCCTATCCATCCCATGTTCTTATTGAGCGATGAACCACTCGTCCCATATTAAGATACTTCTAACTTTTTAAAAGCCACAGGACTCCTACAAGAGCTGTAGCACATTTCATGCTTTATATTTTCACTTGGCCATTTACGCCATTTTACCGCATTTGAATAAATAAGCTGATCCGAAAAACATGTACTTGGCGCATTATAGTCTGCACGGCTGCTGCGCCATAAAAATCCCAAATCATCATCATCGACCATCGTCATAAGGTTGGTATTCCTTCATACCACAATAACCATTTTTACAATTCATTCACCCCAGTACGTCAGAAAGCCTGAATCGCCTTCCCTGGCCTGTAGTTGAAATATCTGATAATCCTAAGTTCGGAGCCGCTTTAACTAACCTCCTGTTGTCATAAACACAAGAAACTATAATTTTCATCCTTTGTTGAAAGCAACGGCGAAAAGGGTGAGCGCTCACCCTGTTCTCCCTTCATTTTCCTTACCCCTTCCACCTTCCTTATTGCTCGTTGTGAGCTGCGCTACAAGCCTAAAAAAAGTCGTACATCGGTGTTGTCTAGGGCGATTACAGTGAAGTTATTAACAGCTGCATAAAAACTAGCCTGCATAACCAATTGGCGAGGCACAAGCAGCCGGCTCCTCGAGCTCGGTCGTAGGGGCGATGTCAAAAACATTGCTCCAGAAGATGAAGAGAAAAAAGCATATGCCTAGCCCTGACCAAAAAGGATGCAAAGCCGCAGTGGTGCCATCCGTCCTCAAGCTTTCCCGCAACTTCAGGAAAGTCGCTGCCAGGTTTGGTGTTCCAATGGCTTTCTAGGCGCCACGCAAGTTGACTGGACTGTGTACGCGCATATGCCGCGTTGACAAAAAGTCAGGATGCCGGAAAAACCACACTAGACCGTACGTGAAATGTTCGACGAGCTTTATATACGAGATACTGCTGAAATGTGGGAAGTCCTAGGTGGGACCAACGGGGAGGTGTGTCAATGACCGGGCCTGGGAGCATGAATTGTATATAATTAACAAAGGTAAAGCGCAATTACCTGCGTATTGCATTGTTTGCTTGGTGCCAGACACTACTGCTCGAGAATAAAATACTTGGTAGGAGTGGTGGTAGGTTAAGAGAACTTCTTGGAGGTATATTACATAAAAGAGAGAGGCGCGAGTTGTATTAGTGATACGATTGTTTTATGCGAAGCATATTACCGTAGGTTTCGGGCCTTCGCGCGACGCCCGGCGGTGGCCACCACTGACCCTGAAGTGGGGTCACGTGACATGACGTCACGTGATGACGTCACACAGGCTGCAGATGGGGCCTCATATCGCGCCGTCGGTCGCCTCCCGGCGGTGGCCACCATTGACCTTCAAGTGACCTTCAAGTAGGTCACGTGACATGACGTCACGTGATGACGTCACACCGGCTGCAGCTGGGGCCTGATATCGCGCCGTCGGTCGCCTCCCGGCGGTGGCCACCATTGACCCTGAAGTGAGATCACATGATGTGACGTCACGTGATGACGTCACATCGGCTGCAGATGGGGCCTCATATCGCGCCGTCGGACGTCGCCCGGCGGAGGCCTCCACGCTTCAGTTCGCGCCGTCGTGCGCGACGCGGCGGCGGCGCCGCCATCGCTGCATCACGTGATATGTGACGTCACGCCAGGGATGAAGCGGCGCGCGCCCGCCGTCGCGTCAGTCTCTGTGCCCGCAACCGCGCCAGCGTCCTTGCGCCGGGCATGTATGCGGTCAAGATGCCTCCGAACGCTAAGGATACGCTAAGGTTAAGCCCAGTGGATGCGAAGCATCCTCTGGGCTTAACCTTGATAAGCCTCCAATTTTTTTATGTTTGACAACGGCATGCAGTTGTTAAAAACGTCGCTGTAATCGCTCTAGACAGCACTAATGTACGCATGCACATTATTTGATTCTCCTTGCTCTGCTGTAACAATTCAGCGCTTCCACTTATCGTTTCTTACTTCCCATCATTGGCCTTTATTTTCCTTTTGGCGCAACAACGTATTCATTAGTTATGCAACAGCTGGTCAGCCGGCCAGTGTGCTGGTAGCAAAAATACATGAGTTGAAAGAATGACTTGAGTAGCGTAAAAGCAATGCATCGAGTAATTTTGAAGGCGTTAAAGTGGCGACATGGAGTCTGGGGGCAATGAGTAGGGCAGATGGAAGAAGGCAGCCTGATCTATAAAGGAACGTTAGTCTCAATAGTTTGATGTAGCCGTCGTCGCGAAGGTGTACAGATGTGGCACGACCCGTGTGGTCGAGGCACCGAAAAAGGTATCGTGGCGCGTGGGACTATGGAATGTGTCGGTGTGGGCGTTCAAAAGAAAAAGAAAAAAGAAATACCAGAAGCAACGATAAAAAGAAGGCGATAAGAAATAGGAGGCTGAAAGAAGAACAAACGGGAGGGGGCAAGTGTACATGGGAAAAGGGCTTGTATGGTTTATACATGTTTAATACAGTGGAAGTGAATAATTTGAGTGTTAGGGGAGAGACAGGGACGAAGTGCAAATGGAGAAGTAGGTGAGATTCAGGATCGAGGTTAGCTGGAGGCATAACGTGTTTTGTGCTTTTGTTAACGATATGCGAGTTTCAGGTTCAAGTTGCAAGTTTTCTCGATTCTAAGCTGCCACGTCCGAAATTGATCACCGTTGTGTGCAGGAATTTCAACTTGTGCGTGAAGCAGGATTCTCTATATTTCCTATCGAGAGGTCAACGGAAAATTGTTTGTAGTATTAGAGCCTTGCTTAATGGAATATATGGTCACGTTCATTGAAGTGGCTGGCTAATGCTTTACATAAATTGTTTTGCGTCTGCGTGATGGCTGTTGCATTTTGTATGAATTTGTTGTTCAGTCTGACCTATGTATTGGTTTTGACAAGTAGTACATACGTTGCCTGACGTGCATGTGAAACTCGAAGTTACGTTGTGAAGGCAATCCGACGGTGCAAATTTTGCTTTAGTAGTAGATTATTGAGCATGTTTGCATGCAGAACACCTGGGGCATCCCCAGTAACCGGATATTGGCTTTGTCTTTGTCCTTAGTTTGGCATGTAAAACAGTGTCCTTGAAGTTAGTGTTGCATCTTTAGGCTACTCTGGGTGGATCGGGGAAGATTGTTGCTGGTGAGAATTAGGTAGTGCTTACCGAGGATGTTATGTACGTTTGGGAGTGCAGGAATTTTATAAAGTACGTTTGTGACGCACTATATGAAACGCTGGGCATGCAATTTCTGTTAGCCAACCTTTTGGTTTTCGCAAGTTATGCGTCGGCTAAGTTGGAATAGCTTTTTGGGAGTGGAAAACACTACAGGTACGTTGAATCGTTTGCGTGAATGACAGACTTAGGCATATGCAAAATATATAAAAAATAATGATGCCGAACGGCTAGAAGAACACTGTAGGGCTTGCACCATATTTATTCAACGGTTCCGAGATGTGAGGATCTTGGATAGACGCAGGCAACAAACGGCACGTGAAACTTTGGAAGCTTCTTTTTCATTAGAAAAGCTGGTCCGAATTGTGTCAGTGACACATCTGTTTTTCTGTACGAGGCCGAGCAGATTTTTCTTTCAAGCGCACCCAGATAAAGTGTTTTTTCCCGAATCTACTTGATTGCCTTGTACGCGTGCGCATGCGCTCGGGTCTGGCGGGCCGACATATGTCGGATGCTTTTGCGCTCAATAAACAGTTGAAGTAAGCGCCGGTGTTCTCTCTCTTCTTTTGCGCGTGGCCTTGGCGCAAAACTGGTTTATTATGTCGGATAACCACCTAGCCCAGCAGTACACTCTTTTGATGTTATGCTAGATATTATTAATCCAAGAAATTTGTAGCACGCCCTCTCGCTGTACGTTGCTGCTGGAAAATATATTTGTAGAGCCCATAGCTCTGGACCCTTCAGTTTCAAGGGCCTTGTTAAGGCAGTAGTGTTTTTCATAAATTTTCATCGCCATAATCATCATCACCATCACCAGCCTATTTCATGTCATCTCCAGGACGAAGGTCTCTCCCTCTGATCTCCAATCACCCCTGTCCTGCGCCAACCGATTCCAACTAGCACCAATTTCGTCGCACCACCTAGTCTTCTGCCGTCCTCTATTGCGCTTCCCTTCTCTTTCTATCCATTCTGCCACACTAATGGTCCAACGGTTACCTAATCTGCGCATTACATGACCTGCACAGAGCCATTTTTTCTCTTAATGTCTACAAGAATATCGTCTATACCCATTTGCTCTCTGATTCCAACAGCTCTCTTTCTGTCTCTTAAAGTTGTGCCTATCATTCTTCGTTCCATCGCTCCTTGCGCGGTCCCTTTACTTGTTCTCAAGCTTCTTTGTCAGTCTCCAAGTATCTGCCCTATATGTTAGCACCGGTAAAATGCACTGATCGTATACCTTCCTTTTCAATAATAACGGTAAGCTTTCAGTCAGGAGCTCACGATGTCTGCCATGTGCGATCCAGCCCATCTTTATTTTTCTCTGAATTTCGTTCTCATGGTCAGGGGTCCCTATGATTAGTTGACCAAGGTAAACGCACTCCTTCACAGACTCTATAGGCTGACTTGTGATCTTGAACTCTTGCTCCTTTGCCCGGTTATTTATCATTATCTTTGTCTTCTGCATAATAATCTTCAACCCCACTCTTACACTCTCCCTGTTAAGGTCCTCAATAATTTGTTGCAACTCGTCCGTAGGGTTGCTGAATAGAACAATGTCATCGGGAAACCGAAGGTTGCTGAGGTATTCGCCGTCGATCCTTACTCCTAAACATTCCCAGTTTAATAGCTTGAATACTTCTTCCAAACAAGTAGTGAACAGCAGTGGATAGATTGTGTCTCCTTGTCTGACCTCTTTTTTTTATAGGTATCTTCCTACTTGTGTAGAATTAAGGTGGCTGTGGAGTCTCTGTAGATATTTTCCAGGGTATTTACGTAAGCTCTCTGTACTTCTTGGTTACGCAATGCCTCTATGTCTGTTGGTATCTCTATTGAATCAAATGCTTTTTCGTAATCTATGAAAACCATATAGAGAAGGTTATTGTATTCTGCGGATTTCTAGATAGCCTGATTAGTGACATGGATGTTACCCATTGTAGAGTATCCCTTCCTGAAGTGTTTGTCCAGTTTTATGGCACAAGTAGATCGCCTGAAACAGGCCGGTTTCCCGCAGCACATCATCACAGCTGTGGCCGAAGGTCTCCTTAAGACGACAAAACGCGGACGACAGGATGAGGAGTCTACTTCACCGGAAAATGCGAGAGTGAAGCAGAAACGCGCAATCGTACCGTACATCCACGATATCTCGCACAGATTGAAGAAGATTGGCAGTAACGCAAACGTAAGCGTCATCTTTTCAGCGCCAATCAAGCTGTCCAACATGTGCAAGCCCAGCTACTGTGGTTCCGAGAAGCCCAGTTGCCGGACAAATCACAAGGAACGCTACGTTCATTGCGAGAACAATATCGTCTACGAACTACCCCTGTCGTGCGGCAAAAAATACATCGGCCAAACGGGAAGGTGCCTAAATGACAGGTTGCGTGAACACGCAAATAATGTGCGAAGTGGAGGAGTGGGGTATCCGGCTTTTCGCTGCAGAAAGCATGGGTGCACTCCCATTTATAAACAGTGCACGGTGATAGGAAGAAGTCCAGCGCAAACAACACGTGAGATTATTGAAGCGGCGAAGATTGCTAGTTTAGGGAGCGCTTGTGTTAGCGCGCCTTCAATAGATCTTTCAAGTAAAGAATTCGCTTTTTTAATCATGACACAGCGGGTGGCCTGATGGAGATTCCATTTTAATCTTGCAATTACAAAAAAAATTTTTTGGCTATGCATGGTCGTTCTTTCATCTTTGATAAGATCTTAACTTTCCATAACACATGTCTCGTTGCAGTCTCATTTGACTAGAAATCAGTGCATATGCGCATGCGTACGGTTGTGTGTATTACCTATATATATGTGTGTACCGCTTTGTGGAATAAAACCATTGATGGAAGTTAGCGCTGTGTCCTCGTCTCGCCACTGTCTTTCGTCCCTTCTCGTGCGCTAAAAAACCTCAGTTATGGAATACCAACACGCCCTAACCTACGCTCTTTCATGAAAGTCCAGTGTTGCCCTTATTCTATTGGAGATTATTTTGGTAAATATTTTATATAATACTGGAATAAAGCTAATAGGCCTATAATTTTTCAGTTCTTTAACGTCTCCTTTTTTGAAGATTAGTATAATGCTTGCATTCTTCCAGTTTTATGGCGCCATTACAGTCAATAGACATTTCGTATAGAGAGCCGCCAGTTTTCCTAGCATTATGTTTCCTCCATTTTTGAATTAATCGACTGGTATTCCGTCCTCTCCTGCAGCTTTCCCCCGTTTCATGCCTTTCAAGGCCCTTCCTACCTCATGTCTAGTTATAGACGAAGTTTCTGTATACTATTCATTATTGTTTCGATTAGAATGCGCCTGAGTCCTCTAGGTACTGCACAAGTCAGTAAGAATTCTTCTGCTGTTCTTCTGCTGCTTTTATTATACCTTCGAAATTGCTGATGATATTACCCAGCTATCCTTCAACCCATACATATTGGTTTGTCCTATGCCAAATTTCCTTCTCCCTGATTTCAGGCTGCGTCTATTTTTTACGGCGTCAGTCTTTCTCACGTTATAATTTAGAATATCACTTATTTTTGCTTTGTTGATCAGTTTTGAGAGTTCCGCAAATTCTATCTTATCTCTTGAGTTGGACACTCATTCTTTGTCGTTTCTTTATTAGGTCATTTGTTACTCGGGGAGAGCTTGCCTACTGGTTGCGTTGGTGCCTTGCCTCCCACTTCAATTGCTGCCTCTGTAGCTCTATGATATCATCATCTCTCTTATCTGAGGCTGCATATTTGTTTCCAACTACCAGCCTGAATTTGTCTGCTTTTACCCTTACTGCTTTTAGGTCGGCCTGTTTCTTGACCAATTTACCTCTTTTTTTTATCAAATGTATGTGAATCCTAGCCCTCACTAAGCTATGATCACTGACATATTCTAGTTTATCCTATCATCCATCACTATAGTTAATTTTGCGTTCATAGCACACTTCTTAAGTCATTGCCATACTTTTGTTGCATATACACGTACGCAATCTGGACTTTTTTTAAGGCCTCTCTACAGACACATCATGTTTACCTCGTACATAAACGCTACATTGCCAACTCATTAACACCAGCTTGGAGCTCTTTGGTCATTATTGTCCCTTGCGCCATGAAACAACAAATTCATCATTAAGACATGGGGACATGGTCAAGACAGTCTAAATAAATCTGTGACACTCTTCAACTCTTTTTACCCAACAAAAAATTCACATCGATATGTTCAACTAAGTGCTCAAACTCTCTGGATAAAGCTGTATATTGATAATGGGACACGAAAGCCAACGCTCTATAGGAAACAATTTCATAAACAGTGCCTATAATATACAAGCCAGCATCCAAAACATCGCAAACAAGTCATCTTTAAAGGTTAAGCCATGCGACCTCGTCGCATTTGCGTTAAAGACCATGGCTGACGGAAGACAAAGATAATAATAAATGACCGGACAAAGGGGTTCAGGATCGCCAGTCGGCCTCCAGAGTCTGTGAAGGAATACATTTAGCTAGCTCCATTAATCGCAGGTAAGACAGATCATAAGAAGCAAATTCACAGAAGAATAAAAATGGGTTGGCTCGCATACAGCAGACATTGCCAGCTCCTGACTCGAAGCTTACCATCATCATTGAAAAGGGAAGTGCACAATCAGTGCATTTTACCAGTGCTGACATATGGGGCAGAGACTTGGAAATTGACGAAAAAGCTCGAGAACAAGTTAAGGAGCGCGCAAAGAGTGGTAGAACGAAGACTGCTAGGCATAACGTTAAGAGATAGAAAGAGAGCGGTTTGAATCAGAGAGCTAACGGTTATAGACGATATTCTAATTGAAATCAAGAGACAAAAGTGGAGCTGGGCAGGTCTTGTGATCAGCCGTTCAGATAACCGTTCGACTATTAGGGTTACAAAATGAGTACCAAGAGAAGGGAAACGCAATCGAGGACAAGAGAAGATAGGCGGAGCGATTAAATTGAGAAATTCGCGGATGCTAGTTGGAATCGGTTGGCGCATGACAGGGGTAATTGGAGATCGCAAAAAGAGGCACTCGTCCTGCAGTGGACATCGAACAGGCTGATGATGATGATGATGATGATGATGAGCTCTATCACCTTAAAGTAACCCTATCAAACAGGAACCAGCCGAACATTGCCCTTCAATAAGCCTACGCCGATACAACCAAACTTGATCAAGTCGACGCCCACAAACCCTGCCCTAAGATCACAAGAACAACAATGCCTCTGCTTGCTACTAAATTCTCAAACGCACACCGAAACGTAAACATTTTCAGTATGCTCTGCTGAATTCTCACCAGCAACAAGAAACTTAATAAGATTTTTCCAACCTGCCAAGAGTAGCCTACAGACGCAGCACTAATTTCAAGGATGTTCTTGTGCATGCCAAACTAAGGAAAAAGACGAAGCCAACATCCGGTCACTGTGGCAGCCCCACGTGCTCTACAAGGAAACTTGTTCAAAAATCTGCTACTAAAGCAAAAAGTGCAGCGTCGGATTGCCTTCACAAAGTACCTTCGAGTTTCACATGCACGCCAGGCAACGTAGTCTACAGTCTACAATGTACTAGATGTAAGAAACACTACGCAGGTGAGACTGAACAACAAATTCATGCAAAATGCAACGGCCATCACGCAGACACAAAACAGAATTTACCTAAAGCATTAGCGAGCCACTTCAATGAACATGACCATATATTCGATGAAGGAAGTCTCTACATTTTCACGTAGCAGTGACGGGGACGAAAGCAGCAAAGCTGTGAATGATAAAAACTAGCGTTTTATTGGGCGAACCTATGCCCTCAAAACCAGGCAAGAGTCAAACAACATTGATAGTGGCGAACACGGCGATTGTATAAAATCTGATCAGCGGGTCAAGCTCGTCGGCTTTTATAAATGAGTCATCGAACGTTCCAGAATAATTGCTGATGCCCGCGTGTCTTCGGGAAACTTATACACAATTCGTGTACAAGTAATGGGATTACAGAAGGTTTAGTGACAACAGACAGTAGATAGAATCCTCGATGAAAGCTGAGAAACTTCCGATACATGCAGGCGCGTCCTGCGTTTAGTGATAATATTTCTGAAATTGTGAAACACGGTCACCCAATAAAGGTTAAATATACGTGACAACACCCCCCCCCCCCTTATAAAAAATCGACCCGATGCTGCAAAATGGAGAGCGAAAAACAAAAGCAGTTAGTAAAAAAAAAAGTCACAATGCAACAAAGAAAGTGCCATAGTTCGTTAGCGCTGGTAGAAGGCCTCAAGGCGCACAACATGGGCTATTTAGGGTCTCGAGCGCCGCCACTGTAATGGCGAAATACCGTCTGGCACGACCTCATACTCCAGTGTGCCAATGGGTCGCATAATATTGTAGGTTCCGAAATAGCGTTCCAGCAGATTATCATCGAGTCTTTGCCAGCGTGTCGGGGTACAAACCCAAACATGGTCACCGGGCTGGTATTTCATGTAGCGTCATCGAAGATTGTATTGCTGGCTGACCGTCCTTTGCTGGTTCATGCGCAGGAGGGCGAGCTGTCGGGCTTCTTTGGCGCGCTGGAGATAGGCGGCGACGTCGACATTTTCTTCGCCTGTGACATGCGTCAGCATGGCGTTGTCACCAGGTTCCTTCCGCAAGACAGTTTCAACGGCCTGATCTGTGTTGTTTATTGCACTGCCGTGTTGTAAGAAAATGTGACATACGGAACCACTGCATCCCACGTCTTGTGTTCGACGTCGACGTACGTCGATAACATGTCGGCGAGCGTCTTGTTCAGTCGTTCCGCTGGGCCATTCTTCTTCGGGTGGTAGGCAGTAATCCTCCAGTGCCTTGTCTGGCTATACTGCAGGATCGCTTGAGTAAGCTCAGCTGTAAAAGCCGTTCCTCTGTCAGTAATTAGGGCTTCTGGTGCACCCTGTCGCAGCACGATGTTCTCAACGAAGAATTTCACCACTTCCGCTGCACTAAATTTGGGCAGGATTTTCGTTTCGGCGTAGCGGGTAAGCTAGTCTGTGGCCACGACGATCCACCTGTTTCCAGATGTTGACGTCGGAAAGGGTCCCAACCAATCCATCCCGACATGCTGAAACGGTCGGCAAGTATAGCTCGATCGGCTGTAGTAATCCCGCCGGCCTTGTAAGTCGTGTCTTGCGTCACTGGCATTCTCGACATGTCCGACATGTCTTCACGTAACGGGCGACGTCAGCGGTCAGATGCAGCCAACAGTACTTGTATTGTTGCGAGTGTACAAGAAAACCAGATGTTGCCGGCTGTCTTATGATTGTGCAGGCGTTGAGGACTTCTGACCGTTGTACTGAGGGGTCAAGAAGGTAGTTTGCGCGGGCTGCCGAAAACTTCTTCGCGAGGATGTCGTTTCGCAAGAAAAACGAATACAAAGCGCGCCTAAATACCACCGGGACAAAGTCGCGCTTGCTTTGCAACTACTCACCAAGGCTTCTAAGCTCTGGGTCTACTCTTATGCTGCTCGGCAGAGTTTCCTGCGCTTATTGTTCCTAAATAGACGTTCTCGTCTTGGCCCCATAAGGGCGGTGGTTCCACGGGAGCGCGAGAGAGGCAGTCGGAACACGAGTGTTTTTGTCAGGAAATGTAGATCACAGTGATGTCCTATTCTTGCAGTCTGAGGCTCCACGGCGACAGGTGTCCTGAAGGGTCTTTTAAATTGAGTAATACTTGTTGGGGGGCTTGTTGGTGCATGTTTCCAGAAGAAGGTTGTAGCGCTGAAAAAAGGCAACACATAGCAAGCGAGATGGGACAGGCGCAACTTTCAACTGCTTATGCACCGCGTATGCGAATGAATATTGAACTTCGCTAACAAACAGAGCGCTTGATGGTCGCTGACGGCTTTCAACGGCCTGCCATATATGTAAGGGCGGAATTAAGCGATAGCCCAAATGATGGCGAGGCATTCCTTTGGGGTCTTAGAAAAATTCTCTTACGCTTTTGACAGTGGCCGGACACCAGAAACTAGCACCCGTTCAAGTCCGTCTTTCGTCTGGACTAAGACGCACTGAGGTCTGGGTACGTGCTTGCTTGGCTATCTTGTTTCTTCTTGTTCATTTCGATTTGACTGCTATGGCGTCGAAGGAGTAGTGTACACCATTCCCTGTACTGTGGAAAACAATACATAGGGCAAATAGGAAGGTGCCTTAATGATCGAACAAGAGGACACGCAACATCACTTTCAGGGACATCCGGCAGCAATCTGGCCTTGCACTGCAAACGCTGCGAAATGAAGAAGAAGGGACAAGATAGCCAAGTAAGCACGTGCACCCTCAAATTTCCTGAAGTGCAAGTCCTGAAAAGGAACAACGATGAGCTAACTCGGGAGATTCTTGAGGCATTTGAGATAAGTAAAACAGGAACGCAATGTTTGAGCACACCGTCAGTCGCCTTGACAAGAAAGGAAGTCGCCTTTTTGAGACAGCCTCAGATAAGAGATGTGGCGACGAAATAAATAAGATGTATGAATTTCAATAAGGAGATCAGCTGACAGTGGAGCTCCGTCGTCGTCTAGTCCTTCTTTCTGTGTCCGTGTTCCTTAAGTTCTGCTGCAACAATCCTCGAATAAACCAACTAGCCCATTTAAACACCCTTTTGTCAATATATGGTATTCTGTTAGCTGCTGCACCATGTAGTGCGTATGTAAGCGTCGAAACCAATACTTGAAGCTGCGGATATTGCGTGGGGATGTGCGAATATTTGCAACTTTGTAATAATGCATCAAATCGTGCCCTATTCGATTCGGTGGTCACTTCATGTAAATATGAATATTTTTTCCATATATTTCGGGTATTTCAAAAATGCCAACTGCACCCACATAAACATTAAATTGCAGGAAAGTACGGTAAATTTTCACGACAGGCATAGTTTAGCCCTAAAACATGAGAACTTGCGTAGTGGAGCAGGCTACGACAATCAGGTAGAGACACTTTACAGGCTCTACAGTGATCATTTGCATCCTTTGAAGAGCCCTGTGCATGAAATGAAGTACTTGTTCGCTCGTAATGGTCATTTTTTGTTTTTCAAGTACAATACTTCGTAAGGTACAACATAATGACAGAAACTGGCTAACTTCAAAAGTACTGGGATGTGAAAATCAGTCAATATTAATTGTGATAATGGCTATTCATTTTTAGAAAAGTATTCGATTCAATTTGCTTCTGGCACTATTCTACTCGGTCCCAAAAATCCCTATTTGCTCACCTCTAAAATTGCATCTTTTTGTGCTGTCTTTCAGATGTGCATTGCAAAGAAGACTGCAAGATAAACATGCACTCAGAGCATATTACATATATTTGAAGAAATTTCCCGGTGGGCTAGTTGATTCGACATAACACCCTTGCGCAAAGTGACGAAGGGACAGGACTTAAGAGAGAAAAACAATGGGCGATGCCTGAATGCAAATTAACAAGTCTTTTATTTTTTGGAACATGAGACCTTCATATAGCATACTCGCATGTGCAGGGATGCTTTTCCCAGTCTACCTACGCCGTCTGTTGTCAGCCATTAAGCTAATCTCTTTTCTGATTGATATAGATGGCACATGGGGTCATCTTGATCTTGTAGGTTTCCACGCCATTTCTTTTTCTTTGGTTACTGCATTTCGGCAGTATTACCGTCATGTGGAAGATATGGCATGAAGCACAATGTATGGCAAGGTCTCCGGGTGCTTGTATCAGACAGCAGTTGTATCGACGTTCGTAGAGTCAATCATTCTCGCGCCTGCCTGTTTAGCCCATGTAATCAGCCCCACGTGTCAAAGGTATCTTGTAGTCCTCGTCTATCGCGCATTCAACTAATCCTTTAACGTGGTTTATAGCGCTTCCATTCAGGGTGTTCTTTTCGATGGTCATTGCGTTTACTTTTGAGCCTTTCCCTTTAGCTTTAGTGGTGTTTTGTGGTGCTGTGAGGACCACTCGTTCGCTCAGTTTAACCGAGCCACCGAGCATAGAAAAAGAAGAGAGTGAACACTGCACGCAGTGGCAGATGAAAAGAAGCGGCAAGTGGGAACAGGCACGTGCTGGAAAGCGGAGAGAAAGGTGCTGCAGAACTACGAGGCAGAAAGCAGAGGAATGTATGGCGAGAGCGTGAGAAAAAAAAGCGAAGTGCGGTGACGATAGCTACGAGATGGTGCCAGAATAGCCCGCAACATCTGGGAGATTTGTTGTTGGCGGCTTCTGTGAATCACGCCCACACATCCCCCATGCGCTGGCTCACGCGATCCCCAGATTAGCAAGGCAGTGGCGCCACACTTCGCTCCATTTGCAACATGCAACACGGGACCAGTTCTCCAGGCCAGAGAAATGACAACGCGTATAGAGCTGCACTCAAATTTCTTATTAGGGAGTGTCGTAATCATCTGTGATTTTTTTACTGTCAATTGCATATGCTCTGAAGTCATAAACATTGCAGAAGCGTCGCTTGTCGCTCTTGCTCTAATGCACCTATATATAGGTATTGAATCAAAGCAGATTCCTTGCTTTGTGCCCGTTCCTTTCCGGAGCTGTCTCAGCACATTTTGCACTTTATGAAGAGGGGAGGCTAGGGAACGGCTTAGAAGTTATATCACTGCTCCACATATTGCGATTATTCACATTGTGCTAGGTGTCATCTGCTGTAATGTAAGCTATACAAATGCTCCTTATGCAATTTTTCGCCCATGTGATCACACAGCAAATCACCTTCACTGCCACTGCCCAACTGTCACATATCTGTACATGTGTACGTGCGATAGCGTTTCCCTTTCTGTCACGCAGGCTATATCGTGATCACATCACCCTCGCCCACTATGTGTAAATAATAATAATAATAATCATCATCATCATCAGCCTGGTTACGCCCACTGCAGGGCAAAGGCCTCTCCCATGCTTCTCCAACAACCCCGGTCATGTACTAATTGTGGCCATGCCGTCCCTGCAAACTTCTTAATCTCATCCGCCCACCTAACTTTCTGCCGCCCCCTGCTACGCTTCCCTTCCCTTGGGATCCAGTCCGTAACCCTTAATGACCATCGGTTATCTTCCCTCCTCATTACATGTCCTGCCCATGCCCATTTCTTTTTCTTGATTTCAACTAAGATGTCATTAACTCGCGTTTGTTCCCTCACCCAATCTGCTCTTTTCTTATCCCTTAACGTTACACCTATCATTCTTCTTTCCATAGCTCGTTGTGTCGTCCTCAATTTGAGTAGAACCCTTTTAGTAAGCCTCCAGGTTTCTGCCCCGTAGGTGAGTACTGGTATGACACAGCTATTATATACTTTTCTCTTGAGGGAAATATAATCACTGGCCGCCAAGCTGTGGTGTGGTTTTGTCCTTGTATTCCTTGGCTGTCATTATGCCACGTTAAGTTGTTGCCATGCAATAAAGCATGTTTCAAGTTCAGTCTGCCTCTTCGTTCACGGAAGCCCTGGAACGCGACACTAACCTTTCACACTAACAATGTGTTCTGTGAGCTGTAATCAATCTCAGTAGTTCCTTGCAGCACTGGGGAAGCTGCTGGGCTCCTTGGCTAATAGGAAGGCTGAATGCCCCTCAAAATGTGTTCATCTGCGCCGTACCGTCTGCTCGGTGTTTGCTTTACATCCTGGCAGTACATGCTCCCATGGTTGGAGGATTGACGCAAAAAAATGTTTTGACGCCACAACCATAAGCTTTGTTTTCGCGCATGCGACAGCGGAGCATCGCTTCACCTGTACACTTTCCTTCCATTTCCCCTGCAGCCTCCTTAGTAAGCATCAAGGATGAACGCCCTCATAAATGTTCACTTGCGGCACAGTGTCTGCTCGGCTTCTACTTGCTGGAATGAAAGCAGTTTAGGAAACAATCTAAAGCTGTATTTTACTGACTGCAGTATTTATCATGGGTGCGAAGTGGGTGTTGCGACAGAAAGCCTGTGTGCAAATGCAAGGAAATGTACTAGGATGCTGATCAAAATCTTTATAGGTGTATTATGTAAAACCATAATTACATACAGGAATGGCACGACACTGGTCATAACTTAAAGCAACAGTTCATTACAGATGGTACGCACACATATGGGCACATAAACTTGATGCTCAATGCAAGTGGGCCAGTTGCAAGCTTGCCTTGAAATGACAGTCACTTTTCAGATGGAAGTGGCATGATGACATACGGGTAATTGATGTCTGTTGTTTCTTTATTCCCATAATTATCAGTTGTATAATACTTGTGCAAAGATACAATAACGCATCTCTGAATCGCAGATGTCACATCCCATCTGCCCTATGCAACTTTGCCACATGAAATGGGAAACTCATTGACATATCAGTTACGGATTGTGGCAAAGTGGTATTCTGTTTCTTGTAGTTTTGTCTTTCGTGAGTATTTACGTAATGTGAAAAATAGTACCCTGATGCTTTAAATGTTATGTATGCTATATGACAATTCTATTCTTTTTCCGTGATCAGAGGAGGCTTTCATGTCAATATATAAATTAGAAGTTTTTTAACAAATATCGTGACAGGCACTTGCATGTGAAAAAGCGTATGTAGCCTCCCAAAGGCAAGCACGTTGACGAACTGCAGCAGAACTGATAGTTGGGCGAGTTGGTACGAATTTATAGTAAAATATTTAGCGCGTACAATTGACACGGACCCAGTGAAGGGGGACACACGAGCGCTTACTCACAGCTATTTTATTTTCGGAAACATACAGAACATATATACCCCAGCTATCAGCGCTGAGCATGTGCAACAAGAGTGGTCAGTAAAACAGAAACAGATTAAAAACAGATTAAGAAGGGTCATCCAGTATTTAAAAAAGCAAATTCATTTTCAGTGATTACAAACGATGCCTAGCTTATGCATCTTTTCGCGCACTTTTTGATATGAAATTCTTCTGTGATTTCACGTGTTAGTTTATTTTTATCTGAAAACAAAATATCAGTGTTAAAAAATACCGGATCACAATGACATAGGTTACAGTGGTTCGACAAGTGCGAACGGTTTTCTTTGCCGAGAGGACGTTCATGTTCCATTAGACGGGTGTTTATGCACCGATCGGTTTGTCCTATGTTTTGACAGCTGAAGGTGTTTCCCAAAAGGAAATTATTCGCCGTATGGCTGCAGTGTGTATCGGGAATGACGCACGTGCCATGCCTGGTGCGGCGATTCATCGTGCTCGCCCAGATTAGATATGCGCCTTGGTTGCCACACCCCTTGCGGCTATAAAAGCACTGTACGTTCAGCAATAAAGAGCATTTTGTCGCTGGCCACCTCGATTGATACATGGTGTCAGAAGTGGGATAGCTCACGTCGATGGAAACACGATGGAGCAACTGCTGAAGCTTCCTGAACCACTACTGTTGTCTGGGAATATCGCCAAGAACTGGGAATTGTTCCAGCAGAAATTCGAGCTTTTTCTGGAAGCAACGGAATCTCCAAAAGAGCCCTGAACCACGGCCGCCAAAACAGCACTGCTGCTCAGCACTGCCGGAGACGATGCATTGGAGGTATTTAACAACTTCCTTTTTTTCGGGGGCGAGAACAAGCAAGATTATGCTACCGTTGTTAAGAAATTCAAGGAGTACTGCCAAGAAGAACAACAGAATGAAGTCTATGAGCGGTACATATTCCGATCCAGAGTGCAAGGCGAAGGGGAGTCATTCTGGCATTTCTTGCGGGACTTTAGAAAACGAGCAAGAAGCTGCAATTTTTCGGGAATAGGTCATTCCTTAATCCGCGACCAAATAGTGTTTGGCACCAGTAGCCCACGACTGCGTGGAAAGCTCCTCAAAGAAAAAGACTTGACACTTGCCAAGGCTCAGCAGATTTGAAAAGCGGAGGAAGCAGCATCGCTGCAAAACAATGCCTGGGCGCAGCCCGATAAGCACGTGGCGCTGGTCATGAAGCGGTCTGGGCAGGTTGGCAAAGCGGAGCATGCGGTAAAAAAAGAACCGTCGGCACAGCCCGATAAGCAAGTGATGCAAGACAAGCAGCAATCTCGGAAATGCGCCAGATGCAATCGTTTACACGCCATACCCGGCAGATGCCCTGCGTTCGGCAAAACTTGTTTCATATGCCGAGGTGTTAACCATTTCGCAGCTTGCTGCAAGAAGGGCCCGCAAATCCGAGAAGTTGGCGAGGAGCAAGACAGCTTCGACATTCTCGATGTGACAGTCTCGAGCATCGACGCGAGAGCGGACTGGGTAGTACATGTGAAAGTGGCTGACCAGATGGTTAACTTCAAAGTGGACACGGGATCTCAGGCCAACTTGCTGCCCTACTCTATCTACCGACGATGCAAGACGGCAGCAAATTTGAAACCGAGCTCTTCGGTGCTTCGATCATACAGCGGTGGTGTCATTCGACATTTCGGTATGGCAAGGCTACCAGTGACCGTGAACGGCCGGTCGAAGGACGTCAACTTCTATGTCGTCAAAAAGGGCAACCAAGCTATACTGGGACTACTAGCATGCGAGTCGCTTGGTCTGGTGTCACGTGCAGTGGATGCTGTAAAAGAAGGAAGCACCACAGCGGGCGGCAGTGAGGACGTTCTAACCGAATTCCGCCAGCTTTTTCAGGGAACAGGCTGCGTGAGTCGCCAGTATAAAATGGTCCTACGCAAGGATGCGACGCCAGTTGCCCAGCCAGCTCGGCGGGTACCCTTGGCACTGAGGGAACCTCTGAGGGAGGAGCTGGAGCGCATGCAGCGAAGTGGAATCATTGAGAGGGTCCAGAAACCGACAGACTGGGTGAGCCCTTTGGTTATCGTGCGGAAGAACGACGGAAAAAGACGGGTTTGCATGGACCCTAGGAGTATCAACGAGTGGATACAGCGAGAGCATTATCAGATGCCAAGACGCGAGGACATAGAAGCTGAGCTCGCCGGCGCTAAGTACTTCACGCTCCTCGATGCAAGGGCGGGTTTTCATCAGGTACCTTTGAATGACTCCACAGCAACTATATGCACGTTCGGTACTCCGTTCGGGCGTTACCTGTTTTTGAGGCTCCCGTTCGGAATCTCATCAGCCCCGGAAGTTTTCCAGAAAATCCTGAGCGAAATATTTGACGACTGTCAACGTGTGAGAGTGTACATTGATGGCATTCTAATATGGGGCTCGTCTAAGGAAGAACACGATGCGCGCCTGCGGAAAGTGCTGCAACTGGCAGAAAAAGCAGGCTTAACTTTCAACGCTGAAAAGTGCAAGGTTGGAGTGACTGAAATTAAATTCTTGGGTGACGTCATTAGCCACGATGGAATAAAGCCTAACCCTGCGTTGGCGCAGTCGTTGAGGGAGACTCCATGCCCAACGGGTAAAGCCGCTGTCCATAGAATGCTAGGAGTAGCAAATTATTTGAGCAAGCACTTGCCTAATCTCGCAGAACGTACTACGCTTCTTCGCAGCCTCATCAAAAAGGACTGTCTTCGAGTGGACCGAAAACCACGCTAGTGAGTGGAGGATGATCAGCGACATGCTTAGCAGTGCGCCTCTCCTAGCTATTTTCAACCCAGCCAGAGAAACTAAAATCGTGGCAGATGCATCAAAGAATGGTTTGGGGGCTGCACTTTTACAGCGCCACGGTGAAAACTGGCGGCCAGTCGCTTATGCCTCGCGTATAATGGCCAACTCGGAGCAGAGGTACTCGCAGATTGAAAAGGAAACATTGGGGATAACGTTCGGCTGTGAAAAATTTCATCACTTCGTATACGGACGTAAAAATGTTATCGAGACTGACCACCGTCCACTGCTTGGTGTTGCAGCGAAAGGAATCAGTGATATGCCACCCAGGCTTCAACGTTTTTTCTTGAGGCTAATGGCTTATGATTTTGAACTGCAGTATGTACCAGGAAAGAAATTCTTTCTCGCAGACATGCTATCAAGGGCTCCAGGGACAGCGACTACGGACTACTCCGACGACACGGAAGATGTGCAGGTCCACGCGGTTGCAGTCATCTCAACCTTGGTAAGCGCTAGAACACTGGCCCGTCTGGCCAAAGCAACGGCGAATGATCAGGACTTGCAGTCAGTAATGCGCTACATTAATGGCCACGGTGACATTGTGGGAATAATGAAGCCATTCGCGTCCGAGCTCTCATTGATTAAAGGAATTGTATTTAAAGGCAGCAAAGTTGTAGTCCCGAAGTCAACGCGAAAGGAAGTTCTCGAACGTATTCATGAGGGACACATGGGCTTGAACAAGTGCCAAGCAAGAGCCAGGGGCCTAGTGTTCTGGCCGGGGCTGAACTCTAATATCAAAAACCTGTTGCAGAGTTGTGCAGTTTGCCGCAACTATACGTACAAACAGCAAAGTGAGCCTTTTATGATCAGACCTACACCGGCCCATGCATGGTACCGCGTGGGCGTTGACATTTTTCAGTACGGAGGCAGCTCGTAGCTGTCGATTTTTGATGCCCATTCGAACTTCCCGAAAGTGGAGAAGCTGACTCGTACAACATCCAGTGCCGTAATTGAGAAGTTGAGCGCCATCTTTTCAAGATACGGCATTCCAATGGAAGTCCACACGGACAATGGGCCGCAGTTTTCGTCTTATGAATTTGCTCTCTTTGCATCCAGGTACGACTTCAGCCACGTCACGTCGAGCCCCGAGTTCCCGCGATCGAATGGACTCGCTGAGAAGAGGGTTCAGATTGTGAAAAGGATCCTAAAGAAAACGGAAGAAACACAACAAGACTTCTGGCTCGGGTTGCTCAACTACAGATCCACTCCGCTCGAAGATGGCCGCTCCCCTGGTGAACTCTTGCAGGGCAGGAGGCTTCGCACTCTACTCCCAGACTTCAGGCAACAGCCAAGCATACCAGTATTCAAGCGAGCCAAGCAGACACTCGGGGGAGAACGTTACCGCCTCTCAATACCGGCGATGTCGTGAGAGTACAGGAAAAGACATGGAATCGCCGAGCTCAAGTTACCGAAGCAGTTGCACCGAGGTCTTATCGAGTAGTTACCGAGGACAACAGAGTGCTACGTCGCAACCGACAGCATCTGCTTCCAACTGGTGAGCTGTTCCAGCAAGAAGCCCTCGAATGTGACGACCGGGAGAGCGAACGAGCGTGTGAAGCACTGCAACCCACGGCACCTGCTGCAACTGGAGACTCGCCTGTGAGCTCCGAGAACATTCCGCAGGCGCCGCCGCCCGTGACAACGACTGGACCGACTGTGAGCTCAACGGCTCCGCAGGCTCTTACATTGCGCCGATCTGCCAGAGATAGGAGACCACCGCAGCGCCTGCGGTACGACCGCAATTTCAACCAAGTACTTGGCATCTATTCTCCACAGGAGGGAAGATGTATCGGGAATGACGCACGTGCCATGCCTGGTGCGGCGATTCATCGTGCTCGCCTAGATTAGATATGCGCCTTGGTTGCCACACCCCTTGCGGCTATAAGAGCACTGTACGTTCAGCAATAAAGAGCATTTGGTCGCTGGCCACCTCGACTGATACACCGTGTACGTTGAACATTGCATTTCATTGGCCACTGTGAAGCATTGGAGCAAACGGTTGAAAATGGACGTGAAAGTTGCAAAGAGGATCCAAGACCGGGCCAAAGCCATCATGCAATCACCTCCAACAAAAGTGTAAAAGTTGATGAGCTGATGAGATAAGAACGGAGGATAAACATCGATAAACTGGCAGAGCCTGTGAACACCAGTCGCGGTTCAGTTCACACCATAATTCATGAACATCTCGGTCATCGGCTGTTGTGTGCGCAAAGGATGCCCAAGATTTTGAACCACCGCCAGAAGAAGGTTCTGCGCTCCCTTGACTCATCTGATCCGGTATCACAATGAGGGTGACGACTTCTTGTCTGCAATTGTGATCGGGGACCAACCATGCTGCCACTAATACGAGCCTGAAACACGACGGCAAAGCTTACAGTGGAGACACTCGAATTCACCGCCCCCAAACAAAGCAACGGCCGTCATTTCCACCGGAATGGTGTTGGTTAGTATTTTTTTCGATCGTCAGGGGTTATTACTGATAGAATTTTCTAAAGCCGGACAAACTATCAATCGTTTTCGATATTGTGAAACGCCGGATCGGCTGCGTGTCGCAATCAAGAACAAACGACGGGGAAAATTGACGAATGGGGTCATCGTGTTCCACGACCTGGGTATGGTGTTGGGCTATTGAGCACGAGGTCGCGGAATTGAATCCCGGCCACAGCGGCCGCATTCCAATGGGGGCGAAATGCGAAAAAAAAACCCGTGTACTTAGATTTAGGTGCACGTTAATGAACCCCAGGTGGTCGAAATTTGCGCAGTCCTCCACTACGGCGTGCCTCATAATCAGAAAGTGGTTTTGACACGTAAAACCCAATAATTTAATTTTTCTACAATTCCCGTCCCCACGTCACTGATGTGGTTAATACAATACTGGCAATGTTCAAGTGGGAAACGCTGCAACATCCGCCATACAGCTACGACCTCTCGGCTTGCGACTTCCACACTTTGGGGCAAATGAAAAAAAAACAGCTTAAGGGAAACAGATTCGTGTCGGACGATGACGTGAAATAGTCAGTTGCAGATTTGTTGAAGCAGCAACCTAAGGAGTTTTATAAGACGGGAATCACCCGACTGGTTACTCATAGGATAAATGTCTAAATGCTCATGGAGACTACTTTTAAATTGAGTACCCAGTTTGTCATATATTTGCATTGGCTCACCTTTATTTGACTCACCCTCGTATATTTTGCAGAACGGCTTTATATAGGTGCTCTCTGTTGGGACAATAATTTGCGTGCAATTACTCACGATACACGACCGGACACAGCTGCTCCTGGGTAATACATTGGAATAAATGACAGCGTCATTGAGATTTTTCATTGGCCGTTGCATATGTACAGAAATGTAAACAAGGTTGTAGAATGCAAAAGTTTCATTAACATATTCGTCCTCAATTTGTTAATTTCATGGCCTTTACATTTTTCAAATGGGTAGCATGCACTTCTTTGCTGGTTTCGAACTGATATAGTTCTAAGGATCGTGTGATATCTTCTTTACTTATTAAATACACAAAACATGAAAGCATTGATATCTCTTATTTCGAGCAAAACTTATGGCTCATAGAAGTCTATCTTTTTATTAAAAACACATATATTAGTTGTTTTGACAGTGCCTAGCGTTCAAGAATTCGTTTGCAGCATCTTTGACAATGGCAATGCAGTTATTATTCATGTATTTTATCTCTCGACAAATTGTTCAAGAGGAAGCTTTAGCTCGGGCCCAACACCGATGCGGCCTATTCAAATAAATGTAATACGCAGAAACACTTTTCTCAGATAACCCCTGGATCACATTTAATGGAATTTGTTGAATTTGAGAAAGTTAACTTCTAGTATCTGTTGTATGCGTAAATTTGATTTAGGGCCTGAATATTGTTTAAAATATTTTGAAAAATTTGAAAGTGCGAGAAAAGCAGAATCACGACGTTTACAAACTAAAAGGTCTTCATAAAAAATTGATATTGTGGTTCTTCAAACGGCAGCTATTATAAGAGTCAAAGCGGACAAATTCGGTGTGTCAATTTGTATCTTACGTGAATTAGTTACGTGGTGCACAAGGGTTCTGCAAAAGCCGTATATCGATAATGCTAAATTGTGTGAGATTCATTTATAACATACTAATTTTCTCCGCTGTAGATGTACTGTTAGATGCGATTCACAGAATTGTGATATTATTTTTTATTGTTGAGTTAGAGTTTTAAACGTGATAGTTTCGTTTTCTGAAAATTTGAGATATATGCCAATTTTTAATAAAAAGGTGACAATCTAAATGAAAAATTCGAAACCAGAAGATAGTAGTACTTAAGCTTTTCCTTTAAATGCAAAAAAAAAACTCATTAAGTTTCGTGCAGTGGTTGCCGAGAAAAACTAATTTACCAGCTACTTGTATTTGGATAGGTGCATCCGAGATAAAGCTTCCTCTTAAGGAGGAGGCCAAGCTGCAACGTGAGCCCCCCCCCCCCCCCCGAACGAAATTTGTGGCTACGCCACTGGTGGATAATGATACGCGCTTGCTGAAGTAGATAGCCACTGATGATGAGTCCAGGGACACGTTTAAGGGTCTCCAGAAGTATGAGAGGCACTCTGTTGCAACTCTGTCATGAATGACCCTTGGCTGGTCATTAGAGATGCCAGAGTTTTCACAAAACTGAGGCAAACTGTGACCTAGCCTGGCATGAGGTGGGATATACTCGGCTATTGTCGCTCTTGCCATGTCTGTCAAATGATTAAACCACGAGAAGGCAAGCCACCTGGACTGATGAAACCAATTGACAGTGCGCGTCCATGGCGGGTAGTTACCTGCGCATCAATCGTCACTTACAGCGCATACATAGACGAGGGACAAAAAGGACGACGAAGACAAGCGCTGACTTCCAACTAATTTTTATTTTGAAAAACAAACGTATATATTCTGAGACACCAAGACAATAGCGCCACCTACAGAGCGTCAACCCGACATGAGTATGCATTCAAAATTCATGACCTAACATCAACGAGAGCGCATGTGCGACTTCAGAAAAACCAGTTCTTTGTCTGTTAATGCAATTGATGGCTTACTAACTGAGTCACAATCGGCAATCGCTGCTGCTTCAATGATAAGTCCGGTACATTCATTAGAATCCTTAGCCATCAATTGCATTAGGAGACAAAGAACTAGTTTTTTGAGGTCGCACATGCGCTCTCGTTCATCTTAGGTCATGAATTCTGAATGCATACTCATGTTGGGTTGACGCTTTGTAGGTGGCGCTTTTGTCTTGGTGTCTCAGTATGTATACGTTTGTTTCTCAAAATAAAAAAAATTACCGACGATTACGTTACTTCCTAATGCGAAATTTGAGCGCAGCAAATAAGCTGTTTCACCTTTTCGATAGATTGAGGCAAAGAAATCGAGCAACACATGTATGCGCTATCACAGAATTTTTTTTTTATTTTTCACACGTATTCCTTTAACAAATACTCCACTAACAGTTCTTGACAGTCATGAAGGAAGCTTTGTGGTCGGAGAAATAGACTGATATACGTTCGACTTGGTACACCAATGCTTGATTCTCAAAGACGAGATCTATACAAGTGCCTCGCGAGGTTGTCACAGCCGTGGGACGCGTTACGAGCGAGAGGAACGGGATGTTCTCCCGCATAAGTGTTAGGAAATTGCTGTTTGTGTTTATGTCAAGCCGCCACCGATCTGGCTCTCTGATTGCCACCGCACAGGGCGAACGGCAGCGGCAATTTCGGCTCGGGCGGTGCACATATACAGATCCGCCGCCACCGATCTGGCTCTCTGATTGCCACCGCACAGAGGTTGCATTGGAGGAGGAGCGAAGAAAGGAATGAAGTTCGAGCCGGCGCTGTGACAACCGGAGACTCGCAGGAAGAGGGGGGAGGGGGGCGGCGTGTACACCCAGCGGCAAACGATGGGGGCAGAAGCGCGCGCAGCAAGCGGACAACACGATAAAGGGAGGAGGGAAGAGATAGCAGCGACTGACTGATGCCGCTGACGCCGATAGTGAGTCAACCCCAGCTGCGGAGTTGGTTTCAGGGACAACGAATAACCGGCGCGTCGGCAACTGAAGAGCACCCTATCCGCCACACAAGAACAGGGGGGGGGACCCCTTCCTCCTCTTTCTGCATGGCGGCGACGGTGTTCTATGCAGTCACGTTATTTTGACTCTCTAGCGGCGTCAGCGGCATCCAGCGGTATCAGTCGGTCGCTGCTAGCGCTGGGGGGATGAAAGGGGGGCGGAGATGGTTACGAGGCCGACGACGACGACGACGCGAAACCCAGGAACGGACGCCAAAGAGCTGCGCTCTAAAATTAGTTGGAAGTCAGCGCTTGTCTTCGTCGTCCTTTTTGTCCCTCGTCTATGTATGCGCTGTAAGTGACGATTCATATCATGGAATACCCACTAGCCCGTACCCAAACCTTGCTTCAGCTACCTGCGACCTGATGAGGCTTACCCTAAGAATAAGCAGATATAAATACTAGTTGGTATTTGCTGATCGTTTTTCTAAATGAGTCGAACTGTTCCCTCCTCGGAAGGTAACAGCGCGGACGGGGCTAGAAAAGACCCTATAAGTGCTCAATCGGTTTGGCTACCCGGAAAGGCTGATCATGTACAATGTGTCCTATTTTCCGGCTTGGTTGTGTAGTGTGACGAGCCGTTCCTTTGAAATTGATGATCGCACTACTTCGGCCTACCGCCCCCAGTCCAGCTTCACAGAGAGAATGAACAGAACAGTGAGAGCCATGCTTATGCATTTGCCGAGTACCAAAACGATTGGGCTGTCGCCCTGAGGGCTGATATCTTTGGGCCCGCGCGGTAATCCGGGCGACTTCCGGTGCAGTACAGCGAAGTGGAGGCCACGAAGTGTGTGCTTGATACAATTGCATTGTGAGAAAGAGTGAGAAAAAATACAGATACCGAGAGAGAGGTATATGGACCGCTTTTTTCATACAAATGCTTGGAGAAGGGCGCTATATATGCTTTTGAGCTCTTTCCCTGTGTCTGTGTTTTTTTCGCGCTCTTCGTTTTACCAACACAGTGGGTGTCTTGACTTCAAATTACACACTAAGAAAAAAAAAAGAGTATCCCTTACTCTTTTTGAAGAGTCTGGACTCGTCACGTATACGACACACTTTGTGGGAGACACCCGAACTCTCTGTTGGCAGAGAGTCCCGAGACTATCTGTGCTCGATACAAGGTGTTTACGTGACTCCGCACACAATAGTCATGCATACTCTGTTGTAGTAGTCGCCTATACCCTCTCAAAAGGGTTGCAAGACTGAGGGAGTCCATAAAAATTCTAGAAGAGTCAGATGACTCAAGATAAAGTGTCACATGAACACTTCAAGAATGATTCAGGTAACTATTCTAGATGAGTCTGATGACTCCAGCAGTGTGTGTCAAGTTACGCTTAAGTGCGTGGTGCCTGTCTCTTGCAAATAAAGTAAAGTAACTAATCCATGTAAGTCGTTTCACTCTCGGATGGCAGTGTCGAGCCGCTTTTCAAAATGTGTCAGCAACTCTTGCTGTAAGTACACACGACTACGGCTAGTTCTCAATAAGACTACTGTGAAAAGACAACATAGTATAACAAAGGATCCACAGTAAGCTGGCCATGAAGCACATGGCAGGTTAGCAAGAAAAAGTTTATGTTTCATCAATCTTTGTTATTGCCTCCTGGAAAATTCAAATGTATCAGTCAGCACAGAATCACTATGAAGGCAGAACAGTTGTCATTACTATTATACTGGAATCAATAGCCAACCAAGCAAAACAGTCTTAAATAAATATCGAATATGTAGCCTGTGGCTGCATATGCATGACACTGCAATGCCACTCAGAAGCATAATGGGACCCCAAAATCTTATGTAACTCATGTAGCAGTTCAATTCACCACCGCACAAGTCTCTTACATTATGTCAAAAGATTTGTAAGTTCAACCTATTTCCTTGTTCTAAAATACTTAATTTACGACTTAATATTCTAAGCAAGTAAGCTACACATAACAAGAAAGGCTGCATTTGGTACAAAGGAGACCCAGATAATGAAGTGCAATAAAAACAATATTCCAACTTAGATTACGTAATCTATGCATTATACTATGCTTGCTGAACACAACTGGTTGGCAATTGATAATCCAATCAACAGTAAAAGCAGCTGTCTTACCTTATGGTACTCTTGTTGGCACTTTTCCCACACAATTTCTGCGTGTTAGCGTGAGATGACTATTGATCAGAAAACCACCACGATAAAAAGTTGTGTATCAATTTTATTCTGTCATACAACATGCAACAGTGTATAAAAACTTGATAACTGACAAAATTACAAAAATAAATGCAGCAACACTTATACTGATCATTTATTTATGTTGAGAAACATACTTTTGCAAGAATAAGTGTAATAGCTGACACAGACAATTTCACAGGTAGAAATAGCCGCTAATACAAAAATTTCCATAATGCAAACACGTTGACAAAATAAGTAGCACAGGTAGCTTGTTACGGCAAAGATAGCGCACGAATGATGAGGATAAGGGAGGAAGCAGGACACATAAACAAACTATACCCAGCTGCATGCACGCAGCTGTAACAATACACCCATAGTGCAGAAAGATCCAAAATAAACAAAGAAGAAGATGTAAAGAAGGCTTCTTTTACTCATCACAAGTCATCCTGTAAGAGTACATTATGCACTGGCTGTAATCTATCCGCAGGACATACATAAATAAGTTACATTAGGTGCCACATTTACAAATCGCTCATACAATGTTCTTGTGATTTTCCTTATTCCAATCTTTAACTTAGCAAGCATGGTTGAGTTACGTAAAGCCTCCCTACGGCTTGGCACATATAGAGAAAGAAGTATGTCTATAAACACTAGAGGTCACGGACGGATGACTGACACATACCTCTTTTAATTCTTTTGTCTTCGTCTTTATGATTATCTACCACAGTAGTATTTCGTAGAGTGAAACCATCCACTGTGGGCAACCAAGTGTGAATAACTGTTCTCGATTTGTACCTTTCTCTGGTGTCCCGCTAAGGTAACAATGGCGCAAAGGATCGTCTTCCCAATGTATGCGTTCCCACACAACAGGAGCAGATGATAAGCCACATTAATGGTGCGTGAAATAAAACATCTGTGCTTAACTTTCCACTGCCATTCCAATCTGGCGTGTTTTTCTGCTTTGTTGTGTACACTAGCACAGATGCTACGTAGTCTTCTTGGTGCCCAAAGCAACTCGCACACCACAGCAGGATGTCAATTTTTTTGCTAAGTGAAACTGGTTATGGGGGACAATTGCGAACTTATATTTTCGCTTTGTATCCTAATTATCTTGTTGACCTTTAAGTTCAGCCACTTTGATACTTTTCTGCAGGTGCAGACAGGCCATTGCACCAATGCTAGGTTTTGAAAACACCAGAGCAGGGTGGAAAGCAAGAACAGATATTTATAACTTGGTGCCCATTGTGCATTGCGTGGATATGTTACAATGAACGATAAAACTACTTGGTAGATAAACATATAACAGATAAGAGAATTAAGCTCGAAGCCTACCAAATTAGTAACTGGGAATTTTATATGTAAATTAAATTTCGTGATTCCCAGTGATGAAACAGTTTTGAGAATATGTGCGAAGGCGACCAAGTCACTCCATGCTCACAAAGGAAACAAAATAAAAACAAGCAAGATTACAAGACCTTCGAACTTACGAACCTAAAGTAAGTCACCTCACATGACTGATTTATGTATTTACGCAGCATAAATTACGCCTAGCGCATAATCTGCTTGTACAAGATGACAAACAATGAGTTACTGTTGCTTTCTCTCTGGGGCATTTGGCTCTCCTGAACACGTGCACACTGTATGGCACAGCTGCGTGGATGTAGCTGGGCATAGTTGTGAATCAGCATCAGTCTGTTTTTGTGGTCCTGCACTATTATGGTTTTAATTTATAATTAGCAAACAGCCTAACTATCGGGTTGATCAGCTGTATTTTAAACAAAACATACTGACAGATTTCCCTGTTTCTTGCTAACATAAGGAGGCAGGTACATCATTTCAGATTTCAAGCCACAGCTGTGCAACAGAACAAATGCTGAAGAAAGAGTCTACAATGACCAGTACCTTTAATATTAAATGCCATGTACTAGCTCTTTCTGTAAATGCCATGTACAGTGTGTAAAAACACACTGTACTGTTGGTGGTGAAAATAAACTTCAACTTCAACATCAATTAATACATATATTACCAAAAATTGTTGTCTGAAAAATTAATTGGAAAATAATTACAAAACTGACAGAGATAAGAACTACATCATAACTGCAAATTTCTTCTTAAACTAGTCACAATAATTGAAGTTTTATTAATTTCAGCAAAATGGCTGACATCCCATTATAGAGGCTAGTCAGTGCTGAAGGTATTGTTAGTTTGTAGGAGTCCTCAGACTGACAGCTCTGAAATATTTGTCGCCATACTTGGTGGAACGTGTTTTGTTGTTCCAGATATTACTTTGCCACAAAACATTTTGTAAGCCTTGTGGGACAATTCTGTGTGGAAGATAAACCTATTTGATCATTGCTTTTTTGGGTTGTGTATCTCAGAACTGGTGCTAGTCTGAGTTCTTACAAACTAGATGTTATTGAGTACTGTAATTAAAATGCCTGCCACTGCAATAAATTTCTGTTAGCGAAAAGTGTCGCATTGTCATGAAGCAGTTATGTCAGATTTTTAGAGGCAGTCACTGCTGAAACACTCAGCACAAAACACAAAACAAAGATATGGAGTCGAAATGTAAATGTCGAACAAAGTTATAGTCGATTCTGCATTTCACAGAACTGTTCTTTTCTTCTGTTGGTGTGCCAATACCAATTGCACATTCACAAACGATTTAGTATTGCCCTTCTGGAAAATGCAGGAAAATTTAGTGTTTAACAGCAGCCCCTGGGAAGACAGTCCAGAGTAGCGCCGACAAAAGGACTTGCCTTCAACTTTTCGTCGCTATGTTGTAGGTCACTATAGCAAGGGGCATGTTTTGCTGATTGAATATTACTCGAAAGTTTTATTATTTGTGCTAGAGGTTTGAAAAGAGAGAAAATTGTAGAGTTCTTAATGCAGATTTCATATATGTCATTAGTATTTTTTAGCTGCTTCTTGAGTTATGTCCTTCACAATGGGAAAATACAGTGATCTTTGCGGGAACTTTCTTGTGTACTAAATTTTCACAAAAAGCAGTGTGCTGTAGCTAACTCAGCTCTTTGTTGACTGCAAAGTGCCGATATCGCTTCAAACGGCATGTAAAGTTACTAGAAGTATGCAAGATTAGTAGGCAGGCATACAGGCCTGCCTACTAATCTTGCATACTTGTCATACTCTTGTGAAAAAAAAATTATTGAATATACTTCAATAATTTTTTTCTCACAATAGCATGAGAATAACCTTATGCACTTATAATTGTACTATACTAACGAAATTTGGCATACCTAATCTTGAAAATATGCAAAATGCTGATATCTAATTGAAATTGCAATCTGTAAAATTATTTATAGTGGCCTAATATTTTTTGCATAGTTCGAGTAATTGTGCAAGCCGTTTCGTTAGGTATCACCACTTTGCAGTATACAACTAGATAAATAAGATACAGCATGAAGCTTTTTCGGAAAAAATTATACACAAGAACGTGCCCACAAAAATATATTGCCACTGTGTAGGACATAACTAAAAAACAGCAGATACACAAAAATCAATGACAATTCAAATACAGTAAAACACTTTATGAATGACAGTATATTGAAATCTCTAGTAAAAATATATAAAAAAGTTGTTTCGAGGAGTGTTTCCCCTTAATAAGTGGGTGTCAGTGTATTCTACCAAAGTGGTTGAAAATGCCTTCAGGCATACCATGGGGAGTTTTATGAATATCACATGCATGCATCTGCCTAAAAAGCCCCACGCCCTGCTCGCATTCCTTAGTCATTTTTGCATTCTGTTGTATGTTACCATTTGCATCCCGTAACAGTGAGTGTGCAAAAACCAAAAACAGCCTACTACCGTATTTATTCGCATAATGATCGCACTCGCTTAATGATCGCACCCCTAAATTTTTTCGTTAAAATTCAATTTTCTTATTTCCCGTGTAATGATTGAACCCCGAACTTGCCGCAGCGATATGTCACGTGCCAAGTCTAGCTAATAATGATCGCGCTTACCATCTGTCGACTGCTAAGACAAACCAAGCGGTCTGCACGCACCAAACATTCTTAAGCAGATGCCCCATTTCATTCCTTTCATCACTTTCCTCACTTCTATGACAAAAAAAAAGCTACAACCAAACTTGTCTTTATTATGTGTAGGCTTTATAAAGGTTGTGGTCAATAAGAACAACAACAAAAAGGCGCCTTTCGATTCTTCTCGTCTGCACTCGTGGGTACGCAACAAATCGCGAGCGGTAACGATAGCAGCCACGTTTACATTGATACGTTAGAAGTGTAGCCTATTCATACGCCGACGTTTGTAACACAGCTGAGATATTCGCCCACCCTTAGCGGAAACGTGCCATATTAGGATAGTGGTGAAGACAAATGCCGCAGTTTCCGCAGCATGCCCGCCATGTGTTCCTATGACCCTGGCAGCTAAGCGCGCCCATCTGTTTCTGTCCCCTCAAAGTGGACATGGCTATTTTATTGCTGCAAACTTGCCGATATTATTCATTACTGATACGGAAGAAAGTGTTTGAATGCACGTAATGTACTCACGAGAAGAAAAAAATCGCGTTTGGCGCGTTTGGATTGCTCTGCCGGCCGCCATTTCATTTTTTTTGTGTCCCGCACTACATACAGCGGCAGCCGCCTATTTGTTGACCTGTTGTCATCCCGTAGCACATTCCAGATGAAATCTTTTTTTCTTTTTGCGGGAAATTTAACTCGCGTAATGATCGCACCCCTTAATTTGCGTCAATTTTTTTTCACAAAAAAGTGTGATCATTATGCGAGTAAATAGGGTAACACACTGAATCTTTAGTCTGTAAAGGGGTTGTATACAAATGGGGGCAGCCAACTCTAGTGTGACAAAGATTTGTTCTCGCAATAATGAAACCAGTCATAAAATATATCCTCACAAATTCGGAAATGAATGCTCAAAGAACCTTGCTGATTGTCATATTAGTGTCCTAAACAAGATCTTTTGATGCTTATATTTCCTAGTTTAACTCACTTTCTCTAGTAAATGGACTCCAACCTAGAATACTCAGTGTAGGAGACTAACCCAGACCTGGGAGCCAATATTTAAATCTGAAACAAAGACATACATCCCACGACCACGTCACTGCTATGTCATCAGAAGCGTGCATCCACGGACATACAGTCTGTAAAATAATTTTTACATGACCTGTACTGTGGAAGAAGAAGAAGAAGCTGAAGAAAGCGGACGTGCCCCGCATCGGCTCCGTCTTTTTGAATGATTCTGCCGGCACTTTTGGCAGGACCACGCATTGAAGCTCATCAGCGGATTCGTGAGGTTAACCCGAATCGGTGGACACCTTTGGACAAGGTCGGCCAGCATTTTTTGGACTTCTATAGCCTCTTTTCTGTGCATCGCAAGTGGGCGCCACGCTGGGCCTAACGCCACGTAGGTCTAGCGAGCCCGCCAAGCCGGCATGGCCGATATGCGCATGGACGACGAACTCTCCTCGGAGACGGAAGACGGCGAGGAAAGAATGGGTTGGCAGGTGGTCACCAACCGAAGATCGCGATCTGCGAAAAAGACCTGGGGAGCTGGTGGAGCCGCCAATTTGATCCAAGAATCACAAGGAAAGGAGATCGCCAACAAAGGTGCTGCCGGGGCCGACAAGCTCAAACGCCGGATTGTGAAGGCGTCAAGAATGCCGCAACTGCCGGAGGAGCACAGGAAAATCATCGTTAGGCCTCGAGGAGGCCTCAACCTGAACAAGGTCAGCACAGCTATCGGAGAAGCGGTCGTCGAGGCAGCCGGGCTTACAGCAGACCAAGCGAAGGAAGACATCGTCCGCCCCAACTTCACACAGAATATTGTGGTGGTTAGTACACCGGACTCCTCTCATGCTGAAAGGTATGTGAGAATCAAGTCCATTACGATCATGGAGGCAGAATATGAAGTGAGTGCTTATGAAACAGCCCCCCACTCTACGTGCAAGGGGGTTATTAGAAGAGTGAACCTCAATGACAGTCAGAGTGTGATCACGAAAAAGATTGTGCATGAATACAACCCAACGGCGTTGGCTGCACAACGTATCAAAGCTACGGGATCGGTTATTGTGCTTTTCGACGGATTCAGGGTGCCCAACTTCATCAAATATGGGTCAACCCTCGTGAGGTGCTATCTGTACAGGAAGCAATTTGACGTATGTTACGCATGTGGAAGAATCGGACACAGATCAGACGTTTGTCCAACACCTGATGTTGTGCAGTGCAGGGGATGTGGTATGCAAGACCCAGGTGAGGCTCATATCTGCTCTCCCAAATGCAAGTTCTGCGGTGAAGATCACCCCACAGGTGACAGGGCTTGCAAGCAGCGGTACCAAATACCATATGTAGTAAGAATAAGAAGAAGACAACGCTCCAAAGTGGAGACCGAGATGGAATCGGCCCAACCGACAAAGGCAACCCCTCCAGGCGCCGGAAGGCGCTCACGCTCCAGAAGCACATCAAGATCAAGACAGCGCTCAACATCGAGGGGACGAAACCGTTCCAGGTCTCGGGAGGCGCAGGTGCGCTTCAAGGAGCAGGAGCTGAAGACAAACAAGAAAAAGGAGCCAGGAGCGACCTGGGCCGAGAAAGTCAAAGGTACTGTGAAAGTCACAGATGCGCTAGCCTCGCAGGAACAAAGTAATGATGCCAGAGTAGAACAGCTGATCAGAGAGGTTATATCACTAAAGAAAGCAAATGAAGAACTTAAGCAGCAGATTCAGGAAATGAAAAAAGGGTTGAGGACAGAAAGCGGCAGTGTGGCAATAGCTAAGCCGGTGTGTAGAAGTAACAGCCAGGAAGAAGACACACCGGCGCCCAAAAAGAGAGCTGTAGTTCCGGAGGCAGAATCGATGTACTCGGTTCTGGCAGAGATTAGGAATGCGATTAGGGACCTAAAGGACACGGTAGACAGCGTTAACCTTAAGGTGGATAAAACATGGAAGTGGAAGTTAATAGCCGAGAAAAGGTTGAAAAGGCTAGAGGCCCAAGGAGAGGATGAAGAATATCTGCCCTTGGAAGCAGAAAGCGCTAGAATACCTCCAGGAGCGGTAGGTGGTACAGTCAAGCGAACAGTGACAGGGGGTAACAAGTCAGGGGGCAGCGACAATAATAATGGATAATAGAAATAGACTTAGTGTGTGGCAGTGGAACTGCAGAGGATTTCAGCAAAAAAGAGCGTCACTAGCACAGATAATGAAAACGGTTGAAAATAGGCCGAAATTAATAATGTTGCAGGAAACTCTAGCGGAGGAGATCGGGCTGTCCGGCTTCAACTCGGTCTGCAAAGGCAAAGAACCAGGCAGAGGAATTGCCACCCTAATTGACAAGAAAATTCCCTACATAGAGCACGATCTAAAATTAGGGGCGAGTAAAATTGAATACATATTGATAGAAATGGTCCTAAAAAGGCACAGAGGTAAAGCGCAAAGCTTGTTCTGCCTCAACATATATAGCAGTCCCAGAGAGATGAGACAGAGCTTCAGAGCAATTTTTAATAAGGCCATGAGGGTAGCCAAAACTGCGCCACTCATAATAGGAGGGGACTTCAACGCCCCACACCAATCTTGGGGTTACCGCTGGAGTAGTAAAAAAGGGGAAGGAATCTGGCATCTCGCCACAGATTTAGGCCTTTCTCTTATCACGGACCCAGCCTTTCCTACCAGGTGTGGCAGTTCCACGTGTAGGGACACTACCCCGGACTTATCCTTCACTTATAACTTACCCAGGGCAGACTAGATCAACTCTGGTACGGACCTAGGAAGCGACCATTACATACTACACATAATGGTCGAAACGACAGGGGGGGAGGTAAAGCATTTCACTTACATAGACTGGGAGCACTTTAGAAAAATCAGAAAAGACAGAGCAGACACAGATAGAAAGGGGCGCATCACACTACAAGAGTGGGTGGGTCAGCTTAGGGACGACTTGAATGCAGCAACTAAGGCTATAGAGACAGAGGAAGAGGTTGAACAAATTGATAGTAGATTGGCGCATTTGATCGAAGCCAAGCAATCGATTTTACAAAGATGGAAATCACAACGCCTAAACAGGAGACTTAGAAAACGAATTGCTCAGCTCAATAAGAGTATAGAGGAACACGCACGATATTTGCAGAAACAAAAATGGGATGAGGTGTGTAAATGTCTAGACGGAAGGATAAAACGTGGAGGCAATTGGAGTCTGCTCAGGCATCTGCTCAACGAAAAAGGCACTAAATCGAATAGACGTACGGCAGTGGCGAAACTGGTACACCAGGAGAGTCACACTGCAAGCGCAGAGAGCATAATGGAGCGATTGGCTACTAAATACTTGCCTCTCAGGAAAGAAGATCAGGATGTGAGTTATCCCGATTACTTAGGGGTAGAATGCAAATATATGGATCAGGAATTCACCGAAAGTGAGGTACGCACGGCACTGTATGATCTGAATAGTAGGTCAGCAGCTGGCCCGGATGGCATCTCTAACGGATTGCTTAAGAATTTGGACGACGATTCAATAAAATATCTGACCACATACATTAATGACCTATGGAAAAATGGGGTATATCCAGAAGAATGGAGGACGGCCAGTACTATCTTAATACCAAAGCCGGGCAAGCAACTCAACTTGGATAATCTGAGCCCAATTTCGTTAACATCATGTCTAGGGAAGACAATGGAGCATGTCATACTGAACAGCTTAACGAAATATGTGGAGGACAATGACATCCTACCGTACAATCTGATTGGTTTCAGATCAGGCTTGTCCACACAAGATGCCATGTTGTTAATCAAACATCAACTGCTATTAGCTAAACCAAAAAACACTCGAGCTCTCTTGGGGTTGGATGTCGAAAAAGCTTTTGACAGAATTAAGCATAGAGCAATACTTGAAGTGATTTCCGAACTGGGATTGGGGAGAAAACTCTACGAAGTGGTCAAAACCTTTCTTGGCAATCGTTCAGCTCACCTTAGATTCGGGGATATTAAATCAAAGAAGATGGATCTCGGTGACAGAGGGACGCCACAAGGGTCGGTCTTGTCACCTATGCTTTTCAACCTGGCCATGTCAAAAGTGGCAAAGGGACTAAAAGGGATAGAGGGCATTCACTTTACCATTTATGCAGACGATGTGACTATATGGACCGCTGAAGGAAGTATGGGACATGTGGAAAGCAGACTTCAGAAGAGCATTTATGAGGTAGAGTCTATTTTAGAAGGCATGGGACTCAAATGCTCTGCTAATAAGTCTGAACTCCTTGTACTCAAGAACAGAAGAAGGGGTAGAAAACCGAGGGGATACGTTCCCGAGGAAGAACCCAGGTTATTACTGACCACGAAGGCAGGCGAATCTATTAGGCAAGTAGAATCCATTAGAGTCTTAGGGTTATTCCTGGAGGCAAACGGGGCAAATGGAAGAACAATACGACACATCACAAGCAAGGCTGTGGAGGTAATAAGACTGCTAAGGAGAATCACTAACAGACACAGAGGGCTGGGAGAGGAGAGCGCCATGAGACTGGTCCACGCTTTCGCCTTGTGTCACTTCTCATATGTAGCTGGGATGCTCACTTGGACACAGACAGAGATAAACAAGTTGAACAGATTAATTAAAAGGCTAGTCAAAACAACAGTGGGGTTACCGATTAACACTCCGGATAACAAATTAACGAAACTCGGGCTCCACAACACCATAGCCGAGATAATTGAAGCTCAGCAAATTGCCCACAGAGAGAGGCTCTCTGGAACAAGGCCAGGTAGAGCAATACTAGAAGAGGTAGGATGGTGCCCAACCGAATCCAAAATTTCAGGTGAAGGCACAGTAGAACTAAAAGATAGCATAAGAAAGGTAATCAAGACGACTCCTTTCCCCAGAAATATGCACCCTGTGCACAACCTGGAAAGACGAAAGGCAAGGGCCAAAGCTCTCCTGCAAGAGATAGAACACGACAGAGAACATGCGGCATTTGTAGATGCTGCGTGGGTCAGAGGAAAGAAAGCATTTACGGCAGTAGTAGTAGATGCAGATGGTCTCACTCGGGATGCTATTACAATCATGACTAAAGACACGACAGTCGCGGAACAAGTAGCGATAGCATTGGCTTTAAGGAATAATAAGTGGACGAAGATTTACAGTGACTCTAAGATGGCTATTAGACACTTTACCAATGGCTTTGTAACCAAAAGGGCTGCCCAGCTGATCGGTGAGTTGGACAGCCAAGAGATCGAAATCCGCTGGTTTCCTGCGCACATGGGGTCTGTCGATCCATCTCGGAAGAATTTAAACGAGATGGCTAACGCAGCTGCACGAGGACTTACTATCCGTGCACTACGCGACCAGGACCTTAATAATATACAGGAGGAGAACAGGGACCAATTACTAACATATAATGAAATCACGAGGCATTATTACATCAACAGAAGGGAATTCCCAGTGCCACACGCTAAGCTCAATAGAGCTCAAGCGGTGACTCTGAGATTGTTGCAAACAGGAACTTATCCAAGTCCGAACTTTATTAACAAGATATATCCTGAAAGAGAGATACCAATCAATTGCGAGAAGTGTAATGGCATCATTACTCTGGATCACATGCTTTGGCAGTGTCCTGTGACTTTCACAGACTGTGACAAGGAGAGAGACTGGTGGCAGCGAGTCCTACACAGTGGAGGTCTTTTCGATCAAGTACAGGCCGTCCAGAAGGCCCATGATACGGCGGTAAGGTTAAACCTTACTGTCCCGACGTGGGAGCCGCCTGCGTCAACCTGAGGGTT
This sequence comes from Dermacentor variabilis, assembly GCF_050947875.1. NCBI lineage: Eukaryota > Metazoa > Arthropoda > Arachnida > Ixodida > Ixodidae > Dermacentor > Dermacentor variabilis. The sequence continues at coordinate 13,571,891 of NC_134573.1, read as the reverse complement.
GATCTTCAGGACATTAAATAAAGTTCATCATACCATACCATACCATGACCTGTACTGTTACTTTTGCACTAATAAATTAGGAAATGCATTTGCTATTTAAAGCAGTGCTGTAAATCTTTGTGTTTGAGAAATGCAAAACTCAAAGGTGTAACGCAACCAATGTGTGCATGAAACCTACGATGCCTTTGACATTCGTCAGTGTGGCAAATAGGCACTGAGAAATGCCAAGGGCATCATAGCTTTCATGTCTCAAACCTTGTATGCGAGTATTACTGGTATCTTTCCAGCGAAAGGAAGTCACATTATTATCAGACTTATGAGGAGAACTCATGCTTCTCTAGTTTAATATTTTCATTTTTGCGCTTCTATATTCTTGACTTTTCCAAAAATAATGAGTGTTTGAAATAAGTACTCTATATTGCTCAAATTTTTCCAGCACCAGAGCCCACGTTAGGTTACATTTATTGAACAAGTTGCAGTGCTGTAGATTATCAAAAGGAAGAAAAAACGCCATAAATTTGCACTTTAGCCTCCTGTATAACAAGAGTTATGAACCTATCATGAAATTACATACACAAGTACAAAGAACTACGAAAACTAGGCATAAAGACAGACATACATTATAATAGAAGGAGTCGATGGTGAGAATTCTAATAGGAAGGAAGCATTAAAAACTAGGTACTAAAGACACATATGAATTATAATACAAGTATTTGCTAAGAATTTGAAGAAAGAAATAGAATGTCTCTTCAAATCACTCCACCCCAACGTTCATCCATGGTTTGATAAGTGACCACAGCTGGTGATGCTGTTTGGATAGATGGGAGCTGAGGTACAGCTGTGAAACAGGTGGAACATGTAGAGGGGTCACCAAAGGTTCCACGCTGGCTGCACAGCAGGTTGCCTTGATCTCCGGGCTTACTCGACACTCATGCTTTGAGCCTGGCTATACGTCGTTTTCAAGAGGCCTGGCCCGAGCGTGTGGCATGGCTTGGGAAAAATTTCGAGGCAACCTGAAAAACACAGATCCATATCTATAAGCACCAAAATATTCTTCACGGCAAACCTGAAGTTTACCATCGGCACATAGCAGATAATGAAAACAGACACAAGTCACCAGGCTCGAGGTATACAAATATGCAAAGGTGTAAAAGAATGTGAAGAGCTGTTTATAGGATGGAATGTTTCATGTACTCTTTTGTAAATCAATAATAGTATCTTAACATAAAGTCAAGTGTACATGGCCCTCCCTAAACAAATTTAAATTCTGAGGTTTTACCTGCCAAAACCACTTTCTGATTAGGAAGCACGCCGTAGTGGGACTCCGGAAAGTGAGACCACCTGGGGTTCTTTAATGTGCACCTAAATCTAAGTACACGGGTGTTTTCGCTTTTCGCCCCCATCGAAATGCGGCCACCGTGGCCGGGGTTCGATCCCGCTACCTCGTGCTCAGCGCCCAGCACCATAGCCACTGAGCAATCACGGCGGGTAGGCTATTCCATGCGAGCTGTCCCAACCTGGCACACTACCACTTGAAATTTCCTTTTTTAAAAACTGGAGGCCGTTCAATATAGGACAAATGTTAATTTCAAGAAATACATAACTTAAAAAAAGTTTTTACAGGCGCAAGCACTAAGTGAGATTTTGTGTAAAGCACCAAACTATCCATCCTATTGGAATGCATCATGTAACCGCACAAAAACAAGGGACAAAGAAGGAACACAGAAGACTGTCTTGTGTGTTCCTTCTTTGTCCCTTGTTTTTGTGCGGTTACATGATGCATTCCAATAACGACCACCAACTAGCCCGCTTATCCCTGTTAAATATTAAACAATCCATCCTAAAAGGCTTAGCCGGAAAATTGGTTCCTTCATTAAGAGGGCCAAATTTTTCAGGACAATAAAGACAGGCCTTACACCAAAAATTGAACAGCTTATTTGCCACTGCTCAGTTTATCATCGGTCATTAAAAATGGACAAAATAGCTTATTAACTTTATTTTCATAGAACTCGCTTACAGCAAAAGCTGCAAATTTATGTAATCCACATGTTTAGGACTTGTGCTGTATGCAAAAACTAGTTTCAGGAAGATAAATTATGCATCAGTGCACAGAGATGAGGATGAACTTGCAAAAAAAGTCAGTTTTGGTGTAAGTTTATCGGCATACTTATCATTGAGGCTGTCCACGTAAATTTATGCCCAATACCGTGTATGAGAGTACATTGTATTGTTTTTAAATTGCTAAAGCTTTATCAAATCAGTTTTTGTGTTAAGCAGGAAAAAAATTGTACAAGTGGTCTCCTACTAGTTTCAAAATTTGCATCGCACTTCGTCTAATCCACATAGCCTCTTGGCCGCTAAGACATTGTACATGAACTTGTGCATTCCTTCACCGATAGCAGGTAGTCTAAACTGCTTTGAAGTTAATTCTTTCATTGCCGAGTGGCTACAAGCCACTTCACTCAGAAAGTTGCCACTTATATACATGTATTTACCTTAATCTTTATGTCGGCTTCCAGCCTGCTTGGCATCATCACTAAGGCTGCCAACTCCTTAGTGGCCGTAGTCAGGACACGGTGGTGGCAGGACGCAGTGGCAGAGCCGCCAAAGGCTTCCAACTCCCTAATGGACGTAGTCAGGATACGGTGGTGGTAGGATGCAGGGGCGGGAGCCCCAGAGTGCACCTGCAGCAAATTCGCACAAGTACTCTTAATCCTACCATGTCACAATTTACAAGAAAAATTCAGCTGTCTGTGTAACATGGATACCAAAACAAATAAAGGTAATCAGTTAGGTCATACAACACAACTAGAACGTCGACAAAGAAGAAATGGTACTTATGTTTATGAAAATCCAAGCAATGACAAAAAAGAATGTGCATCTGATTTGTGCACGGAAGCTCGGTAGAAACCTGAGCTTATACCGTCAAGTGATCTGCTAGTCAACTGCAAGCCTCTTAATATGCTATTGTATATTTTTTACATGCATTATGTTAAGCAGCATTAAAACAAGTTCAACATCTCTAAACATAAGTAAATCACGAAGCTGATTCAATTAATGAATTCCAGTGGTCGTTAATGCAACAAAGTGGAAGCTCTGAATGAAGCTGGACAAACTGGGTAGTGAAAAATAACAATGTGGTTCTCGACATCTTGTTTTTCTGGCTTTCTGTCTAGCATTGGAATATACAAGAATTTTGACATTCCTGATATTTCACCCTGCTAATTTTTATTTCATAGTGCATAATACTTCAGCAAAAGCAATGATGGTGTCTTTTAATCGTAAATAGTGATAGAACAATAAATTTTACTGGGGCCAATGCTTTGAAAAAAACTTATCTCCTTTTCTTTGTCGAAACATTGGCTTCTGGCTCCAACGATGCTTCTTGTTCTACGGCTCTTCATTATTTCAAGTCTCTGTCTTCCTGTGTACCTCTGTACTTTCAATGTTGTATCAATTAAATTGTAATAACGGAGAATTAGTAAATGTAGCTGATGAAGAACTTGGGCTTGTTGGTAGATAACGACAGAGTAACTGCGCAACATTGAAAGATACGGAAAAAGGAGGCTTATGTGTGTCGTCTCCTCCAGCCATGTCTCTTCTTTGGACAATTACTCTATCTCGATGTAAAAGTATTACCCAGTGCGCAATAATGCTAAAATGAATAAAGGCCAGGAAAGTACACGCAAAAATTACAACAAATAGCATCATATGCTAATGAGGTATGCGAAAGTGCCTGCTACGATCTGTCTCACCCATAACGTGCTGGATAAGATGGCGTCTTCTTTTGGATGTTGCGATTTCTTGAATACCTAAAATAACGTACATATCAAAATTACAAAAATACACAGAACAACAGCAGTAGCAGAGGAGATAACGCATTGTTTAGTAAAAGAAAGTAAACTAATCTCTGATACACCGCAGACGAAATTTCCTTTATTAAATTAGTAGAAAAATACACCACACGTGATTTCATTCAATGCTGTGAGCGTTTCTTGGTACAAGAAAAAAGGTATTTCTGCATGAAATCAGTAAAATAATCATAGCATTCTACTTTTACAAAATATGCTACAGCGACTACTCCAACTACAGCTGTATATACTTAAAATTGTTATATGCACATTACAATTGCCAAGACAGGATAAACTTGGGTTCATATGCAGCTCACCGGGCGGAACAACGTTGCAATCAACTCATTTCCGCTTGCCAAATATATGCACTAACATAAGACTACAAATAAAAAGACCCTTTTTTTCATAAAACACCGGACTCAAAATAGAAAATCCAGTAGGAATACCACAAATCCTCCACATAGCACAGCCAGGTTTTGCAAGATTAGTAGGATTTACTATATAAAGGTTGCAGAAATTCATGCTTTTAAATATTTACAACCGTGAAAATAAAGTTTACATAAAAAATAATAACATTATACATTGGCTTAGATTGTGAGCTAATGTGTTTCCGACTTGCAGCTAAATGCACATTAAATTTGTTCTGTTTCAGCGCTTTTAAAGCGTTGTGTCTGTTCGCTTGTGCATGCAGCCGCCTTACCGCTACGAAAATATCTGTGCTGCCACATCGCCTGACGCTCAACAGAGCATTGTAGCGTTTTTATTCGCCGTAACATACCTAAAGCGCTAGTAAATCTTCAGAATACACAAGCTGTCTTCAATGTTTCCGACGACCGGTCTTCGCCAGCGCAAGTCACACTGGTGCTACTATTGTATCTAGACTTCAAGCTACGCAGTACTTGATATTCTATGGATTTGTCGATGCGACAAGCCACTGGTCACTAGAGTCGTTAAGAATGGTGTTTTCCCTGGCAGTACAGCTTTGCTGTGATTTCAGATGCTCTCCTGAGGCTTCCGTCTGCCAGTAGTATTTTCGCATACATACGCACAGGCATGTCTAAGAAACGTCTGTGAACTGCCAAGAGAAACGTGGCGCAAAATATAGCCATGCCGGAAAGGCCGAGTACGCGCCGTTTGTGAACTCGGAACAAAAGCTGATATGCTCACCTGAGACGTTAAGAGAAATATGGTACAGGTCACTCCCCGCTGGTAGTCTTTTGTATGCATCTGGCCGTCTCTGTGCGTTGCGGTCTCTCGTATCACAATGAGAGACGCTGTGCAAACCGCAACACTTCAGGTGCTTGTGACGGTCCGGCGAGCTGCACTCGCTCGATGTCGACAAAGACGAAATCGGCAACACGCCACTGCTGGCGGCGGTCCTCCTCGTCGCAATCACACTGTACGGACAGAAGTTCCCACCGTAACTTGCCGCAACGCCTGGTTGCAGTCGCCCCTAACGCAGCGCTTTCAGAACCACTCCATAGAATAAAGAAGCAACGACCACTCAACGACAACGTACACGCGCGAGATGCAACGTAACCATAGAATAAAGACAAACTTTAGAGAAGGGAAACTGTACCTTTGGCAGTGGTACGAAAATAAGCAGCGGCAGCGCATGGAACTTAGCGAGGCGGACGCCAGATGGCGATGCTCAACCAGGAAGCGGAAGTTTCTTATCTTTTTTTTAGAGCAAAATCCAATATGGCCGTTTTGCGCTGGTCGCGTGCGCTGGTACGCGCCGTGGTCGCGTATGCCTCATTGCCTAGGCTGCCGCGTAGCTGGTGCGTTCTAATTGCCAGGAGACCAAAGAGCCTCTACTGAAGCCCATACACACAACCCACAAGTGAGTGAACAGGACGTGCGGCTTTATTGGCAGAAGCAGTGCACCTTCTCGTACAAGAGCAGAAATAAAATGTGCATCTCGAGATACGCTGAGAAGCTCACTTAAGCCGTCGCACATGGGGGTCTGGTAACGAGCGACAATCAGCAGCGCAAGGAAATTGGACAGTGTACTACCTGTTTGCACCGACAGTCGCAGCAACTTTCATTGCGAAGCAACCAGGTGACGCAGGAATCTGCTGCCGCAGCCAGCAAAGCGACATGGACTACCCGGCATTTTAGCGTTATCTCCTTTCCGACCTGCACGTTTATTTTTGTTCTTTCGCGTGCCGCTAATGTGTAACTCGTACTTGGTGCCTCACATTCTCAATATGGGCATGGTCGGTTTTGTGGGCATCACCATTTTGCAGCCACTTTTGCAAAGGCCTTTCCACCCATGTGGCTATCAACTTCATACACTTCGGATCATGTAATCACGTACGCTGGTTTCCGTTCATGCCACATCATGTCTGATGAAGGCCCACAAGCATAATTTGCCCACTGCTGCAGCATGAAAGGTCGAACGGGGAGCAACAATTACGGTGTGTGTAAATTGGGAGTCATTGTCGTAGTTTGGACTGCAGGGGCCGATGGTTACCTCGCGAGACTTGCCCAATGCAGCTGACCAGATCGTCACATCCAAGCAACATAACGTGGCAACCATGATCAAATGAGACTCGGCATTCAATCATTGCATAAGCTTAAGACAATACAATGTACATTGGCTAAGATCCACATCACAACAGTGAGCATTCACGCAGTATAGGTCGCTTACAGAACATTCAGCTATCCCACTTCAGGCACAGTGCTTGCCTTCGTCGCACATGGCAGTCTAGTAACGAGTGGCAACCAGCGGCGCAAGCAGATTGGACAGTGTCCCAACTGTTTGCATCAACAATCGGTGTAAGTTGCATTGCAAATCAATTGGGTGATGCACGCATCTGCTGCCATAGCCAACACAGCGACATGAGCTACCTGACATTTTAGCATTACCTCCTTTCCAACCTGCAGATATCTTTCTGTTCTTTCGGGGGCCTTTAATAGGTTGCTCACACTTGGTGCACCACCTGCTCCCAATATGGACATGGTCGGTTTTGAGGGAATCGCCATTTTTCAGGCCTTTCCACCCATGTGGATATCAACCTCGTACACTTCGGGCCATGTAATCACGTATGATAGCCCCCGTTGACAGCAAATCATGGCCGAGGAAGGTCACAAGCAAAATTTGCACACGGCTGCAGCAGGAAAGGACGGAACGGGGAGCATCAATCACGGTGCGTGTAAACAGGGAGTCTATGTCGCTGTGCAGACTGCAGGAGCAGATGCTTACCCTGAGAGGCTGTTGCCCAATGCAACTGACCAGGCCGCCACATCAGAGAAATGTAACACGGCAACCATGATCAAGTGGTACAGTATTGAAGTAAGGCTATGCAATGAAATCACTGCAGCATACATCTAACATAAGGCATTGGCACTATACACTATACATTGGCTATTATCCACATGACAACAGTGAGCATACACGCACACGGGTCGCTTACGGCACATTCAACCGTCCGACTGCAGGCATAGCGCTTGCCTTCGTCGCACATGGTGGTCTGGTAACAAGCAACAACAAGCAGCGCAAGCAGATTGAACAGTGTGTACTATCTGTTTGCACAGACAGTCGCCACTGAAGATGAGCAACTTGCATTGCAAAGCAATCGGGTGACGCAAGCATCATCTGCCGCAGCCAACATAGCGACATGAAGTACTCGCCATTTCAGCGTTACCTCCTTTCTAAGCTGCACATTTCTTTTTATTCTTTCGCGTGCTGCTAATGTGTAATTCACACTTGGTGCCCCAAATCCTCTAAATATAAGCATGGTCGGTTTTGTGGGCCTCCCCATTTTGCAGCCACTTTTGCAGGCCTTTCCACCCATGTGGATATCAACTTCATACACTTCGGACCATGTAATCACGTATGATATTCTCCGTTCGCGCCAAATCATGGCCGAGGAAGGCCATAAGCAGAATCTGCACACGGCAGCAGCAGGAAAGGACGGAATGGGGAGCACCAATCGTGGTGTGTGTTAATTCAGAGTCTATGTCGCTGCGCTGACTGCAGGAGCAGGTGCTTGCCTTCAGAGACTGTTTCCCAATGCAACTGACCAGGCTCCCACATACCAGAAACGTGACACGGTGACGAGCACCAAGTTGGACGGCAGCGAAACAAGATTTCACAATGGATCACTTCAATGTAGCTTGCGCAAAAACACAGGCTGTCGAGCAAGAATAGCAATTCTGAACGAGACTAGGAATTATAGGAATGAGAAAGCTTGCATTCAAGAAAGAAGCCACTCTACCTTGCAAGCACTGAAAGTAAAAAACATGAAGAAAAGTTTATGCTACATAGCACACAGTGCAAATGTTAGTGGAAGACACATGCCAATGACGCATCAGCTATTTCAGGAGAGGAATTGCACATGGCAACGTACACTAGAAAATACTGCTAAATATATGTTATGCTACTCGACAGTGACTGGTATTAAGTATGAGCAAAGAATTGGTTGACCTTTAAAGTTTGGATGATGAAGAGGAATCATCTTTAGCAAGAATCTGAAATGAAAAAGCTTTCATTCATTGGAAAAAAATACGGTCCATGGACTCATTGACTGGACCATGGACCATTCATTGGAAGAATACGGCCCATGGTTAAGGAACATCAATGTATAGAGTTAGAAGTAATTGCAGAACATGACAAGGATGAAAGAATTATAGACCGCATTAAAACCAGGGCAGGAACCCGAGGGCCTGCCTAAAACAGAAGAAGTTATCTGGTATTTCCTCTCCTGCATTATCATCTTTCTGTCGCCAGACTCATCTCGAATATCAGAGGAATCGAGATCTTCCACAACGACTCTTCGCGTGCTTTTGAGAGTCAAACGACCCATGCGCAAATGTGGACTCCTGTTTTGTGACTCTACTCGCCCAAAAGTGGGTCTTCGGAAGAAAAAAGAGAGTCAAGTTGCCGTGAATCACATTTTACTCTTTTTTTCTTAGAGTGTAATGCGAGGAAATAGATACTTCTGCCAAAACCAGGTTCATTCGGAGATATGAATTTCAAATGTAGCTTTCAACACAAGTGTCCATGCCTGTTTTGTTGGCAGCAATCGCGATGTAGGTGATATCGTATGCCGCCATGCGCCGATCATCATCATCAGCCTGGTTACGCCCACTGCAGGGCAAATGCCTCTCCCATACTTCTCCAAGAACCCGAGTCATGTACTTATTGTGGCCATGTCGTCCCTGCAAACTTCTTAATCTCATCCGCCCACTTAACTTTCTGCCGCCCCCTGCTACGCTTCCTTTCCTTTGGAATCCAGTCCGTAACCCTTAAGGACCGTCGGTTATCTTCCCTCCTCATTAGATGTCCTGCCCATGCCCCCATTTCTTTTTCTTGATTTCAACTAAGATGTCATTAACTCGCGTGTGTTCACTCACTGTAACACAGCAGCGGCAGCGTTGCTGCCGTCATGTAAGAAGAGAGACGTTGACGACCCAGTGGTTAGCCGAGAACAACGCACAAGAGTTTAATGCACGTAAATATAAAGCAAAAAGGGGAAAGGGAAAATGAGGAGTGAACATAGAAAAAGAACGTGGCGCCTGCGCATTGACAGCGTGCACATGATGCGGCGGTTTGATACCACATTTTACATTTCTTCCCTCTTAAAAACGCTGCACTGGCTTGCGGGATCTTGTGGAGCGTCGAACAGGTTGCATGGTTACTTGGTCTGCCCCGGATGCCACGAGTGTTGGAACAGGCACCTGGTGGTCCAAGTCCCGAAACACTTCTTGGGGTGAAGATTCTCCCGCGTCGTCGGAGCTCGCGGATGGCTCCTGGCAGAGTGAAGGTGCGCTCTGAGTACTGTCTCTGCTGGTCGAGCCTGGGTCGGTTCCTGGTGGTTCATCTGGAGAAGATTCAGTACGGGTGCGCACTTGGACGATGTGACACCACACGATTGCTTGAGGAGTCTCCACTGTGACCATCCGTCCTCCCGATGTCTCTGTTACCCGTCCTGGTATCCATTTACCATTTGAGCCGTAGTTGCGGACATGTACACTACAGTCTGTTGGAGGCAACCACACGTCATGTTCCTCTTTAGAATTAGACACAGTCGTCGCAGGGAAGCAGGTGTCCAGGCGCGATCGTATCTGGTACCCCAGCAGCATTTCCTATGGCGACTTTCCGGTTTTCTGGGGGTCCTTGTGTAATTAAGCAAAAAACGCATGAGGGTATGCTCCAGCTTTCCGCGTCGCATCTTCCGGAGACCATCCTTGATTGCCCGTACTGCCCTTTCCGCCGCTCCGTTTGATTGCGGGTGATAGGGGGCGGTTCTTAGGTGTGTACTGATATTCCTGTCAGCAAACGTTGCAAATTCCTGGCTGCTGAACTGTGTTCCATTGTCGGATACAAGGGTTCTTGGTACCCCGAAATGGCTAAATATATCCCGTAGGCAGTCAATGGTGGTTGCCGAAGTAGCCTGGTTCAGCGGCACTGCTTCTATCCACTTAGTGTGGGAATATACTACCACGAGAACCATTTTACCCTCTATTGGTCCCGCAATGTCGACATGAACCCGCGACCATCTCTCCTGCGTTTGAGGCCAATTTAACGGCGGGGCCGCTGGTGGCATAGGCAAATTGGCAATGGAATTCTCGCATTGCGCTGCCGTGAGCTCTACTTCGCGGTTTATTCCTGGCCACCAAAACAAGGACCGCGCCACTGTTTTCATTGCCGAGGACCCCTCATGCGTTTCCTGCAATAATTGTAGCTGCGAAAGGTATGACGACACGGTGTCCCCAATAGACGAGCTCGTGTGCCAGAGATAGCTCCAACTTGCGATCAGCAAAGGGGACCAAGGAAGGGTCAAGTCGTTTTGCGCCTTTCGGCCACCCGTGTAACACGTTTTGCTTTACGCGAGCTAAGGTTGAGTCATTGGCGGTCAGCTCCTTCAGCTCACGTGTTGTGACTATCCCTTCATCCAGGCTTTTCAAACAAAATACTTACTCATCAGGGTCAGGTTCCGTAACGAGATCGGAGCCCTGCAGCGGCAGTCTGCTCAGTGCATCCGCATTCAGTAGCAGTCTTCCCGGAGCATATTCGAGCTTGTAACGGTAGCCTCCCAGGTAGAGGGCCCAGCGTTGGATGCGAGCTGCAGCCATGGCAGGCGTCTGGCGGTGGGGCCTCAGCAGTCCTAGAAGTGGCTGGTGGTCGCTAACCAGGACGAACTCTCGACCTAAAAGATAATCCCGGAACTTAGTCACCACAAAAACAAGTGCCAGTGCTTCACGTTCTAATTGAGAATAATTTCTTTCGGCTTTTGTCAGGGCTCTTGAACGGAACCCGACTGGTCTGTTGGTGCTTCCAATTGTGTGAAAAAGAACCGCGCCTATACCACGAGCGGATGCGTCACATTCCAACTTCAGTTGCCTCGATGGATCAAAATGCACAAGGACCTCGGCGTCCTGAAGATGCTGTTTTGCCTTGCGAAATGCAGATTCCTGTGATAACTTCCACTGCCAGCGTGCGTTTTTCTCTAGCAACTGGTACAATGGGAACAATGTATCTGACATATTCGGCAAAAACTTTGAATAGAACGAGATCATGCCACGGAACGAACGCAGCTCACTTAGGTTTGCGGGACTAGGGGCATTCATGATAGCATCCACATTCTTCTCAGTTGGGTGACGGCCAGTACGATCAATACGATGCCCAAGATAAGCGACAGATGGCTGGCTAAATTTACACTTATCGTATCTCAGCTTCACGCCGTGCTCCCTGAACCGTTCTAAGACCATCTGCAATCGAGCTCCGCAGTCTTCAACCTTTTCCGCGACTAGAACGTCATCCAAGTAAGCCTGAACGCCAGGTAACCCAGACAGTATGGTATCAAGTTTTCTTTGGAAAATTGCGGGAGCCGAGGAAATGCCGAACGGAAGCCTATTGTAACAGAACAGGCCTTTGTGAGTGTTAATAACGCAAAGCTTCCGAGACTCCTCGTCTGAAAGCACCTGGTAATAAGCATCCCGCAAGTCGAGCGTACTGAACAACTGGCCTCCTCCTAATGACGCAAAAATATCTTGAATTACCGGAAGTGGGTACTGCTCCGTGGCGCAAGCAGGATTTAGAGTAGCTTTAAAATCACCGCAAATTCTGACCGAGCCATCTTTCTTAAGAACGGGTATAATGGGCGTCGCCCGATTCGAATGCTTGACTGGCGATATTACACCCAGCGACACTAACCGGTCAAGTTCTTGCGACACCTTGTCACGTAGAGCATATGCAATAGGTCTCGCCTTACAGAATTTGGGAACAGCGTCACCCTTCAGCAGGAGGCTGGCTGGTGGTCCCTTGATCAACCCCAAGGTTTCCGAGAAAACGTCCTGGTATGTGTCGCGGATGGCATGGATCCTGTGACAGTCCACTTGATTCGTCGTGGCCTCGCCTTCACCCGTCATTTGTAGTACCGGAACGCCCGCTTGTCTGGGCCGCATAAGCTTGGTCTGGGGCAGTCTAGCACTACAAGGGCACAGTTAACAGAAATATCACGGTATTTTACACAAAGTTAAAGCTCGCCCACCACCGGCAATCTTCCATTGTCGCAGGATAGCTTCACGTGTGAAGGTTTCAAGCTTGGCCAGCATTTGCGATGTTTATAAAAAAGCTGTCGCGATATTACGCACACCGGGGAACCGGTATCTACTTCCATGGATAAATCCACGTCTCCCCACCTAAACGTGCGTCCAATTGGTGGCTGAAGAGCATTCTTTCGTGCTGACGCCAACGTCCAGATGTGCGCACTATCGCTGTTCTCTTCTGAAACGGCGTCTTCCACCGCCAAGGCTTTCGCGTGATGGACTCGCCGATTGCTGGGAACACAGTTACCATTGCGGCTGTGGCACATTTTTGCCAAGTGACCCCTCTGACCACAAGAGTAACAGCTGTTGCTGTTGCTGTTGTTGACAGCTGTTGCTGTCGTGTCTAAAACTGCCACACCTTCCGCACTCCAGTCGCCCTGCGCTTTCCGTGCTTGATCTCGATGGTAGCTTGCGATGTGCTTCCACTTTAAGCACAGGCGGTACGTCTGCGGACATTGTCCTTGCGTCTTTTTCGGCAGTTTCAGCGGCTATTGCTATCGACTCCGCTTCCTGCAGCGTTAATTCTGTCTTTGACAGAAGTTGCTTTTGCACAGCGATTGAACGCACGCCACAGACAATTCTGTCTCGAAGTAGCCTGCTCAGCGAGTCGCCAAAAGTGCAATTGTCTGCTATGCGCCGAATTGCAACGAAAAAAATCATGAATGGATTCATTCTCCTGCTGACAGCGGTTGAAAAACTGGAAACTTTCAGCGATTTCGTTGCGCTTTGGGTCATAGTGGTCATTCAATACCCTGACTACTTCGTCATAGCTTAGGGCAGCGGGCTTTGCAGGTGCTATCCTTCCCATTAGGATTTGGATCGTCGACGTACTAAGAGCAGCCACTAGAAGTGCCCTCCTCTTAGTAGAATCCGAAATGGCATTAACTTCAAAATACGCTTCCACTTTGATGAGGTAGGGCTTCCACTTATCTGCGATGTCGTCGAAGTTCGGAAGCATGTAGGAGGCCATCGTGGTCAGCTGTACGGCTGTCTCCAGGTACTTAGCGTTGGGTTCTACCTTGACTGCGTGGGTGCCTTCCTGGCTCGTCGCCACTGTAACATAGCAGCGGCAGCGTTGCTGCCGTCATGTAAGAAGGGAGACGTTGACGACCCAGTGGTTAGCCGAGAACAACGCACAAGACTTTAATGCACGTATACATAAAGCAAAAAGTGGAAAGGGAAAATGAGGAGTGAACATAGAAAAAGAACGTGGCGCCTGCGCATTGACAGCGCGCACATGATGCGGCGGTTTGATACCACATTTTACAACACTCACCCAATCTGCTCTTTTCTTATCCCTTAACGTTACACACATCATTCTTCCTTCCATAGCTCGTTGCGTCATCCTCAATTTAAGTAGAACCCTTTTTGTAAGCCTCCAGGTTTCTGCCCCGTAGGTGAGTACTGGTAAGACACAGCTATTATACACTTTTCTCTTGAGGAATAATGGCATCCTGCTGTTCGTGGTCTGAGAATGTCTGCCAAGCGTACCCCAGCCCATTCTTATTCTTCTGATTATTTCCGTCTCATGATGAGGATCCGCCGTCACTACCTGCCTTAACAAGATGTATTCCCTGACCACTTCCAATGCCTCGCTACCTATTGTAAATTGTTGTTCTCTTCCGAGAGTGTTAAACATTACTTTAGTTTTTTGCAGATGAATTGTTAGACCCACTCTTCTGCTTTGCCTCTCCAGGTCAGTGAACATGCATTGCAATTGGTCCCCTGAGTTACCAAGCAAGGCAATATCATCAGCGAATCGCAAGTTACTAAGGTATTCTCCACTAACTTTTATCCCCAATTCTTCCCAATCCAGGTGTCTGAATACCTCCTGTAAACACGGTGTGAATAGCATTGGAGAAATCGTATCTCCCTGCCTGACGCCTTTCCTTATTGCGATTTTGTTGCTTTCTTTAAGGAGGACTACGGTGGCTGTGGAGCCGCTATAAATATCTTTCAGTATATTTACATACGTCTCGTCTACACTCTGATTCCGTGATGCCTCCATGACTGCTGACGTTTCGACTGAATCAAACGCTTTCTCGTAATCAATGAAAGCTATATATAAGGGTTGGTTATATTCCGCACATTTCTCTATCACTTGACTGATTGTGTGAATATCCTCTATTGTTGAGTAGCCTTTACGGAACCCTGCCTGGTCCTTTGCTTGACAGAAGTCTAAGGTGTTACTGATTCTTTTTGTGATTACCTTAGTAAACAGTATGTAGGCAATTGACAGTAAGCTGATCGGTCTATAATTTTTCGAGTCTTTGGCGTCCCCTTTCATATCGATTAGGATTATGTTAGCGTTCTTCCAAGATTCCGGTACGCTCGAGGTGATGAGGAATTGCCGCAGTTTCTCTAGAACAATCAGCCCTCCATCCTTCAACAAATCTGCTGTTACCTGATCCTCCCCAGCTGCCTTCCCCCTTTGCATAGCTCCCAAGGCTTTCTTTACTTCTTCCGGCGTTACCTGCGGGATTTAGAATTCCTCTAGACTATTCTCTCTTCCATTATCCTCGTGGGTGCCACTGGTACTGTATGAATCTCTATAGAACTCCTCAGCCACTTGAACTATCTCATCCATATCAGTAATGATATTGCCGGCTTTGTCTCGTAATACATACATCTGATTCTCTCAAATTCCTAGTTTCTTCTTCACTGCTTTTAGGCCTCCTTCGTTCCTGAAAGCATGTTCAATTCTATCCATATTATACTTCCTTATGTCAGCTGTCTTACGCCTGTTGATTAACTTCGAAAGTTCTGCCAGTTCTATTCTAGCTGTAGGGTTAGAGACTTTCATACATTGGCGTTTCTTGATCAGATCTTTCGCCACTTGCGATAACTTACTGGTATCCTGTCTAACGGAGTTACCACCGACTTCCATTGCACACTCCTTAATGATGCCCACAAGATTGTCGTTCATTGCTTCACCACTAAGGTCCTCTTTCTGTGTTAAAGCCGAATACCTGTTCTGTAGCTTGATCTGGAATTCCTCTATTTTCCCTCTTACCGCTAACTCATTGATAGGCATCTTATGTAACAATTTCTCCCGTTCTCTCCTCAGGTCTAGGCTAATTCGATTTCTTACCATGCTATGGTCACTGCAGCGCACCTTGCTGAGCACGTCCACATCTTGTATGATGCCAGGGTTAGCGCAGAGTATGAAGTCTATTTCATCTCTAGTCTCGCCGTTCGGGCTCCTCCATGTCCACTTTCGGCTATCCCGCTGGCGGAAGAAGGTATTCATTATCCTCATATTATTCTGTTCCGCAAACTCTACTAATAACTCTCCCTTGCTTTTTCTAGTGCCTATGCCATATTTCCCCACTGCCTTGTCTCCAGCCTGCTTCTTGCCTACCTTGGCATTGAAGTCGCCCATCAGTATAGTATAGTGTATTTTGTTTTCACTCCACCCATCGCCGATTCCCAGTAGCGTAGCCAGAAATTTCGTTCGTGGGGGGCTCACTTTGCGTAGAATAAGTCGAGGGATCAAATGTATATATATATATATATATATATATATATATATATATATATATATATATATATATATATATATATATATAATATGTCATTCAGCAACCTTGTTTACATTTTCGTACATATGCAACGACCAGAGGAGAATCTCAATGACGCTTTCCTTTGTTATAGTGTATTGCGCAGGATCAGCTGTCACCGGTTGTGTATTGCGAGTAATTGCTCCGAAATTATGGTCGCAACAGTGAGCACATATAAAAAGCAGGAGTTCTGCAAAATATACGAGGGCGAGTCAAATGAAAGTGAGTCAATGCGAATATATGACAAACGGGGTACTTTATTTAAAAATAGTCACCATGAGTATTTAGACACTTGTCCTACTAACGAGTCATGTAATTCCCGTCTCATAAAACTCATTGGGTTGCTGCCTCAAAAATCTGTAAATGACTACACGTAATCTTCCGACACGAATCTGGTTCCCTTGAGCAGTTTTTTTTTCAAATTTTATCAAATGTGGAAGACGCAAGGCAACAGGTCTGGGCTGCATGAGGGATGTTGCAGCGTTTCCCGCTTGAATTTTGCCAGTTTTGTGCCAACCACATCCGCGAGGTGGGAACGGGCAATGTCGTGAAGCAAGATGTTCTCAATGCTCAATTTTCCACGTCATTTGTTCTTGATTGAGACACGCAGCCGAACCGACCTTTGACAATATCTGAAACGATTTAGAGCCTCTCCAGGTTTAGGAAATTCGATCAATAATGGCCCCTAACGATCTAAAAAGAAGTCGACACTTTCCGGCAGAAATGACGGCCTCTGTTTTCCTTAGGAGTGGTGAATTCAAATGTTTCTACTGTAAGCTTTGCCGTAGTGTTTCAGTCTAGTAGTAGCGGCACCATGAGTCATCCCCGGGCACACTTGCAGACAAAAAGTCGTCACCCTCATCTGGGGTTCTTTGACGTGCACTTAAATCTAAGTACACGGGTGTTTTCGCATTCCGCCTCCATCGAAATGCAGCCGCCGTGACCGGGATTTGATCCCGCGACCTCGTGCTGAGCAGCCCAACACCATAGCCACTGAGCAATCACAGCCTTTTCAATTGTGTTGGGGGTGATTGCACGGTGGCTTTGGCCCGGCCATGGATCGTCTTTGTAACTTTCATATCCTTCTTTGAACAGTTTGCTACAATGCTTCACAGTGGCCAATAAAACGCAATGTTCAACGCATACTGCAGCCATACGGCGAATAATTTCTTTTTTGGAAACATCTTCATTTGTCAAAAACCCCACGACCCCAAGCTGTTCAACTTTTCGAGTGTCCATTATGTCACGCAACCATGTTCAACCCAGTCTATTAGAGCATTAAAGAACATTTAACCTCACTTCTGCATGTCACTTGTATATGAGATGCGTATGTGCTACGCGCATGCCTAGAAAATAATGAACCGAACCATTATTGCGCGGGGCGGTTTGTCTCACTTTCATTTGAATCGCCTTCGTACATTAGAAATGCGAAGATACAATGGAATATACAAATCTGAGGATACAGCTTGTGACAGGGCAAAAAGTTGTCACTGGAAACAAAGTTCACTGCGCATATACACAAAACCTCGCAGCAAGATGTTTAAATATACGTATAAGTCTCCAATAAATCTGCGTACCTAAGAAAAAGTCCTATATATAATGCGTCAAACAAGGCAAATAAACAGGTTGTGCAACAACAGATTCACAGATCACAGCACCCCTCCCCCCTCCCTCCACTCCCAAAATGTATCGCGTGCGACGGAAGGCGGCGCGCTTCCTCCCCGCTTTTCTCCCTTGCGCACACAAGACTGAGCCACCATCGTCGGCTCACCTCCTCCCCCCACGCTTTCACTCGCGCATAGAGCATGCGGCGCGCGGTCAGTATGTTATCGCCCTTGGCCTTTATTTATACGGAACATGAGGGCAACGGCAGGAATGCGCCTGGAGTCTTCATATAGCTGCTATCGCAATATTATAATAGTATCCGGCAACTGAAGCATCCCGTGGCCCATTGCTTTCCGCAAAGGAAGTAACAAAATCGAACTTTCACCATGCGACAATTCGCTGCGCCGCAACAATGTCTTCTTTTTTTCTTTTGTGGGGCGGGGGGCGGCGAAATATAATAACGCAAAGGAAGGCATGTTGGCTACAATGAATGCCTACTTTGGGCACCTAGTGTGGCTACCGAAGGAATATCGAAGAAAACGTGTGACGCTTGGTCCACAGAAAACCAGACGCATACTGCTCGATATCCTACACCGGTGAGACAAAATTTTCCGGAGAGGTTGCGCTCAAGCGAATACGTTGCAATCCGTCAATTCCCCGCAGTACTGGCGGCGAGCGACTATGCATTGTTTCTTTTTCTTGTCTGTTAGCCAGAAAGCGTTCAAAACTCTGCCAGGTGAAAATGCAGTCGGCCAGAGAAAAACGAACGTGCATCCAAGTGC
The DNA here is from genome assembly GCF_050947875.1 of Dermacentor variabilis. NCBI lineage: Eukaryota > Metazoa > Arthropoda > Arachnida > Ixodida > Ixodidae > Dermacentor > Dermacentor variabilis. Next base: position 13,553,534 of record NC_134573.1, on the reverse strand, counting down.
GCCGCGCGTTTGTCGATGCAGCACGAGAAAAACGCATGCGCTCTGGCTGGATCGGCAGCCCGCGGGTTGCGAGAACAAAAAAAAAAAAAAAGAGAAAAAGGCTCAATGTATTCTCGCAAATAAAAGTCTAGGTAGAAAAATAAATAATAACTTAGTTACAATGATGGCTTTAGGGTCTTGACATGGATGCTTTGGCGCAGGTGAAAAAAAAATGTTCATATTCTTATCTGTGACCTGGCGGCACAAATGAGCCACCACAACGCCTTGTCTCATCGGACCTCGCTGCGTGGTTTGTCAACTTGTCTGATAGTATGTTGATTTGGCTTGTCTCGTTGTATGGCCCGATGTACGAATTTAGAAAAGTCGATGTACCTTTGGCGTCAAATGTTTACAACAGCATTAAACCCACAAAGTTCTGGAATTGAAAATCTAAAGCACGACTTTGGAAATGTCAATGCACCTTTCGCATCAGAATGTTATGAGAACTTTATACCCACAAAGTTTCAGAATTGAAATCCAAGCGCTCCGTAGACTCCGCGAGATGCCGAGACGAGCCCGCTCGCCATCAAAACGCCCTTGAAATTTTGTGCTCGGTGGGGCTCCTTGCGTTACGATATGTCACTCCCGATGCATGGGCGTTTCCGCGAAATCCAGCCCGATTTCGCAATGTTCGTGCTAAAATGTCTTTTCGAGCGCGAATTAAGGACATTCTAGACAAATCGAGCATGATTTCCGGCGCCGGGAGTTGTTTTAGTCGGCGGCGCATGACAGCTCCAAGAAATTTCGGGGGGGGGGGGGGCTGAAGCCACATAATCCCCCCCCCCTGGCTACGCCCCTGCCGATTGCACGTCTTCGTAGAAGCTTTCGACTCCCTGGTCATCATGACTGGATGTAGGGGCGTAGACCTGTACAACCTTCATTTTGTACCTCTTATGAAGTTTATTATCAAGTTTTAATTAAATTTATTATCAAGTTATCAAGTTATCAAGTCGTAGGGATTAGCCGGCGAGACGGAAACGGCCGTCGCCTTCGCCTCTAGTGAAAGACAGGGTGTAGATACGCCTGAACATTGTGCGCCCATCGTTTCCCTTCTGAATGGGATAGGTGCAGGTGCTCACGCGACTGAAAACAGTTACCAGCAGTAATTTTTCATCAAGAACTCTCAACCCATTCAAATAAACAGCATCCCGTTTGGCGAACTCCCGCCAGGCCTTTCGGATTTTGTTGTTATAGGCCGAGGTGCAGAAGGCTCAGCCGTTTCTTGGGCTTCCACAACAGGGACAGCTAAGCATTGGTGTGGGCTGTTGTTGAGGCATATTCCTTGAAGAGGAATTGCGGCGCGCTCACCTTTTCGCCGTAGACCCGGGCGGCGCAGTCCACCACTACTTCCGAAACATGGAAGTGCCGTTCACCTGTAAAATGCACATATAAGACAGCAAATATGTTGGCGGTTGCGCTAAAAGGGCAAAGCACTGACACCGCTAGCAATATTGCCCTTCGATACTTCGAACGGCGTTGTAACCACGTCCGACATTTTGGTGCGTCGCGAAGCAGCACCTGCTGGCCAGGTGAGAAGCGTCGCACCTCGATCCACGTATACCCAACAATGTCTGAGATAACGCGAGCTTATCGTTCATTATCTGTTTCGCTCGTATCACTCGGCACACCGTAGCTCAGCAGGAACGCTAGTGCGCCTGTAGAGGCGGGCGCACAACGCTCGTGCCCGCAGTGGCAAGCAGAACGCCATGGTAATTGCGATGACGGTTCTTGCAGCCACTGCGTGTCTCTGGAGACCCTTTTCGCGCGAGCCGCGCACGCGCCAACGAACGGGACGATCGCGGCGCGGACACACTGCGAAATTAAATAATAATAATAATAATAATAAAACCTGTTACACGCAGTGAAAGCTGTCAAAACAGGGAAGCTGGCGGTTGTTTTCGCAAGTTTGAAATGGTGTTTAGGGCGATTTTCATGAGCCTTGTCTCGTTGTCGTCGTCCTTCTAAATACGAGTTTCCGTTCTGGATTCCGCGCACTCTTCTGTTGCGTGAAGTTGTGATCAAACCACAGTCTATCACACACCTTACAGCTGGGGCCGCACTCACGGTCGAGGAATTCTCTCTTGAACCGTCCATCGGTACCCTACGTGGGAGGAATTTCTCTGCGTCAACGTCTCTGCTCGGCCTCCTATTCTCGAAGTCGAGGGCTAGCTTGCCTCTGTTGTCGCTTGACTTGGGTTGCCTTCTCTTGAAAGGGGGGGTGGGGGTGGCTTACCTCCACCGCCGCTTGGTTTGCTCTTCCCCTTCTTGATCCTCGGCGGTAGCGGCTTCCCTCTGTTAGCGCTTTTGTGCGCTTCCCGCTCTCGAAGCTCGGGATTTGCGCGACGTCGGTGCTGCCACTCGCCTCAGCGAAATTAATGGGGCGAAAGGGAGCGCGGCGGCGAAATACCTGCTCTTGTACCCGTGCGTCTAAATGTCATACAAAAATCCCTCACGTGACCTGATCCTAGGTGCCTAGGGACAGGATCGTTTAGGGACTTTTGAGAAGACACGATGGTGGCGCCACGTGGCGCGTTGAATCTCCGGCCGCTGGTCATGTGATGTTTCCGCAGTGAATTCGGTATTTGTTGGCGAAAAGTCGTGCAGTAGTAGTGGTGTGGCATATCGGCTTTTGGTTTCGGTGAACTCTGGTGGTGTGAAACCCGTATTTCTGAAGAATTCAGTGGTGTTGACGATCGAAATATTCAAGTGGCATAGTGCCTCGGCAACGTAATTTGCGAACTGGCGCTGTGCAGCAGCGTCACCGTGTTCGCCCTTTTCGGGCAGCGTCATCACATCGCGCATGCACCTTTACTTGACGGGCGTCGTAGGCGGAGGTATTGTACGTGTTCTTCGCCATGACGTAGGTTACGTAAGTAATATAATGCTTAAGGTGGTGTTGGCGCGCAACTGTTCAAGCGTCCTTGAAATGGGGCAGCGCATGTTTTCAATCCTGGGCCGGGCATTGTTCGATACACGTGAAGCTCAGAGTAAAATCCTATACGAAAAACGCCTGAGGAAATTGGACGATAACAGGTGGGCAGCCGCAGTATTTAAATACCTATATAGAAACAGCGTTGACTCACAATGGCGGGAAAGAACTAGGAAGCTAACCAGTAAGTATGCCAGACACGAGGACGGAGAAAGACCGAGCATTAAAGGACATGTTAAAAACGCTGAAGGTCAAAACTGGATAAATTCAATGGAAAAGAAGCATAGTGTTGAGCTATATCGTGTGGGGATCGCACGCGCATCCCGATATCTCCGGAGCGGCCACGTGGTTATCACGCGATAATCACGTGCTCGCTCGCGGAGAGTGGCTGGGAGAGGGCACGTTCGCCACTCCCGCAGCTCTTCGCGCCTGGCCACGACGCCGCAGCCCAAGGCACCCCGTTCCTTCCTTTCCCTTTCTTGGAACCGGGGAGACTCCCTCTCCGCCCCTCGGGGAGAAGCGCTATTCCCGCGATGCACCGTTGTCTTTCGGCTGAGGAGCTTGCGACAGGCCGCATCTCAATTCAACCGCTGAGACCGCCGCACGCCATCCCCCTGCTACGCTCGGCCTTTGTAAGCGACTGACCGCCCCAGGGCCCGAGCGCGGATCCACTCTGGGTGAGCTGAACTCTTATCAGCCTCTTTTGTGGTTCCCACATTGTGCGGTTTATTTCGCCCAGACGTGCGGCACGCTCCGCCGCTGTGGTTTTGTTTTGTGTTGTATTTGTATGTGTGGTTGCTGTTGTTGTCAGTTGGTACACTTGTACTCTAAGGTGAATAAACACCTTAGGTCGAGACACCCTGTCCCCCCTGGCCTGAACCCGCCGTGGTCGCAACTCACTGCGAACCGCGGGTTAGGGGTCACAGCTCTGACTGTTAGGGCTGCTGCGAAAGTGCTAGCGAGCGACTGCCGCTCCGCCGGCGCTGTGCGATCCAGAGAAGGGTCAGGCGCGCACGCGCGAACCTGAGTAATACCCCTCTAATCGGGAGTCGAAACAGCAGATCAGGAAGGAAGCGTTTTATAATAACTCAAGAGGCAGTGCCCTACTTTTTGAAGCTAGGTCAGGATGTCTTAGAACGCGGAGCTATAAAAAGAAATTTAACAAAGAAAGAAGACACATGTACTGTGTGTGCTAAATCTGCAGAAACAATAGAACACCCCATACTGAAATGTGATGGTATCCATGTCGATGTCGATGCGGGTACAGTTACGCTTTCTGAGGCCCTAGGGTTCAGAGATAACAATAGTCATGTAAATAAATATGCGGTGGAAATTAGCAAATACCGATTGGAGGTTTGGTGCCTCAAAAACAGACAGGTGACATAAGGTTAAAAGTGTAGGAAGACGTACTTAAAGAAAATGGCGAATTTTAATAACTTATAACACAGTTAAACAAAAATAAAAAGCTGAACATGGCGGCAACTGCCAACACCCCGTTTCAAAGGGGACGCTCCTACCTTCCATCCATCCATCCATCCGTGTTCAGCGCTATCCGTGACTTCATGTGACTTACTTTTATCGTGGGCTTTACGAGAATTATCGCCTAGTGCTGTGAACATAACGGAGCTTTAGTGACATCGCATGGTCCGCCAGAATTCCACGAACTAAAATGCAAAGTAGGTGTTTAATATTGTTACGGTTAATGTTAAACCGGCTTTATTCAAGGGACGAGATTGATGGGAAAGTCAAGATGGCGTCCTGAGGCTGCACCAGCTCACGTCTTCTTCCTCTTCTCCTCGCCCGTCTCATGCCGTAGCAATCCCCGGTTGCCAGACGAAGCCCGCTGGGCAAGTCCAAATCACTCCGAAAGCGTAGGGTTAAACCGCTTAAGACGGGCAACATGTACTAACTGGGTCCGGCTAGACCGACGACCAGCCGACGTCAAGCGTGCTCAAATCACTCAAGCGATCTACAGTGACGAATGGGCCCGTGTACTGAGGTTAAAACTTTTCGCATAAGCCACGTTTACGTTGCGGAGTCCACATCCACACAAAATCTCCTTTGGCGTACGAGACAGACTGGTCTCGGCTGTCATAGCGCTCTTTCGATCGGTGTTGCGATGCCACAGTACGAAGACGAGTGATACCCCTGGCTTCGTCGTCAAGACAAAGCGTCTTGGCAACAGAGTACTCGCTGTGAAAGTCATACGGTAGTATATTGTCAATGCAGCTTATCTGTGGACGTGCGTAAGGGAGATAAAAAGGAGTGTAATCGGTCGTCTCATGCTTTGCAGTATTACAAGCATAGGTGATGAAGGGGAGTACGTCATCCCAGTCCTTGTGATCGGAAGATACGTACATGGCCAGCATGTTATTTAGAGTTCTGTTCGTACGTTCTACAAGCCCATTTGTCCGAGGGTGATAAGGCGTTGAATGACGGAACTGCGAACTGCAGAGACGAAGCAGTTCTTCTACGGCGTCCGCAACGTACTGGCGACCGCGATCGCTAATGATCGCACGGGGGGGGGGGGGCATGTCGAAGAATAATGAATCGAAGCAAAAACATTGCGACAGACGCAGCTGTCGAAGATGGTACAGCCGCCGTTTCCGCGTAACGGGTCAGATGGTCGACCCATACGATCACCCATCGGTTGTCGTTAGATGATCGGGGAAATGGGCCCAGAAGATCGATACCCACTTGTTCAAATGGCAGGCGAGGCGGCGGCAGAGGTTGGAGAAGACCTGGCGGAGCGGTCGTAGGGCGCTTGTAGCGTTGACATTGTTCGCAACTGGCGACGTAGTGCTTGACTGTGTCCCGCATTCTGGGCCAGTAAAAACGCTCCTGTGTCCGGTTAAAAGTTCTGATGAATCCTAGATGGCCAGAGGTCACATCGTCGTGCATGGCTCTCAGTATGTCCGTTCGCAGACTCTGCGGCACCACCAGAAGGAAGCGTGCGCCTTTAGCCGAATAATTGGTCTTGTAAAGCAGGCCGTCACGGACACAAAATCGACCGGTGGCTCCAGGACGCGATGCGGCTACAAACAGAGGTTCCAAACTAATGTCATTTCCCTGCTCTGCTTTGAAAGTCATCATGTCTGGGAATGTAGAAGAAATTGGAGCAAAACAGTCATCAAAATTGTCTTCGTCACACTCCGTCGTCGTCAGAGGAAGGCGTGAGAGACAGTCCGCATCTGCGTGGCGACGCCCGGATTTGTAGGAAATAACGAAGTCGTACTCCTGCAGGCGAAGAGCCCAACGTGCCAGTCATCCACTCGGGTCACGGAGATTCACCAACCAGCACAACGCGCGGTGGTCAGTAACGATAGTGAACGGGCGTCCGTAGATATAGGGCCGAAATTTGTGGACAGCGAAAACAGCTGCCAAGCATTCTTGCTCGGTGACAGTGTAATTGCGTTCCGCCTTAGTCAAAGAGCGACTAGCATAAGCCACAACGTGTTCAGCTCCTTGATGGCGTTGCACAAGTACGGCACCTATGCCGATGCCACCGACATCAGCGTGCACTTCCGTAGGTGCGGATGCATCAAAGTGACGCAATATGGGCCCTGACGTTAGTAGAAATTTTAGCTGACGGAACGCGTCGTCGCAAGCCGATGTCCAGTTGAAAGGGACGGCTTTTTGGAGAAGACATGTTAGGGGGTACACCACGTCGGCGAATCTTGGAACGAAGCGACGAAAATGCGAGCACAGGCCCAAGAAACTCCTCAACTCCCGCGCTGACTTCAGTGCTTCGAAAGAGCTGACTGCCTCAATCTTCCGTGGATCTGGCCTCACACCGTTTTTGTCGACCAAATGCCCAAGTACTAACGTCTCGGTTTCTCCGAAACGACATTTCTTGGAATTTAGGATCAAGCCGGCTTGTTTGACACAATCCAGAACAAGATTGAGACGGCTGTTATGCTCACTCAATGTACTGCCGGAAATCACCACATGATCGAGGCAGCACAAACAAATTTCCCATTTAAGTCCTTGGAGTATAGTATCCATGAATCGTTCGAATGTTGCTGGCGCGTTACAGAGGCTGAACGGCATAACGTTAAATTCATAAAGACCGTCTGGTGCTACGAAGGCCGTTTTCTCCTTATCGTCTGGGTGCATGGGTATCTGCCAATACCCCGATCGCAAATCCAGTGATGAAAAGTAGGCAGCGGAATGTAGGCAATCGATGACATCATCAATTCCTCTTCTTCTCGCCCGGCTCTTGCCGTAGCAATATTATCAGTAGTAAAGGCACGATAAACACAGTGAGGTGGAGCTTAATACTGTGCCCGGCGATGTTCAGCTGCACCTCCGACCGTTTTTCGTTCTCTTAGTTTTAGCAATGGGACGCAGGGTTCTGTCCAAAGTTGCCCCGCCCGCTTTACTATAATATCAGGTGCTCTCGAACTCTCTATTTGTCGGTATTTTTATTTTCACATGCTGTATGGTCCCACCGCAATACATATATTTATTGAGGTGAAGCTTATTAAAGTTGCCAATGCTTTGACAGTGTCAGATCTAACAGTTTCAGAATGGCATGGCCATTATACCAGCCCAGACCTTCACTTTAATAATTTTATTAGGAGTGTGAAACTACTTTTACAGCACAGGAAAACAATGTAAACACTTCAAGAGTTGACTAGCAAGTAATACTGGAAAGTCAAGTCTAGTGGGCAAGGGTGCGGTGAAGTCCTTTTAACACTCAACCGACACACCTTACGTGCTTAAAAATTTCGAGCATATTGATGCAGGTTGATCAGATTTATTGCAATATTGGTTGCTTTACAATGACAATAATATTGGATAAGAGAATGCAAGCGAGCCGTGTGCTGCTTGGTTACGCAAACCACATGGGTCCCACAAAAACACAAACAAGGTTTTTGTTTATGCATGCTGCTTGCATCCACTAATCGAAAGCTCTCTAATGTCAGCAGTATAAAGAGAGGCTGTAGTAATATGGCTTTGAACTTCACAACTGCAATTTTGTTTCTTCTATACTCATACAACCTAAACACACTGTGATGTCGTAACAGCATCTGCGTAGCTCATTGCCACATTTTGCGACAACAGCAGTAATCATTCATTTAGAGTTGCCTGTCCTAATATTACTCCAATAATTCTTTAAACAGTTCATTTTTAAGCACGAAGCATGTCATGCCCAACTAGAAAATTAACCAAACAATAAGCTACTATAAGTAGCTAAAAACTCGGCAGTCTTCTGAAGTCAGCTTGATCTGCAGCTCCTAAAATTGGCTATTATTGAATTAGGGCAAGGAAAGAACAGCTTGAATAAACATATGTCTCATCGGAAATTTGTGGCAGTGTGCTGCAGGCTAAGGCAGTGAAAGAAAGCCGTTTTGTCATTGGTCCCAAAACCAGGCACCACACCTGAGGCGACTTCACTATCATTTCATTTTATTACCTTAAACACCCCTTGATAGGGGTATTACGTAAAGGGTGGGAATACATTAGTACATAATTTGCATAATATATAACTGAACACGCAAACAACAACAAAAAGCTACATGTGCTAAAGTGTTACATACGCCAGCGCAAATACATAGAGCTAAGTATTACAAACTAAAGTTGCACGAGCATAGAAGTCTGTTAACACAAGTCATGTTCATTGTGAAAAGTGCGCAGTGACACTCTCCATGAACGTACAAGGGCAAGGGATTGCGGAGATTTGGTGGGGCAGGTTCTTCCAATCTGTAGCCGCGTGGCAAAAGAATGAGGCGGAAAAGGTAACAGTGCGCATGCGAGGGCGGCCCACTTGATAAGTGTGGCGTGTACGATGAGATGTTCGGCCTGCGGGGAGGACATAGGGTGGTTGATTAAGCGAGCTGTGATAAAACTTATGGAAAAGTGAAAGGGTTCCAGTGCGCCGACGCGTACAAAGGGGAAGTAAATGAAATTCTTTCTTTAAGTAAGATATGCTTACGTCATATGAATAATTAGAATGGATAAACCTTGCGGCGCGGTTTTGAATGGCTTCGAGTGCGTTAATGAGATATGTTTGGGGTGGATTCCATATGGCGGATGCATATTCCAGTTTCGGTGGGACTATTGACTGGTAGGCCAGTAGTTTAACAGGTTTGGGGGCACGTTTTAGATGACGCTTGAGAAAACCCAGCGATTTGTTAGCAGATGAAATCATGTTACTGACGTGTGTTCGCCAGGATAAGTCGTTAGATATAGTAACACCTAGGTACTTGTAAGACTGCGTCGCACACACGGGAATGTTTTTAATTGTGTATTGGTAAGGAAATGGGTCGCACCGACGAGACAATACAATCAAGTTGCATTTCTTAGGATTAAGCTCCGTTAACCACCGGTCGAACCCTTGCTGTAAACAGTTAATGTCCTCCTGAAGTAAGTCTTGATTAGATGTGCTTGTAATTGTTCGATAAATGATGCAGTCATCTGCGAAGAAACGAACGTTGCAAGACACGTGCAGGGGTAGGTCATTAATGTATATTAGGAAGAGCAGGGGTCCAAGAACAGATCCTTGCGGTACACCGGAAGTCACTGGTAGGTGGTTAGGTGAGTGGTTGTTAACTGTAACGAACTGAGATCGGTTTGTCAAGAACGCTTCAATCCATCGCAAAATGTCGGGGTGAAGGTTCGCAAGAGAAAGTTTTAGTAGTAGACGTTCGTGTAGTGCAGCGGTGGTGTAGAGGTAGAACACCCGCCTCGGGTGCAAGAGGTCCGTGGTTCGAATCTCGGTGCCGCGAACTTTCCACCGGTATAAAAAAAATCCGTGTGTTGATTGAAGCGGTATGAGCCTTGGAATAGAAGAAGCGCAGGAGTCTGGGTTCAGGAGAAGAAGGAAGTGATAATAAAATGGTAGACAAGATGGAAGCCAGTTCCATAGCAATACTTTCCGTCTACTGTGTCCTTTAACTAGGAACGCTACATTGTTTTGGCGCAGCCGACAGCGGAATCCAACATGTGGGTGGCATTTTTCCTTGAGGAGACCTCCGCAGAGAAGATCATCTTTTCGAGATACCAAGCTGAAGATGAACCAGCGGTGGAACTACCTCTCGAACTCGGCAGAACTCCTGAGCCTGGTTTTAGAGAAGGCTTCCATGGACACTGATGAACTACGTCGGAAGGGTGCTGTGAAAGTGAACTTGCGTCTGGCGATCTTCGACGAATTAGTTCTTCAACCAATGCGTCGAAAGGACTCTGGATCACAGTCGTCGACGGAAGAGGTGAGCCTCGTTTTGAAAGCTCTTCGGCTGCAACTAGAACAGATTTCGCAACAAAACCAGCTGGTGACATCGCTTATAAGCTCTTTAAATGCTGAGAAGCAGGTGACTAAATTTGTAAAACCCGATCCGTTCGGCGGCATGTCTTCAAGTCCAGAAGGTTGGCTTGAATTCTATGAATATGCCGCTGGGAAGAACAACTGGCACTCTAATGAGGACAAGATTACTAACATGCCTAGTTACTTAAGCTGTGTGTCACGGAAGTGGTATGATTTGCACATTATTGAAGAGGCTGGCAACTCTTGGAATCAGTGAAAAGAAAAATTCTTGACGACAATCCGAAGCAACCCAGTGCGAAGGTGGGACGCCGCGCTTAATTTTAAATTCAAGCAGGGCTCCCTCGTCGAGTATTTCTTTGACAAACGCCGCCTTTTAAAACTCGCCGAGCCTATGCTTCCTCCTTCTGCCGTAGTAGCACTAATAATGCACGGACTGCATGCGCAAGTCCTGAAGCAAGTGCAAATACGGTCACCTAAAACTATGGACGGGCTCCTGGAGTACTTCACGACATACGACATACCTCCTCACGACGTACCATTTACTTCAGAAGAAAATATAAGCGCTAGCTCAAGCTGTCACTTCACACAGTCCAGCGCGGATTGGTCAAGCTGTAATCAGCGAGAACCGCGCCGCCTTGCAGGCGGCACAGAGAACTTGGGTTGGCGCGCTCCCAGAGGTCAGGTAAATAACGTCAACAGCGACCCTGTCCCCCTAGTTTCTGACGCTGAAGAGGCTCCAACGACAAAAGATGGATGAACAAAGGGTGATCAGTCCGACCCGATGACCACAACTGAGACTGTTTATTTAACTTGTTCTAGCCTACTTCACATCCCTGTCAAAGTGGGAAACAGACATATGATGGCTTTGGTTGACAGCGGTGTTCCGTGTCTATAATAAATGCCAAGCTGGTAGATGCAAGTCACCTGCCTAGTGGAAGAAAACTACGGGTGCAAGGCTACGATGGAAAAGTGACAATGCATAATCAATGGGCCTCACTAAACATCGAGTCCCAAGGTCATGAAATAGAGAGTGAAGTACTGGAGATTGAGGGTGTGACCTATGACTTTCTGCTATCCATGCCAGACATAAAGAAACTAAAAATCAACGTATACTGGGACGATGCGGTTTTAGTGGAAGAACTATCAAGGCAAGAGACACAGCCGGATAGAAAAGATAACCAGCGAGTTGTCAAGTGCGCGGAGGATATTGCAACGACCTATCCTGAACTGGTATGCATAGGAAGCTATCCACCAGCGATGACGTCAAACAAGGTGCCTTTCGAACTAACCGACAAGACCGTCATCCGAAAATCACCTTATAACATGCGAAGAGAGCGCAAGATATGGTTGAAGAAGGAATTGCCAGGAGATGCTAGACGCCAATATAATCCGGCCTTTGGTGTCACCCTTCGCCTCTCCCATAACTATTGCGCCGAAAGAAGATGGAACTTTCAGACTGTGCACAGATTACAGGGTTCTCAACCGGCAGACAGAATTTATACCATTTCCCATGCCGAAGATAGACACGATTATATATGAGACAGGTGGTCGCCGATGTTTTTCACGTATTGACTTCTGCAAAGGTTTCTGGCAGTTCCCGCTAACTGAAGAAACAAAAATGTACACTGCTTTTATCACGCCCTTCGACCTGTACGAGTATAACCGGCTTCCTTTCGGCTGGAAAAACTCACCAGCATGGTTCCAGAAGATTATGAACGAAGTCCTGAAGCCTTTCCTATGTGTCTTTTGTAACGTGTACAGAGACGATATTATCGTCTTCTCCAAAACAGAGGCGGAGCATCAGGAACACATGTCCCAGGTATTAAATGCCTTGAGCTTGGCACACCTGAAGGTTAATTTTAAGAAAAGTGCGTTCTTTCAAAGAAAAGTTGTGTTTCTTGGAAGAGTCTTCGATGGGACTACCAAAAGCACGAAACAAGAGTCCGTCGAGAGGATATCCCAACTGGTAAAACCATATGACGTCCACTCATTGCGTGTGTTTTTGGGATTAGCAGGACATTTCAGACCCTTCATAAAAGACTTTGCCATCAAAACAAGATGCCTCACGCGCCTAACGCAGAAAGAAGTTCCATTTGAGTGGGATGAGGAATGTGAGAGAGTCTACCGTGATCTGGTGCACAGAATCTCTGCTGACCATATTCTACGCATACCAGATTTCACTTTACCCTTTGAACTGAATACCGACGCCTCACACTATGGGACAGGTGCAGTCTTGTACCAGAAATGTCCAGAAGCATTCGGCCGAGAAAAGCGACGCGTAGTAGGTTACTACAGCTACACCCTCAAGCCAACTGAAGTCAACTACACCACTACTGAAAACGAAGCTCTTGCAGCCCGTAAAGCAATTCAGTACTTCCGTACGTACCTAGAAGGTGCCAAGTTTACTTTGTTCACCGATCACCAGGCCCTCACTCATCTCTTGAATATGACCCAACCTAAGGGACGTATCGCCAGATGGATGAACTATTTGCAGCAGTTCGATTTCACCTTCTCTCACCGACCTGGACCCCTTTTGACTGATGCAGATGCATTGTCTAGACTGATGATACAGGCCAACAACGAACAATCGGAAGAAATCAATGAAATTAAATTGTGGGAAGGCACTGAACAATTGATTTTTATGGAAGGTCGCTACCAAGTCCCGCCAACGCTGCTTTCCATGGTGCTTTATTTGTACCACGAAAGCGCAGAATCTGGAGGACACGACGGATTTTGGCGCACCTACAACAAGCTAGTCAAGAGATTTACGTGGCCTCAAATGAAAGAAAACGCCAATCGATACGTTCGTTCGTGCCACATTTGTCAAGTCAACAAAGTGAAATACAAGCAGCCTACGGCCGCCATGATAATACCTTGCCACTCGAACGTGCCTTTTGAAGTTATACACCTGGATTTCGCCGAGCTAAATAGGAAACGAGAAGGAGTCCGAAAAACGCGAACTTTTCTTCTGGCCATAGATGAATGCACCAGGATGGTCGCGGCACGGGCAGGAAAAGAAGATGCGAATGGTGTCATCGCCCTTCTCGAACGGGTTATGTTTAGGACAACCAGGACGATTGTATGTGACAACGGTCCAGCGTTCAAGAGTGAAAAGCTAGCAAGATGGGCTCGAGACCACAATATATCATTCCAATTCTGTGCGCCATACCATCCGGCAGCGAATAGGCTTGCAGAGCGTGCTATACGAGATGTGAAACAATACATCAGGATGTACGATAGTTTCCCTGGTGGTTGAAAATGCTCTTTAGAAGCAGCTGTAAGACATCACAATCGCTCCTACACCAGTGGCTTGGGATGCAGCCCGCAGTTCGCTTCTTCAGGAGAAACCCATATTCTTGAGGCGGACCGTGAACTGGGGCTGTTAGAAAATCTCAAGATCGTCGAGGAGAGGAAACAGAAATCGCAGGAGCAGAGGTACCGTAACCGAATGAAAAAAAATTTTGACAAGAGACATTGCTCAGATATCCCAGACATTCAAGTCACCGACCTCATTCTAGTTAGGAAAGGAGTAAGAGATTCCAGTGCCAAATTTTATGGTCCTTACTCTGTGACAAAGACAGCCACTCAGAAAGGAATATTGAAGACTTTGTGGTACATGGCGAACGTGGCTCAGTTGAATGTGCCTCGATTGGAAACGTTTTCAACTATTACCCCAGGAGGGGTTAGCAAAAGAAACCTGGAAGGGTGAAGCGGTATGAGCCTTGGAATAGAAGATGAAGAAGCGCAGGAGTCTGGGTTCAGGAGAAGAGAAGAAGGAAGTGAGAATAAAATGGTAGACAAGATAGATGCCAGTTCCATAGCAATACTTTCCGTCTATTGTGTCCTTTAACTAGGAACGCAACATTGATAAAATTGCATAAACAGGCCTGGAGTGTGGCCGGATCCCGGTGACCAGAACCCGCAACGCACTCCCTCACCAGAGCAGGATTGGCCACCCTGGTGCAGTACTTGGCCACAACCTCCTATCTGAACACAACAATCAAACCCCGGCTCTCAGTCCCCAGCAGCTGCGAAGCAGCTGACCACGGCGGTGGTCAGACCTGCGACGCAGCAGAGGGTGCCAAGAATCCCTGGCTCCGGATAGGCCGCCATTGGAATATCAATCTGGCAGCGTTTAACGCTGGAACGTTATCTAGTGAGGTGAGTCTAGCACTATTCGAGGAATTAGAGGGGAGTAAATGGGATACAATAGGGCTCAGTAAAGTTAGGAGGCCAAAAGAAGCATATACAGTGCTAAAAAGCGGGCACGTCCTGTGCTACCGGGGCTTAGCGGAGGGACGAGAACTAGGAGTCGGATTCCTGATCAATAACAATGTAGCTGGTAACACACAGGAATTCTATAGCATTAACGAGAGGGTGGCAGGTCTTGTGAAACTTAATAAGAGGTACAAAATGAAGGTTGTACAGGTCTACGCCCCTACATCCAGTCATGATGACCAGGAAGTCGAAAGCTTCTACGAAGACGTGGAATCGGCGATGGGTAGAGTGAAAACAAAATACACTATACTGATGTGCGACTTCATTGCCAAGGTAGGCAAGAAGCAGGCTGGAGACAAGCCAGTGGGGGAATATGGAATAGGCACTAAGAATAGCAGGGGAGAGTTATTAGTAGAGTTTCCCGAACAGAATAACATGCGGATAATGAATACCTTCTTCCGCAAGCGGGATAGCCGAAAGTGGACGTGGAGGAGCCCGAACGGCGAGACTAGAAATGAAATAGACCTCATACTCTGCGCTAACCCTGGCATCATACAAGATGTGGACGTGCTCAGCAAGGTGCGCTGCAGTGACCATAGCATGGTAAGAACTCGAATTAGCCTAGACCTGAGGAGGGAACGGGAGAAACTGGTACATAAGAAGCCGATCAATGAGTTAGCGGTAAGAGGGAAAATAGAGGAATTCCAGATCAAGCTACCGAACAGGTATTCGACTTTAACACATAATCCTATTCCATGAGAAAGGGGACGCCAAAGACTTGAAAAATTATCGACCGATCAGCTTAGTGTCACTTGCCTACAAACTATTTACTAAGGTAATCGCAAATAGAAGCAGGAACATCTTAGACTTCTGTCAAGCAAAGGCCCAGGCAGGATTCTGTAAAGGCTACTCAACAATAGACCATATTCAGAAAATCAATCAGGTGATAGAGAAATGTGCGGAATATAACCAACCCTTGTATATAGCTTTCATTGATTACGAGAAAGCGTTTGATTCTGTCGAAACCTCAGCAGTCATGGAGGCATTATGGAACCAGGGTGTAGACGAGCCATATGTAAAAATACTGAAAGATATCTATAGCGGCTTCACAGCCACCGTAGTCCTCCATAAAGAAAGCAGCAGAATCTCAATAAAGAAAGGCGTCAGGCAGGGAGATACGATCTCTCCAATGCTATTCACAGCGTGTTTACAGGAGGTATTCAGAGACCTGGAGTGGGAAGAATTGGGGATAAAGGTTAATGGAGAATTCCTTAGTAACTTGCCATTCGCTGATGATATTGCCTTGCTTCGTAACTCACGGGGACCAATTGCAATGCATGCTAACTGACCTGGAGAGGCAAAGCAGAAGAGCGGGTCTAAAAATTAATCTGCAGCAAACTAAAGTAATGTTTAACAGTCTCGGAAGAAAACAGCAATTTACAAAGGTAGCGAGGCACTGGAAGTGCTAAGGGAATATATCTACTGAGGGCAGGTAGTGACCGCGGATCGGGATCATGATACGGAAATAATCAGAAGAATAAGAGTGGGCTGGGGTGCGTTTGGCAAGCATGCTCAGATCATGAACAGCAGGTTGCCATTATCCCTCAAGAGAAAAGTGTATAACAGCTGTGTCTTACCAGTACTCACCTACGGGGCAGAAACCTGGAGGCTTACGAAAAAGGTTCTACTTAAATTGAGGACGACGCAACGAGCTATGGAAAGAAGAATGATGGGTGTAACTTTAAGGGATAAGAAAAGAGCAGATTGGGTGAGGGAACAAACGCGAGTTAATGACATCTTAGAAGAAATTAAGAAAAAGAAATGGGAATCGGCAAGACATATAATGAGGAGGGAAGATAACCGATGGTCATTAAGGGTTATGGACTGGACTCCAAGGGAAGGGAAGCGTAGCAGGCGGCGGCAGAAAGTTAGCTAGGCGGCATGAGATTAAGAAATTTGCAGGGACGACATGGCCACAATTAGTACATGTCTCGGGTTCTTGGAGAAGTATGGGAGAGGCCTTTGCCCTGCAGTGGGCGTAACCAGGCTGATGATGATGATGTTGGTGTGGTAGCCAGGTGATAAACCCTCAATAAAGGCACAGTGTAACACTTACCAATGAAGGAGGTGAAACGGTCGACGATGTAGAGCGCGCGAACCTTTTTAATGCAGCTTTTGTCTCTGTATTTACAGAAGAGCCTACCACGTCCCTTTTTTCTTCGCGTACTAATGAAACAAGCGAATTTCTTCGTGTTATTGATTAAAAGTTTCCGAAGGTCATCACCAAAGAATGCATCTTTCGCGTTGCGAATCGCCGATAGGTATGCGCGTTACGCAGCGTAGTATCTTTCCCATGCACACGTGTTCATCCTGCATTTTGCGGCACGATACTTGCCGTTGGCTTGGCACTTGGCTTTGACGTCTGCACATTTGCTTTCCCGAGTACAGAATACTCAAAGTGAGCTCAACGCACATCACCCACATTGGGGATGCAAAGATGTAAGGCTAAGAGGATGCCACCTTGACGAAGCAGACACCGCAAACCTCAAATTAACAAAGAACACCAACTATCCTAACGGCCGCACCTTCCATTCAAACCGGAAGGGCAGTACACTTACCTAGCATAGGCAATTGCGGCCTTCACCCAGAGTGTCAGTGCGAGTCTACCCCAAGAGGAGGCGACCATTATCCGATATAACACTTGACAAAGGAGCGAAAATGTACCACATTAAAAAAAATCAGGGTATCAGGCTGGGAGCATTTCCGTGATGCACTTGAGTCTGCAGAATGTGAAGGTGTCGAAGAATCGCCAGCAACACGCATTCTTTACGCAGTACAAAAAGCGACACGCGAACTAGAGCTTATCGAGGCAACATCCAGCCCTGACAAGCACCTGCTGCAACTTTGGGGTGAGGAAGCCAGGCTGTATACTTAAATTGTGGCCACACGCAACAAACCCTCATCAATGTTCTGCACAAGACTGAGCAGGCAAGATGTCATGTTAAGAAACTTGCGAGAGACTAGTGGTTGGACCACTGCGTGTAATTTCAACGCATAGGTATCGATAAGCTGCGACACATTCTCGGCTCAAACAGGATGAACCAAATACTGTAATACTATTGATCTTCAGTGCACATCTGAGATATTTGAGTGACAAGCTGCAGATGCTTTCCCCCACCGCCTCACAGCGACTGGCCGTCGCCAGCCTTGCACGCACCTTAATGACCACTTGCCAAGGAAGGAATGGAAAGCCTGTTCACGATGGCAAAACCTGTCATTGCTCTCCAGCATATCAACACTTAAAGCGCACGAAGCAAAGATGCAGTCACTTTGCGGATGTTGAGGAATCTTGCCGAAACAAGAAAGCAAGCACTACTGCTTGTAATAAATGAAATGTGGAATAATCGAATTCCCCATAGAGTGGAAACACTTGGTCATGATGCCACTACCGAAACCAGGCAAGAAACCTGACACCATAGCCAACCTTCGATTAGTCTCATTCACACTGAGTGTGCAGATTGACGAAGGGATTTTGCTCTCGAGGCTGAACCACCATCTGGGAAAGACAAAACTATTTCCACCTGTGCCAGATTGGTTTCTGGCCTAAGGTTGACATGTGCGACAATAACCTCTTTCTGCATCAAAGCATCGCCAATACCAGCCACTTCGGAGGAAAGATATATGGGTTGTATAGTGACAGTCAAACCAAGAGGGATGTTGACACAGTCTGCAACGAGGAGGTACTGGCGGGCATTTGTGAAGCCTGTCCAGGCATTAGGGTTGCCAGTGTTGCCAAAGCCTCTTATGCAACCAAATGTTTGAAATCTGAAGTTACAGTAAACAGCCAAAGACATTTACGATCTGCACAGGTGGAGATGCAGGTAAAAACCCGGACCAGCACACTTGGTTGCAGGAGTGATTTGCTGATTAGGTAAGGCGACATAATAGTTGGTGATAAGGTATACCGAATGCAGGTATGTGCAGTATGTGTATATACTGTTAGGCTGAAACAGATGAATTTTCTTCAAAGCAATGCCACAACCTCATTCTGTTTCAGGATGCCACTCATGTGCTGTAGGTAAGTGTGGACAGGGTTATATAAAGCTGCATAGGCAAAATGACTACTAGATACAGCTGATAAGCGTAATATTTTTTCTGGGCTAAATTCTTGCTCCTTGAACTCATTCGAGATCATTAAATGTAGCACCAAATTAGTAGACCACTGCCAGAACAAAGGTATGTAGTGTGCCCATCTCAGTTCTTGTGCTTATGCCAGTCTTCTTTTTTACAGCAATAGCTGCTATGGGCTAACTCCCCTGGTTTTTCTGGTGTCTACTGGTGTTGTCACCTGAAATCCCACATTTCTTGCTAGAATATTGCAAGTAAAGTTCTCTTTGTGTGCGAGGATTCAAACATAGTTATGATCAGAACATTGGCAGTCCACAATTCTACATTTCAGCCACTCTGCTGAAGGTACAGTCGTCGTGAACACTGATCCCGGAGAGCGTGATCTAGCCAACAGGTGCCATGATTGGCTAGCACCTGCTCAATGTCTGCGTACTGTATATAGAGCTGGCGTCCACACCTTCAAGTTCTTGCACATCCTTTTCCCACTTGTGAAGGCAGTCCGATTTTAATTTTCTTCTTACATGTAATGGCAATAATTGGGTGCATCTGCTTCATGGATCTTTT
Source organism: Dermacentor variabilis (assembly GCF_050947875.1). Taxonomy (NCBI): domain Eukaryota; kingdom Metazoa; phylum Arthropoda; class Arachnida; order Ixodida; family Ixodidae; genus Dermacentor; species Dermacentor variabilis. The sequence goes on along the minus strand of NC_134573.1, from coordinate 13,534,389 downwards.
TCTAGTGCTTGGCTTCCCAGATTTACTGGATGGAGCTATCGGTGTCTTGTTTTCCTCAAGCACAGCGCGAGACCTAGCAATGGGTAGCCCAAATATAGATTTCAGAAACCCAACACGAATTCAGCTGTAAGAAGCTAAAGGGTTGTTTTGGTGGAGACCAGTGGCCAAGTCTGGATATGAAAGAGGAATAAAAGCCGGCTTTCCACTTCAACACTGGGAGGCACAACTCCCACAAATAAATAGGACTCGTACTTATTTTACTTCTTTAAAGGAGATTACTGACTTGCATTGGCAAGTGTTCACTTCAACAAACACTGCATGAAGTAAGCTTCCTGCATATGTTTCACGAGCTACTGCATCATTGTTTCACATTATGAGGGAAACTGCAATTTTCTTTATGCCACAACTTGCCAAATTTTGTGTTTTGCGGCAGCATGTTAGCAGTGCTATTAAGACACTTAAACACTCAAGAATAGTAGAGAGAAAAAAATAAAAGTAAGAAAGCAGTGGCTTTTTGTGTGTAGACTATGGATACACCTGGTGCTCTTATGGTCATTTTTCCCTATCCGCTAAACCATTCTAAACAAGAAAAGCTTATACACAATTATTGTGCGAGGACCACAACTAAACCACAGATATCCTTGTTAAGCAAAGTATATTTATTTGGTGACATTTTTTGCGGCTCTGCTATTGGGCTTTCCTTCCAACCTTTTCAACTGTGCAGGCTCATTAAGAAGTGATGAGACAGTTTGACAATTTTAATCGCTGAAAGATTTAGGGAAAACTTTTTTGGGTTGTTTCTTTCTTGGTTTAAAACTCTGCACATTGCATTTTAAGGTGTGTATCCGTGTTTGTTGCTTTTTTATTGGTAGGGCATGTTAACATTTTTACACCATGTAAAGTATGTGGTGCCATAGACTGTTCTTAGATGGAGTCTTGCCTTTTCATTCTGTACAATATGATGTCGGCTTTTTGTGTCCTAGGCCGCTTTACAGTGCGATTGTAGCATTTTGCTACGTTTTGCCTCTGTCAGCCAAGCTTGAAAGATTGCTACTTACTGCTGGTGGCATGAGACGTGACATTCTTTTTCAATAAAAGGAAGTCTGTCACTTATCCTGTTAACTGGTTGTCTATTGTCTCTTTGAATTACAATTTGATGCCTATATTTGCTCCATTGTTGCATTTCAGATTAGGAATGGTTATCATAATTGACATTTAACCATATTGCACACAATGTGGATGATATGTACTTGCAATATATGGCCACCGTAATATATTAGAAGTTAATAATAAAAGAATAGTGCCTTTGCATGGTGGTGCAGCCATGAATCGTGGCTGTAAGGTACCAGCGCAGCAGGTAGCACTGCTTGTTGACAATATAGTTCAACTCTACTACTTTCAAACAACATTGTTTTTATTTGCATTTGTATAACTCTAGTTTCTGTGAACACACATCTGGTGGAAGAGTGGCTTGCACCTGCAGCTGTGTCCAATGAATAGCCGAATTTCTGCCTGTTTTCATGTTATTAGCATATTAGTAAAGGCAGTCGTTTATATAGTAGCCTGTTTGCCCAGTGTAGAAGCCACTGCGGGGTGTCAGGATCTCATACACATCTTGAGCTTTGCAGGGTACACAGCATCTGGCACATAGTTTGTCACAGGCCATGTCTTCGGGGCAAGTTGAGTTTACTCACTTGCAGAGGGAGAACCAATCTTGTTTGATATGAAGTAAACCGCCTGTATACTCAGTGGCCTTCTTCATTTTGTGTGACATATGTGGTTATAGCGACCATTGTTTTATGCATTTCCTGTCCAGCAGTGGTTTTTGCTTTTGAAACACTGAGAATAGCTTTCAGCAAGCTGGACAGGAATAACACTGAAAAACCAGCACATTGTCAATTGTCGCACTTATCATGCGAAGCTTTACACAATATGATGAGGGCGTAAGTAACTGAGGGTGTTCCTCAAGGCCTTGTAGCACATGTTATGAGTTTGGAGCAAGATGATGTATAGCATTCTTTTGATCGCATGCTATAGGTTTAGCAAGTGTGGCCATCGCCGAAGTGCATAGCATGGTCAAGAAAACAGATATCTATGACCAGCACCCTGGTAAAGGAGACACTGGGAAAGTAGTGGAAAGCCTGTTGAAGATCTGGTTGACCCAGTTGCTGGCTTCATCGAGCAAAGTGTGATAAAGAGAAGGAAGCCATCGACACATCAGAAGGTTTCTACATATAAAAACTGTGCTAAGGTCATAACACGCCATGTCTTAGTGCGCAGTCTATGCACAACCAACTACATACGCCTTCTGTTCGGACAAAGAACTGCTCATTGTGAATGACGAAGATGGAGTGGACAACAAAAACAGCAGCTCAATAATTTGTTTTCATTGGCATCAACAGTGTTTTGTAAGTGTACATTGCCATACTCTTCAATCCCTTCTTGGGTGACATCAACAAGGACCAGCTGGAGGCAAGGGGTAATAGACGTCTTTACAAGCTAAAATTGCATGCCTGCATCGAGAGCCCATTGTATCCAAAAAGTATGCACTTCACAGGGGCACTGGAGAAGGAACATGTTATTAACAGTGGGCAAAGACAAGCTTCTCTGCTACTAAACACCCAACACTGTTGCCATGTAACGACCTCTGAAACAATCCCTCTCAAAGAGGAAGTCATCTTTATGTATCCACAAAGAGGGCAGATGGGTAAAGCCCCTTCAGTAATGCTGCCAGCTTCAAAAGCCCACTTTACACGTCCTGAATATTTCCTTCTGACGACTTTGCTGGGTGCAAGCATTCTATTGTCCAAAAGCTGTCATTGCGAGCACTGTTGGTTTGGTGACAATACAGTTCAGAAACAATTGCAACAAACCTCCCTTCCTAGTTGGCCTGGATGCTCATGGTGCTTCTAAAGCAGCACCGTGGAGCAAGCAAGGTGAACAGATGCCTCCAAGCCCTTGTTCGTTTATCACACCGTTCTGTTAGTAACAACCATGAGACTTAAAACCAACAAGCTCAAGTTCGGCACTCGCTTGGTTACTGCGGAGGATTCATAAAAAGCACAAAAACAGAAAACTCAAGGGACAGGATAAAGCACCATCTAACACTTAGTATTGCTGCAGCCCAGCCTCTTATTTTATTTTGTCTGGTCGTGCTACATCTTTTTTCTACAGATAGGCATGAACTTAGGTGATGTTCCCAATCAGTGTCCAATATTTATATACACTGTGTGCTGGTTCAAAGATGTTCGAAACACTGCAATGGAAGGTTCAAGTAGAAAAGGTGCCTGGAAAAAAAAGCTGTGCTGCAACAATCTCGGGAACATCTCGTCCCCTTCATAAAAGTTTGCTTCCATATCAACTTGAGCCCTCCAGTTTAAAGTACCAGTGCACTTATGAACAATGAATCAATTCTCAGCATGTGCAGTCCAGCCAAAGGCACGGGCAAAAATCCGCATTGTGCTCCTGCATTGAAGGTGAATAACGCGTACCATAATGGTGAATGTGCTCCAGTAAGCTTTCCTGCAAGATGAATTTGTAATGTACAAAGAATTGTCAATGAAGCTTACCACGAGCACAGATGCACTTGCAAATTATATCACAATTGAAAGTAATGAGCCCAGTGTTAACCTATGTGCCCTTTCCACTCTTAGTGTACTTTACTGCACGATGCTTATTTACACCCCTGTATTGTGATGTAGCAAGCTAATATAATAATATTTGGGGTTTTACGTGCCAAAACCACTTTCTGATTATGAGGCACGCCGTAGTGGAGGACTCCGGAAATTTTGACCACCTGGGGTTCTTTAACGTGCACCTAAATCTAAGCACACGGGTGTTTTCGCATTTCGCCCCCATCGAAATGCGGCCGCCGTGGCCGGGATTCGATCCCGCGATCTCGTGCTCAGCAGCCCAACACCATAGCCACTGAGCAACCACGGCGGTTGTAGCAAGCTACAAAAAGATCGTTGCATAATTAGGCTTTTTATGATTATCTTTCTCGCAATACACCAATATTTTGCGGTGAAGCCTAAGCAATGTACTGCGGTGAAGCATACTAAAAGTGAAAAGGGGCCACTGTCACTGGACATAATAAGAGTTCTTTAATTATGCGCACGCGCCGCCTCTCCGGTCGCCTAAGTTGAGATACTATGCTGGCTGATAGCGGTGCCCTCCCACTTTTTAGTATGCTTCACCGCGTAACTAATATGTACTGCAGCGAAGAAGCAGTACATTTGTATTGAGTGAATAAACAAATGGTTTTTACAAGAGAACAGAAAAAAACGTGCACCATGCATCAGTCTACCACACGAAAGAGCGTTGCAACATACGGTTGCTGATTCACACAGGCCGTGTAGCCCACTTGCCTGTTGTAAAGGGTATTATGGGTAATTGAAAATTTCAGACACACAAATATGTTTATATGTTACGTTCGCACTGCTTACGTAATAAGACTGCCATAGCTTCCACAATAGAAAGTAATTTACAACACACAAACGCAACGAACACAGAAATGTATCGTTTTGAACTCTGTCGTCATGCAAATGACATATAGCACGGGAAAACCTGAACATGCTGTGTGTTAGCATCGTAAACTTCATACTAGGCAAGGAGCTAGCACACCACAATACTGCGACAGCCGCTAATGAGACCAAAACGGGAGCACATGTCTGTGAACGTGCAAACGGAGCCCCTAAGCCGCTCTGCGTCTCCACCATCCCCGCTACATGGCTACACCACTCGTTTCAAACACAATACACCAAACACACGTTCAGCGCTGAACAGTGGGCGGTCGACGCAGTTGCATTTACATGACTTGTAGCGAGCAGCACATGCCTCGATGTCCGTTAAGCAAAGTCGGACACAGCGACGCCACATCGCGGTTCGCAGAACTTCGCTGCCGAGGCGCTAGGCCACTTCGATATTTGAATTGTCACCACCGCCGGGTCCTCAAGAAAGCACGGGCCACACAACGCAGATTCTGTACTGCCAGTGCTCACCGAGGCGACTGCCGCACTGCCGCACCGCCACTACTCACGGCTTTCCGCCAAGTAACACAGAAGCTACAGCCAACACACAAGCAACGTACCCATAATCACATGAGCATTGTTTAACAACGCGCGGTCCACAGAACGATCACGCCGAGGACAAACACACCACGTCGCCGCTCGGCCATTGAATAAAGAACCAACTCGTAGAATAAAGAACCAACTTTAGAGAAGGGAAACTGTACCTTCCACAGTGGTTCGAAAATAAGAAGTGGTAGCAGGCCCCGCACACTCTCAAGTTCAACAAATGGCCACAGAGGGCAAAAAATCAATCGAAGCGCGTTTCAGCGTAAGCGCGCAAGTGGAGCTACTGTAATTTGGTCGAATACGTTAATTTGTGCTTTCTCTGCTAGTGGCGCTGAACATGCTGAATTGTTTAATTTACACAAACCATTGACATGAACAATCGAGGTGTCTAAGGATGTTTTTTTACTTCAGGCAAATAGGCAGTTGATATTTTTTAATTTGATTGTTGAAGCTGCTTTTTAGTCATAGCGTCAAGGTTTTTGTGCTTGATTAACCATCGACAGCCGACAGCCTATTGGTATCGATGTGTTTCCTGGCCGTTGGCGTTCGAATACTGCCGCGGTAAAACATTTTCGAAAGCATGCTGGTTTCGTCTGCGAGTCATTACACAGATTTGCTGTAAAGAGGTCTACTCTTGGCAAAAAATAGGGCCTCATTTTGTTTAGGCGTTGATTGTCATAAAAAATGCGGCGGAGGTTGACGGAATACGCTTGAAGGTACGTTTTTATGCCGTTGATCTCTATAACACCGCAAGTACGCAAACCGATGTCACAGGACACCCGATGCATCATTGTGTGTTCTCCGTCATCGCTTGTTTGCTGTACGCCTACTAATTCTTCACTTCTTCAAGTGTTGCATCCTCCTTTTGTCGTTGTTCTCTTGTGCTTCACTTACAGTATGTCGTTCCGTCAGCTGTAATGCGCATTTGCAAAACCAATACGTTTGATAAGAAGCAGTGGTCATCATAATTTCACTGCACATGTATTAAGCTGGCACATATAGTTCAGATACAGATACCTGTATGCGGACTTGCACGACGTTGATGCGGAGATTAGGATAATTATGACACCCGTAAGGAAGAGGCAGCTGACGGCGGTAAGCTGTTGCATTCTTTCCGCCAAATTACCCGGCCTGGTAGTGCTCTAAAGATGCTGTATAAAAGTGACACGCGGTGACAGGGAAATTATTATGTTTAGCAGCCGACTGTACGTTTTGTAGCTTAGGTCTTCTTTCTTGTGCGTTTGTGCTACCCTTATTAATGAGCCATTTCTTGACTATGTTCTTGACTATGTAACCGCGTTTGTGTGGATGCGTAGACGTGTGCTTTTTGTTATACTTGTAAAATGCAAATAAAATATTTTCAGGCTTACTCAATCTTTGGTGCGTGCGTTTATTCCAGTCGAGGCCATCGTGCCACCTGGAAACCGCACTCTGTCAGTAGCCCTACACGAAATGCAACAGCTGGAACGCGGCGGCACAACTCGGGGTTACGGCGGCGTAATAAACGAAAAACCGCTCGGGATGCCCTTAAAAGTCAGTTCAGAGTGTGCCTTAACTCGATATGACTCAGCGCTACATATATTCTGCTGCGCCTTGATCGTGCTCCCGCCAGCTTGGTTGATGTGTGGCAAACGTAGCGCCTACATACATATGTAGGCGCTACGTTTGCCGCACAGCAACCTAACTGGCGGGAGCACGATCGGTGCTTAGCAGCCAGAACCCAGTAGGTAAAGCGACCATACTGTGCAAAACCCCGTTTCCGTTTCTTGTTGTACAGCGCCACCTGTGGTCACATACTTTAGTTCACGACGCCACCGCTACGCTTATTTCCGTAGCACTGTGGAAGGTACAGTTTTCCTTCTCTAAGTTTCTATAGGTGTTCTGTGGTGGTAGCGCGTGGAACTTAGCAGGGACCCGACAGATGGCGATACTTAAACAGCAAAATGAGAATGCGAAGACGTCTACCCAGCGGGTGATTTAGGCACCACTGGCCTCCTTGAAGCTTTTGGGTTCAGCGGGAGCAGTGGCAAAGTAAACATGCCCGCAGTAGGCATTAGTAAGAGGCGATTGGAGGATTGTTGGACGAAGAGTAGGGAAACGACAAAAAACGGAGACGTACAAAAGCACAGTTAGCAATAGGGGATCAACAAATTTGGGTGTGGGAGCTTATAGTGTTTATTTTTTATTTTTTTATCGTTTACCTTGGGTAGGACATTAAACGGTATAATAGCAAGAGCTGGGTGGCGCAACCCACCGCCCCGTTCCAAAGGGGACGCTCATAGTATCCATCGATCCAGTGGAAATGCTTTTTTTAGTGCAATATGCAATATGGCCGCTTTACATCGGTTGCGTACGCGCCATGCTCGCCTCACTGGCTTTGCGGCATGCTTCAGCTGCCGCGTTTTAATCGCCAGGAGACTAAAGAGTCTCTACTCACGCCCACACAAACAAGCCACAAGTGGGCGAACAGGACGTGCGACTTTACTGGCAGAAGAAAATCAGTGCACCTTCTCGTACAAGAGCAGGAATAAAATTTGCATGTCGACATGCGCTGAAACCAGTAACGCGGGCTCGCAAACTGCTCACTTTCGTCATCGCACGTGGCGATCTGGTAACGAGCGACAATCAGTAGCGCAAGCAAATTGGGCAGTGTACCACCTGCTTGCGTCGACAGTCGCCGTAAGTTGCATTGCGAAGCAATCGGGTGACGCAAGGCATCTGCTGCCGCAACCAACACAGCGACATGGACTAATCGGCATTTTAGCGTTACCTCCTTTCCAACCTGCACGTTTCTTTTTCTTCTTTCGGGGGCCGCTAATGTGTAACTCATACTTGGTGCCCCACATTCTCAATATGGGCATCACCATTTTGCAGCCACTCTTGCAGGCCTGTCCTCCCGTGTGGCTATCAACTTCGTACACTTCGGACAATGTAATCACGTGTGCTGGTCTCCGTTCACGCCACATCACGGCCGATGAAGGCCCACAAGCATAATTTGCCCGCGGCTGCAGCAGGAAAGGTCGAATGGGGAGAGCACCAATTAAGATGCATGTGAATTGGGAGTCATTGTCGCTGTGTGGACTGCAGGAGCAGCTAGTTACCTCGGGAGACTGTTGCCCATACAGCTGACCATGTCCCCACATCGAAGAAACATAACACGGCGACCATTATTAAATTAGACTCCGCATTCAATCACCGCATAAGGTTCAGACGTACATTGGCTAAGACCCACATGACAACGGTGGGCATTCACGCATTACTGGGCGCTTACAGCACATTCAGCTGGCCGACTTCAGGCACAGTGCTTGCCTACGTCGCACATAGCGGTCTAGTAACGAGTGACAACCAGCACCGCAAGCAGACTGGACAGTGCCCCACCTGTTTGCATAGACAGTCGCCGTAACTTGCACTGCGAATCAATCGGGTGACACAAGCACCTGCTGCCATAGCCAACACAGTGACATGAACTACCAGGCATTCTAGCGTTACTTCTTTTCCTACCTGCACGTTTCTTTTTGTTCTTTCGGTGGCCGCTAATGTGTTGCTCACACTTGGTGCCCCACCTGCTCTCAATATGGACATGGTGTGTTGTGTGGGAATAGCCATTTTGCAGCCACTTTTGCAGGCCTTTCCACCCATGTGGTTATCATACACTTCAAGCCATGTAATCATGTATGATAGTCTCCGTTCACGCCAAATCGCAGTCAAAGAAGGCCACAATCACACTTTACCCACGGCTGCAGCAGGAAAGGACAAACAGGGAGCACCAATCGCAGTACATGTAAACAGGGAGTTTGTGTCGCTGTGCGGACTGCAGGAGCAGGCGCTTACCTCGAGAGGCCGTTGGCCTATGCAATTGACCAGGCCACCACATCCGAGAAATGTAACCCGGCAACCATGACCAAGTGGGACAACATTGAAACCAGACTCTGCGATCAAATCGCTTCAGCATACTCTAACATAACGCTCAATCTATACATTGGCAGTATACATTCGCTACAATCCACATGACAAAAGTGAGCATACACGCACATGGGTGGCTTGCGGCACATTCAACCGTCCGTCTGTAGGCATAGTGCTTGCCTTCGCCACACATGGTAGTCTGGTAACAAGCAACAACCAGCAGCTCAAGCAGATTGGACAGTGCCCCACGTGTTTGCACCGACAGTCGCCGTCGAAGATGAGCAACTTGCATTGCGAAGCAATCGGGTGACGTAAGCATCTGCTGCCGCAGCCAATACAGTGACATGGAGTGCCCGGCATTTTAGCGTTACCGCCTTTCCAACCTGCATGTTTCTTTTTGTTCTTTCGCATGCCACTAATGTGTAACTCACACTTGGTGCCCCACGTCATCTAAATATGGGCATGGTCGGTTTTGTGGACATCAGAATTTTGCAGCCACTTTTGCAGGCCTTTCCACACATGTGGATATTGTTACGTGAAGCTGAAGCCAAATACTATTTACATTTTATTTACAGGTAAGCTCACGGAGGCCAAAATGGCGACGCTATATCAAACCGGCACACTCGTCGTCTTCGTCCTCCTCAGTGTAGCCACACTGTGGCGGCTGTTCCGTAACATCACCCCCGGCTGTAGAAGCACCGTCCCGGTGCTTAATCTACACATCCGCGGTGAAAGGTGTGTGGCAGGGTTTTAGTCTTGCCACGTGAACGATGTCACTTGCAGCTGATGATGACGCTAAGAGATCGGCGGGGATGATTTCATACGGGACATCGCTCACTTGTCGTAACACACGGTAAGGGCCAGTGTAGCGCGACAGCAGCTTTTCGGAAAAGCCCACACGGCGAACGGGTGACCAGAGAAGCACCGGAGAACCCGGAGAAAAGTGCACGTCACGATGGTGACAATCATAGGGGCATCTCTGATGCTCCTGTGAAGCCTCGAGACAGGAGCGGGCGTGCTGGCGCGCGTGGTCGGCGTGTGCGATCGCATCGCGGGCGTATTCAGTGGCGGAACGTGTGGCCGAGGGCAGCAAAGTGTCCAAGGGCAAGACGGGTTCTCGGCCATATAGGAGATATAACGGTGAATAGCCGGCGGTGTCGTGACGCGATGAATTATACGCGAACGTAATATATGGTAAGTGAAGATCCCAATCGTGGTGGTCGGTCGCAACGTACTTGGAAAGCATGTCGGTGATGGTCCGGTTGAGGCGCTCCGTGAGGCCGTTGGTCTGGGGGTGGTAGGACGTGCTGAACTTGTGCTTTGTCGAGCAGGAGCAGAAGATGTCCTCAGTGAGTGCTGACAGAAAGCTGTGGCCACGGTCAGTGAGTAGTTGGCGCGGAGCACCGTGCACTAAAATGATGTCATAGAGCAGAAAGTCAGCAACGTCAGTAGCGCAACTTGTCGGGAGGGCTCTGGTGATTGCGTACCGCGCAGCATAATCGGTAGCGACGGCGACCCAATTATTTCCGGAGCCCGAGAGAGGAAATGGTCCAAGAAGGTCAGACCAACACGGAAAAAAGGTTAGGGTGGGATGTCGATCGGCTGGAGACATCCAGCTGGACGTGTGGAGGGCTTCTTCCGGCGCTGACAGGGCTCGCAAGCGGCAACGTAGCGCCGCACGGAGCGGGCGAGACCCGGTCAAAAGAATCGACGGCGTACACGGTCGTATGTGCGCGAGACGCCCAAGTGTGGAGCCAAGGGAGCATCGTGAAGTTGCTGGAGGACAGTCGAACGCAGGTGCGATGTAATGACGAGCAGAAGGTCAAGGCCGTGTGGATCGAGATTGCGGCGATATAACGTCCCCTCCTTAAGGAGAAACATCCGGAGAGAGGCGCCGCCAGGAGTTGACTTCAGACGGTCGATGAGGGCGCGTAATGAAGGATCGCGCCGTTGCTCGTTGCCGATTTGAAGCAACTGGGACACAGAGAAAACGCAAGCGATGGCGTCAGCATCAGCCGGTTTGTCGACGGGGTAGCGGGGCAAACAATCGACATCCTGGTGCAAGCGTCACGTCTTATATACCACGGAGAAGGTATATTCTTACAGGCGTGACGCCCAGCGAGCCAGTCGTCCCGTGGGGTCCTTGAGCGAGGATAGCCAGCAGAGTGTGATGATTAGTGATGACACAGAAGGGGCGTCCGTACAAGTATGGACGAAATTTCGCAACAGCCCACACAAGAGCGAGGCTGTCATGCTCTGTGATTGAATAATTGCGCTCGGCGGGTGATAGAAGTCGGCTGGCATAGGCTATACCGCGATCATGTCCACGCTGGCGCTGTGCTAACACTGCTCCTATGCCGTGACCACTGGCATCAGTTCGAACTTCCATTGGGGCAGACGGATCAAAGTGGGCCAAAATTGCAGGCATGGTAAGGAGAGTAGTCAGCTGTGAGAAAGATGCGGCATGGTCAGGACCCCAAGAAAAAGGGGCGTCTTTCTTCAAGAGATCGGTAAGGGGACGTGCGATGGTCGCAAAATCCTTCACAAAGCGTCGGAAATAAGAGCACAGCCCTACGAAACTACGAACGTCCTTGGTAGACTTCGGAACAGGAAAATTCGTAACGGCGCGAATTTTCTCCGGATCGGGTCGCACGCCTCTGGCGTCTACGAGGTGTCCAAGGACGGCGATTTGGCGGCGAGCAAAATGACATTTTGACGAGTTCAACTGGAGACCGGCGCGGCGTAACACGTCAAGAATCGCTGAAAGGCGGTGTAGATGCGTGTCGAATGTGGGCGAATAAACGATGACAGTCGTCCAAATAGCAAAAACAGGTGGACCACTTGAACCCTTGAAGCAAAGAGTCCATCATTCGTTCGAAGGTGGCGGGCGCGTTACAGAGACCGAAAGGCATCACCGTGAACTGATAAAGGCCGTCAGGGGTAAAAAATACAGTCTTCTCTCGGTCCATGTCATCGACGGATATCTGCCAGTAGCCGGACCGCAAGTCGATAGAAGAAAAATAGGTGGCACCGTACAGGCAGTCTAGAGCGTCATCAATACGTGAAAGAGTACATGTCCTGATTTGTGATTTTGTTAAGGTGGCGATAATCTACAAAAAAGCGCCAAGTTCTATCCTTGTTTTTGATAAGTACGACGGGAGATGCCCAGGGACTACAGGAAGGCTCGATAAGGTCCTTTGCAAGCATCTTTGTGACTTCCTGTTGGATAACAGCTCGTTCCGACGCAGAAACACGGTATGGACGTCGGTGAATAGGGTTCGCATCGCCAGTATTTATGCGATGGGTCACGACGGACGTTTGACCTAAGGGTCTATTGTCAAAGTAAAAAATGTCGCGATAGCCTTCAAGAACGCGGCAAAGAGCTTCAGCTTGAGCAGGTGTAAGGTCGGAGGAGACTATCTTCTTAATGTCGACGTCAGTACCGCGCGATGACGTCACGGTATGGGCTGAGCTGTAACGATTTTCCACTGTGAATGGCTCGACCTCATCATCCTGCAAAGCGCGAATTATAGCCAAGGAGATCCCCTGAGGCAGAACTTGCGTGGTTAGCGCGAAATTGACAAGTGGAAGGCACGTGCGGTTGCCAGTAATTTTCAGTACAGTGTGCGGTACGGTAACACCATGTGTAAGCATAAAGGCCGGAATTGGTGCGGCCACGTAATTGCCGTCAGGTACAGCTGGAGAGGACAACAAGTCGACGTGTGTCACAGAGTGAAGTGGTAGGCGAATAAAATCTAAGCAGCTCAGATGGCTTGGAGGCGGGTCCACAGGGTCGGCAAGGAGAGGCAAGTCAAGGCGAAGTGAGTCGGCCGAACAGTCAATGAAGGCAGAATGATGGGCAAGAAAATCCAGACCGAGAATAAGTTCGTGAGGGCAATGCTCGATGACGGTGAAGAGAACGACGGTGTGTCTCTCAGCAATGGTGAGTCGGGCAGAACACATGCCAACAATAGCGACAGTCCCTCCGTCGGCGACTTGTACAACTCGGTTCGGGGCAGGCGTCAGAACTCATAATGGACACATGCGCAGTGGCGTAGCTAGGTCGTCTGGCACCCGGGGCCCATAGGACTTCTGCCCCCCCCCCTTATGTAGTCGAGGAAGGCGAGGATATGGACAATTTCCGGATTTCAGCAGCTGATACAGACAATGTACTTGTGACATGAAGTCACACAACAACAACAGTTTTCTGAAACTTTCGAGGGTAAGAAGGAAAGCGTGAAACATAACGGCAGGTTTCGCAGCGGCTTCCCGAAGCGAGCGGGAGAGGGGAAGTAAAAGCGAGCCGGACATCGCGGCGGGCCCGCGACTACAGCCTGTCGAGTCATGCGCCGCCAAACTCTTCGGCCGAACCGAGTCTGAAGACGATCCAGAGAATCCCATTCGCGACTTTTGACGGCCCCACTTATGCAACGTCGCTCTCAACGAACGCTTCGCCGTAAACGCGAGCGCCGGGCGCGCTGGTTGAACGCCCTCTTGCTTCTGTCTTTGTTCGTCTTCGCTGCGCGTTCTGAACGGAAGAGGGACCCAAGAGCCCCAACGCCTTACAACGCCTCACTGTATCTTAAGCGACTCCTGCTCCCAGCATGAACGCACAGCACGAGCGCACCCCACATGAAACCTTCCGCTAAGGTGAGTAATTTAGCGACCATGTCGCGAATTAAATTTTTTAGCCCGCACATTCGTGAATGATTTCGTTGGGTGTTGATAGAGCTGCAGCCGACAATTCTGAGGCGCAACGCATCGGGTGCATGAGATCGGGCTACTGGATACCGGAGCATTCTTTGCAATTTGCGCCCAGTCAAGCCGGCGGAAAGAGGGGTGTCTTCAGGCGTATATGACACCCCCTCCCCCACCACTGGCCCCTTGCACCCGGGACCCACGCCCCCCCCCCCCCTGTTGCTACGCCACTGCACATGCGCCCCGGTGTCAATCAACGCGCACACAGGAACATTGTCGACGAGAACGTCCAAAAGATTCTTGTTCGTGGGTAAGGTGAAGCGAGGATTTCGTGCCAATGTCGTCAATGCAGCTTCACCTCCAGAAGCTGCACTGTCTAGTTTGCCGGTCGGCGGTGCGGCGAGTAGGTCGGAGAAGGAGCACGGCGTGACGGGGCGAACGAGAATCACGACGGGAGGGAGAAGGCGAGCGGGAGTAGCGGCGTCGTGTCATAGGTGTCGCAGGGTCAGATGATGGAGCGGACATAGAAGGGGCGAAGGAAAAGGATGCGCTAGAGGGGCGAGGGGGGTAATCAGGATAATAGCGCGTCGGAGAAGTCCAGCGGCTGCGGCAGTGGCGAGCGACATGTCCAATGCGTTGGCAGTTAAAACAAATCGGCTTGTCGTCCACGGTTCGCCATTCGAAGGGGTAGCGCTGTCCATAAGAGGAGTAAGAAGAGCGCGGTGCGGACGGGCGTGGAGACAAAGGTTCCGAGCGTACGGAACGAATGGATTGCACGCCGACGTTGGACAACTCTTGACGGACGACGGCCTGGATCAAGGATATTGTCACCGGAGAATGATCAGGTAACGGGAATGAAGGGGTCGCCGGTTGTGCCGCTTCGACCTCACGACGAATGATACGGGTCAAGTTGTCACATCGCGACGGCTGGTGGAAGAGGTCGTCACAGAATGACGTAGCAGCTGTGTTGGGAAGTCGCGTGATGTGCTGGTATACCCGGCGGCTTTTAGCATGCTCGAGACGGCGGCACTCCTTGAGGATGGTATCGATGCTGGTGACGTTCGTAAACACCAGTAAATTGAAGGCGTCGTCAGCAATGCCTTTGAGGACGTGATTAACCTTATCGTCCGCAGTCATGTTCGGCTCAGCCTTGGCACAAAGGGCCAACACGTCTAGAATGTACGACACGTAGGACTTGGTCGACGTCTGTACACGTGTGGCAAGCGCTTTGTTGGCGTTGACTTGACGACCAAACGGATTGTCAAAAAGGTCGCGTAGCTTGTCTTTGAAGAGATCCTAGCTCGAGATCTCCTCTTCGTGAGTCTGGAACCACGCCAATGGAGCTCCGTCGAGGTGGAAAAGTACGTTGGCAAGAATAATAGTCGGATCCCACATGTGACTGGTGCTGACACGTTCGTATAAGCGGAGCCAGTCGTCAACATCAAGACTGCTGACTCCGTTGAAAACACCAGGATACCGAGGTGGGGAAACGGCGATGTAGGTCGGGGCTGCAAGTGGATACGCTTGCGTAGATGAAGTGCCGCCAGCAGGAGCCGAAGTTGCATTGTCGCCGTTGCGACCGCTGCGAAGCTCCTTGAGGGGAACAGGGAACGTCCACCTCCACCAAATTAATGTTACGTGAAGCTGAAGCCGAATACTATTCATAATGTATTTACAGGTAAGCTCACGGAGGCCAAAATGGCGAAGCGATATCAAACCGGCACACACGTCATCTTTGTCGTCCTCAGTGCAGCCACACTGTGGCGGCTGTTCCGTAGCAATATCAACTTCATACACTCAGAACCATGTAATCATGTATGAGAGTCTCCATTGACGCCAAATCATGGCCGAGGAAGGCCACAAGCAAAATTTCCATACGGCAGCAGCAGGAAAGGACGGAACGGGGAGCACCAACCACGGTGCATGTAAATTCGCAGTCTATGTCACTATGCGAACTGTAGGAGCAGGTGCTTGCCTTGAGAGACTTCTTTCCTACTGCAACTGACCAGGCTCCCACATATGAAAAACGTAACACGGTGACAAGTACCAAGTCGGACAGCAGCGAAATCAGATTCTGCAATCACTTCAATGTAGCTTGCACAAAACATAGGCTGTCGAGCAAGAATAGCAATCCTGAATGAGACTAGGAATTCAATATGGGGATGAGAAAGCTTGCATTCAAGAAAGAAACCACTCTACCTTGCAAGCACTAAAAGCCAAAAACATTAGGAAAATTTAAATGCTACATAGCACACAGTGTAAAGGTTAATGCAATAAACCGCCAAGGCCACATCAGTTATTTCAGGAGAGGAATTGCACATGGCAACATACACTAGAAAATACTGCTACAGATATGCCTCTAGACAGTGACTGGTATTAAGTATGAGCAAAGAATTCGTTGACCTTTAATGTTTAGATGAGGAAGAGGAATGATCTCTTAACAAAAATGTGGAATGAAAAAGCTTGCTTTCATTGAAACAAAATTATACTTGGCGCGAATTGGCAAGGCCAGGAAGCTCACTAAGGAAGGGCAAGCTGACAGAACACTCTTGGCCAGCGTCGTCTGAGCTTGTTCAGGAAGAAGAAAAAGTTCGCGAGACGCTGGCCGTGCGTTGCATGGGCTCCGCATTTTTCGACCAATTCGGACCGCTACCCATCAACGAGCCATCAACCACTGGTTGTGTCTGATACCGCTCAAGTTTCCGACCA
This sequence comes from Dermacentor variabilis, assembly GCF_050947875.1. Taxonomy (NCBI): domain Eukaryota; kingdom Metazoa; phylum Arthropoda; class Arachnida; order Ixodida; family Ixodidae; genus Dermacentor; species Dermacentor variabilis. The sequence goes on along the minus strand of NC_134573.1, from coordinate 13,518,004 downwards.
CCTGGATACCGGTTTCAAGCCGATAGGCCCGTTTTTTGGGTTTTCATCGGACTTTTGAGGCCTCCCGCGTGGCCGAGCGGAGTGCAGGCGCTGGGCCTGATGTTAGGTCCAGTGCTTTGACGGCGCTTGCGGGCAGCAAGACCGACACCATGGCATCGACGCAGCCTGGAATCGGTCTCCGCCACACGAATTTGCCGAATTCTGAATCAACATTGAGCGGAGTCGCCGAAAATCCGCTCGAAGCTCAAGAAATGGAAGCCGACCACCTCGAGGCCACCTCCGACCTATAGGCAGCGGAAACCGAGGACTTCGAAGGCGCCTTTATGCTTCATGAAGCAGCGGACCCAACAAATCATCCGAAGAGTGAGTACGATTGGACACTCTTCCTGACCAAGCGCCAAATTAAGGTTCAAAAACGCGGTTTACGGAACGCCGCCATTTTGAAGAGCGGAGAGCCCCAGGCAGGGGCAAACAATGGCAAGATGGCGCCGGCGAGTGCCGTCACAACGAGCGACGCAGCTGCCTGCGCGGAAATCGCGAGCGCGCCAAACTCAATCGGAGGGAGAGCAACGCAGCAGCCTAGGCAAAGGGCGCCACCACTCCCGAAAAATGACGCGAAGATTATTATTAGACCGAAGGATGGATTGCCGGTGAAGGCATTACAAGGAGCCGATGTAGCGAAAGCCATCGGTGCGGCCTGCTGAAACAAGATTAGAGGCGGCAAGGACTTTATCATCAGATTGCGACTAGGCTGCAACATCATAATATCGAGCACACCAAGCGACGAGACCGCGAAGATAATTCGAGGAATCACCAGCTTCAGTTTCGGAGGACGCTCCTTTCAAGTCAACACCTACGTAGCAACAGCTGAAGATTGCAAGCGTGCCGTGATCCACGGGATAGATGCCGGGACCACGGAAGAAGAATTGATGGCAAACCTGACACTGCGCACCCAGAGTGTAACCATACTGGGGGCCAGAATGCTGGGGAAGTCGAAGACAGCCCTCATTACCTTCGACGGACCCTTCATTCCCAGGATGGTCATCTGGTAGGGAGGCGAATACAAATGCCACCCATACGACCGACGAGGCAAGTGTGCTACAACTGCGGACAGCAAGGCCACAGATCTGACGTATGTCCGACGCCGGATGCCAAGGCCTGCAGGCAGTGCGGAGCACGGAACCCGCCGGAAGGACATCAATGCCAGCCAAAGTGCCTGGTATGTGGAGATGACCATGCCACCGGGTCCAGGGACTGCAAGGAGCGCCTGAAGCAGTTCAAGGAGCTTCGCGGGCCGGCCTATGGCGGGCGGCAAAGCCGCCAAAAGAGCCGGAGCGGGCAGCAGCAGCAGCATCGGAAGAGAAGGCTCAGCTCAGAGGGCGACCAGAGCCAGTCCCGGAACCAGAGCCAGGAGTGGAGGGGGAGTTCGCGGAGCTGTTCACGGAACAGTTCGCGAAGCCGATCACGGACCAACGCTCACCAGTCGTCCCAAGGCATCAAGGGAGGCAAGCAACAGCCGCAGCAGCAGCGGCACCAGGAGAAGCAGAAGCCCAACAACAACATTAACAACGGCAAGGTGAGCTGGGATGCAGGCCCTCCCAAATCGCTTGTTCCGCACTCGGGTAACAATAATCGATATAACATCAGTACACACGAGACTCAGTTAGAAAAAGAAAATAAGGTCCTCAGACAGAAGGTAGAGGACCAGGATAAAAAGATTGAAGAGCTAATGAGAGCAGTTAGGGACTTCCAATCGGGAGCCCCTCACAGGGCATCGCATCCACAAGAACAGGGATCAGAAGCACCCGATTACTTTGTCAAGTTCATGGCGGAGATGAGACAGAAATTCAACATAATAGAGCAACGAATAGAGATGCAAAACACAGACATACGCAACATGCGTAAACAAGAAAGAACACAAGGGGTCAAAGACAAATTTGACCAGCGACGTCCAACATTAGGCCTGTACTCAGATAACTAATCATGGCCAGACCCAATAAAGGAAAAGGCAAAAACAAAAAAACTTGAAATCTGGCCGTGGAATTGCAGAGGCTACCGAAGAAAACAAGGACAATTGCAACAGTTCATCAACAAGCAGTTAATTCCGCCCGACGTCATTGCTCTGCAAGAGACCTGGGGCTTCACGCCAAAATTACAGGGGTATACATGCCAAGCAAACGAGGTTACTGGTCGAACAGCCATTCTGATCAGCAACACCCTTGCCGCCATAGCACATGACAAGATTGCTGACACAGACATAGATCATGAGATTACCGAAATTATACCGAAAAAGAAGAACGGGGGAAGTACTTCTATTGTAAACGTATACAATTCTCCAAAGCAGAAGAAGGGCAAATTCACGCACCTCTTCCACGGTGTGAGCAGGTTGGCTAAAAACAACACGCTCGTAATCGTTGGAAAATTCAACGCCAAGGATCCTAGCTGGGGATACAAGACCACCGATAAAAAGGGTACGACAGTGAAGGAGGCGGCTGACAACATAAACTGCCAACTCTTAACGGACCCAGAGGTCCCCACCAGGATGGGAAACAGCGTCCAGGAGGACACTAGCCCTGACCTCACCTTCGTAAGAAGAGCGAGACAGGCGATCTGGGAAAATATGCCGGAAAGCCTGGGTAGTGATCATTACATCATCAAGACGCAAATCGGAATGGCTCACGTAAAGCGTCGGATAGGTACAGGAAAAATAACGGATTGGGATGCCTTTAGACAAGCCTGTGATGGACATCCGCTGGGCGCGATACTGTCAATCGAGGAATGGGGGAAAGGAAAGGCAAAGCGAGTACGCCAAGGAGGTTGACCGCACAGAGCAAATACCGGAGGTTGACTCTAAACTGCTTCGGCTATGGGAGGCAAGACCGAGCCTGACCAAGAGGTGGAGGAGACAGAAGTTTAATAGGAAGCTAAAGCTGAAGATTGCGGAAAATTACGCAAAAGACAGAAGAGTATGCGGAACAATTGGCGAGAGCAAATTGGCAGCAATTTAGCAATTGCTTAAGCGGAACCCTGAGCACCGCCCGAACGTGGAGCATACTCAAAGCACTCCTGGACCCAACTAAAACCAAGTCGGAGAACAACAAGGCCATACAGAGGCTGGTTCACCAGTTTCAGGGCTCAGAGTATGAGCTCATAGAAAGAGTAGGGCACAAGTGCTTCGGGGACGGTGACCCAGCAGTCTACACGGAGTGCTACTAGGGGAAAGAAAATTCTGATCTGGACAGGCCTATAACCAAAGAGGAAGTATACGCAGCAATAAGTAATACCACTAAGAATACGGCTGCAGGCGCAGACAAGATAAAAAAACGCGCTGATTCGCAACCTCAGTGATGAGCTGGTAGTCGAACTTACTGACTATCTCAACAAGCACTGGGCGGAGGAGACAGTACCCGAGGAATGGAAGCATTCGGAGGTAGTGATGATTCCAAAACCTGGCAAAAAACTGCAAGTAGAAAATCTTAAACCAATCTCCCTCACGTCATGCTTAGGCAAGCTGTACGAGCGGGTGGTTACAATGAGGCTACAAAATTATATGGAGGACAACGAGCTGACCCCCCCAGCATGTTTGGATTCCGCGCTAAATTATCGACGCAAGACGTGCTCGTCCAGCTCAAGGAGGAGGTGCTCAGCAACGTCCCACGAAACAGCGAACACGTCATCATGGCACTGGACATTAAAGGAGCCTTCGACAATGTCAGCCACGAAGCCATACTCACAGGAATGGATAGCCTGAACTGTGACAGAAGGATTCATGGCTACGTCAAGGCCTTCCCCTCAACCGGACAGCAACAATCGGCCTGGGAGCAGTCAGATCAGAGAAGTTTCGCACCCCAAACAAGGGAACTCCTCAAGGGTCGGTCATCTCCCCCATCCTCTTCAACGTCGCAATGATCGGGCTAGCAAGACAACTCGAACAACTTGAAGGCATACGGCACACCATTTACGTTGACGACATCACGGTGTGGTTGAACCGAGGATCGCTCAGCGAAAAAGAAGAGTGCCTGCAAAAAGCGGCCACCTGCGTAGAAACCTACGTTAGGGCCAGGGGCCTCACCTGCTCGACGGAGAAGTCCGAGCTCCTAAGGGTGTGGCGAGGCAAACAAAATCGAACGGTCCCTACAAGCGATGAGCTCAGCCTCAACGTATACCTCGCGGGACAACCCATTCCGGAGAAGACCACCATTTGGATCCTGGGGATGTGGCTTCAGTCCAATCAACGGTACAATCATACTCTGACACTGCTGAAGACTGCCACCATGCAGGTAGCCCGTATGATCAACAGAGTATCTAGCAAGAGACACGGTATGAAGGAGAGCGACACACTTAGGCTAGTCACGAGCCTTGTGGTTAGCAGAGTGGTGTATAGCCTTCCCTACCACAAATGCACCAAGCAAGAAGAACAAGCGGACGCCATACTGCGAAAGGCGTACAAAACTGCGCTTCACCTGCCGCAGCGCACATCGACCGAGAAACTGCTAGCCCTGGGACTGCACAATACCTTCAGTGAACTAAGAGAAGCACTACTATGCTCTCGGGCACGTAGGTTGATGCAGACCCCCACGGGAAGGGTGCTCCTGCGAAGATATGGCGGCGGCAACATTATCCAAGAGATCGAGCGTACCGAGGCCATTCCGGACAAGTATCGCAGTACACTGCGAGTCGCACCGATACCCAAGAATATGGACCGGAACCTGCACAAGGCGCGTAGAGAAGCAAGAGCGGAGTACGTGCAGAGAACCTTGGCGAACAAGGACAACACAAGGTATACAGACGCGGCAACGTTCGTCAAAGACGGAAGACACAACAGCAGAGCAGTGGCATCGGTGGTTAATTCGGACCTCGAGGAGATCACCAGCGCATCACTACAGGACTGCACGGTAGTCGAGGCCGAAGAGGCAGCTTTGGCTCTGCCAGCACTGGAGGGCTATCGATCTGGCAGGTCCCTAACAATAATAACAGACTCTCAAGCAGCATGCCGTAATTATACAAACGGCAGAATTTGGCGCAGAGCACGCCACATACTCTGCTCATGCGACCCTGGAAACAAAGTTCAGCATACCATAATCTGGGTACCAGGGCACACTGGCATAACAAGGAACGAAGAGGCGGATAGGATAGCTCGAGGGCATACCAACCGGGCGTCCGACACATCCAGCCTTGAGGAAGCCGAGTCAGTACCCATGGGCTACTCAGATATCCTAAATTATTATAAAGGGGTCAGACTGAAGTACCCACCCCCGGATAAGGATCTAAGCAGAGAGGATGCTGTCGCATGGCGACAACTGCAGACGGGTACTTTCCCGAATCTAAACCTTCTGAATAAAATTTTCCCTACACAATATGGTGCGGAGAGAAACCAGATCTGTACCACATATCATGGGCCTGTCAAAATATTGAGTCCCCAACTATCTAAAAAATTAAAAACCCGAGTGCGGAACAGTGGGAGAGTATGCTTTCCAGCGTAAGCTTGAACGGCCAAAAGGGCCTAGTAGAGCGAGCTCGCGGGTTGGCCATACTCAGTGGAGCCTTGGACTAGGGCACCAACCCTGTGATTTCAGACAGAAGAATCCATCAGAAGATGGAAGAGGCCGTCTGAAGCCGCGAAGATCTCTTTTCTAGAGCCCAGTAAATGTTTTCCGATCCGATCCGAGCTTGTTCAGAGTTTGCAGGTACATCTGAAGACACCTCGTGGTCTTGAGAATTTGGCTCCAGACCCTTCCTGTTGGTGTAGATGGGGGCTCCCGTGACGACCAAGATGTACTTGGCACGGACTCTGTTGGCGCAGAACAGTGGCACATGAGATACAGTAGAGATTATCCAAACTCCTGGAGTGTTTTCATTTATGTTCGAACCAATTATGTTGAACTGTGAACATGAACAAACGCACATATCATCTGCTACAAACAAATGTCATGTATCTCAAGACTAGCAAAGCAATACAGCATATATGAAGCATACTTATTTCTGAACCAGGTGTTGTTTACCTTGTAGTAGCAGGCAGCAGCTTCTGTTTAGTGCGTGGGTTGTGTTGCTTTATACTGGTGCCGTCGTCATTACTGCATATCTGGAACAGAAATTTTGACTGCATCAGAAATTGAATAAGCACAATTTTTCAATATAAATGCGAAAAGGTGCGACATATACGTTTTAATGGTTTGTGGCTACAGAACACATGCAAACGTGCACTGTTGGTTCTCAAGCAGCATGGTAAATAAATATTGTTACTCTCCGTAAAATTGATGTCTGCGTTACTACAATGCATGTCAACAGCTTAAGTATCATTAAGATCACAAATGAGAACATTTGTGCGCTCGTTTATACACTAGAAGAGATCACACTGCCGGTTTCACAATCAAATAGATGAAAGACATGAAGCTATTAGAAATGATGCATTCTTTTTGTGCATGAACGTGATGCACCGCTTCACTATTGCAAAAATGCCCTGAGGTAACCCAAACCGAACAGCAAGAACATTTGGAACCAACAGGTACGAGATATGGGTGAATTATCATGCGTGCAACTGTTTAATACATTAAATTCAGTACATTAGCTTCAGCTTACCAAAGGGTTATTCGGTTCATTGAACGAAAGAAGTTGCCGGCGGACTCGAAAAAAAGATATATTGATAAGGCTACTCAGTCACCCATGGCTACGGCTACAACGAGATGAAAAATGTGAAGCGCGTTCCGATATCGCTTTCTCTTTCGTGAATGATGGCCTCGTAACTGAAAGTTTATTTCGGAAACAGCTACGGAGGGTCCTGACTGCCCATACGTAATGCAGCATCTAGTTAGTTAACTTGCCTCCGCCTGTAAGTTAACGAGAGAAATATATTATATAGCGATTCAAACAGCAATTTTAAACTACTCACCGGTATTGCTGTCCCCAGTCGCAGAAGGACGCGGCTCCCATTTCGATGCAGACGTGTTCCACATGGCTAACGACTGAAACCTAGCTTTCGGGCTTACACACGAAGTTAAATAATGCGAGATATCGAAGCGCAATAGACTGATTTTAGCACAAAATAACCAACCGATGCACGAACCAAAGAATCTGTACCTGCCGTGCACGCGAACGTGCCGTTTAAAATTTTAAATCTTGGCCAGAGATCGCGTGGGAGGTCGATGATGCTGAACGCTATTTTGCGTTTAAAATGGCAAAAAACAACAAAGTTAGTAATAAAGAGTACAATTTAAAATTAGGAATGATAATTTTGTACTCTTCGTCATGTAATAAAAACGCTTGGTTTATTGTTAAAGAAAGTTTGTAGGTTAAAATTGCGCTTACTACGGCGCCTTTAGCGGGAGATAATGCGCTCAGTGGGAACCTTTTTAACTGGTGTACTATGCCTGTTTCTTTAGCAGCACCGCGCGGTCGATTTTTTCGCTCTCTGTGGCCATTTGTTGAACTTAAGGGTGTCGGGGGCCTGGCTCGGCGCCAGCATCGCGCCTTCTGAAAAATCCCTAAACGATAATGTTTCTAGGCACCTAGGATCAGGTCACGTGACATTTAGACGCACGCCTCTTGCGTCCCTCTCTTTTCCCAGCTCGCGCTCTGATTAGTCCACTACATCTGCCCCCCCCCCCTTCCGCCGGCGCGCCCTCTGATTGGACCGCTCACGTCCCAGTGGGACCCAGCTCCTTGCAAAGTAATTTGAAAGCAGGGACACTCTCTTCCTCCTCGCGCGCCAGCTGCGCGCGACGCACAACGAGAGGGTGGTGGCACTGCACGCTCTTCCTCCTTATCTCCCGCGGACAGGCGGGCCGCATTATTCAAGGGAGGCGCATGACGTTGGACCGCTTGCGCGCCTCAGTTGTGCAGAAAATTTTGACAAATGGTTATAATAGCAACAATAATGCTGAAGGTAACGGTTATGAGGTGGTCGGTTTCTTCTTAAAGCCGTATGAATTGGGAATACTGATTTAAAAAAAGAGTTTCGAGGCGAGTTCTATGCTCTAGACGTATTTTTCTGCCCCATACGATGCTCTATTTTATTTCATTTCATTTCCTTAAGGAACCCGTAGTAGCGGTATTACATAAGGGTGGGAATACAACATATACAGACAAGTGTTATAATGCATTCAATTCTGTAGATAAAAAGTTGCTACATCTTGAACAAATTTAGATGTTTTAGTCTCTAGATGCTCGGTAGGAAAATGAGGCTCAAGATGTATTGTGCGTGCATGTGGTTGTGCTACCTGATGGGGATGGCCAATGCGTCGTGACTGGCGCGCTGGAGGAACAATGCATGGTGGTCGATTAAGCGTCGAATAGTAGAACCTGTGGAAGAGGGAAAGGGGGGCAATGCGGCGACGAAGGGAAAGAAGCCATAAGGAAGATTCTTTTTTTAAATATGATACGCTGCCGTTGTAAGAGTAAGTGGAATGAATGTACCTGGTGGCGCGATTTGGAACTGCCTCGAGAGCATTGGCGAGATATGCTTGATGCGGATGGCATATGCGTATTCGTGTTTCGTTCTTACCAATGATCTATAGGCTAACAGTTTTACATGCAATGGAGCGAGGTGAAGGTGACGTCTTAGAAATCCCAATGTTTTGTTAGCCGATGAAATAACATTAGTAACATGCGCATTCCAGGTTAGATCATTAGTCAAGGTGATACCTAGGTATTTGTAGGATTCCAATGATTCCACGGTGACGTCACCAATCCGATAAGAAAAGTGAAGAGGGTGATGACGACGGGTAAATGAGACAAGTTTGCATTTATCAGATTTGAGTGTCATCAGCCGAACATCACACCATTCTTGTACCCGCTTAAGGTCATATTGAAGAGTTGTTTGGTCAGTGATGGTACTGAGTGCGCGGTAAATAACGCAATCATCGGCAAACATACGCATATGGCAGGACACATGCAAGGGTAAGTCGTTAATGTAAATTAAGAAAAGAAGGGGGCCAAGGACGGACCCCTGTGGTACGCCTGATGTGACGAGTGCAATGTTTGAAGCGTGGTTATTAAATGAGACATACTGTGAGCGGTTAGTTAAAAATTGCTCAAGCCATTTTAGGATATCACGATGCAAATGCAAACGAGAAAGTTTTAGTGATAGGCGTTCATGAACTATTTTGTCAAACGCTTTCGCCTAATCCAGAAATATTGCGTCTGTTTGTATGTTACGGTCAAGATTACTACGCATGAACGTCATGAAGAAATAGTGCAATCTGGGGCTCGGAAGAACGGCCCCTGCTGAACCCGTGCTGTGAAAAATGAAAAAGTTGTTAGCGTCTAGAAAGTTCATAATGTGGGAGAAGATTACATGCTCCATGTTCTTGCCGGGAGCACTTCTCAACGAGATGGGGCGGTAATTAAGGGAGAATTTTTGTTGTCCAATTTGTAGATTGGAGTAACCTTCGCCATCTTCCACTCGGCTGGCATGGTGCCTGTGGAAAGCGACTGTGAAAATAATAAATAGAGAAACTCTGCAGAAATGTTTTTCGTGTTCTTCAGTAGTTTAGAGTTACTGTCATCGATGCCAGATGATGAAGACAACTTAATATTTTCTATTACAAGTAAGAGCCCGTGTATTGTGAATATGATGCCTGGCATGCTGCATTGTATAGTTGTGGTTGGCGGGGGAGGAAGTGTGTCCATTTCATTAGTGAAGACTGAAGAAAAGACGTTGTTGAGCATACTAGCGCAGGTTAAATCTGTCACCGATTCACCCAGCTCGGTAGTAATATTGTTGATATGCGCTTTTTTGGGGTTTATCACCTGCCAGAATTTTCTTGGATTAGTTAGTAAACTGTTTGGCAGGTCATAGTGAAAAATGGTTGGCTTGGCATCGCGAATTCCGACTAAGTACGCAGCTTCAGCAGCGTAACATTTCTCCCACGCAGCTGAGCTGATCTGTGGATGTTGTGGATCTGATCTAGTATGGCTTGTGGCACATCCCTCTGCGTTTTTTTTTCTTGCCTGTGCGCGCAGTGCAGCGCAGGTGTTCAGCATGTTTTCTTGTAATGAATTAGTCACAAGTGCATCGTCCGTTCATATTGTTACACACGAGGTGTTTTAATGCAGAACCAGATGAATCTGGTTGATAGGCGCGGTTGTTGAAGAGCGGTCTCGCGGCAGCTTGGTTAACGTCGTTCTCTTCCTTCTTTCATCTGGTTGTTTGCGCGGCAGGCATGGTTCATGACAGCTTGTGACATTTCCCCTCTGGCAGACGAAGCCCGCCGGGCGAGTCAGTCATCTCGTGGGTTGTAACGCCTCAGACGCGCGACGTGTGTCACTTCAGCCTTGGCCAAGCGTCGTCCACTGCTCGTGAGACGCGCAATGCGGTAGTTTACTTCGCTGAGGCGCTCCAGAATAACGTAAGGGCCGACGTAGTGGGCGAGAAACTTCTGGCACAGGCCACGCTTCCGCAACGGCGTCCAGAGCCACACAAGGTCACCAGGGTCGAAGTAAACGTGGCGGTGACGCCCGTCATAGCGTATCTTGGACCGGTCCTGCGATCCTATGGTGCGTAGCCTAGCGAGGCGTCGCGCTTCTTCTGCTCGACATGGGATCTCATCAATTGATTCGTTGTCATGAGCGAAGTAGGGAAATATGGTGTCGAGGGTGTAGCGCGGCGGACGAGCATACAGAAGGAAAAATGGTGAGTAACCAGTGGTCTCGTGTCTCGCGGTATTGAAGGCATAGGTAATGAAAGGCAAGATACTGTCCCAATTCTTGTGTACTGAATCGACATACATGGACAGCATGTTGGCAAGCGTTCTGTTTGTGCGCTCGACCAGACCATTAGTTTGTGGATGGTAGGGCGTAGAATGGCGGAAGCTACATGAACACAGACGAAGGGTTTCTTCAACCACGTCCGCGGTAAACTGTCGCCCACGATCGCTGATTACTATGCGAGGAGGTCCATGTCGGAGTATAACGTTAGCCATCAAGAAGATAGAAACTTCTGTAGCTGTGGCCGATGGCAAAGCAGCGGTCTCACAATAGTGGGTAAGGTGATCTACGCGAGCGATAACCCAACGATTACCCTTGGAGGATCGCGGGAAAGGGCCCAGAAGATCTATACCAACTTGCTGAAAGGGGACGCTAGAAGGGGGAACTGGTTGAAGCAAGCCATGTGGCGCTTGTGGCGGACGCTTGTAGCGCTGGCATTGAGAGCAGCTGGCGACGTACCGTTCGATATCTTTCCGCATCTTAGGCCAGTAAAAACGTTCTTGAGCCCGGTAGAGTGTACGTGTGGAACCAAGATGACCGGAAGTTGGGTCATCGTGCATGGCGTGTAATACTTCGTGGCGAAGGTTCTTGGGGACAACTAAAAGGTAGCGTGCACCGGTGGTCGAGTAGCTCTTGTACACCACGCCACCATCCCGTAGGCGAAAGCGACTGCCTGCAGGTGACTCCTGTGCTGCCGCGAAGAGCGCTTGTAAGCTCTCGTCCTTGTGCTGCTCGGAAATTCCGGGGACACAAAAGCGATGTATTCATCAAAATTGTCCGCAACACATTCAGTTGTTTGAAGTAGCATCCGAGAGAGACAATAGCGTCCGCATGCCCCCTATGAAAATGACCATTGCCTTTATGTTTCCTTTATGTTTCCTTCTTGTGCCCTATGTGACCTTTATGATTCCTTGTCCTTTGTGTGACCTCCGGGATGTAAACTTTGTGTGTACCACGTGTTTACTCATCCTAACGTATACCTCGAGGAAGTGACCTTTATTAGACCTCTAGGATATGTCCTTTATGTTTACGGCAGGATGTTAACTAGATGTGCAGTGTGTGTTGCCTGAGTGTACACTTGAGTGCACATGTAGGTGACATAGAGTGCACATAACAACTGTTTGTGCATATAATACAGCCAGATCTATCTGTACTGCGTGACAGCCATTGATACACTCAGCAGAGTCATTGTAAGTACTAAATCTTGACTTATCCTTTCATTTGCCCCAAAAAAACAGCCGTTATTAAAATTCTTGTAGGATGTGTCGTTTGTGTTTACGGCGGGATGTTACCTAGGTGTGCACTTCAGGGCACACATAGGTAACATAGAGCATTCATCTTTGTGGTGCACACTATGTTACCTACATGTGCACTTGAGTGCACACGTAGGTAACAGTGTGCGCAGTGAGCGTCTTTTGCAAATTGTACAGTCAGATCTACCTGTACTGTGTGTTAGTCACTGGTGGATTCAGGGAAGAGGCACTGCTTGCCCCCTCACACTAGAGGCATGCCGACCGGCACTAATTGTGGCTATATTGTGCGGAAAATCGAACATGCCATGAAATAGGATGGTGTATTGTGCCTTATGCCATGCATTCTCGTTATATATAAAGTATTTAATAGTTTTTCAACCTGCTATTCTCCAGTAGCAAGTCAGATGCAAAAATCTGAAGTATTTAACCTAATATGCAAGAATTGCACGAAAGTTTTGTGACAGCTAGGCTATGAAATAAAGTTGATTGAATGTTTAAGACGGTTCTCGTAGCAAGCGTCCTTCATGTTCATCGCAGGAGATCGCCTGGATGCTCCGCTTCGCCTGCAGTTTGTGAAATAATCTACTTATTTTAGATATCTGGCTTCTGCAAAAGTGCAGACATCAGGGCTTTTGTCACTGGGGATGATTTCAAGTTTATGGTGTGCTTGCTGGTACAAGAGAATTATTTATTTTGCTGCTAGCACAGTGCAGTGCGACTTTTACCACACAGCTAGGCACTAGCACATCTGGCAGTGAGCGCACTGTGGCTTATGCAGTTTGTAAAATTCTTTTCCTTGTACCCTTCATGACATCACCTTTTTCAGTACAAGAAAGTGAGCATTATGGATTCTAGTTGTAATTAATATTATCACAGAAATATGAGCACTATGTTACCTGTGTTACCAGCAGGATGTTACCTGTGTGTGCACTCTATATTACCTGGCTGTGTACTCTCTCGAGTGCACATCCAGCAAGCAGAGTGCACCCAGTAAATATCTTTTAACACATGCTACAGATAGCTCATCTATCTGAAAGATGTATTAGCTACTGGCGTATCAAAATAAAAAAAAATGAGGGGGGGGGGAGGCGCCCGCCCGATCTATATTGGCCGCATTGATGGCGACGCGCCATCAACAGTACATACGCACATCAAAGCCTCATGCATCGAATTATCTATCACGACAAATAACAATTGCGCGGCGGCTGGAGACGCGGTGGCACGACGCGCAGTATTGGATGGCTTGCGCTACATGAACCGGGGCCAATCCGCCGCTTTGCTGCGAGCGTACATGAATATACAACCTACCATTTAAGTAGCTGCTGGAGGTGCATATTGGTTTCATGACAGCCTCATTACACGTAAATATCTAATGAGTACGTTACGATTGTCTCTATATTACGCTCGTAAGATTTCTTTGCAGTCGTCAGCGGGAAATGCCAGCGCTGCCACCTCCAAAGCTGAACTGTAGCTGCCGCTCACTTTCAGAACGCCTAGTTCGAAAGAATCTAGTGAAATTGAATATCTGTAGGATTTCTGATACTCTAAACTGAAAAAAAAAACTTGACCATTGGGAGACGCTGCCACGGCTCCACCTGAAAACCGTGGTCTTCGAAGCACTTTGTAACATGTTGCTTTTTCTACGCTATTTCTTTTTCGAGCCGTAGGCCTTGTCATGATGCGTTTTCTCTACTACTCACGCAAACTATACACAAAAGTTCGCTCACTAACCAATGCGGAACCTGCGGTCGATGCTAAAAGTGCCTTTCTTTTCAAACCTGCGTGCGCTTGCTGTAGAAAGATAGCAAAGTGGGCGAGTTCGTTACGATTCATCGTACTTTTAGCAACAGCGCAATAGCAACGCGGAAACAAGGAACAAGCACTCCGAAGAAGCAGCGCCGTGTTGCTGTGTTTCTTCCTTTTGTCCTTGCCGCTTTCGCGCTGACCACAAGTACGAGTCATTGCTTTGTTTTAATTAGCAGGGGTAGAAGTAGGGCAGCGCGGATCCCGTAAATGCTTGCTTGGGCGTACAACTGAATAACTTATAATTGTCACTTGGCTGAGTATGAAAGTAGTATGCGGAGTATGGCCGTATTTGTTTGATTACGCGAGCGTGCAAGAAGTACTCGACCGTCTTGAGGCGACCAGCAAGGTAACCAACGAACGCCTCACTACGCTCGCGCAAACAGTTCAGCAGATGACAACGAACATACAGAGCACGATCCAGAACATGATGGCGCAGATGCAAGCACAGCTGCAGGCGCAGATACAGGCACAAATACAAGGCATGGAAGCACAGATCATCGCCAAACTGCAGCAATCATGGACGGGACAGCACGTACAGCAGCATCCACAGCACCAGTGAGAGACCTCTTGGTCTGGCACTGGAACTGCAACGGCTTTACCGGCAAGAGAGCGGTGCTGCAGCAACACTTGCAGCAACTAACGAGGAAACCAGACGTCATAATGATTCAAGAAACACACAGCGAAAAGACGCCGAGATTACCTGGCTACCGGTCGCACGACAGCCCGCCGAGCAAAAGGGACACGTCCAAGGGCAAGGGCAGAGGGGTCTGCACCTTCGTTAGGAAAGGGATCACCTTCATGGAACACGAACTGATCGGCAAAAGCGCCATCGAACACTGCACGGTGGAATTAATCACGGGCAAGAGGAGGAAGGAGAGCACTTTCCTGGTGAACGTCTACAGCAATCCGTCCCACGGACAACAGAAATTCAGGGCACTCTTCCACAAAGCGAGTTCAGTCGCGGGGAGCAATACGCTCGTAGTGTGCGGAGACTTTAACGCTCCGAGCCAAGACTGGGGCTACCACAGAACGACGGTCAAGGGGAGAGAGCTCATGCAAGACGCCACTGACGTGGGACTGAACCTAATCACGGATCCGGCCTTTCCCACCAGGATCGGCACATCGGTTACGAGAGACACCACTCCGGACCTTACCTTCGTCAAAACCGACGGAGGATCGAGAGAAGCAAAATGGAGAAACACGGGCCAAGAGCTGGGCAGCGATCACTACATCGTGGAGGTCGTCGTACCGCTAGAACGCCAAGGCAACAGCGGCATAAGGAAGCATCGCATTACAAACTGGGACGCCTTTCGAAAGGCGCTACCCGCGGTGCAACTGGACATTACGGACATCGAGCAATGGGCGGCCAACGTCGTTGAGACGATGGAAGGAGCCACCAAAGAGCTGGAGACGGACGAACGGATAGACAAGATGGACAGTCGGCTGGCCCACCTGATAGAAGCCAAGCAGTCCATAAAGGCGAGGTGGCAGAAGCGACAAACCAACCGAAGTCTAAGGAAGAAGATCGCCGAGCTCAACAGGCAGATCGAGGTCCACTGCAGGGTGCTATGCACCCAACAGTGGAACGAGGCCTGCAACGAAGCCGACGGACAGATGCACAAGGGCAAGACGTGGAACATGCTGCGGCACCTCCTCGACGAAACCAACACCAAGGGCCACCAACACAACAACCTGGCCAGAATCCTACACAAGGCAATCTGTGAACACGGGGAGGACGAGGTCAAGGGGCGCTTGGACGCCAAGTACCTACCGACCACCCCCACGGAAAGACACCCGGATTACCAAGGCAACGAGAACGAGACGCTAGATCGAGACATCCAGACATGGGAAGTCAGAGTTGCCCTGCAGGATCTCAATGGCAGGTCCGCCGCGGGTCCCGATCGAGTGACCAACAGAGCGCTCAAGAACCTCAACGAAGCGGCCATCGAAACGCTCACGAACTTCTTCAACAAGTGCTGGCAAGAAGGAAGGCTGCCCAAGCAATGGAAAGCAGCCAAGACGATCCTCATCCCCAAGCCTGGCAAGCCGCCCAACATAGAGAACCTCAGGCCGATCTCGCTCACTTCGTGCGTGGGAAAGGTCCTCGAGCACGTTCTCATGAACAGGTGGCAGCGTTACCTGGAAGAATCGGAGCTTTACCCAAATTCCATCATCGGGTTTCGAAAGAAGCTCGGGACGCAAGACGCCATGATCTTACTGAAGAACGAGATCATTGACGATACGACGGGCACCAAGGACAACAGAGCCATACTCGGGCTGGACTTGCAGAGCGCCTTCGATAAAGTGAGGCACTCGGCTATCCTGGCCCAAGTATCCAGACTAAACATGGGCAGAAGGACATACCAGTACATCAAAGACTTCCTGACGGAACGGACCACCGAAATCTGCGCGGGAGACCTGCAGCTCGAAGAGAAGAAGTTGGGCAGCGTCGGAACTCCGCAGGGCTCGGTGATCTCCCCGCTTCTCTTCAACCTCGTGATGATCGGGGTGGCCAACCGGCTAGAAAGAGTAGCGGGAGTCCGGCACACCATCTACGCCGACGACGTTACGCTATGGGTACCGGGAGGAAGCGACGGACACATCGAGACAACGCTGCAAGAAGCGGTCAACGCCATCGAGGAGCAGCTGGGCGGGTCTGGACTCGTTTGCTCTCCGGCCAAGTCAGAACTGCTGGTGATTCCACCGACAGGAGCGGGCAGGAAAAGAAAGAACATGGAAGTCAAGTACGAGCGACCACAGATCACGGTCAAGACAGCGGGAGGACAAGTGATACCGGAGGTCGAGAAGATTAGAGTGCTCGGGCTGCTCATCCAGCGAAATCGAGTCAACGGTGAAACGGTCAACAAGCTCGCGGGCAAAGCGGCCGCGGCAATGAGACTCATCAAGAGGGTGTCCAACAGAAGAGCGGGGATGAAGGAGGAGAGCCTGACTAGGCTCGTTCAATCCTTCGCAGTTAGCCACATAACGTACGTGGCCGCCTTCCACAACTGGAGGCCGAGCGAACGTACCAAGATAGACGCCACCATACGCAAGGCGTATAAGGCGGCACTCGGCCTCCTCGGAAGCACGAGCACCGAAAAATTCATGGCGCTGGGAGTCCACAACACGCTGGACGAAATAGCCGAAGCACAGAGAACGGCGCAACTCGAGCGTCTCTCTGAAACAAGAACCGGAAGAAAGATACTGCGGGACCTTGGCCTCGAGCCGAGGGAAGGCGAGCAGCAGAAAGACGTGCTTATACCGGATAGCATCAACAGAAAGCTCAGGGTCTGCCCGATCCCGAGGAACGTGAACCCCGAGCACAACAAGGAGCGGAGGTTGGCGAGGGCCAGGGCTCTTGTGGACCTCCACGCCAGAGAAGAAGGCGCCATCTACGTGGACGCGGCGGAGTATCGAGGGAGCAGCGACGCATACGCGGTGGTGGCTGTCGGGGCATCGACGGGTGCAACGAAGACCGCGGCAAGCGTCCGGACTCGAGAGGCACACCGGGCGGAGGAGGTGGCCATCGCCTTGGCCGTCTCCGACCCCGGATGCACTACAGTGTTGTGTGACTCTAGAACGGCAGTGAAGAACTACGCCAAGGGTAGGGTATGTAGTGAGGCTGCGCGCATACTGCGCAAGGCCGAAGACATCGGACGCAAAAGCGCTGTGGTGATCAAGTGGTTTCCGGCCCACATGGGCAGTGACGTGTCGGAACGCGGGAACGTGAACCACAACGAGACGGCCAACTCGGCCGCGCGAGGACTAACCAACCGCGCGGCTGCAAGCACGGCCGACTCGGAGTGTTGGTCACGGTGCAGTGCCAAGGACAAGATGACCACCTTCAACGAAATAGTGAAGTGGTACAGACTTAACAGACAGACTATGCCGCCACCTCACCCGGGGCTTACCCGGGAGGAGGCAGTGTTATACAGGCAATTACAGACGGGGTCCCTGCTCACCCCGGTGCTAGCTAAGCACGTGTGTCCGAGCGTGTACGCGAGTGACGTGTGTAGACTGTGCGCTAAGGAGAGAGCCACCGCGGCTCACATCCTTTGGGACTGTAGCAGAAATCCACGAGAAGCCAGTGAGAAGACGACGATCCCGCCGCGGCTAGAGGCTGCAACGAGGACCTATGACCAAGATACACAACTAAAGGCCGTCCAGCAGGTCTCGGCAGCTCTAGAGAGGCAGCGACCTCGCGAAACCGAGGAGAAGGGGGGAGCACCCCCAGGAAGGGGATGGCGGCCCTCTCGGATCCGCGGAAGTAGCGAGGAACCAAGACCTCGAGGAGCACAATGCACGAGACTGACGTAGTGGCCGCGTCGCGGTAAAAGCTTGTCCTCCCTGCGTGGAGGGAGCCTAACCGACTCTGCAGGCATATTTACTAAAGTTGTTCTCTCTCTCTCTCTATTCCTTACGCTACGAGGAAATGTGGTTCCAACTATTCAAGATAAGGCCTCACATTCTCAAAAACACGCCACTGGGCGCCATAAGAAGCGTGTATATGTGTGGTGATTCGGAATTTCTGACCCGCCGTGGTTGCTCAGTGGCTATGGTGTTGGGCTGCTGAGCACGAGGTCGCGGGATCGAATCCCGGCCACGGCGGCCGCATTTCGATGGGGGCGAAATGCGTAAACACCCGTGTGCTTAGATTTAGGTGCACGTTAAAGAACCCCAGGTGGTCAAAATTTCCGGAGTCCTCCACTACGGCGTGCCTCATAATCAGAAAGTGGTTTTGGCACGTAAAACCCCAAATATTATTATCGGAATTTCTGATCGGTGGGTCTCGCAGCTATCGCGGCTTCCCGTACACCGTCCGCCATCACAAGCAGACGGAGCTGCACATGCTGCGCGCTGATTGTCTCGTGTTCGCCGGCAAAAGTTCCCACATAGTTGGTCTGATATTTCTTGTGCGCCCGCTCTCCGCGGGCGCACAAGAAAATGGCGGCCGCGCTAGCAGACAACGTGGTTGTCCTCACCCTAAACGGAGAGCGGGTGCGCGCGCATCTAGGCACCCTAGTGACGGTTATGCCCGGTAAAATTACTGGATGTTATATTGAGCTGGGCCACGTTGCGTTTGTGTGAGCGGTGAGAGTGCTCGTTGCAGTTACACGGTAATTGAATCATATTTTGGAAGTGCCTAAACAAACTGTGATCCGTATCGTGTCCATTAACCATCAGGAAACCTCTGGACTCGTGTAACGCCATTAGTTCGCCTTAAGTTTCCTGTGATACGCCGGTGTCTTACGTGTACTACAGCGCCCGTCCGAGCTGCCTTTGTTCTCGCCCGTCCGCGTTCGCTCGTGAAATACCTGGTACTGTGGCTTCGAATTATGGTGCGTGGAAGAGTTTGTTGAAAGTTGGGCTTTTGTGCGGTGGTGTTCATCGGCAATTCGACAGTGTTCGCGCTGGAAAGACGCGCTGGTGTTCGCGCTGGTGCCTGCGAGACGAAGGAGCGCTTGCTGTTCACATGTCGAAGGTAAGCAGGTCTGACGCTTGCGCGCATTCTCGCAGCTTATGGTTCATGTAGTAAACTTTGTGCAACGACAACAGAGCACTTTCGGAGCGTATGTTGCCCATGTTGTTCTGCCTATTTAGCAAACCGTTTCACGATGGGAGTTTCCGTGAAAATTATTATTTCTTACCGCTTGCTTTCTGCAGTGATGTGCTACCACCGCTGATTGTTGAAACTTAATAGGCAAACATTTACGTAAACGCTGAAAGTTCCTGTTTCCTGGGTAGTTTTCCGGCAAGAAATTCTTCTGTGGATATTATTTCTGCAAATTACGTGTGTATTGCATGTAGGTGTGTCGTGGGCATCGCGAGTTCGAACGCGACTGCGGTGTTTTGACAGTGGAGCACATATTTGCATGTGTGAAGATTATTTTATTGATACAGTTCAGTTTGAAGCCCAGCTTCGCGAAAATCTGTCTGCATTGTTTCTGTTCTTCGTCGTGCTCGCGTATTTCTCTTCTACATTGCACGGCAAATATAGACCGATATTACAACAGCGAAATTTATTTTTAATTGATGCATGTCAATAAGGCACTCCTTTTCATTAATATTTTCATCTGAAGAACAGGATGTCAGCTCCTGCGATTGTTGTCATAATATGTGGGTTGTAGAACTGCGTAATTAAGGGCTGCAATGTTGTTGCGATGCTTTCCGCTCGATGTTTGCCTGTATTGTAACCCACCGTCCACGGCCGGCTGTACTAGTCAATAACGATGGCGGAATGTCAGTCCGCGACCACTGAGGAAAAGGAGTAGCATCGGAAAAGGCATCTCTACAAAATCGCGGGCTAGGTTTTAGACCGTTCATAATCGATTCTTTTGATTCACTACATATTTAGGTTTTGGTGATAATTTCCCAGGTAGTCTGGTGTTAGCTGCTGGTTTTATTCCCGCCTGAATTTTACAATATAACAATGTAAGCACATGAGATATAACTACGAGGCATCTGTAAAACAAGCACAGATTTATGTGTGAGTCTCTTTCTTTCAATTCCACATGACACTGTAAATCACATGTTTGAAGCTTCACATCACAATAAATTAAACCTTTCTTACTGTTGAAGGTTATGCGGATTCTGGAGTCAAGCCTGCGACCTGTAGGAACCTGCTGCACTGCTACATATTGGATCGCACAACGATGCACTTGACCTGCATGCTTTTACAAGGTGCGTAAAAACTGTCGCTGCACTTAGTTGTAGGATATGCTTGTGCAATATGCAATCATTTTTTGTGTGTGCCATTTCCAGGATTTCTAGTAGCAGATCACTTGCACAATATCTTTTATTTATCCGGGGAGCCCTCAGTTGAAGCACTGTAACTAAATTTGGTTCTTCTGATACAAATATAAACAAAGCTGGAGTGACTATGCAGTATATTCTTTATACAGACTATATTATTCGAGCCAGGTTGCTTTTTTAGAAACATCATTGAGGAGCATGAGGGTGTCTATGAGCCACCCGAGAGAAACAGAAGGCTGTGGTTACCTGAATTATTATGTAGTCACTTCTCGCACTAGTACCCGCACACCTAAATTCTTCCCTTTTCTCGGTCACAATTATGTATTGCATACCATAATTCATCTCCTAAAAATACCCCCGTCATGACAATAAAGTATGCTGCTCATTAGGTAGCTGCCAAATTCCTAGTCACAGTATGAGTGCTCAATTTTTCAAGCAAACAAGCCATTAACCTTTAATGTGGCAAGTTCAATGTGTGTCCCAAGAGCTTGTCGGCTTCAGGGTGGAAGCCGGTCTCTTTTATATGTAACAGAAATTTCACTTGTTGATAATGTGGTATAGAATGCCGCTGAATCATAAAAGTCAGCGCAGTAAAGTAGTTGCAAGCCCACCATGGTAGCACAGCTGAAAGCGGAGCATTCTCTGTTGCATTGCATTTTTTTCTCCATTTCGCTGCACTTGTTCATTTGATAAGACAAAGCTGGTCCTATGCCGTCATCTATCTCAAATGTGGAGAACCTTTTTTACCTTCTCTTCTTTATTGCTTATCTGCCTAATACACAAGCTTCCACGGACATGCAAACAATGCGGAGTACTACCTAGAACTGTGGTTCTAGTTCTGTGGTTCTGATGTTTCTGATGCTTCTGAGTTCTGATGTTTCTGTGGTTCTAACCACAGAAACATCTGTGGTTTGTGGTACCATACGCTCACCACCTTAGATTTTCATTATGTTACATGGAGGCTTGCTTCACGCTCGAGCCACACTGCACTTGGTGCAATTTTGAAACAGCCACTTTTTGACATAGTGTAATTATTTGTTGCACTCTCACTGAATTGATATTTTCTACTGTGAATAATGCGCTCGCGGTGATTGTACGAAAAGGTTTTAACCACCTAAAGACACCGTTTAGGCAGAAAGTCTCCTAAGTGATAATGTCACACAAAAGTTGTATAACAATGCGCTATGTCGCAAGATCCATACATAACTAAATTTCTGGCTTTCAAGCCCTAGCTTTTCAACATAATTGTGTGTGCAGCAAACATCTTGCTTTTTAACCGCTATTATTGTAGTGACAGACTTTTGTCTGTTTAAAATAAGTGCTCCAATCAGTCTTACTATGTCTGGTTAATTCTAATGGATTCTTGACTGTTGCTGTAATGGTGGCGGCTTCAAGGCCAACTAGATCTCCCAGCCTCAGCTGAAAGCATGGACACAGTGGTTGTTTCTTTTGATGATTGTTGTACGTGTGACTTGGCAGTTTGGGTTTCAACTTGTACTGGTTTTGATTGTGTGTGGGTTAGAGATGAAATGAGAGCTCCTGGCATGTTCTGCATTGCACAATGCGATCCTTTGGCTGGCATCCTGTATCTTAGTTTGTCTTGGACTGCTGTCTGATTTGTTGAGCTGTTGGCCGGATTCTTATGGATACAAAGCTGTATACTGGGCTAGGCAATCATGCCATTGTGCTTATTAGCACCACAAGATATACACAATAATATTGTCAGGCATGCTGAGGCATGTGGGCTGGCGGTATGTAGCACACTAGGGAAAGCACACCAATGATGGCATGGCATGGTAACTCTTTTCGCTTGCACCACTGTGGTGTTATCAGGTTAAGGTAGCAACAATGACATCTAGGCTTCCAGTTCCTGCACTTGCAATGCAGATACTAGAGTATGCTATTCGCTGGTAGTGGAAATTTGCAAAGCATTGATTACATACTAAGCTAGCCCGCCTCCCTTGCGTGCCAGCATCTCGCCCGCCTGTTAAACACCACCGCTGAATCTAATAGCAGCATGCAGTTGCAGGATATCAACGCAACTGAAAACTCTTAAAGGATACAGCATTGATGGAAGGTATTGCTTAATACAAATGTCGATTGCCTCCCACATTTTGCTCTACGACGAGCACGTGATGAAGTATAATGCAGTTCGTCTTAGATTAAACAGCATGCAGTTGCAGGATATCAACGCAACTGAAAACTCTTAAAGGATACAGCATTGATGGAAGGTATTGCTTAATGCAAATGTCGATCGCCTCCCACATTTTGCTCTATGACGAGCACGTGATGAAGTATAATGCAGTTCGTCTTAAACACCAGTTAACTCATCATTTTTCTGTTTAGAAAGCATAAGATTGCAATAATGTATTCACATGAAGTTTATTGATAGTGTGTCCAATTTTGATAAAGCCTAAACAACTCGCCACGCGAATAACACCTTTTCATGCTTGTGAAGCAGATGCTGCTACCATTCAGTTTGCTGTAGGTACACATACACAGCATGTTTGCCCGCCACCTTCTGTGGCACGCTGAAGTCAGTAAAGTGTTGTGCTAAACGTTCAGTAGAATGCACACCTGCAGCCTGTAACTGACAATAAAAATGGGTAAGAACTACAATAACTGAAAATGTGAAAAATGCACACGATATTGTAATGCCTTTCAATTTGGCATTAGAATGTGTGCGCAACTAACGCTTAACCACAGCACCTTATGGCATAGACAGTAGTGTTGCTCAATGGGACGCCTGTGATATTAGCAAGCTTTCCTGGTAAATATTAGCAAGTTATTGCTCACGGCATAGGGAGGGCCTCAACTTTGGGAACCTCGATGCTTGAGGTAGCACACAAAGGTTTATTGGCCAGTTGCCCACTCCTAAAGTTCATGTAATACTTAGCAGCTGCTGCAATAATGTTTAAAATAATTTGTGAGCAGTTTTATACCTGAATGGAATGGCAGATAACAGCGCTCAAACAACAATTAGTTAAAAGCTTGTTCGTTGCCCTGATCTTTATATGTGCTATTTCTGACTGCTGCAAGTTTCTTAGCTGTGTGCATACAGGCCAAGCTGTTCTTGCTTATATGAATATTTTTGAATAAGTGAAAAATATTTCCTTTTGTTTTGTTTTTCAGGTGCCCTGTGAGCTCTCATCCAAGCACCGCATTGCAGAGGTCTGCTGTGAGCAGACGTGGCAAATTGAAGTAACATACAGATAGTCCAATAAACTGCTCGTAATTTCAGACAAACCTTTACAAAGTACAGTGAAAACTTTCTTTTAAAAGTACAAACACCAATACAGCCTGATCTTTCCATCCAAACATTACAGTATATATTAGTAAGCAAGACATAACTAGAACAGCAGCAGCACTGCAGTGAGGAACGTACAATGGTATTCCAAGTGTTACACTGAAATATTCTATGAAGTCTAATTAGTTTGTAATTTTAGAACAAGTTAGCATAAATTTCTGTGCCATAGCAGTGTTCTAATCTGTATGCTGCATCTTGTAGGGAACAGTAACCTTGCAATCTTCATCTATGCATGTCTACATAAAATACAGGATTTAACCACTGGGGCCACATAAAGGATGAATAAAGGTGGAACACACGAAGGAAACATAAAAGCAGTGGCCAAATTTCAACATGGAGGAAACATAAAGGACGGTAACATAAAGGATACACAAAGGAAAGACACATAAAGGAAACATAAAAGCAGTGGCCAAATTTCAACATGGAGGAAACATAAAGTACGGTAACATAACGGATACATAAAGGGAGGACACATGAAGGAAACATAAAAGCAGTGGCCAAATTTCAACATGGAGGAAACATAAAGGACGTTTCCTCATGTGACCTCAAGGAAACATACAGTAAACATAAAGGACATAACCATTTTCATAAGGGGCCGCCGGCCACTTTTGTAGCAAATAACGAAATCGTATTCCTGCAGAGGGAGGGCCCATGCGCTAGTCGTCCTGAGGGATCCCGCAGATTCACAAGCCAGCATAGCGAATGATGATCTGTTATCACAGTGAAGGGGTGCCCATAGAGATACGAACGAAACCGTTGCACGGCGAAGATGACCGCCAGACACTCTTGTTCGGTGACTGTGTAGTTGCGCTCGGAGCGGCTCAAGGACCGGCTAGCGTAAGAGATCACGTGCTCACTGTCGCCAACACGCTGAACTAGCACAGCACCGATGCCTACGCCGCTGGCATCGGTGTGAATCTCAGTTGGTGATGAAGGATCAAAGTGGCGAAGAATTGGTTGGGATGTCAACAGGAACTTGAGCTGGCGAAACGATGAGTCGCAATCTGCAGTCCACTCAAAGCGAACGCCTTTTTGGAGAAGGTGTGTAAGGGGATGAGCCATGTCAGCCAATTGGGGAATGAATCGGCGAAAATAGGAGCACAAGCCCAAGAAACTTCTTAACTGCTTGACAGAGTTGGGTACTCTAAATACTTCTACGGCCGCAGTCTTTTGTGTATGTGGTCGGATGCCTTCTTTAGCGACCAGATGGCCTAGTACAAGAGTTTGTCGTTCCCCAAAACGGCATTTTCTTTAATTGAGCACAAGACCCGCTTTCACCAAGCAGTTCAAGACCAAATTCAAACGTTTGTTGTGCTCACTAAACGTTCGCCCGAAGATCACAAGATCGTCTAAGTAGAACATGCAAACTTCCCATTTTAAGCCGAGTAATATCGTGTCCATGAACCATTCGAACGTTGCGGGCGCGTTACACAAACCGAAAGGCATCACGTTAAACTCGAATAGTCCGTCGGGTGTTACAAATGCTGTCTTTTCTCTGTCGTCCTTGTGTATAGGAATTTGCAAGTAACCTGACCGTAAATCGATTGAGGAAAAGTAAGATGCCGCAAAGAGACAGTCGATGGCGTCGTCAATTCGTGGGAGCGGATATACATCTTTCTTAGTAACGGCGTTTAGGCGACGGTAATCAACACAGAACCGCCACGTACCGTCTTTCTTCTTCACCAATATCACGGGGGCTGCCCAAGGACTAGATGATTCTCGAATGACGCCTTTGCATAGCATTTCTTGGACCTGATCGCTGATGATCTTGCGTTCTGACGGGGATACACGATAAGGTTTTTGTCGAATTGGCTGGGCGGCTCCTGTGTTGATGCGGCGACGAGTTCTGGACGCAGGAATTGATGGCGGCCCATCGTGCTGCGCAAAGTCGAATACCGAGGTATGTTTCGTAAGCAGGGCCATCAAAACTTGACGCTTGTTATCGCTGAGTGACTTATCAATCATGGAAAGTATCTTCGAGCTCCCGGGGCTCGAGACACTGGTTGCTCCTCCATCGGGGAGCTCTGCAAGTACTGCCACCGGTACGGGCGAGTCTTCCTGAAACGTAGCAATCTTTAGGCCTTGAGGTAGCACTGCCGCTTCAGTGGAACAGTTTAGCGCCCACAGCCCCGCGCATCCATTGGTCACTGAGACCACGCAGTGCGGAACTAACACGTTTTTCTTGAGGCAC